>NC_134484.1:219584114-220199114 GCF_040206685.1 Ascaphus truei | reverse complement strand
CGAGATCTGGAAAAATTCAAGGCCAGCGTTGACCTTCGTCGCTTTTGCTTTGCAACCTTTGAACCTTTATGGTACTTCTTACTGCCATGTATTTTCTCATGACCATCATATAGATATATATAGATATATAGATAGATATATAATATAATATTTTTTTTGTGTGTGTCAAAAGGAGTGCTCCTGAGCATGTACAAATGTATACAACAAAAGAAAAAAATACTCTATGCTGCATCCAATGTGACAAAATACATAGTTAAATACTTTACTATTAGTATTCAAATGAATAAGGGTAATTTAGTTAATCCCACCGGCCAAAGCATTATAAGCCTGCAGGCACTTCATGGAACGCCCAGTATGCAGGTCCTTACACTTCCAGTGAAAATGTTCATTTACCTCTGCAGTGGAGGGAGAATGGCCTTAATAGACCTGTTCTGCACAGAAACATGGAACAACCTGCTACTTAAACAGTGACCTTAAACCCTGGAAAGAGGGGTCACTAACCTCCAAACAACTGATACCAGTTGAACATTAATAAACACACTATTCCAGCAAGCACTAACACCAGAACCCACCACAATTCCCTCCTACTGTCTCTGTACGTTCTCCCTACCTACCAATTAGACTGTAAGCTCCTCGGAGAAGGGACTCCTCTTCCTTAATGTTATGTTTATGTCTAAAGCACTTATTCCCATGATCTATTTATATTATCTGTTATTTATTTGATTACCACATGTATTACTGCTGTGAAGCGCTATGTACATTAATGGCGCTATATAAATAAAGACATACAATACAATACATCATACTGTAGTGCCGACGATTAATTTAAAACAAACCTGGGGCAATCTCCAAAAAGACCCCGGTACATGCTGGGTACATGCTGGGTATACTGTATGCTGGGTACATGCTGCAACATTTCACACATTTCTGCAGACAGACTAATGGCCCATCGGATTAACAGCGGGTGTCCCTGTCAGTCCCATTCAAACTGAATGGGACTGCCAGGAACCCCTGCTGTGTTAATCCGATGGGCCTTTAGCCTCTGCAGAAATGTCATTGAAATGTACCCAGCATGTACCCAGCATGTAAGCTGGCTAGTTTAAGCCAAGTTTAAGGCATGTTTTAGAATACTCGTTGGCTCGTCTGTATGTATATATTTGTGTCAAACTGAGTGCTACTGAGCATGGCAAAATTTATAAAACAAAAGACAAAGATACCCAATGCAACATCCAATGTGACAAAATACATGAGCTTGCTGGAATTGTGCGTTTATTAATTTTCAACTGGTATCAGTTGTTTGGAGGTTAGTTGACCCTCTTTTCACGGTTTAAATTCACACCACTTTTCAAGTTGCAGGTTTTTCCATGTTCCTGTGCAGGACAGGTCTATTAAGGTCATTCTCCCTCCACTGCAGTGGTAAATGGAATTTTCACATGTAGTGTTAGGACCTGCATACTGGTCATGCCGTGAAGTGGCTGCAGGCTTATAACGCTTTGACCAAAGGGTTTAACTAAATGACACTTATTCATGAGAATACGAACATTGAAGTATTTAAATATGTATTTTGTCATATTGTATGTAGCATTGGATATCTTTGTCTTTTAATGTGAATACATTATTTGACCATAGTTATACTCTATTTACATAAAAAAAAACATAAAGAAGCATATTTGGATGTAGATTTATAAAATAAGTGAGACAGTTAAAAAAAGTATTCAATAGACTGTAAAATGGTTTTATTTATGGTGATTTTTCCCTGATTCGAGTTTATTATTTGCAACCTATGGTGTATTCAAAGATATAAATGTGAAATAACATTATTAGAAGATGCATTTTTTCAAAGAAAGAAACAAAACTTGGACTTGGCACTGTAAGCTCAGATATTCTTTTGTGTGAAGTTATTGAGATTTTCCTTTTGCTAGTGCTGCCGTGTTGGCCTTCTTGTACCCATGGGCCACCTAAATGTAACGGGTGTTCCCTCTGGCCTGACCCACCCAATCTCATATTGGCCCGTGTAGTCTAACCAGTCCCCCATTACAAGGCGTGTGTGGTGGTGCACCTGCAAGTAACAGGACTCTTGAGTCTCCCGCTTGGTGTTATTAGGGGATGTCATCAGGACAGGTAGCTGAGGTAGTGGGTACGAGTCCAACTTACATCATGTGCAGCGCCTCCACCTCATCAGGATCTATGCTTCCGCAGGGAGATGGTCCTGGTGAGGAACTCCTTCTTGGTGCCATCCACTGTCGAGTAAGCTCACACTCACACAGTGGGGTTCTTGTTTTCAAGGACATCTTTATTAAGTACAGGGATGAAGCAGACTGCCCCATGCAGCTGCCAGCTCTAGCCGCACATCTCTGCGTGATGTCCCTTTGCCAGGTACGCCCTCCAATAATGAAGTGGGATTCCCTTTCTCCTAGGGAGATCACCACTGTGCCAGGTCCCTGGACACAGCGTGGCGTAAACGCACTGGAATTATCACTATGCTCCCGCTAGTTACTGCACTAGGGTCACAAAAGTGTTCCTGCAATATCTGTATCTTCGGGTTACTCTCTGCTCCGAACAACCACTAACTGTCAGTGTTGTGCCCTTTATACTCCAGGGGGCAGGCGCATCTCTGAGGTCACTATCCAGGGACTCAGAGCATACAGCCACTCCCATCCTTACACAGGGCACCACACTTGGGTGTGAGGGAAAACCTCCATAACTACTGTGGGCAGGCCTGTATATACCAGGACTTACTGCCAACAGAGAAGACGTATGCAGTCATTATTATGCATGGCTACATACTCCCCCTGGTGAATACCCACCGTCCCGGCTGGGACCTAAATTTGGTGTACCTTGCGCCAGGAAACACTGCAAAAGAACACACAAATAACACAGCAACATCATTACATAACATAATAATGAACGCTCAGTACACTCACTGACCAGCAGGGAGCGCAAAAGAAACAACAGACCACTCTATTGGACACTCAATAGTAATGCCGAGGATCTGGCTTCTTTACCTCTCGCCCCGCGGCATCATGCACAGTCACACTGTATTCCCGTGGTACTCCTCTTTCATTACAGTACATCACCTTGTGCATATGTACACTGCGCCCAATCTTCCAGACCCGCATCAGTTGAGCTACCCTCTGCTCGGCCTGTATACCTTTAATGGCTCCCCCTCTCTCAATGATATAATACTGAATATCATTCTTGAGCCATCTCTCCCTATTCTCCTCTATCTCTATCATTAGAGGTTCAGGGACATAGGGGTAATCAAGCCCATGGGACTTCCTGTACTTGGCAATGATAGCTCGCTCAGCTCTGCAAGCCCTAGTTAAACTGTTTTGACCAGCCTTCCCGGGCAACACCCATGATAGGGGCTCATGTGTCTCCACCGGATCATCTAACCCTGCGGACCCCTTAGGAATAATTAGGCCTGCCTGTATACGGTCCCATCGTACCCTTAGAGCCCTAAGGTAGGATTCATCATCAAAATCCCCGGCAGCCCACCAGTGATCAACCACCCCCTCTCTCTCTAAAATAAAGCGGGTGCGGTCAAACCACGAGACATACCCCTCGTACAAGGGGGCCCACCACCTAGTCTCCTTCCGTTCCTCGGAGCTAGAATCTGCATTTTCCTCTAGGGACTCCTCATCAGGCCCACCAGAAGACACTCCAGATGTACCCTCAGATCTGGTATTAACTCCCTTACGGTGAGAGGTATTCCTAACAGTAATACTCATCCCGCTAGGACAATCACTCGACACCGACACTTGTCGGGACATGCTCCCTCCTCCCTCCGACCCATCATCCGACGTACCCAAGTCCAGGCTCCCAGTCCGATCATCAAAAGGACCCCGTGACTCCCCGGACAACCCTAAACTGGAACTAGATCCAAATAGGATAGGGACGGGTACAGGGGCTTTAGCGAGGGCCGTAGGACTAACCTTGGGTGTGGACGGGGTGTGGGGACAGGACCGAACAGTAGGTACTGACAGGGTTTCGACCTGCTCTCCAGCGATACCTGTCTTGACGTCGCCACAAAGTCCATCTTTATTCTCAACAGCGGAGCTTCTGGGGTTGCAGTTCAAACGTCCATTCCCCTGGATAATAGGGGATCGCTTCCCGCTGCTCGATCGCAGAGGCGGCACCATCTCCCACTTGGGGCCTCCCTGGTTCTCCGGCACCACTTCCGCACACGCACGTGCTGCGACGCCATCTTGCGGTGGATTCCCAAGCGGAATCTCTTCCTCCACAAGGATCTCCTCCAACGCCATTCTGCCACGCGATCCAGTCTGGCTCTGGACTCGCTCCTCTGGATCTTCCACCTCCTGGGCCTGCGACAGACACCGTGTCTTAGTCCCGTGCAGGGTAGGTGTAGATCTGCCTCCGTCCGATCCACTAGTCACCACGGCAGTGGGACTCCGGCGATCGGATGGTCGCTGTACGGGAGACATTCGATTCCGCGTCTCCACACCACGAGGAATTTCATCCCTCCATGGCGTACCAATGGTATGACAGTCCCGTCTGATGACTGTCTTACTCGCCAGCCTTGCACACTCCTCGTCCGAGGATTCCAGCTTGCAGTTCGGCCGAGGCATCCCAGTAGGAGACCGGCGATGGGCTCCTCGGTGATCACCTCTCCGATGGCTGAGTTTCTCTATCGGAAGCACCAATGATGGCTCCGACTCTGCGGGACTGGCCCTCTTGTTCCAGAGAGCTCCCGGCTGCTCTTCTGTCGCCACCGGTACATTTCCGGTCATTCCCGTAGATTGCACCGGTACGAATGTGGTCATGGGCCACATGTACTGCAGTCCACAGTGGGGGCATCGGGCTTCGCTGCCCACAGCTCCGCCCGGCAGTCTGCACTGCAGGCAGAGACACGCCACAGTCTCCACACCCTTTACCCGGATCACCAGGAAGCCTCCTGGAGCCGAATAAGGATGCGTGGAAATCACAGGACCTTGGTCCACTTTATCAACAGCTTCAGCCATTTTTATCAGCGGAGGTACTCTGCTCAGAGGTCGATACTGATCAATGGCTCTTCGCAACTGAAAGGCATGGGCTGATATAGTCACCCTTCCTCCCATTTCCTCTTGCGACATCCGGTGAGACCGCAAACCACTCCCCCTGGTTGAAACTAGGGGGATGTCTCGTAGATTTGTAGGCTGACCCAGCACAGGTGCGGAGTGAGTCATAGTCCATGAGGGCGCGGCTCCAGCTTTCGCGCCAAACTCCTCAGCGAGGTGGAGTTTTCTCGTTGGCGCCAATCCTGGCCAACAATTAGCAAACTGCAAAGTTGCAAGACTTTTTGCAGCATGCCCACGCGGCGTCCCGGGGAAGCGGGAACCGCCATTTTGATTAGTATTGTCCTTTCTTTCACTGAAGGCAGCGTCTGGCTGTTTGTTAATTGGGGTATAACAAAGTCCATTTCGTTCCTCCCATCTAAGCACACTGTCCTGCTCATTATTCTCAGGGGTATCATCCCGAGAACAAAAACACGACAAACACGGCGCAGCCACGGCTTTCACGCCATCCCACAACAAACTCACAAAAGTCTCTTCTGTAGCTTGTTCTTCGTCTGACCGCAATCCTGGACCTTCTGCTCTATGCAGATCCTCCATTCTCGTGGTTCTCTCTCTCCGCCATCCTGGACCTTCTGTTCTGTACAGATCCTCCATTCTGACGGTTCGCTCACCCTGCCATCCTGGACCTTCTGTTCTGTACAGATCCTCCATTCCGACAGGTCTCTCGTGATCGTTGAACACCGATTCTCTGTACGTGGAGCTCCGCTCTGCGGGGCAGCTACCACATCTGTACAATAAACATGCCTTGTGCACCACCTTGTGTACCTAACGTAGATCTGACTCGTGTTTGCACTACCTCAGGCTAGGCTCACCCTTCCTGTGTCTACCGTAACACGTTCCTCCAGTCTGTGCTCCTTGGTAAGCGATCTGGAATGGAGACTAGAGTACTCTGGCTCTTCCATGCAGCACTTTGGGCGTCGACCTACTTTTGGCTAGCCTAGTGCGGACCCGTCCAGAATTCCTGCTCTCAGTTACCAGTTTATCCCTTAGGCGTCCCCCGCTAGCGCTACCTCAAGGCGACTAGGACAGCAATAGCCCCCGGCTCCAGACTCACTAACCCCTAACGGATCCCAAGGCGTCTTTGCGGCATGCATATCCAGCACCTCCCTGACTACCCTTGGCTCCGTCCCTCAAGCACAAAGTGGCAGCAGACACTTTCCTTAATTCCTACTGTGTGCCTAGCAAAAGCCTGTCCTGTTGACAGGTATCTCAGCAGCGCCTCCAATTGTAACGGGTGTTCCCTCTGGCCTGACCCACCCAATCTCATATTGGCCCATGTAGTCTAACCAGTCCCCCATTACAAGGCGTGTGTGGTGGTGCACCTGCAAGTAACAGGACTCTTGAGTCTCCCGCTTGATGTTATTAGGGGATGTCAATCAGGACAGGTAGCTGAGGTAGTGGGTACGAGTCCAACTTACATCATGTGCAGCGCCTCCACCTCATCAGGATCTATGCTTCCGCAGGGAGATGGTCCTGGTGAGGAACTCCTTCTTGGTGCCATCCACTGTCGAGTAAGCTCACACTCACACAGTGGGGTTCTTGTTTTCAAGGACATCTTTATTAAGTACAGGGATGAAGCAGACTGCCCCCTGCAGCTGCCAGCTCTAGCCGCACATCTCTGTGTGATGTCCCTTTGCCAGGTACGCCCTCCAATAATGAAGTGGGATTCCCTTTCTCCTAGGGAGATCACCACTGTGCCAGGTCCCTGGACACAGCGTGGCGTAAACACACTGGAATTATCACTATGCTCCCGCTAGTTACTGCACTAGGGTCACAAAAGTGTTCCTGCAATATCTGTATCTTCGGGTTACTCTCTGCTCCGAACAACCACTAACTGTCAGTGTTGTGCCCTTTATACTCCAGGGGGCAGGCGCATCTCTGAGGTCACTATCCAGGGACTCAGAGCATACAGCCACTCCCATCCTTACACAGGGCACCACACTTGGGTGTGAGGGAAAACCTCCATAACTACTGTGGGCAGGCCTGTATATACCAGGACTTACTGCCAACAGAGAAGACGTATGCAGTCATTATTATGCATGGCTACATAAATAAGAATGATTCATGGATTTGTCAGTGCACAATATATATTGAATTATATTGCTTCTCCTTGATCTTTGAGATAACAATCACAGCACATTTTTCAATGAATTCTTGTTGCTGTTCTAATGAGACACTGTCATTGCCCCAGTATTTATAAATCCTGAGATGAGACAAATTCAAGAAAATTTTATGAAGAATAATTTCATTTCTACTGTATGAAGTTTTGTAATAAGAAATGGAAAAGAAAATGTTGCCTAAAGCCGTCAATCTTTCATGGAAATTGAGAATTACTGACTGATACAGACGTAGCCTGACTTACTGTCCCAGTGACTGCTAAAAGGTGAAGATTACAACCTCATGAACACTGTCTTGTCCAAGGCTCATCCGTGGCTTGGCTACGCTCAGCCAGCATAATTTTTTGTGCTATTATTTGTTATTGTAGCTTAGTATTTGTGTCCAGCAAGTGGTGCACTGAATAGCTTTGCCTATGATACGCATCAGCCATAAGGAACCAGCAAGGGAGCCGTACATTTCAAATGAATGCTGAGGATTTACATTTTGTGTTTTGTGATACTGAGAACAGTTAATATTGCTACATCTGTAGAGACCTATAGGATTTATTTATTGCATACAGTACTGCAGAAGGTGTTGTACAATATTTCTGCCCTTGCATGCGAAGAACTTCACAAGTGTTTCAACATAAGATTCAACATAGACATTGTTGACTTTAAACACTGCCTTTCTTTGTTTAATAGGACCTTGTACTTTTCATCAACATTACTTTACTGTAGAAGTATCACACTTTACTCAAAACACTATGATTAAGCAAATTTGTCTCAGACCATTTGAACATGGCACATACTAAATGTGAGACAATATTTGCCTGAAGTTATGCTTATTTGATATATTATGCCATTTAAAACAGTACACATAAGAGATTAACCTTCTCTGACACCCATAAATTGATAAAAGTTTCCATTCTATGACAAAGGGAAAAAAAGGGAACAAACACAGCAAACAATTCGAACTGGAGGCGGGTTAACGTGCTTCCGGCACGAAACGCGTCAGAGGATTGTGCTGAGAGTGTTTTTTCTTAGGTGTTATGCCTAAATAAAGTGTTTTTGCTTTTTTAACCCGCCTCCAGTTCGAATGGTTTGCAGTGCTTGTTCCCCTTTTTTCCCTTCTTCCCTGCCTTCTGTGGGAGCGATGAATGCCTTCTGAAACGGATGCCTCAAGGTTTATTTGCCTTCTATCAAGATCAGATCAGTGAGTACATTCCATTTTATGTGGCTAGTGCTTCTCAGGACATTGTGTGGTTTAGAGGATCTATAGGAGGAGGGTAAGGGATAGTGAAGTGCTAGGGGAGTGCCTTATACCAGCATTGTTACTGTGCCCCATATTGGTTCCCCTCTCCTCCATCCCCCATGTATACTGCCACCTGACTGGATTAGCATCATTCTGGGGCCACTATACAGCTTTATATGGACTATTATCTATCCATTTCATTTTCGTCTGAATTCATTATACCCACGCTGATTACACTACACGGAGGAGTTTTGGCAGCACCCCAGGGGATTTTATCCCCATTATCTCTCATTCTATGACAAAAACAAAGAAAGTCTTGAAAAATTGTATTCAACACAACCTAAGCATCAATGATTACTGTATTAGAATAGCGAAGCCCAGCATGAGGGTGGGGGAATACTGGGCACTACAAACGTCATGGATTGGTAATTGATTATGGCAACTTTCAAAGGAGAAAGCAATTGAATAGATCTCTCTGAAATGATCATTCTGATCTGCTCCCACCTGAGTACCTGCCGCCACCTAAGTACCTGCCCCAATACCATTACCAGTACAGACCAACGAGATGTGTATACGTCCCAACTTCATGATTGAGTTGAACAACTGTAGGCAGCACACCCTTATACCAACTGATACAACTTAAAAAATGGGTTGCTACCACCCAATTTTCAGCCTCAGCCTGTGGATAATAAAGGTACAGTTAAGTTTACATAGAACTGTCATTCTCAAATGTTTCATCCTTGTTTTCATCCTTTTTTGCAGTTTTTAGCAGGCTAATAAATATCAACACCATGTGTGTGTAGGAAAAACATCCAGTGATAAAGGATAAGGTAGGTAATGTAAGCATTCCATTCCATACCTATACTGGGCACACGTTCCATACAGTACTTACATACTGTTCACATGCACAGAAATTAAATGACATGCATATCTGTTTAAACCAGGTTCCAAAGAACATGCGTGCACATAAATATTATGACAGACATAACGTTTATCGGTAGTACGCATTCCAAACAATTATTCATGCATCTACAGCTGCATTAGCCGTTTTTGTAAAACATCACAAAATGATATCGCGATATATACCCCGTGATCCTCACTAATGTTTTCTGGCAGACTAACTAAACGCATCGGAGTAACACCGCAGGGTCCCTGCTGTGTGAATGCTACCATAGTCTACCTGCCTGTAATAGTTAGAGGCTGAATCAGTCAATCTAAGTGCGCGCCTCTCACAGGCCTTCGCGTGGGTTTTACTAAACTTCAACATTACACTAATGTAGCAAGTGGTCTCCAGAACTGAACCGAATTGATTTCAGGTCTGAGGACACCCTACTTCCCGAGATACAGGCCCGTTATGGGGTGCCAGTATCCCCATGTTAAAATTCTGTGGGTCACGTGACCGTGGGATCTAAACAAAGCAGAGGGATACCAGGAAGTAGGGGGTCCCAGAGGCTGAAATCAACTTTGTTCAGCTCAGAAGACCCCCTGGAAGACCCCCTGCTCCTGCACACTAGTATCAAACACCCCCCTCCAAAAAAAAATTTTATTACCTTAGCAGGTAGCTGCAAAGGTAATAAAGCTGCTTACATTTTATTTTTATTCATAATGTGCATGAGCAGGTGAGCAGGGGGTCTCCAGAGCTGAACAAAGTTGATTTCAGCCTCGGGGACCCCCTACTTCCCGAGATACAGGCCCTGGTATGGGGTGCCGGTATCCCTCTGCTTTGTTTACAGTACATGTGGATTTTAACATGGCGGGGATACCGGCACTCCATAACGGGGCCTGTAACTCAGGTAGTAGGGAGTCCCTGAAGCTGAAATCAACTTTATTCAGCTCCAGAGACGCCCTGCTCACGCACACTATGAATAAAAATAAAATGTAAGCAGCTTCATTACCTTAGCAGCTACCCGCTAAGGTGATTATTTTTATTTGGAGGCGGGGGGGGGGGGTTTGATAATAGTGTGCAGGACACACACTAGTGTGTGGGAGCAGGGGGTCTTCTGAGCTGAATAAATTTGATTTCAGCCTCAGGAACCCCCTACTTCCCGAGATACGAGCCCCGTTATGGGGTGCTGGAATCCCTCAGCTTTGTGTAGATCCTACAGTCACGTGACCCACATGATTTTAACATGGGGATACTGGCACCCCATAACGAGGCCTGTAACTCGGGAAGTAAGGGGTCACCGGACCTGAAATCAATGCGGTTCAGCTCCAGAGACCCCCTGCTACATTAGTGTAATGTTAGAATTTTAATAAAACCCCGCCATCGCCTGTGAGAGGCACGCAGTTAGAGTGACTGATTCAGCCTCTAACTGCGCTTCTATTATAGAAAAGCAGACTACGGTATCATTCTCACAGCAGGGACCCTGCGGTGTTATTCCGATGCATCTCGTTAGTCTGCCACTGAACATCTCGGGTCCAAAATGCGGGATCACGAAAATGTACCTGGGTACATTTTATAATAAAGGCTACTACAGCTGTATTTCTTAATGATTATTAATAAATAATATGCTCAAAAATATTTTACAGGTGAAACTGCACAAGAGATAGCCCGAAAAAGGTTTTGGTTGAAGAAGATAATATTTTTGAAAGAAGATTGTATTTTTTCCCAAAGTCTTTGTTATTTATTTCTAAACTCTAATAAAAAAATGTCATAGTTTAAAAATACTGTTAAGTCATTTGACATTTTTAGGGCAATAAGTGGTAGGTTACATTGAAATTAATGGGATATCATATCATATAAAATGATCAGGAATATGAAATGGGTTACGTTGCTTTTAGGTTAAAAACACACACTAACACCAGCTATTATTAGCTAATAGCAAATGGCACACAGAAAAGACCCAAGAAAGGGCTCAAAAGAACCCCACTAGAATGCACTCATTGCCAATATACTAAATATTCTGGCAGTAATAGCATCGGTGAATACCTCCTAAAGGTCTAAATTATAGCCAAAGAGGGATAGGTAAAATAGACCAAAATAATAAACTTTTATTTACATCAAATTAATCACACTAAATAGGGTAAAAGCAATAAAAAATTCCCTTTGAGGAGTCATAAAAGACTCAAGTAATATGAATCAATTATCCTTAAATGTACTCAAGAATAGTCAGTCCTTCAGTACTGCAGTCCCATATATCTAGCATATATTCATGTCCTATTAGAATCAACCATATGTATCCCATATACTGTATACTCCACAATAGCTTGATCCTGTTTTTTGCAGTTGAGATTAACTATTCTGCCAGGATATAGCTATATGGCAGTAGATGGAGAGGTTAGCCTAATGTAAGATAGATATCATGTGATTAACCCATCAATTGTAAACAATATTAGCAATGGGATTATACATCAACATATATCTCGTCTCCGTTGTTGGGAATTTACTGCTCCGAATATGATAGCATCCCCTGACGAAGCCACATTGGAGAAACGCGTAGGGCGGGCATTTTATGAGCAGAGAGAGACAAGCTGACAAGATGATCCCTTACCACGGAGCCGAAGCAGGGCATTCCCAACAACGGAGATGAGATCTCGCGAGAGCTGAGGTCACGTGACACGGAAGTGACCGCGCGAGCTAGCTGGACTGGGAGCCGGCGTTCATCTACTACCGAGTGTGAGAGACTCATGTATTACTCTCAAATGCTCTTTTATGACTCACAGAGTGTGATTTAGATACCTATTTAGTTACTTTACTCATTTTATAATTAAAAGGTTTTACACTATATTGTTTTTCCTTTTTATTCCCTACCTAATCTCTTAATGAGATCCGTCTGCAAGACCTAATTCCTATATATAGGTGCACCGCGACTGCTGTGGACTTTGTTGGCAGTTACCTTGAAGAACGAAGAGTTCCAGGCAGAGATACAAAAGACTCCCAAGCTGAGCTCCTGATCCCAGAGTGGATAAAAGGCTAATATTTACCTAAATCACTGTAAGTGCATATCTCACCTATTTACTATCTGAATTGTTTTACATACTACCCTATGATTTTCTCTTTCCCTTTTTTTCTTTCTCTCCCTTTTTTATTTGCGCCTAGGTCATTCTTTCTTGTACGTTTTTATCGGCAATTGTGGAGTCGTGGACCTAAGTGGCAGCAGATTTTATACGGTTATTCAGTATTTAAAGGGTTAATACCTCTCGTTAATTGTATTGGCTAGTTGCAGTTTTTCATTTAAACTGTATTAACAATTTGTTGGGAGTTGCGCTATTTGTTTCTTTATATATATATTTGTGTGTGTGTGTGTGTGTGTGTAGAGGTATCAGTACCGTGTTAGACGAGCTTTAATAATCAAAAATGTTCTGTGGCTTTTATTTGTGCTTTCGAGATACACTGATCTCTTCTTCTGCCGATGTTACATTGAATAAAACAGACAAGGGGTTTACTCAAAAATATTGCACCTTGGAATGTGACCATATCCCATCCCTCCCCACTCTGTAGTGTGCGATTTATTACTTGAGGTGTTAAATAGTCCCCGAATGTGAGGGATGTAAGTGTGTGTGTATGTAACTACTGATGCAGCGGCTGTTATTCGAACACTTCACGCGTCATGTAAATCGGAATCCCGAATTGAAACCGCGGGATGAATTCCAGCCTTCCCGCACTAAAATGCGAGCGCAGCGAGTGCAGAAAAACGAATGTTAGTGTTCTGGCTTTTAAAATCATGAAATTGACACAGTAGCACAGTACTGTACACATTACAATTTATCCATTTTATTGCAAACGAAGAAACAGAATCCATGAAATTCAAGCAAAACATCCGCGATAAGCGCGTGGTGCCTGGGGCGATTGGCCGTGTTCATGCTGCGTGGGGAATAGCAGAGAACTCAAAATCGGCGCCGTGATGTGTTCGAATAACAGTTACTGCATCAGTATGTAAATATAAATAAATAAAGAGCCCACAGTGTATACAGCGCTTTGCAAAAGGTATGTGTGGAGTGGGAGTGTGTAACAATGGTGTGGGTAGGTGTGGAAATGTGAGAGGGTGTTGCATTACTAAAAGTGTGTGTAGATACTACAGTATGTGGTCCCTATTGGTTTATAGAGATAGAATTACACAGAAAATTGTGTAGGGGACTGCTGTGTGTGCATACATATAGCGCAGTGGGACAGGGTGAATGAACGTTACCAGCCCTATACCTGGCAGACCTATGGTCGTATGCAACAAGATATCCTGAGGCGTTCCCCTTGAGGACAAATTGTTGGAGCTGTTCTCACGGGTTGGACTTCCCCAGGTTATGTTGACCGACCAAGGTACACATTTTATGGCTAAACTGATGCAGGATGTCTTGAAATTACTAGAGGTCAAATCTGTTCGTACATCGGTCTACCATCCACAGACTGACGGATTGGTGGAATGATTTAACTGAACTCTAAAATGTATGATGAGAAAATGTGTAGATTCAGTGAAGAGAGCCTGGGATGATCTTCTCCCTTTTCTGCTGTTTGCAGCGCGGGAAGTTCCCCAGGCCTCCACGGTATTCTCTCCATTTGAACTACTATATGGCCGCCAACCCCGGGGTATCCTAGACCTCCTAAAGGAGACCTGGGAGGAACAGTGGTCCCCTTCTAAGAATACCCTGCAATATGTATTGGACCTTCGGAAGCGCGTAGATGTGGTCGGCCATTTTGCTAGGGAGAATCTTAGATCAGCCCAGGACAGTCAGGAGAGACATTACAATCAAAATGTTTATATGAGAGTGTTTCACCCAGGAGATCAGGTGATGTTGTTGTTACCCAGTTGTGAGAGCAAACTCCTAGCCAAATGGCAGGGCCCATTCGAAGTACCCCATCACACGGGTTGATGTGTATTACGAGATCGCTCAACCAGGGTCCAGTAAGGGTAAACAAATTTACCATGTGAACTTTCTGAAACCCTGGAAGGTGCAGCGGTCTCTATTCATCCACCCGGTGGAGGAGGTAATGGACCAGGGTCCTCAGCCCCCACGGGAGAACATCTGTGAAGACGTGAAAATCCCAATGGGTAGACAATTGTTCTCTGAACAAAAAGGGGACTTGTTAGAAATAATTACAAAATTCAATTATGTTTTTTCTGATTTACCAGGGCAAATTAATTTAATTTCATATGTGATAGAGACAGCACCTGGGGTAAAAGTACAGTCTCGTCCTTACAGGTTGCCTGAAAGCCGTAAGGCCCTGGTAGAGAAGGAGGTACAAGAAATGTTACACTTAGGCGTGATTGAGGAATCATGCAGCGAGTGGTGTAGTCCACTTGTTATGGTCCCTAAACCCGATGGGAAGGTAAGATTTTGTGTGGACCTCCGAAAGGTCAATGTGGTATCCAAGTTTGACGCATATCCGATGCCAAGGGTGGACGAGTTAATTGACCCCCTTGGTAACGCGGAATATATTTCCACGCTGGACTTAACAAAAGGATACTGGCAAATACCTTTAGAGGAAAAGTCCAAGTTCAAAACAGCCTTTGCCACTCCCATGGGTTTATACCAGTTTCTAGCAATGCCATTTAGACTGCATGGAGCCCAAGCCACATTTCAGAGACTCATGGATAGTGTGCTGAGACCTCATAGGGCTTATGCCGCAGCCTACCTAGATGACATTGTCATTTATAGTAAACACTGGCGGGCCCATCTAAATAGGCTGAAAGCGGTCCTCAAATCTCTGAGAGGCAGGGCTCACAGCCAACCCTAAGAAATGTGCCTTAGGTAATGCGGAAACCAAGTACATAGGGTATGCAGTGGGAGGTGGAAAAGTAAGGCCACTAGCTGATAAGGTAGCTGCCCTGAAAGAAGTTCTGACCCCCCGAACAAAAATACAGGTACGCTCCCTGTTGGGTTTAGCAGGATACTATCGGAAGTTCATCCCCAACTACTCGGAAGTTGCAGCTCCACTAACAGACCTCACAAAAAAGTGTGCCACTACACAAGTGGTATGGTCAAGGGAGTGCCAAAGAGCCTTTGAGGAGTTAAAAAGGTGTCTATCAGAGGGTCCAGTCCTTAGAAGCCCAGACTTTGATAAACCTTTTTTTTTTCAAACCTATGCCTCAGAGATAGGGCTAGGGGCAGTGCTGTCACAACATTTTGAGGGAGTGGAACATCCAATCATTTTTCTGAGTAGGAAATTGTTCCCAAGGGAAAAAAACTACTCAGTAATTGAGAAGAGTGCCTCGCAGTAAAGTGGGCAATCGAGGCCTTGAGGCATTACCTGGCGGGAGTCCATTTTACATTGCTAACAGATCATGCTCCATTAAAGTGGTTAAATAGTATGAAGGACTCCAATGCTAGGTTAACCAGGTGGTATATGGCCCCCCCAATCCTTCTCATTTGAGATTCAGCACAGACCTGGAAATGAAAATGCAAATGCTGACTTCTTTTCTAGAGAAGGGGTATATGGTCGGGCTTCAGCCATGCGTGGCCCCAGCCACACACTAACAGGGGAGGAATGTGACAGGGTGAATGAACGTCACCAGCCCTATACTGGCAGACCTGTGGTTAGGTCTGCAGTGCAGCAGTGACAAGGTTAGTATTCAGCTGGGAGGTCTCGTTAATTAGCCTGATCCCAGCTGCCTCATCAAGGAGCTTTAAAAAACCCAGACTGCACACACATGCAATACTCCTTGAGAAAGGGCTTTTAGAGTCTGAAACGCATAGGAGGTTTTTTTCTGTTGTATTTTGTTTGTTTTTTGTTTTTTATGTAGTCCAATAAACTTTTTTATTCCCTCAATCCCCTGGTGAGCTGATGGTGCTTATTATTGGGACGCTGCTGTTTCATGCCAATCCTTTTTTCTCTGTATGCACACACATGCAGCCTGTCTGAACCATGGAACTCAGGAGGGAGAACAGCTTGATTTAAGATCTGTTTTTCTGGGACATTTTGTTTGATGCTGATTTGTTTCTGTGGACTTTTAACAGAAAGGGCAAAGTGCTGTTCAGGACATATACCGCTTTACTCTATATATGCTGAAGAAAAGTTCTTGTTAATTTCATGTGCCATATTTGGAGGCTCAATAAAAAGCCTTATCAAGAAACTCATGTGTGGTTGCATGTATCCTGCAACACGCAGTATGAATAGACATGGCCTTTAGCCCTCATGGGAAGAGAGTTCTCTTGTGTCCGGGTAGTGACTCATAAAACTTCGGATTCGGTTTAGGCCACCGCTAAGTATCCCGAATAGTTGCATACATTTGTATTCATGCCACCATCTCTCTTTCGGTGTTCTAATATTACTTTTGAATATGGCCACCTTCAGATCATATATAATTACAGACCTGTCCAGAGACTCAATACAAATCTTAGCAGTGTAGATATGCTTATAACATTATCTACTGTCCCATGATAAATAGTAGCAATAATCATATATAATATACCATTGCAAGAAGGTCTTAGATAAAAAGACACTGGGTGCGATTCACTAAGCAGGGATAACTGCTTTTATGTACGATGAATGACTTTTAAGACCGTAACTGCCTGCTGCACAATTCACTAAGCAGTGATAACAGTGCTATATCAGCCGTAAAAGGCATTTTTCATCCAAAAAAATAAAGTGAAAAAAAATATCCGATCAGGCAAAAAACGGCAAACGCACAGTTTGCGCGATTCACTAAGCACTGATAAGTGAATCGTACCACACCAGATTTTTGCACCAGATAAAGGCTGGTGCAAAAGAAGTGGAGCAATGAAAAAATGATTGTTTACATTTTTTTCACTACACAATTAATACAACAGGCCAGCGGGTGTGCCCGAGTAATGCCCACAGGAGTTCGGTGACCTCGGGTGATCCCTGCATGAGTCTGGGAGCCTTGGGTGATCCTCGCGGGAGTCTGGGGCCTTGGGTTATCCATTGGAGTCAAGAGCCCTCAGGTGATCCCTGTGTGAGTCTGGGGCCCTCTGGTGATCCCCGCAGGTGTCCAGGGGTCCCGCTAGCCTGCGGTATCAATCGTGTGGCCAAAATAACACAACAGGCAATAATTTGAAATAAATACACCCCCCTGCCCCCTAAAACATACAGTACAATAATGGCCAAAATTACTATTATCCAAATATACGAACGTGGAGGAGGGGGATAGGGAAGGGGAGAGGAACCCTCGCTACTGCTATAGTATTTAGTGATGGTGCTACAATCAGGGGTAATAGCAGAATAGAACAACAAAGAAAGAAAGAACCCCAAGGAGAGCACTCGTCGCCTCTGGATCACAGGGACACTAGTGGATAAATGTATGTAGTGGGGTGAATAAATGATAAATTTAAAACACACTTTATTAATGAGTAAATAACTCTAATGTAATAAAATAAGAGCGCTCAAGAATCAAAATGATGTGATTCAAGTAAGGCCAGTGAAACAGCGAATTAAAACGATATGGATGCAGCAAGATATGTGGCCAGTACCCTATCTAAATAGAAAAGAGGATAGTGTAAGTGCAATGACTGCGGTACTATAGCAATGCTATGTATATCCTCTTGCCCACCTGTAGAGCCCGTGTAAAAGCCACTACGTAAGGTATAATTAATACACTCCTTGATACGTGAATGTATGGGGCTAATCTTAACCTTAGTGCAATAGGCTAAATAGGTAGGGACAGCATAGAAGTAGTATATATGCTTTGCCTTGCAACACCACAGTGATAGGTGCAGGCTTTATTCTGCCTGTAAAAGGTTAATGCTGAGTAGTAATGAAATACTCAGCCTGGACAGGATAGCATACAGGTGGATAAGAACTAGTAGCTCCGGTTCCTATCCCACCTGTATATGGATAATAGTGCATTTGTCCATTACATATAAAACATTAAGGTGCAGAAATAAAATAAATAAAACTTGCACTCACCCCTGCCAGTCTGCCACGATGAATCCGTCATTATCTTCATCACTGTCCATGTCCTCTGTTGCCATAAACATTGCAGGACAATCAAAAATACAATCTAATGTCCCCTAACCCCTTAATCACCTTAGCGGTTAGTAACTGCTATAGTAATTAAGGGGTTAACCCACCCTCTCCCACTACCCACATAGGAGGCCTAACCACCCTCCCCAGGCATCTACCCCTGCCCTTCACCCATTCATTGGTACAGTATATAATATGGGCATGATTTACCACTATATGGTGAAGAAATAAAAAACAGGTGCAAATAAAACAACATTACATTGCAAAATGAACATATTACTAATACCAATCAAACAATTGAATGGCATTGTGGGTACATCATGCAATATAATATGGGCATGATTTAACACTATGCCAGTCAATGGTTAACCTAAAAAAAAAACAACCATAGACAAGATCCAATACATTCAAAACACTCTCAAACTAAAAACAAATATAGAAGTAAACGAACAAAATTACCACCAATCAAATAATCCAATCCAAAATAAAGACCAGAATAAACAATTAAACACCAAAACAAAAATATGAATAAATAAAATAAATAGCTAAATAAACTGCAACATTCCAAATCAAAAGTCAAAAAATAATCCAACATTATAAAGCAAACACCAATCAAAAGCCAGAAATAAACAATTTAAAACACCAGCAAAATGGCCTGGACACTACTGCTGCGTCCAGCTTTATTCTTACAAATGCCCATTGTTTACCCGTGGCTTTTTCCGGCTGGCGCCGAACTTGGCCGTGCATCAGCCGCATCTTCCCCGCATCTTCCCTGCATCTTCCCGCATCTTCGCCTCTCCCTTCCCCTCGCCTCGCGACCCCCTGGCACAACGCCGATCTCCCGATGCTCTCCTGATGCATACCCCCCTTCCCAATGCTTTCCTGATGCGTACCCCTCTTACCCCATCCAACGGACGCGTGACCGCGTGACCGGCGCCCCAGTGATGCGCAGCACGCGTGGAAAAAAAAAACAGCCACGGCTGCCCGTCGTCTGCCGCACATTGCGGTGGCGGCCGCAGGAGAATAAAGGCGGCCGCCACTGTACATCAATATGCAATATAACTAGCATACAAATTTAAAACAAAGAACACATACTGCTGCGGCACAGTTTATTCGAGCATTTGCCCGTTCTGTGCCGCAGCAGTAGCCTGGCGCGCGCCCGAGTGTGACGGGCGCACGCCGAAGCAGCGGAAGAGCGCCCTCCGATCGGGGCGCTCTCCCTACCGCTGCCGGGTCCGCCGGGTCCCCCGGAACCCCCTGCCGCTGTCCCGGCTTGCGGTACCGACCACACTTCAATAAAGTGTGTCGGTAGTGTACATTTAAAATACAGTACATACATACATGCAAGCATTTGCCAAAACAACCATTGTTTCTTAATGTATGTATGTATGTATATATGTATGTATGTATGCAGTGCTTGACAAATCACCCAAAAATCTACTCGCCGAGCCAAAAAATCTACTCGCCACCTAGTCCCGCCTCTAATCCCGCCCCCAACTCCGCCCCCAACCCCGCCTCTAATCCCGCCCCCAGTCCCTCATTTAAAAAAAACAAATTCCTAGTAAGAACATTCGTTTTTGACATTAGTTTATTTATTGTATTACATTATACTACAATTAGTCGTGTGTGTGTGTGTGTGTGTGTGTGTGTGTGTATAAATGTCGAATCTAGAAAAAAAAGCAGAATATTTAAAGCAGCAATCCCGCCTGGGATCTTACCTGATCCGCAGTCCCTCAATGTCCAGGTACCCTCATTCCGGCAATGTTATACATTGGAGGGGATGTGTTCCCTACCTGTCTTCTGGGTTAGGGGGGGGGGGGGAGTTCCGATGTCTTCAGTGTGAAGCTTGAGTCAGATCTGGAAGTAAGCAGTATAGGTTATTTCAGTGTAGTATAGAGCAGTTAAGATATATAGGGTAAATAAGATATCCAGATCCCGAGTGTGAGAGAGTGTGGGGGAGAGAGAGAGAGAGAGTGTGGGGGAGAGAAAGAGAGAGTGTGGGGGAGAGAGAGAGAGTGTGGGGGAGAGAGAGAGAGAGAGAGAGAGAGAGAGAGAGAGAGAGAGAGAGAGAGAGAGAGAGAGTGGGGGGAGAGAGAGAGAGAGAGAGAGAGAGAGAGAGAGTGGGGGAGAGAGAGAGAGAGAGAGAGAGTGGGGGAGAGAGAGAGTGGGGGAGAGAGAGAGAGAGTGGGGGAGAGAGAGAGTGGGGGGAGAGAGAGAGTGGGGGGAGAGAGAGAGTGGGGGAGAGAAAGAGTGGGGGAGAGAGAGAGAGAGAGAGAGAGAGAGAGAGTGGGAGAGAGAGAGAGAGAGAGGAGAGAGAGAGAGAGAGAGAGAGAGAGAGAGAGAGAGTGGGAGAGAGAGAGAGTGGGAGAGAGAGAGAGTGGGAGAGAGAGAGAGTGGGAGAGAGAGAGAGTGGAGAGAGAGAGAGAGAGAGAGTGGGAGAGAGAGAGAGTGGGAGAGAGAGAGAGTGGGAGAGAGAGAGAGAGTGGGGAGAGAGAGAGAGTGGGAGAGAGAGAGTGAGTGGGAGAGAGGGAGTGAGAGTGAGAGAGAGTGGGAGAGAGAGTGAGAGAGAGTGAGAGAGAGTGAGATAGAGTGAGAGAGAGTGAGAGAGAGGTGGGAGAGAGAGGGTGAGAGAGAGAGAGAGAGGGTGGGAGAGAGAAAGAGAGGGTGGAGAGACAGAGAGAGAGAGAGAGAGAGAGAGAGAGAGACAGATAGAGAGACAGATAGAGAGACAGAGACGGATAGAGAGAGACAGAGAGACGGATAAAGAGAGACAGAGAGACGGATAAAGAGAGACAGAGAGACGGATAAAGAGAGACAGAGAGACGGAGAGAGAGAGACTAAGGCTGGGGCCATAGAGGGGTGAGCAGTTCGGAACCGCGCTGACGCTGAAGCTCGCCTGCTGAAATCTGCGCGATTTCATGCCCATGCAGGCGAGCCAGCGGGGCGCGATCGGGAGACGGGGGGAGACTGACGGAGGCGGGGGCAGTGACGTCGCTGGGGCCAATCCCCCGCGACGCACCGACGTCAACGTCATGGTGCCGTGACGTTGACGCTGCTCCGCGCTGATTGGATGTTTTCAGCCGACAGTGCTCTGGAAAAACAGTTTTGCTGTCGGCTGAAAAATCCAGCGCCTCAGCACGCCTGCGGACGCTCGCGTGAGCCCCCCTCTCAAGGCATCCTCATTGAGGATGCAGGGGCTCAGCACGGAGCGTCCGCACGGCTCAGCGCGGCCTGTCCTTCTATGGACTCGGCCAGAGAGCCAGAGAGAGAGAGACATAGAAAAAGAGAGAGAACACAGAAAAAGAGAGACACACAGAAAAAGAGAGACACACAGAAAAAGAGAGACAGAGAGAGAATGTGAGACAAAGACAGAGAGAGTGCGAGGGCGAGAATGCGAGGGCGAGGGTGACACAGGGAGAAGGCGAGGGCGACACAGGGAGAGGGTGACACTCACAGACACACACACTCAGACACGCAGAGACACACTCACGCAGAGACACACTCACGCAGACACACTCACGCAGACACACTCACGCAGAGACACACTCACGCAGAGACACACTCACGCAGAGACACACTCACGCAGAGACACACTCACGCAGAGACACACTCACGCAGAGGACACTCAGAGACACACACTCACTCAGACACACACAGGCACACTCAGACACACTCACTCAGACACACACACGCAGACACACACACGCAGAGACACACACGCAGAGACACACACGCAGAGACACACTCACTCAGAGACACACACACTCAGAGACACACTCACTCAGAGACACTCAGAGACAAACACTCACTCTGACACACACACACACAGACACACACACACAGACACACACACACAGGCACACACACACAGGAACACACACACAGGCACACTCACTCACGCAGAGACACACACGCAGAGACACTCATGCAGAGACACACTCAGAGACACACTCACTCAGAGACACACTCACTCAGAGACACACTCACTCAGAACACTCACTCTGACACACACACACACACACACACACACACACACAGACACACACAGACACACACACATACACACACACAGACACACACACAGACACACACACACAGGCATGCACACACACACAGGCACACACACACACAGGCACACACACAGACACACTCACTCACAGACACACTCACTCAGACACACTCACTCACAGACACTCACTCACAGACACTCACTCTGTCACTCACACACACACTCACCGGGTCGCACGCGGCAGCAGGCCCCTCCGCACGGCAGCAGGCCCCTCCTTAAGGCAGCAGGCCCCTCCGCACGGCAGCAGGCCCCTCCGCACGGCAGCAGGCCCCTCCTTAAGGCAGCAGGCCCCTCCGCACGGCAGCAGGCCCCCTCCGCACGGCAGCAGGCCCCTCCTTAAGGCAGCAGGCCCCTCCGCACGGCAGCAGGCCCCCCCCCCCCCGAAGCACGCTCCCCGAACACCAAGCGGGGATCGGGGGCAGGTGATTAGGGGGAGATCATGCGCAGGAGGCGCGCACGGGGGAGGCTGGGTTGGCGCTTCCCCCTCCGTCCCACGTGGGTTGCGCGCGGGGCTTGCTTTGGGCTTCCCCCTCCGTCCCACGTGGGTTGCGCGCGGGGCTTGCTTTGGGCTTCCCCCTCCATCCCACGTAGGGAGCGGAGGGGGGAGGGAGCGGAGGGGGCTAGATTGCGCGCGGCGCTTGTTTTGGGCTTCCCCCTCCGTCCCACGTGGGGAGCGGGGGGGGGGGGGGGTGAGGGTGCGGGGGATTCTGGGTTGCTGGGGGGGGGCAGGCAGCGGGCCCACAGGCAGCACAGAGGGCCCACAGGCAGCACAGAGGGCAGGACACCCTGCTTGCCCTGTGCATGCGCGCCGGGACCAAGGAAATCGCCGCCATTTTTTTTTAAACTTTTTTTAAAATGTAATGAACAGGCACCCGGCCGGGCTCCCCCTGACTCACGGGAGGAGATCAGGGGAAGGAGCTCTTCCCCGCGTTAACCCAATCAGGGAGGGAGATTATTTATTTATTTATTAAAAAAAAAAAAAAAATTGGCAGGAGCAGGGGAATTCATAGAGCTGCAGCACGGCTCTCCAGCGGCCTAAATCCACTCACAACGGGCGAATGGTTATCATTATTTGTCGAGCACTGTATGTATGTATGTATAGCCCTAAAGGGCCATACATATATACATTTGGAATAAATGTGTGAAAAGAAATGCAATCACAAAAAAAATCCTGTAAAAGAAAAATAACATACATTCTATTTTTCCCTTATCTTTAGATGTCTTCGTCCTCCGAATACCAGGGTTACCACAATCTCTCTAACCAATCCATGATCCCAAACAGCAACAGGCCACAGGTAAAAAAAAAAATCAAAAGTCCCTTTCTTTCTTTTTCTTCATCTGTAAATTGTAATCCAATTTTGGCTCTTTCAGTGTCTTATACAGGTATCTTCTGTATCTTCTGATCTTCTTCTTCTTCATCCATCTTCAGCAGGCACTCCTTTGTAATCCTATTGGAGGAGGTCCTCCCTCCTCGTCTTTTTGCCATCAAATGGGGCAGCACAGGCTTTTATAGGACTGTGACGTCACATTTGAGTGCAAATGGTTCACACGCCTCTGATTGGCTGTGAAAACCATGTTTTTTTTTTTTTTACGTCATATAAAGGTAATGAAGCCAGCCAATTAGAATGGTGGCTGTGTGCTTCCTTTGCTTTTAACATGATGTCACCAAAAGTGACATGGCTTCCGTCACATGGTACTTTAGCCAATCAGATTTTTCTGAAGTACCATTTGACAAGATAAATTGTAATTTATTCACACAAGAAACACACACGGCTTTATTTACAAAATAACATGAAAAAACACTTACGGGAACGAGGCAAAACTAAACAAAAGGTTTCCAGATGAAAGTCCACGAAATTCAGTCCCTAGGCATCAATTCCATAAACAGGGTTGCTGCACAAATAGAGCCGGTAACAGTCCTTGGCTAGGGGCACCGCTTGCAGCCCCTGTTTCTCCGCCGAAAGGAATATTTTTGTTCTGCCCTTGCAGTTTACAAGTCCTTAGCTCTAACGAACTTTCGTAGCGGGGTACAATCCTTGGTTGCAATGGAATCGTCTCTGTACTGCAAGCTATACCTTCCGATGGATCACAGTTGAACCTATACCCGACAGCCTGCACAGGCTTATAATATTCTCCCAAGCCTATCTGGGTAATACACAGCCAATCTTGGCGTGGAAAGCAAAATCCCACCCAATTGCAAGCTTGCCAACAGTTCCTGCAGCCGGGCATAGGACTTCACGGTATGCCAAGGGTCATGCGCTAACCTCACATGTAACCCACTTTGCATACCTGACCAAGTCCCCTTGCACGGCTGCAAAATGTCTACCTTCCTCCAGGATGCCCGGACATCTGCAAGGCAAACTGTTTATATACATTTCCTGACATTTAGCACTTTCACAAGGTCAGTACCTTTTGAAGCCCCAGACTTTCGTAGACACTCTGGAGTCATCTCCACAGGAAGTCTCAGAAGTCCAGTCTTACCTTATGCACGACTCACACCTGGAATGGCTGATCATTAATGACAATAGTGAATGCTTAATGTATCCGCTGTCCTGCCTGGCTGAAATGTAAATGTTCTGGTTCTTATAACTTTAAAATACTAAAATCAGAGCTACTACTCATTTATTACTTTAAATAAATGTTAGAGTATTATAACCAGTGGTCGACAAATCACCCAAAAATCTACTCGCCGAACAAAAAATCTACTCGCCACCTAGTCCCGCCCCAACATCGCCCTAGTCTCGCCCCGCTTTAAAAAAATCAAATAAAATAAATTGAATAAATTCCTAGTAAGAACAACATTCGTTTTTGACATAAGTTTATTTATTGTATTACATTATACTACAATTAGTATTGTGTGTGTATGTGTATGTGTGTGTGTATGTGTATGTGTGATCTTACCTGATCCGCAGTCCAGGTACCTCATTCCCGCAATGTTATATGTTGGAGGTGAAGTGTTTCTTGCCTGTCTTCTGGGTTAGGGGGGATTCCGATGTCTCCTGTGTACTTTAGTTGAAGCTTGAGTCAGATCTGGAAGTAAGCAGTACAGGTTATTTCGGTGTAGGTATAGGGCAGTTAAGATATATAGGGTAAGTAAGATATCCAGGTCCAGAGTGTGAGAGAGAGACACAGAGAGAGAGACACAGAGAGAGAGAGCGAGACACAGAGAGAGAGAGAGACAGAGAGAGACACAGAGAGAGAGAGAGAGAGACACAGAGAGAGAGAGAGCGACACACAGAGAGAGAGAGAGCGACACAGAGAGAGAGAGCGTCAGCGACACACACAGAGAGAGAGAGTCAGTGACACACAGAGAGAGAGAGTCAGCAACACACAGAGAGAGAGAGAGAGACCCAGTCAGTCATCCTACCCCGTCACACACACACACGCACGCACGCACGCACACACACACACACATACACTGACAGACATACACACACACACTCACTGACACGCACACACACTCACTGACACGCACACACACACTCACTGACACGCACACACACTCTGACACACACACTCTGAAACACACACTCTGACACACACACTCTGACAGACACTCTGACACACACACACACACACACTGACTCTGACACACACACTCTAACACACACTCACACACACACTCACTCACACACACACACACTCTCACTCAGTCACTCACACACACTCTCACTCACTCACACACACTCTCACTCACACACATTCTCTCTCACTCACACACTCTCTCACACTCTCGCTCACACTCTCACTCACACACTATCACTCACACCACATACACTCTCACTCACACACAATCTCACTCACACACTCTCACTCACACACACTCACTCTCACACTCTCACTCTCACACACACTCTCACTCTGACACACACTATCACTCTTACACACACTCTCCCTCTCACACACACTCTCACTCTCACACACACTCTCACTCACACACACACCCTCTCACTCACTCACTTACTCACTCACTCACACCCTCTCACTCACTCACACCCTCTCACTCAATCACACCCTCTCATTCACACACACCCTCTCACTCACACACACCCTCTCACTCACTCACAACCTCTCACTCACACAAAACCTCTCCCTCACTCACACCCTCTCACTCACTCACACCCTCTCACTCACACACCCTCTCACTAACTCACACCCTCTCACTCACACCCTCTCACACCCTCTCACTCTCTCACACCCTCTCACTCACACACACACTCACTCAAACACACACCACAAGAAACGAAGCTGGGAGTCCCACTCACCAGAGTTATGTGGGCATCTGGGGCCTGCGGGCAACATCGAGGTCTGCGGGTGACATTGGGCAACATTGGGGGCCTGCGGAGGAAATCGGCTGTATGTGGGGGCCTGCGGGGGACATCGGGTGACATTGGGGGGCCTGTGGGGGAAATTGAGTGTATGTGGGGGCATGCGGGGGACATCGGGTGACATTGGGGGGCCTGCGGGGGGAATTGGGTGTATGTGGGGTCCTGCGGGGGACATAGGGCGACATTGGGGGGCCTGCGGCGGAAATGGAGTGTATGTGGGGGCATGTGCGGGATCGGGCGACATTGGGGGACCTGCTGGGGAAATCAGGTGTATGTGGGGGCATGCGGGGGACATCTGCACGGCCACACTAACCTCCCCGATGGGAAACGTGGCCGGACGGGGATGCGCTGGATCCAGCAGCCAACTTTGCTTTTGCGCGGCTGCGCGCGCATCCCCCCCCCCCGGCTGCATCCATAGGGACAAAAGTCAGAGCTGCCAGCCTGCATCACCACTCCCATTACCCTGCCCGTGCGTGTGCCAAAGGAGGGGAAGCGCCTCCCTTGCTCCTCCTGCCCTGGTCAGCAGCCGCGGTGACCCCCCCCAGCCTACCTCCCGCCCCTGGCAGCAAACTGGGATTCAGGGGACAGGGGGGGAGGAAGGAGGAGAGAGAAGCTGACCCAGAGCTGCCAGCCGGCCCTCTTCCCCGCGTCAGACCAATCAGGGAGAGGGATTATTTATTTATTTTTAAAAAAAAATTGAAAATTTTGGTGCGAGCAGGGGAATTACTAGAGCCGCAGCACGGCTCGCCAATGGCCTAAATCCACTCGCCATGGGCGTGTGGTTATGCCTATTTGTCAAACACTGATTATAACTATACCTGGTTAAATGATTACCCCCTGGCATATAAAAAATCAGTGAGCTAGGACATTCCTATCAAAGGTTAGAAAGCTAATTATGTGTGGGCTGTGATGTAGTTTGTGGTTTAACTTTTCCCTGGTCTGCGGTTTGGGGCAGGGATGCAATGTTGCAATGCCCGGACCCAATCGATAACCGCAGACGCACTTCCCAAATTTACCTTATTAGGATGATGAGACCACATTATTCATTGTTGCAATCTGGCATCTTTTCATGACCACAGACCACTTAACCAATTTAGCTCGCGGTTAAGGCTTGTCTGCAGTTACACAGTGATACAGTATTACAATTCCGGGCCCCACCACATAACCACAGGCACACTTATCCAATTAACCATTTAAACAGTGACAGAATCCCCTAGCGGGCGTATTTTAGACACGTTATTACATATTACTAGGATTCAGTCAGTCCTGGGCTGCAGAACTGACACTCTACAGTCACTTTATCTGACTCAGGGGGACCCAGACAAGCAGAATGCCTTTATTTCATGGCCGGGGTACCCCTTCACCGTCACACTTAGAGGGGGACCTCAACCCTCCCTTTGTTGCCCCTGTAACTGTTCCTAACACGGTGGGTGAGCTGGTAGCTCTTTATGCCCGGTTACTCCAACCTCGATGGCAGAGCAGATGCTGCAGTTCTCCCGAATAGCAGTGAGTTCAGCGGGGCTCACTCCACCCCTCCCCGAGTGAGAGGCATAGTCCCCAGACTCCCTGAACAGAGATGCCGGTCCCAAACGTCATTAAGTTTGTGGAAGGCACTGTCAACATACAGGATTTTCTGCAGGCTTTCGAGAGCCAATGCTTGAAACTCAAGGTGCCTGAGTCCCAGTGGCTAACATACCTTCTCCCATCCTGAGAGAGATGGCAGATGGTTCACCGAGGAATGGACAAAGCCTATGCCAGGGACTATAGCTGGGTGAGGGCTGCCCTGTGTGTCAAGTGTGGACCCAGACTGGTGTCTTACCCCGCAGCCACTCCCAGACTGTGTGCCCGAGTGGGCATAGTCAGAGAAGCAGATCGTAACTTCCACAGGAGTGCTGGTGATTCAAGCACTCCCAGGAGCTGACGTCCAAACCCAGGAAACAGCCGAGAACATGAGGGGCAGAAGGGCAGAAGGAGAGATCAGCCAAGCTTAATTCAGGGATCCTGCCTCCCTGAGTGCCTCCGTGCAAGCAGAGGAAAGTGCCATGAAGGTGCCTTGCATTGCGGTCATCAAGTTGGCGACCGGTGGGATGCCCATGAGGGCACCACCTAGGAAGTGGGTCCAGAACCCTGCAAAGTTGTTGGTGAGCCAAATAATCCCAGTAGCTGTCTCCCCTCAAGCCACCAAGATGGCGACTGACTCTGTGCCAGAATTGCAACAGGTAAAGAAGTAGGTCCTGGACACT
Source organism: Ascaphus truei (assembly GCF_040206685.1). Lineage (NCBI taxonomy): Eukaryota > Metazoa > Chordata > Amphibia > Anura > Ascaphidae > Ascaphus > Ascaphus truei. Next base: position 220,170,195 of record NC_134484.1, on the reverse strand, counting down.
GCTGTGAGTCCATGTACCCACCAATCGAGTAACCCCTGTCATGGGCAATGTTCCGCAGCTACAGGATGGACAAGCTATGAGAGGCTGTCCCTGACCATCATACATCATTCGGCCGTGCAACAGTTCCAGGAGAGAACTCAGCCAACAGTCCCTATAGCCACTGCCATTGGTGCAGGCAGGCAGCAGTGCAGCCATTGGAATGGAGGACCATGCGGTCCACAGAAGAAGATTTTGTTCACAGGAGTCTCAGTCAATCGGCATGTTGTCGGATTGGGGGACCCCAGCGCTATGGTACCTCTAAGGCAGCCTGAAATGATCTGGCTAGAGCACCAGCTCCCACAGATGGAGATGCCGGTGAAGCTACCAGGAGAAGATGCTCTTGTGACCCCAGTCACAGAGAGCCAAAGGCAAGCATTTGCCCTGGTGGTGGTGCAGTTGGAACCGTTACCAACCATAGTGGTTTTTGCTCCCCAGCTTTTTGGGATCATCATTCACCTGCATTTGGAGCCTACGCACAAGGAAGTCCCAGAAGGGGACAAGGCAAGTAAGCTAGACCATGCCCAGCATGTGTCCCTATGTGTACAATGACCCCCATTGTGATATTTTCCCCGATAGTGCGATAGTGTGTCAGAGGTGAGCGGCTGGAGCACAGTTAGTGGTCCCAGGAGATGGTGCTTGCAGATGCCATCTGCACACAAGTGTGTGCATTTTGACTGGGTACAAGCCCCAGGAGCACTGGCTAGCTTAGAGACAGTGAAGGGCCAGGGAGTGGTTGCTTGGAGGTTTAGGGGAGGCTCAGTGGAGCAGGGGGATACATCTCCCCAATTTGCAGTTCCCCAGAGGGAGTGGAAGCGAGAGATTTTAGGGAGACCGGGAGTCCCTGATATGGATAAGCGAGGTGGGACCCAGTGTGCTGATTGCCCAGACGACACAGGGGTTCAACAGCCCCTTTATCAGACAATTTGAAGTGTCTCTGTGGAGGGAGAGAGGATAGAGGGAGAGACAGGGAAGTGGAGGGGTACTACCGTTACCTAGTACCGTTACTCATTATAGTACCCTGGGTGACCCCATGACAGAGGTGACTGTGCAGCAGCAAATGGTACTGGCAGTCTGGTCCCCTGAATGTGGAACATCATTTCAAACTCTGTGTACCTGCTTTGCTGCAGTCGGTGCAACAAAGACATTGCAGCCCTATGTTACCCCAGTGGTCAATGACCACAGCCCCAAGGTACTTGCCCTATTGAACATGGACTATGGAGAGGGCAATGTGTACAGCAATGCCGGAGGACATTACCGGCCAGAGGGTCTCTGCCTTGACAATGAGTCCTCAAGGACTTTCAGCTCAGAAAGCCATCTGATAAGGTGACTGTCCTGGAGCCTTTATCTTGAGGGGGGAGATGTGACAGTAGGGGTAGCCGGCCTTCATCATAAAGGTGAAGTACAGCTGGCTGCCCTTAAAAAAACATGTATAATAGGCTATTTGTGTCAGCACTTGGGATCAGTAAAGTGTGTTAATGTTTTCCCCTGTAATCATGTTCCCTTAAACTGTACCCTGTGGGTTTATAAGCTAGGCATGTTGTGCGTGTTTAGGACCCCTCAAAGGAATTAGCTGCAGGACTGGGACTTTGGGAACAGGAGTTTAAGGGTGGATGTTGATGGTCAAATAGGATTAAAAACTGTGTATGGTGTTGCTGACTGGTTATACCGGAGCAATGTAAGTGTACAAGCAAATAGGGAATGATTTGCGGGTACAAGTCTGTAGATATAGATGATGTGTGTTTTGGAGTGGTAATGTAACCCTACATAAAATCATTGCCCTGCCAGCAGGTTCTACAATCGGGTTTTAAAACACAGTGCAGGAACCTGTTTTAAAACCAAATTGTAGAATCCATGTTCTCAATGTATTTTGATAGGTATCCAATACAATTCAGGAAATCAGGGGAGCAGTTGCACCTTAAAATAAAAACAAAATCTACATGGTGTAATATTGTTAACACAGTGAAGTGGTTTCTAAGAAAACTTAGAAAACTAGATAAGGAGGCTATAGCACGTATAACCAGCCAACAGAATGGTAAAACCATAGGAGGATCTGAGATCTCAAGTAGAGACAGAAACACAGGGATAAAACAAACACTTTATCCACAAATAAATGAATTGGAGGCTTACAGGATCCAAAAGGATATACAGCATAGGGAGTATGTAATCTTCCGATCACTTCTCATCGCCTTTCACTGCTGCTGCTGCACGCCACCCAGACTGCGTCTCGAACAGCCGTCACCTCACTTCCGGAATTCCGTCCGGTTGGAGATGACGTCACGGGCTCAACGTTCTCTCTCTCTCAGTCTCAGGGTCACACTCAACGCGTTTCGACGCTCTAAAGTGACGTCTTCATCAGGAGTCTAGTCTCCTGATGAAGACGTCACTTTAGAGCGTCGAAACGCGTTGAGTGTGACCCTGAGACTGAGAGAGAGAGAACGTTGAGCCCGTGACGTCATCTCCAACCGGCCGGAATTCCGGAAGTGAGGTGACGGCTGTTCGAGACGCAGTCTGGGTGGCGTGCAGCAGCAGCAGTGAAAGGCGATGAGAAGTGATCGGAAGATTACATACTCCCTATGCTGTATATCCTTTTGGATCCTGTAAGCCTCCAATTCATTTATTTGTGGATAAAGTGTTTGTTTTATCCCTGTGTTTCTGTCTCTACTTGAGATCTCAGATCCTCCTATGGTTTTACCATTCTGTTGGCTGGTTATACGTGCTATAGCCTCCTTATCTAGTTTTCTAAGTTTTCTTAGAAACCACTTCACTGTGTTAACAATATTACACCATGTAGATTTTGTTTTTATTTTAAGGTGCAACTGCTCCCCTGATTTCCTGTACATACTGTTTCTGGACCTTGAAACAGTCCATCTAAGGGTTTGAGTGTTTTATTTGTACCCCTACTTGCACTTGTTGATTTTCATTTATTATCACATTGCACTTTTGTATATTATACTATTTCACCTTGATTAATTCTAGTATTAGAGCGCCATCTACTGTTTGTTTGCTATCCAATACAATTCAGACAACTCCGGTAATGTAATTAGCCGGGGGGCCTGCATGGCAATGGCGGATCAGAGGAACGGATGGGCTAAGAGTCGGTACATCTGGCAGGAGGAGAAGGGTGGAGGAACAGGTCTGCAGATTGGCTATCAGTGGGTGAGACCCTTTTTGAAGCCAGAGTCTGTGGAGCCTACCCAGAAGGGTGGTAATGGGCTAGCCAGGGAAAACTGCTGCCAAGACAGATCTCATAGGCGTGATTTCAATTGGCCAGTTCATACTGTATTTCCCTCTTTGCCAGCAACCTGAGCCTAAGCACGACCCTGTTTTGATTGGGTAAAGCCAGGCAAGCCCCTGTCTCGTGATTGGCTGCTGTGTACAATCCTATGCTCTAATTGGCCGCCAGCCCCTCTTCCATGTTAAACATAGGACAGTGAGGTCTACGTAAGGGGAAAGGCCGCTCAGAGAACCAGAGCATCCTTAGGCTTGGTCCTGTGAAGCGCTGGCGGCTTTTCAAAAGTGCTTTGCTCTGAATAGTAAAGCACTCGGCACAGAGGAGGACAAGTCCTGTAATTGTGCCAAGTTCTCAGAGTGCGCCCAAGTTCTGAGAATGTGACCAAGTTCCCTCAAAGGTATTACCTTGCTCCAGGCTTCCTCCAGTAACGCGACCGGCGGGTGCTCGGCATAGAAGTGCCGGAGCAGCCCACCCAAGCGGAGGAGAAGCACAGGGAGCAAGTTCTTGCGCCCAAGTTCTCAAGACCATTTTCTGAGAATTGGATGGAGTGGAAACAAGTGGGGAGAGCGCGGTGGCCCTCCCGAAAGGAGTACCATTTGTTCCTGGATGTGGAGTGGACAGGGTTAGCCTACTTGAAGCAGGTGCCCTACACCTTGTTGAGGCTAGTGACTCCCCCCAGATCCCCAGTTTGTACAGATGTTGTTGTCTGTGCTCTCCGGGTAGCCCAGAAAAATCTAGGAAAATCTGTGGCTATCTCACAGAAATGCTACAAAATTTCTATGAGATTTCTGCAGCCAGACTAATGAATAATAATTGAATGAACACAGCGGGGTTCCATACGTTTCAATAGGACCTCATGGACCCCACTGTGTTAATCCAATGGGCCATTAGTATGGCTGCAGAAATATCACAGAAATGTTGCAGCATTTCTGTGATATAGCCACAGATTTTCCTAAGGCTAGCGGGAGAGCACAGGCAACCACATCTGTATATATTTACTGTATTTTGTACAACTTTTGTATGTCTGTGGGCTTACCCGAATAAACCCAATTTATTTAACAATGTTGTCTTGCCTAGTGAATTGATCCTGTAAGGCAGCGGTGTGTAAACTGTGGGGTGCGCCCCCTTGTGGGGGTGCAAGATTATTTAGGGGGGGCGCAGGCTGCGTGCAGGGTAACCTGGGGGTGGGCAGAGCTGTGCACGGGCGGCCAAGAAGCAGCTGTGTGCTGCTGTTTCTCTTTGGCTTGCTGCAGAGGCGGGGCCTTGCTGTGGGGGCAGGGCTTCTCTCTGCACACAGACATCCCATCCTTCTCTTCCTGTCTGTTACCCACCCCAGTTTTCAGCAGCATATGGTGGGCTAGAACAGAAGCATGCTTAGTACTTCCCCCCGCCCCCCAGGTGAAAGTGTGTGTGTTGTGATATCAGTGTGTGTTGTGTCTTTGTATGTTGTGATTGAGTATGTGTGGGGTGTGGGTGTTGTCTGTGTTGGTTGTGATTGAGTGTGTCTTGTCTGTGATTGTGTGTGTTGTGTGTGTGTTGAGATTGTGTGTATTGTGTCTGTGTTGGTTGTGATTGAGTGTGTGTGTGGTGTGTGTGTGTGTGTGTGTGTGTGTGTGTGTGTGTGTGTGTGTGTGTGTGTGTGTGTGTGTGTGGGTGTGTGGGTGGGTGTTGTGATTGATTATGTGTTGTGTCTGTGATTGTGTGTGTGTGTTGTGTCTGTTGGTTTTCTCTTTGTGTGTGTTGTGATTGAGGGTCTGTATTGGTTGTGATTGTGTGTGTGCTGTGTGTGTGGGTGTTGTAATTGAGTGTGTGTGTTGTGTCTTTGTTGGTTGTGATTGTGTGTGTGTGTGTTGTGATTGAGGGTGTTTGTTGTGTGTTGTATGTGTTGTGATTGAGTATGTGTGTTGTGCCTGTGTGTTGTGATTGAGTAGGTGTGGGTCTGTGTTGTGTCTGTGTGTGTGTTGTGTGTGTTTGTGTGTGTAGTGATTTAGTGTGTGTGTTGTGTCTGTGTTGGTTGTGATTGTGTATGTGTATCTGTTAGTTGTGTCTGTGTGTGTGTGCTGTGTGTGGGTGTTGTGATTGAGTGTGTGTTGTGTGTGTGTGTTGTGATTGAGGGTGTTTGTTGTGTGTTGTATGTGTTGTGATTGAGTATGTGTGTTGTGCCTGTGTGTTGTGATTGAGTAGGTGCGGGTCTGTGTTGTGTCTGTGTGTGTGTGTTGTGTGTGTTTGTGTGTGTAGTGATTTAGTGTGTGTGTTGTGTCTGTGTTGGTTGTGATTGTGTATGTGTATGTGTATCTGTTAGTTGTGTCTGTGTGTGTGTGCTGTGTGTGGGTGTTGTGATTGAGTGTGTGTGTTGTGTGTGTGTGTTGTGATTGAGGGTGTTTGTTGTGTGTTGTATGTGTTGTGATTGAGTATGTGTGTTGTGCCTGTGTGTTGTGATTGAGTAGGTGCGGGTCTGTGTTGTGTCTGTGTGTGTGTTGTGTGTGTTTGTTTGTGTAGTGATTGAGTGTGTGTGTGTGTGTGTTGTGTCTGTGTTGGTTGTGATTGTGTATGTGTATGTGTGTTTGTGTGTTGTATAATAATAATAATAATAATAATAGCATGTTCTTGTATAGCGCTGCTAATTGTACGCAGCGCTTTACAGAGACATTTTGCAGGCACAGGTCCCTGCCCAGTGGAGCTTACAATCTATGTTTTTGGTGCCTGAGGCACAGGGAGATAAAGTGACTTGCCCAAGGTCACAAGGAGCCGACACCGGGATTTGAACCAGGCTCCCCTGCAGCAATCTCAGTGTCAGTCAGTGTCTTTACTCACTGAGCCACTGTATCTGTTAGTTGTGTCTGTGTGTGTGTGCTGTGTGTGGGTGCTGTGATTGAGTGTGTGTGTTGTGTCTGTGTTGGTTGTGATTGTGTATGTGTGTGTGTGTGTTGTATCTGGTGGTTGTGTGTGTGTGTGTGTGTGTGTGTGTTGTGATTGAGTGAGTATGTTGTGTCTGTGTGTTGTGATTGAGTGGGTTTGTGATCGAGTGTTTTGATTGGTTGTGATTGTGTGTTTGTTGTGTCTGTTTGTTGTGATGAGTGTGTTGTCTGGGTGTGTTGTGATTGAGTATGTGTACTGTGTCTGTGTTGTGATTTTGTGTGCGTGGGTGTTGTGATTAAATGCAGTGGTGCACAAACTGAGGGGGGCAAGATTATTTAGGGGGGCACGTGCGGCCAAGCCTGGGTGCGCGGGCCAGTAGACGATGTGCGCGGGAGGGTGAAAAAGATGTGCGCGGGCAGCCAAGATGATGTGCGTGGGTGGGCAGCCGAAAATGTGCGCGGGCGACCGAACAGGATAGTGCAGGTGGCGGCCATGTGAGGTGTGTGCGCATGGGGGCTTCGGAGGTATGGGGGAGGAGCACGCCCGAGCGCTGTGATGTCAAATGCCCCTCCTTCCTGTGTCTGCCCTGCAATAAAGCTGGGTTCCTGCTCTCCCGCTGGCAACCTGCTTTGCTGCGATCCTCTGCAAGTGAAAGGGTAGGCTGCCACTATATCAATCAACTATGAATGTACATAAATAATTTAAAAAAAAAAGTGAAAACACTCCCCGCTCATGCTTGCAAAATTATGCTTGAAGAGATGGTGATGTCACCACTCTCAGAGGCAACGTGGACGCAGCCTAATTTTGCAAGCGCCAGCTGTTGAAATATGTAAGTATTTAGACATATTTGTATTTACATTGTATATACTGTTTAATAAAGGTTTTTTTCTTCATGTGATTTTGATTACATCAGGCGGGGGTGCCCGAGAAATTTCATGGATGAAAAGGGGGGCTTGGCATAAAAAGTTTGCTCACCCCTGCTGTAAGGTATAAAGGTGTTAAAAGTATTGGTCCCCCATGACATGCATCATTCCCACATTATATGGGCATGATTTGCCACTATGGCAGTAAATGGACAACCTAAAAAAAAAGTAGCATAAAAAATACACACACAAAAAAAACAATCAGCAAAAAAACCACAAATAAAAAATCCAATCAACAAAATAATACACAATAACAAAAATCAAAAAAAAAAAAAAATTAAGAATAAAAAAACACAATTAAAAAAACAAGCATAAAAAACACAATTAGACACAGCATCCAAAAAAAGCAATGAAAAAAAATACAATCAATGTTTTCTCACTTTTTACGTCTTCACCCTCTGATTCCAAGTCCATCAGCAACAGTAGAACCTCTTGACACTCAACGCAATGATCTTCAATAACAGGTAAGTCCTTCTTCTTCTTTATCTTCTTCTTTATCTTCTTTTTTTGTCTTCATCTGTATCTTCATCTGTCCATTGTAATCCAATAGGCGGATGTTGTCCCGTCGGCTTCTTAAGGTCAAATGAGATGAGACAGACCATATATATGGCCCGTGACATCACATTTGAGTGTCAGATGGTACAGCGCCAATCCGATTGAATGCTGTACCATGTGACAGGGTTCCTTTTGTTTTAAGGGTGTGACGTTATCTTCAAGGGAGGTATGTCATATCTTTAAAACAAAATTGCTGCCATCACATGGTACTACAACCAACAGGATTGGGAGATATACCTTGAGAGGTACACATGGTACATCCCCAATACGATTGGTTGAAGTACCATGTGACAGCTTCCATATTTTTAAAAGGATGTGACATCATCTTAAAAGGATGATGTCACATTCTTTAAAAAAATGGCTGCCATCATATGGTACTTTAACCCAGCGGTGCGCAAAATGGGGGGAGCGCCCCCAGTGGGGGCGTAAGATTGTTTAGGGGGGGCGCAGGAAGCAGCGGCGATTTTGCCAGGAGCAGAGGAAAAAAACGTCTGTAGCTGCAATTGTTTTTTTGGCCATTAGGTGGCGCTGTGCTACATAGCTACACAGCTACACAGCAGCATCTCCTTGCTTCCTGCATCAGCGTGTGTGACACGGGGAGAGGGGGTGAGTGAGACTGGGACATGGGGGGGCGAGACTGGGACATGGGGGGGCAAGATTGGGACATGGGGGGGGTGAGACTGGGACATGGGGGGGTGAGACTGGGACATGGGGGGTGAGAGTGGGGCATGGGGGGGTGAGAGTGGGACATGGGGAGGTGAGAGTGGGACATGGGGGGGTGAGTGTGAGACTGGGACTTGGGGAGGGAGTGTGAGACTGGGATATGGTGAGGGAGTGTGAGACTGGGACATGGGGAGGGAGTGTGAGACTGGGACATGGGGAGGGAGTGTGAGACTGGGACATGGGGAGGGAGTGTAGTACTGGGAAATGGGGAGGGGTGTGAGTGTAAGACTGGGACATAGGGGGGTGAGTGAGAGACTGGGACATGGGGAGGGAGTGTAGTACTGGGAAATGGGGAGGGGTGTGAGTGTAAGACTGGGACATAGGGGGGTGAGTGTGAGACTGGGACATGGGGAGGGGTGTGAGTGACATGAGGGTGGTGAGAGTGAGATGGGGAGGGAGGTGAGAGTGAGTGTAACATGGGGAGGGGGGGTGAAAGAGCTACATAAGGAGGGGGTGAAAGAGCTACGTGGGGAGGGGGTGAGAGAGAGACATGGGGAGAGGGGGTGAAAGAGAGACATGGGGATGAGAGAGATACTGGTGGTAAGCAGAGAGACACTGGTGGGAGGGAGATACAGGCACTGTTGGGAGGGAGGGAGACACTGGCAGGAGGGAGAGGGACACACAATGGCTGGAGGGAGAGTGTGAGAGAGACACCGGGGGGAGGGAGAAACAATGGCTGGAGGGTGAGTGTGAGAGAGACACTGGGGGGAGGGAGAGACAATGGCTGGATGGAGAGTGCGAGAGAGACACTGGGGGGAGGGAGAGACAATGGCTGGAAGGAGAGTGAGAGACAATGGGGGGAGGGAGAGAGACACTAGGGGGAGGGAGAAAGAGATAGAGAGACACACAGGGGGAGGGAAAGAGAGTGGGGGGAGACACTGAGGGGAGGGATAGAGAGGGACTGGAGGAGGAGTGAGAAATACAGGGAGAGGGAGAAACTGGAAGAGGGGAGAGAGTTCCTGAGAGGTTCTAATGTGGCGGAAAGAGAGAGATTAATAATACAGCAGAAATGGGAACGCTATTAGACAAATATCATAATATTTCTTTTAAGGTTATGTAATTTGTGTTATAATTACTTTTTTTGTAGACGCGTGGCGGGGGCGTTACAAAGCTGGTTCGCCCTCATTGGCTTGGGCCCGAGAAATTTCATGGATGAAATGGGGGGCTCGGCATACAAAGTTTGCTCACCCTTGCTTTAACCAATCGGATTGTGAGATATACCATGTGGTACACCCCCAATCCGATTGGTTCCAGAACAATGTGATGCCAGCCATTTTTTTAAAGGATGTGACATCACCTCTTTAAATTGTCACATACTTTAATAAAAATGGAAGCTGTCACATGGTACTTCAACCAATCAGTATAGGGATGAACCATGTGATACCACACATGGTATATCTCACAATCAGATTGATTGTTGTTCAATGTGATGGCAACATATTGTTTTAAATTGATTGTTGTACAATGTGATGGCAACCACATTGTTTTAAGGATGGGGCATACTCCCTTGAAGATGTAACATTCTTTAAAAAAAAAAAAAAAGCTCTTTGTCACAAGGTATAACATCCAATCGGATTGGAGCTGTATTATCTGACACTCAAATGTGATGTCAAAGGCCTTATACAGCTGCAGCTGCCAGTTTTACACCACTTGCCTTGAGAATTCTGCACTAAAATCCATTCAATGCTGCGAGATTTCTGCAGCCAGACTAATGGCCCATTGGATTAATGCAGCAGGGGTCCCTGCATTTGAATGGGACTCATGCTGTGTGAATACTACAGGGCTGCAAGTCTCATTCAAACACAGTTTATCCGATGGGCCATTACAGCCTTCTGTGGACAATCTCACAAGTTACTTTGAGATGGTCACAGATTTTTCAAGGCAAGTGGTCTAAAACCGTCAGTTGCCTCTGTATAAGGCCTGTCCCGTCTCTTTTGACCTTAAGAAGCCGACGGGACAACATCCGCCTATTGTACTACCATGGACAGATGAAGAATCAGATGAAGATAAAGAAGAAGATAAAGAAGGACTTACCTGCTGTTGAGGATCATTGTGTCGAGTGTAAAGAGGTTGCTGCTATTGCTGATGGACTCAGAATCGGAGGGTAAAAACGTCAAAAGTAATAAAAACATTGGATGCTTGTTTTTCTAATTGTTTTATTTATGCTTGATTTTTTATTGTGTTTTTTTATTCTTAGTTTGTTTAATTATATTTTTTTTATTCTTGATTTTTGTTGTGCATTTTTTTGCTGATTGGTTATTTTTGTGCGTATTCTTTGCAGATTGTTTATTTATTTTTCGTATTATTATTATTTTGCTGTTTTTTTTAGTTTGTCCATTGACTATTATAGTGGCAAATCATGCCCATATTATATGAACATGAGGTACCACTGTGCAAATCAATGGGTAGAGGATGGGGGCAGTTGCCCTGGGGAGGGTGGTTAGGCTGCCTGGGTGGGTAGTGGGGGAGGCGGGTTAACCCCTTAATTACTATAGTGGTTACTAACCACTACAATTATTAAGGGATTAGTGGCCATTAGTACTGTTGTGGCCATATGGACATGGACGTGGAGGACCGGGATGAGGACGACCTTCATACTGGCATGGGTAAATGCAACTTTAATTTACTTTATGCTTGCTAGATTATGTTTTATGTTTAATGGGCAAATGAGCTATTATCCAAATCTGGATAATAGTAATTTTTATCATTATTGTACTGTATGTTTTGAAGGGGGGGTTGGGGGTAGAGGAGGTGGGTAGTAAGGTTGTTGTGTTTTTTTAATGTTTCTTTGGGGTAGAGCGATTGGGTGAAGGGGGTAGTTGCCCAAAGGGTGGGTGGGTGGTTAGGCCTCTCAAGTGGGTAGTTGGAGTGGTTAACCCCTTCATTACCATAGTGGTTACAACTGCTATGGTAGTGAAGGGGTTTACTCCTCCAACAACCTTCCCGGCAGACCTAATCACCCACCCTCGGGCAATTACCCACTTCATCCATCCCATCTGCCCAAAATAAAGAGGATACTCAGGTTTAACCCTTTCATTGCTTTAGCGGCTAGCCACTATGTTAATCAACCTGTTTTTATTTAAATTTAAATACTAGCGTTCAGGAGTCGGGTGTCTCCTGAGCTGATCTGCATTAATTTCAGCCTCGGGGACTCCCTGATTCTTGAGTTACAGGCCTCGGTATTGGGTGCCGGCATCTAATTCAATATTTAAATCTTCAGCGACCCCTGACCAGGACATTTAAATGCACAGGAGATAAGGCAACCAATTCTGGGGCCTGTATCTCAGGAAACAGGGGGTCTCCGGACCTGAAATTCAGGTGGTTCAGCTCCAGAAACCCCGTATTCACATACACTAGTATTAAAATGTAAATAAAAACAGTGTGATCGCTTGTAAAAGCTGTGCAGGGAGATGTACCTCTCTCTGTGCTGCTCTCTATGCAGCTCATATTGTGAGACCACAGGGATAGAACTTAGAAAAAAGTTTAGATAAGGTTACTGCTACACTGATCAGTATTGACATTTTCCTACCTCATGGTTTGAGATGGTTTCAGATTCTTTCTGAATACCGTGATAACACAAATGACAAACCGTTAGGTTTGAACATGCCACATCATTTGAGATGGCAGCAAAGTTATCAAAGCTACTAGAATAGGCCCTGATTGTATTTTATTTAATTGTGGACTTTTGTTTGGATGCCCTTTGACTGCCAGTGTGTTTATCTATGCCCCTTTTGGAGTATTTATCAGCACATTGACAAGCAATGCATGTTTAGGCAAATTATTTTTTATTTTATTGTTATGTACATATTGTATTTTTTATATGTTTTTTTAGGTTGCCCTTTGACTGCTAGTGTGCTCATCTATGCCCCTTTCAAGGTATACAGTAGATATGCACAGTGATAAGCGATGCCATTTTCCCAAATGCTTGTTTTTATTTAGTTGTTATGTATTCTATTGTTAGTGCTTGGTTCTTTTTGGTTGCAAAATACTGCCATAGTGGGCATGGTTTCTACTGTGCCAAACAGTTGGTTTATTGTCCTTCTTTTCCTATTGAAATTTAACGTATTTTATCTGGTGTTTGTTTTTTTACTCATAGTTTGCCCAATCATTCCCATAGTGGAAAACCGTACTCATATTATGGCAATGGTTTACCACTGTGCAAATCAATTGGTTAATTGTAAAATGCTTGTATTATTTAAATGTAATGTGTTTTGTTTTGTGCCTGTTTTTTTTTAGCTTGCCCATTCATTGTCAGTGTGGCAATCCATGCCCATATTGTGGGCATGTTTTACCAATGTGCTAATCAATGAGTAGTGAGGGTGGAGGATTGGGTTAGTTGCCCCGGGGAGGTTGTTAGGCCTCCCGGGTGGGTGGGTGTGAGGTTAACCCCTTAATTACTATAGCGGTTACCAACCACCCTGGTGATTAAGGGGTTAGTGTTCATTAGTTCTTTTTTTATATTATTGTAATGTTGCTGCCCACGCAGGATGGGGAGGAAGGAGAGGACGGTCTTCATCCTGGCAGGGGTAAGTAGAACTTTAATTTACTTTTTGCTGGCTTTTTTTATTTGAATGGGCAAATACACTATTATCCATATCTGGATAATAGTAATTTTGCTCATTACTGTACGTGTTGGGGGGGTGAGGGGTTGTACATATGTATTGTTCTGTAATGCTTTTTTGAATGGGGAAAAGCGCTATTAGCCATCTTTGGTTGTGCTATTAGCCATTCCTGTGTTGGTGTGTTGGTACAGGGGGCTGATGAAGGTGGTAGTGGCCCTGGGTGGGTGTTTAGGCCTTGCGTGAGGGTAGCGCGAGGGGTTAACAACCTTCATTACCTTAGCGGTTGTCACTGGTAAGTTATGAAGGGGTCAACTTCTACTGCCACTCTCCTGCAAAGCTTGGGGCAACTGCAAGCCTCACCAACCCCCTGAATCAACAAAAAATCAGTGCCTACTATTTAACACTTTCAATAACTTAGCGGTTGGTTAGCCGCTAAGTTAATGAAACTATCTGCAATGTTATTTTTTTAAACACTATTTTTTTTATTTGTTTTGTCAGGGTACAAAAAACAAAATAGGGAGGGTTATTGGAAAGTGGGAAGGGGGATGGGCACAGATTGTTTCCAGACAATTTCTTTGGTTATCAAGTTATAGTTATACAACCACCCAAGGACCACCAGACACCTGGGGGGTCCACCTGAGGACCCCCATGGGGCCCCGGACACCTGTAGGTATCACCTGGAGGCCCCCAGACACCCACGGTAAGCACCCAAGGACCCCTAAACACCTGCAGGGACCACCCGAGGTCCCTATGCAGGGCCTCCAGACACCTGCAATGACCACCTGAAGACACCCAGACACTCATGAGGACCACCCGAGGACCCCCAGACTCCTGAAGGGTCCACCCAAGGACCCCCGAACCCACATGTGGCCCCCAGACACATGTGGGGACCACCGGAGGACCCCCTCAGGCCCCAGGTATCAATCCTTTGCAGAATAAAATGTTTTTATGAGGGGGCACAGGGGGTGGGTGTGTTGTGTATTGGTGGGTAGTACATATTGAAATGTTTATTGGGGGCAGAAGGGGTGAGTGAAGAGCCATGTACCCCCTTTACTCACCCCCTCTGCCCCCAATAAACCTGCTATTGTGCCTAAACCCCTTCATTGCCTTAGCGGCTAGCTGCTAAGGTAATGAAGACGCTTACATTTTATTTTTATTCATAGTGTGCATGAGCATGGAGTCTCCTGAGCTGAACCGCTTTGATTTCAGCCTTAGGGGACCCCCTGCTTCCTTAAATACAGGTCCCATTATGGGGTGCCGATATTACTGCCGTGTTTAAATCCTCTGGGTTAGAGAGTGCTGAGAATGTGTGTGTTAATTTAGTTCATGACTGGCAACAGTTGTTTGGAGGTAAGTGGCCCCTCCTCCCAGTGCTCACCCCTCCCCACCTTTTTACCTTGGGAGGTTCTAGCATCTTGCTGAATGGAAAGGACTCACTGTGGTTGTTTCCCTCATACATAGGTAAATGGAAGTTACAGTTTAGTGTTAGGACCTGCATTAATTTGGTTATACCTTGACATTGATACTGTATGCAGGCTTATGATGCTTTGGCCAAAGGGTTTAACTAAATAACCAAGTAAATAAACTCACGGTGGGTTTTACCCACGTATTTCCTACCGCACCCACACGTAGCCAAATAGACAACTCCAGAGGTTTTGCAATTCATAAAGTGTCTGATGGTACTGTATATTGGCGAGAATCATCCCAGTTGGAAAAGGTTTAGGAAGGGATTATGAACTCGCACGCCCTGCACGTGCCACATTTGTAAGTGCCCATAGGGCATTGTGGTAATCAGCTCTTATTAACCGTTCTGCTGAGATGGCTGTGCACCAACCGGTCATTAATATTCTGGGCTCTCCGACTAACCAGTTTAAGGTGGGATTTTAACACTGGTCTGAGGTCAGCATCTTCAAGAAGTAAGTGCCAATGATGTTTCAAAATATGATTGACACTATTCCATTTGTTGTTAGAAGTGCCCACGAATCTAACCAGTTTGGGTTTAGAAGTCTTAAGCTGTGTCCCATGTAGTAGGGCTAAGCGTGTAGAGCGCCTAGCTCTAAGATAGGCTTTTTTTGATACAGCCTTTACTGTACCCCCTTTGGAGGAAATGATCTGTCATTACTTTGGCCTGTTCCTCAAAATCTTGGTCACAAGAACAGTTCCGTCGGATACGTAGGAATTGTCCCATAGGGATATTCCTGACCAAGTGAGGAGGATGATGTGTGTCTGCCAGAAGGAGGCTGTTCGTAGCTGTTTCTTTCCAATGCAGTGTGGTGTCTATGTTCCCATTTTTGCCTTTGATAATGGTGATGTCTAAAAAGTTAAGTCTGTCCATCTGGACATCTCTCTTGAACCATAAATTAAGTCCATTGTATTGTATTTCTTTATTTATATAACGCCATAAATGTACATAGCGCTTCACAGTAGTAATACTGTGGTAATCAAATAAATAAGAGAAAATATAAATAACAGATCATGGGAATAAGTGCTTCAGACATAAAAATAACATTATGGAAGAGGAGTCCCTGCTCCGAGCAGTTTACAGTCTAATTGGTAGGTCTTAAAGGTGGATAGAGAGGGTGCTAGTCGGGTGCTGAGGGGAAGGGCATGGTGCTAGTCGGGTGCTGAGGGGAAGGGCATTCCAAAGGTGTGGGGCAGTCAGTGAAAAAGGTTTAAGGCGGGAGAGGACTTTAGATACAAAGTGGGTAGAAAGAAGACATCCTTGAGAAGAATGCAAGAGTCTGGATAGTGCATAATGAGAAATGAGGGCTGAGATGTAAGGAGGGGCAGAAGAGTGTACAGCTTTAAAAGTGAGGAGAAGAATTGAGTGTGAGATGCGGGATTTGATCGGAAGCCAGGAGAGGGATTTCATGAGGGGAGATGCTTAGAATCTAGGAAAGAGTAGAGTGATTCTGGCAGCAGCGTTTAGGATAGATTGTAGGGGAGACAGGTGAGAGGCAGCAGGAGGTTACAGTAATCAAGACGGGAGAGAATAAGGGCCTGAGTCAGAGTTTTAGCAGTCGAGCAACAGAGGAAAGGGCGTATCTTTGTTATATTGCGGAGGAAAAAGCGACAGGTTTTAGATATGTTTTGAATGTGAGGGGCGAATGTGAGAGAGGAGTTGAGTGTGACCCCTAGCCAGCATGCTTGGGCTACTGGGTGAATGATCGTAGTTCCAACAGTAATGTAGAAGGAGGTAGTAGGGCCTGGTTTGGGAGGAAGTATGAGGAGCTCTGTTGTAGCCATGTTGAGTTTTAGGCGGCTGAGGGCCAAACAAATTGTTGTTTAATACACCAATGAACTGAATGAGCGACCCACTGGTGCCGCGCCACAGAATGAATATATCATCTATGTAGCGGCACCAGAGGTCAATCCATTGTGTGTAGTCCTGCACGTCTTCACTGAAGATGTCCGTCTCCTCCCACCAGCCCAGGTACAAGTTGGCATATGATGGTGCACATGTTGTGCCCATGGCTGTACCTTGGGTCTGGTGGTAAAGACGGCCGTCAAACAGAAAATAGTTTGTCAGGACAAAGTCCAACAGTTGAATTACAAACTCATTATGAACATACAAGTCAGCGCCCCGTCCCCGTAGAAAATGTGCAGTAGCAGAGAGCCCTGTATCATGTGGAATACTCGTATAGAGGGCCTCCATGTCAAGGCCTACAAGTAATGTATCATGATCAATTGAGATGTCCTCTAGTCTCCGTAACATATCAGTTGTATCTTTAAGATATGAGGGAAGACTCTCATCGAATGATCTCAGAATTTTGTCAACATACATGCTGGCATTTTCTTTCAGGTTACCCAAACCTGACACTATAGGTTGACCGGGGGGAGGTCTTTGTGTTTTATGAACCTTGGGGAGGCCTCCCCAAGATTCATATTCCTGCTTAGTTACGGCCTTCGACTGTAGTCCATTCCGTAGGATGGTCATGAGTTTAGCATGAAAAATTGCCGTAGGGTCTGAGGGGAGAACCCTATAGCAGGAGATATCTGCTGATAGTCTTAAATTCTCGGCTACATAGTCGCTCCGAATGAGGATGACGACATTCCCCCCTTATCAGAAGTTTAATCACTATCTCCTGGTTGCGCTGTAGATCTAAAAGGGCCGAAAGTTCACCGCTAGAGAGATTGGACTGTATTACATTTTCCGAAAGGAGCTCAAAGTATCGTGTGACCCTGTTGACAAAGACTTGAATATTAGGGCTTGTCGCAAAGGCAGGAGTGAAGGTAGAAGAGGGTCTGAAATTAGTGAAAGGTGCCATACCTGGGTAATGTTCATTCTCCTCGAGGAGGTCAATAGCATCTTGTAAGTGCATCAGTTTTTCATACTCGGTTGGTGACATGGCAGTCTCTCATGTCTATCCTGAGTCTGTTAACGAAAAACTTTTGCAACATAAGTTTGCGGGCAAAAATATGTGTATCTTTAACCCAATCAAACCTATTAAATCTAGCCGCTATTAAAGATAGCCCTTTCTAAAGAACCTTCATATGGCTATCGGAAAGAGTGCAGTTGGAGAGATTAATGATTGTAAATCGTCTAATTCACTTTGAATGCTCAGTATCTCCTACTAGACGGGGCCTGCCCCTGAAATTGAAAACCCCTTGCTGCTTCTCTTTTGGCCTTGTTCCCTCCCTCATGGTTTTTTTTAAATTTGCCCGAGTGTTGTACCTGGTGTTCCCTAAAAAGAGAATCTGAGGTGCTGAAAAGGTATGTGACATTTTCTCCTGGGTGTATGTGTGTGTATTGTCTCTGACTCTTTCGTGCTCACTGCCAGAGCATTCCCATTCAGTTGATATTCAAGGGGGTTAGTGGTCACAGGTTTAGGTATCAAATTACATTTAAATTTAAAAACCTTGCCCTCCTTGAAGTCCTTGGAATCTCGTTGGAATTTTTTCTATTTTTTAATTTTTAAATCCTGTTGAAAACGATCAATATTGTTCTGGAGTTTCAACTCCAAATTAGAAACTCACTGTAAATTTTGCCAGATGGGAATGTCTGCAAACAATTTACCAATTGCCTCTTTTGTAACTGCTAATCTGTTTTTCTCATTTGTGATGAGCAATTGCCTTACATTTTTAGAGCAATTAAGTAGGGTACTCTCCCAAATTTTATTGAAAGACTCATCATTTATGAGATGTGATGTGCCAAGATTTATTCTTAGGCCACGTTGAACCAGGCCCAGTTCGATATAATGTTCCAAATTTGAGATCTCCCACCAGGATTTGGACTGTGTTCTACTGTATATAGAGCGTCTAATGATTGAATTTTTTTTCTAATATCTGGTGTTTTAAGTCCAGAAAACTGTGATACTTGGTAGAATCACAAACCTCCACCCACTGAGTCCCATGCAAAATCATGCATTAGGCAAACCGCATGTAGGATTCCTGGGGGCGTTTCTCCTCCATCCTAAACATGCCCCGGTATGCCTCAGGTGTGAAGGCATACTGGGTTAACAAAAGGGCTTTCACATGCCGGTAGTCGTTGCTGTCATAGCCAGAATTGCCTGGAGGGTCTCCGGGGTAGCACCGGAAAATAGTGGCAACAACCATAAAACCCAGTTCCGTTCTGGCACCCGACACGGATGACACTGAGCCTCAAAGATTTACAGGTACCCATCGATTTTGTCTGTGTCATCAACGAATTTGCTGAAGCTGTGGTGATCCACTCGGGGAGCGGACTGTTCCTCATGATCACAATGGGGATATGGGAATTGCACCCCTTGTGCAGCCACAAGCATCTGTATCCTTTCCACAAAGGTATCACCCCCCCCCCAAGAAGCAAGAAGTGCGGCAATTCCGGGCGTAGAGAGACTGCTAGCCACTGGGGCTATCACGGCTGTACGCCCTGAAGCTTGCCCGCCAACAATGTCCATGTTGCCCTGCCACCTCCCTCCCCTTGATCCTCAACTACCACCAGGGATAGAACCCTGCAACTGCAGGTGAGGTTATAACCCCTTCAGGTGAAGCAATACTGGCTTCTTGTCTTTCCAGATCCTCCTCAAGTACCATTATTGACCAGCCATCAGTAACAAGTCAATAGTTCCTGCACCTGGTGACAATGCTGGGATGGTAGGAAGGAAGAGCCTGGGCACTACGGATTATTGCTTATGAAAAAAAAATATTCAGCCAGTGTGATGATGTTTCGCCCCCAACGGCCTTTCTCAAATGCTAATGCCAAGCCTGTGCCCAGGCTCTTCCTTCCTATCTAACTTGGAATACCACCCAGAGATTCCTGAACCATGAGCACCGGTATTTTTATATTTTTCTTTGCTGGGGAGTGCAGCATTTACCGTCTAATTTGTAAATCCTGGGATGGTCCCATGACCGGTAACATCCTGACCTTCTGTCCATTGTTCGCCTGGTGCATTAACCTAAGTGACAAAGAGGACCTTTGAGTTCTTAGCTATTGTATAATGTGCGTTAGTCCCCACTTGTTTTGAGCACTCACAATCTACGAGTTTCTCTCTATGTAAGAAGACCCAGCAGGATTTTAAAACATAGAGCTCAATGATCCCACCACTGCCACAAGTAAATAAGCTTGTCACGGGAGACCAGGCATTTACACCTTTGATACCGGGATCATAATACTGAGCAAATCAAGTTGGTAAAATTAATTGTCATTTATTCACTAAAAATAAGCTAAGCACAGGCGCATGCGCTATGGCCGGGTAACTGGCTGCTTGAGATAACAGCTTCACTCACCACCGGCAGTAAAGCGACCAAAAACAGCAGCAAAACTGCACTAAATAAATAATAAAACACAAGAACAGATCTCTGAGCACATAGAGGTGCCAGATGCCAATGGTGGCTTAATTGTCGTAATTTGGTTCAATTGAGCATTTAAAGGTGCAATGTTGCATTCC
Organism: Ascaphus truei; assembly: GCF_040206685.1. Lineage (NCBI taxonomy): Eukaryota > Metazoa > Chordata > Amphibia > Anura > Ascaphidae > Ascaphus > Ascaphus truei. Next base: position 220,150,433 of record NC_134484.1, on the reverse strand, counting down.
TTCCCTCAGCAAAGAACTGATTAAAGAGACACTGCCCCAGTTACCAAAACTCCCTCCAAGAACTGTGCAAACCTGAGATGCCAGACCGGGTCTTCCCTACAAATCGACGACGGACCTCCATGAGACGCCATGATGGGGCTTCTGGGAGAAGAAGCAGAGAAAAAGGCGGGAGCGGCCATCATGGTGACCGGCGCCACCTTGGAAAGGCCTATGTGAAGAATTATCAGAAAGAGATAAACGTAGGATGGGCTGGACGAAGAGTCTGTGCAAAAAACTATGCAAAAGCACTCAGATATACAAAACAGGGGAAAAGCACTCCCACTAGTTTCACGCTTCTACAGTGCTTACTCCTTGAGATAGCGCTGTAGAAGCGTGAAACTAGTGGGAGTGCTTTTCCCCTGTTTTGTTTTAGTATGTATTTTTATTTTATGTAGTTTAATACATTTCTTTTATTTTTCATCCACCTGGTGAGTTGCTGAGTGCTTTTGCATAGTTTTTTGCACAGTCTATTCGTCCAGCCCATCCTACATTGATCTCCTGCGCCTATACCCCGGATTGGTGTGACGCGCACAGGATTTGATTTCATCCGATGTGGGGGAGACGGTGCTTTACACCTGGGAGGGATCAGAGACCCGAGACTGTGGAGCAGAGATTAGGACTGAGTGCTGAGTGACTTGCTTTTTCCCCAGGGGGTGAGTGGAGAGCCCCTGCAGCAGCAGCCGCCCACAGCCACAGTCTCACAGCTTTTCCCCCGCATGCCCCAGTAGACCATAGAGCCAGTCGTGAGCTGCCTGTTCAACTCTGGTTCTTGCATTCCATCACCAGGGGAGGAGGGCACAGTGATGTGCCTAGTCACAGAGGCGCCAGCTAATGGAGGATGCAGGGAAACCTAAAGTGGACACTGGAGGGAAGATAGGGTGAAAATGGTGACGGTGAGAGGGGGAAAGGGGAAGGGAGGTTTGTTGAGAAGCGGGCAGCATGAAGGAATCAAGAAAGAATTAAAAAAAATAGCTCAGGTTTGGTAAGTAGAAGATGAGGCTGGAGGGGGTTAAAGGTAAAGTGGCAGAGGATAAACTAGGGAGGGAGGGAGGTAGTAAGGAAATGTCACTAATGCGGAATGGATACAGGGAGAGGCAGGAGTATAATAAGAAGGGTGAAAAGGGAAAAGGAAATCGATCACCAGGTTTCTCAAATAGTATGGGGATTATGTAAGGAGGCAGAGAGGCAACAGGGAGGGAATAGGGAATGTAAGTGTACCTTAGGTTTAATGCAGCTAGTGCTTTAGGGTAGTTCACTATGTTAGGAGTTAAGTTTAGTTTATTAGAGTAGTATATATCTGTATATATCTTCTTTATGTTGATTAGTATTTAGAAAATGTAATATTGTGTAAGCTACTTGGAGGGCAATCTATGAAACTCACATGTACTGTTGCTACACTGTCAGTTAACTGTCCTTTTAGGGCTGCCCACTTATCTGAACCAGTAAATGCAACAAATTGTATAATAATAGCATGTTCTCATATAGCGCTGCTAGTTTTACCTAGCGCTTTACAGAGATACTTCGCAGGCACAGGTCCCTGCCCCATGGATCTTACAATCTGTTTTTTGGTGCCTGGGGCACAGGGAGATAAAGTGACTTCCTCAAGGTCACATGGAGCCTACACAAGGAATTGAACAAGGTTCCCCTGCATCAAACTCAGTGCCAGTTAGTGTCTTTACTTCTTCTCCCATTTCCAGAGCGTTTCATGTGCCAAGCTTTCCTGCCTAAACGTAGTAACCCCTTACTTTCAAGTTATTTCTCCTCAGCAATCATGATCCCTATTCCCTATTGGTACATGGTGCTCTGCTTTGTTTTACAGATACCAGTAGTCTTAAAAACATTTTAATTCTCAAAACACTATATCTAGATTCTTAATGCAACTCTACAGTATATTACTCACATGTTTTTGCAATATTTAAGCCAACAGAGGTGATGGAGGTTTCAGTTTCTCCAATTACTGTATGTTTCAATGTTTCACGGACATTTTTATGGATAAAGAAAACTTTTTTTATATGTGCTTTAAATTGTGATCTTCTTTACAAATGACACCAGGCTGAAAAAAAGCTTATTCTGCAAGGTGCTAGATTTTGGTGGAATGGCAGATTTTGTGAACAATAATGAAGAGGCAAATTTGGAGTGTTTGCTTCTCTTACTCAAAAACAATAAAATACTGTAAACTTCTATCCCACAGCCTGAGAAGATGTTTCACTTTTAATTTAACTTAATTTGTGTATCTGTTTTCGGGCCTATTATCTGACAAATGCTAATATACGTATCTGTTTTGAATAATCAAAAAAGCCAACACAATATTGCAAAAAGGAAAAAAGGTGCTGAATTCAATCTACATATATTTTGTAGACTACAAGATAGTTGGCACCACTGAAAAAAACTCCTTACTGAGTATTAATGTAAAAATGCACAAAAGCATGAATTACATTATTACATTATAAATTGAGGTATTTCATACCACTTAGCAATGTGTTTAACCCATAGGCTTAACGCTTGGAAGCATATGAAAACTTTTGTTTCTGAACTAACAACGCTATGATATGATATGTGATTTAATACACACAAAATTATAAAGTTTTAAAGCACTGCATTCTAAGAGATTTGTCATGTTTAAGAAAACCTATGACATACATTAAAACAATGTATGTGCCCTACTGTAATGGCATACACATATGAACTTGACATTGACTTCTGTAAGAGGCACTGATGAGATCCCCAAATTAGTCAGAAATAGGTTCGCTAGAAGATTTGAGGTAAATTATGTTACTTTTCCATTTCTAACAAGGCATTTGTTTCTTTTTTTGTGAAAGCTCACTATTTCATTTGGAACAGGGCATGTTACATATTTAACGTGTCAGATTGTCAAAGTAGCAGGAGCAATAAAAAAAAGAACAATGAACACAAGCTTCAGTTTTTCATATATATCATTAGTGCTGCAAGGCTTTCTTTTGTAAATAACACAGTTTCTGCCAACTTTTAGAATTTTATGCAAAATTGCAAAAATAAATGTTTTTTTCTGCTTGTAAACAAATTCTGCTTTAAGCAAAATACATTAAAAGGCCATTTGTTTTGTTGCAGAAGTAAAATGGGACAATCATTTCAGATGAATAAAGCATCATACGCATCACCATATACTGTAACTTGAAAGCTTAAAAGTATATGCACTTTTGTTATGAAAAATAATTGTATAGATGTGAAATACAGTGAAGGTACAGTATGAGAATTTAGTAAGAACTGTAGAGAAATATTGAATAATAGTTTCATACCAACTTTGTAACTTATTTTTTAAAAACTGGCAGTCATAAGTCAATGCAGGCCCGCTGATAGGGCAGGAGAGCTCAGACGTATTGCTAGGGAGCTAGTCAGCGCTGGAAGTTGGGTCTAGCCAGGGGTCCTGCCAAACTTTTGTATCTGGCATCTGGGGTCATTAATTGCTACAGGGCCCAGCTCTCCCCAGCACATGCCAGCCCTGACAATAATCCCACTACATCAGTCGGCACCGGACGTTGGGCCACCCTGAAGTCAGACACAACTATGGTTGCTGGGCCTGAGCTCAACACAACGTGCGATGGGAGATCTCATCCCTTCCCCCCCCCCCCCCCCCCACAGGTAAATATTTGGGGTGGGGGGGAATATTGAGAGTGGAATTGAGTGGGAGGATGCAGGGAATTGAGTGAGATGAGAGGGGTTGTAAATGATATAGGAGTGGGAAATTGAGTGTGATTGAGTGAGAGGGAGAGTGAGAGGGAGTGGGATTGAGTGAGAGAGGAGGAGAGGTGAGAGGAAGGGGGTGAGAGGGAATGAAGAGAGGAGGAGAGAGTGGATGAAGGAGTGGGGGAGATGTGGAGAGATAAGAAGGGGAGCGAGGATGGTGGGAGAACAGGGGAAAGAGGGAAGAGGAGGGGAGAACAGGGGAGAATGGAGAATAGGAGGGACATAGGATAAGGGGAGAGGGAGACAGAAGAGAGGAGAGAGAAGGGGGAGGAGAGTGGGGGAGGGGAGAAGCGAGGAAAGGGAGAGAGAGAGACAGGATGGAGGAGTGGGCAGGTGGGGAGAGAAGAGGGGGAGATTGGGGAGTTTGGGAATATGGGGAGAGGGGGTGTAGACAGAGGGGGTAGGGGGAGAAGAGTGGGAAGAGGGGGAGTGGAAGGGGGAGAGTGGGGAAGGAGAGAGGGGAAGAGGAAAGAGGGACAGAGATGAGATGAGAGGATAGGGGAAAAGGATATATGAGGTAGATAGGAGCGGGAAGGGGGGAGTGTGCAGGAGAGTATGTGGGACATAAAGGAGGGGGAGGGAAAGAGGAGATGGAAGAGGAAAAGAAGAGGAGGAAAGGGGAAAAGGAGGGAATGAGAGAGGGGAATTGAGTGAGCAAGAGAATAAGGGGAAAAGTGAGGGAGGGAGAGGGAGAGGCTGGAGATAGGTGTGGGAGAAAGGGAGAGGCTGGAGATAGGTGTGGGAGAGAGGGAGAGGTTGGAGATAGGTATGGAGAGAGGGAGAGGTTGGAGATAGGTGAGAGGGAGTAGGAGAAGTTGAAGAGTAAGAGAGGGGAGGCTGATAGAGAGGGTGAGAAAAACAGAAGGGAAGAGTGAGAGATAGGGGATTAGCAAGAGAAAGGGAGTGAACAAGAGAGAGAGAGGGGTGAGGGACAGGGGGGAAAGTGACAGGGGAACAGTGAGTAAGGGGACAGTAATATATGTGGGAGGGAATGGTTGAGAAGGACGAGCGTGAGAAGTGGTAGAGAAATAGAGGGGATGAGAGAGTGAAGAGATATGTGAGGGGGGAGAAGAAAAAAAAGAGGGGGAGCTCGCAAGGCCCTCCACAAGTGGAGCCACAGTGACAGTTCTAGTCCTTTGTCCCAGGAAAGGTGGCTCTGAGTTCCAGTAAACCATTTTTGTTGCTTAGTGAATGAGATGATACATACATACATAAACAAAATCTAAAAATGTAAGCCTGTATAGAAGAAGAACTAACAAACCTTGCATAACCATAAGATAAGAGCGATAGGGGAGCCCCTGCTGCAGCCACAATAGAGTTAGGCTGTGAACGGAGCTAAGGGTGTAAATACAATGGTAGAAGATAGAGAGAAAACCCAATGTAGCACTCAGGTTCACCCTCTGGTGATGAGTGAATGAATTAAAACATAAACTTTATTAATAGCAACATATATATAAAATAATGGGTGTTAAAATGACGTACTGAAGGTGAGTAGTTCAATAGTACTGATAGCCATATAGGCTCAGGATCAAACGTAGTTGTGTGTACTGGGTGTATCCAGGTAACACATAAATAACAAAACAACACAGAAATCCTTGTGTGGACCTGTGTTTTAAATGAATACTGTAGGGTATGCTCAGGTAGGTACTGAGACTACAGGTCACATAATGGCAGTATCTGCATAAACCAAGGTAATGTGACTAGTAGTAACTGATACACATATAAAACATATATACTATATATATCAGTGGGGTATCTATGTACAATCAGCTTGATGCTTCTCTGTGTGAATAATGGTGTGCCTTGCACGGTGTCAGAATGACCTAAGATAACCTGTTAGGTCTGTTCTGCAGGAGTGTAATGTCCTGTAGTAACCTACATAGCAGTTGTCAGAGGTAATGCAGTCTGACAGTAGGTTGCAGAGATAGTAGATAAAATCCTTATCAGGGAGACACTGACACCTAAGTACATACATGAATCATGATATACTTCAGAGGAGATAGCTGCGTGATACACAAAAGAAAAGTAACCCTGGGGCTGCTGTTAATACGTCCATATACAGTGGCGCAACCTGCAGGGAACTTAACTATATACTTCTACTGGTTCGGAGCACAATCCCTATAAATATTCCTCATTAAGAGGCTTGTAGTGTCCGTCGGGGCACTTATAGCCTGTATACTGTATTATAGCACGAGCAGACTACCGCATAAACTCGCGGTGTGAAACATAAATGCGGAGGCAGTCACTGATCTGCGCATGCACGTAGGAGAAAGGAGCTGACGCTCGCGTTTCGCGAGAGGCTTTCTCAAGGCGAAATAGTAAGTGTTACTGGGGGTACCCTGCAGGCGAGTCGGTATATATAGGGCCTCCAGCATGATGACGTCACAGATTAACCCTTGGTGCGCCGGGGTATGCGTGGATCTGTTATGAAGACACAGTAAGTATACCTATGTGTAAGACTGCATACCTAGCACACTGAAGTAATAAAGAACTGACTGAAGTTGTGTGTGATTATTTGCTTATTGGTCAGATACAGGCACAGTGGAGCGGATATACACTCATTCTGTGCTTCAAGGGTAGTATAGAGATAATGCTTAATAAATGGTCATGTTGATTGGTTAAATAATACTGTTAGGGTTCAGAGATACCCTAAGAGGGGTAATGTCACCACTCTTAAGTGGTGGTAGTAGGTGTTCAGGATTTAGGAACTACCTGAGTAAGTCATGGCAACAAATAAATAAATAAATAAATAATAAAATAGTTAATGAGAGATGTATTCATAAGTAGAGATATGAACTATATAATGAGCTTTGGAATAGCTTAGAAAGGTGTGTGCTGTCACAAAAATGGAGTATATAGATACCCCTCATTGAGACCTCTAGATGAGAGTGTCCCAAGTGTGTATATCCATTTAGACTCTTTTTGCAGGAGGACTTTGTCCCAGTCTCCCCTCCTTTGTCCTTGAGTGGGATGGTCAATCCCACAGAAGGAAACAGCCCTTAAATCTCCGCCATGACACAAATTAACGTGTCTCGACAGAGGTTTGTCAACCTTGTTCCTAATGGTGCCGATATGCTCAAGCACCCTTTGTTTGAGACACCTGTTGGTTTTCCCAACGTAGATTTTCCCACATATGCATTTACCCTGGTATATGACACCTGTACTCAGGCAGTTGATAAAACTGTGTATTGGGTACATCTTGGTGTCATTCCAGTTACCAAATTGTTTGGTGATGTTCATAAATTGGCATGCCTTGCATCTCTGGCAAGTGTATGATCCAGTGGGTTTAGGTGGGAGTCACGTTCTCGGTGTCTCATCTACAAAATGGCTATGGACCAGTAGATCTCGCAAATTCTTTGCTCGTCTGCTGGTCATGGATGGGTAGTCCTTAGTAACTCCTTTCAGAAGGTCATCCGCTCTTAGGATATGCCAGTGTTTTTTCAGGATAGCTCTTGCCTGGGGCCATTCATGGTTAAAAGTACCTATAAAGCGAATCACTCTGTCTTTTAGACTAGGTGGTTTGTCTATAATGAGGGATTTACGTGAGGTATATTTTGCTCTCTTATAGGCCTTTTTTATGCTCCTTCCACTATACCCCCTATCCACAAAACGTTGTGTCATGTTTTGTGATTGTCTTTCGAACTCCTGATCAGTACTACAGTTCCTTCTTAATCGAAGAAACTGGCCAGTAGGTATGCCATTAACCTGAGCCCTCGGATGGTGACTACTAGCTTCTAGGAGGTTATTAGTGGCTGTAGCTTTACAATATATGGTGGTATGAAGGAAGCCATCATTGCCCCTTGAGATCTGTAAGTCTAGGAAGCACATGGTATCCTTGTTGTGTTGTAATGTGAGATGGAGATTAAACATGTTGGTGTTTAGTGTACTTATAAACTCTTTGAGAGCTCCCTCCGAGCCCCGCCACAGGACAAACACATCGTCGATGTAGCGGACCCAGAGGTCAATGTGCTCAGTGTATACCTCCATTTCTTCTGTAAATACTACCTGGGGTTCCCACCATCCCAGGTAGAGGTTAGCATAGGTAGGGGCACATTTGGTGCCCATTGCCATGCCCTTTAGTTGGTGGTACACTTTTTTGTCAATGAGAAAATAGTTTCGTGTAAGCACAAACCTAAGCAGTTCCAGAGTAAAGGTGTTATGTTTCGTATACCAGCCACCCCTTGTATTCAAAAAGTAGGATACTGCTTTTAGGCCATACTCGTGGTCAATGCTGGTATACATTCCCTCTATGGCTAGACTAAAAAGAAAAAAAGATGGACAATGATCTCCAGTGTTCCAATGCTAACAATCATGTGTATGTGTATAGGCATATATTTAGCCAATGTCCAGGCACAGCAAAGGAAGTGGTCTCAATGCAGGTAACAATTCAGGTAACAATAATAGTATAAAAGTATACGGATAAGGGGTGGCTATTAGGTATGATATAACCAGATAGGAACTAGAGATACAAAATTATATGACCTCAGCTGCACCACTTGTAGCCTCAATGCATATCCCAAATGTAAGCTGCCCTTAACCGGTAAGTACCCTGCCACACCAGCAGCAGCTTTTCCGATGCCAACAGCAGCATACCTGCAGAGACAGGTTACGGGTGCTTCACGTACACAGCTCAGCTGCTGGGGTGGCAGGGTACTTACCGGTTAAGGGCAGCTTACATTTGGGATATGCATTGAGGCTACAAGTGGTGCGGCTGAGGTCACATCATTTTGTATCTCTAGTTCCTATCTGTTATTGGGCCCCCGGTTTGTTATATCATACCTAATAGCCAGCCCTTACCGGTATACTTTTATACTATTTTTGTTACCTGAATTGTTACCTACATTGAGACCACTTCCTTTGCTGTGCCTGGACATTGGCTAAATATATGCCTATACACCTACACATGATTGTTAGCATTGGAACACTGGAGGTCATTCTCCGTCTTTTTTTCTGGATATAGACTGTTTTTCCGTTTGCTCATCATGTTTCTGTTTCAATAGGTTTTTTTTTCTTGATTTTTTGAATATTTCATATTGGACTTTATATCAGATTTTATTCAATTGAAGATTTATTTTCATTTATTTTTTCTGGCTATAAACATTTGAACAGGACTACTAACACAAACTTTCTTTCTTGATTTTGATATTGTCTTTTATTCAGTTATTTTGCTGAATTTATTATTATTATATATCATGGAAGAGTTTAATGAAGATGAAAATGTTCGTGTACATGATGTTGATAGTACTTATGTTTATTCTTGTGGGGATAATACTAGACGCTCCAAAATAGCAGCCCATCTTTTTGATGGGGTTTTAGACATTACATGTGATGAACCGTCTGATTTGACACATCATTTTGTCAAATTAGAGAAACTTCTTGTTATGAACATAAGGCTCTGGTAGGATATAACCTCACTGGAGAATTACATAAGGTGTAATAGTATCCCTAATGGATGGCGTGTGAAAAAGGTGCCCTCATTTGGTTTTTTGAGTAGTAAATTTGAGCAGGATTGGGTTAAAATCCTTGATGCTTGCTCAAAACAGCTTATGGAGCTCATTATCCAACAGAAAACTTCAGAGAAATCAAAACTTATGGAAGAAATAGCGACTTTGCAAAATAAATTGAAACTATTTTCCAAAATGGAACAATTTATAAAAAATGACAAAACTCTCTCTTCAAATGTAGAATCAATTGAAGAAATCATTAGCGAAAAGAAACATTCTAAATTTGAGAGAGACCGCATTGATTATACCAAAAGTCAAATATACTGTTGGCAGAAACCACCAGCTGTTAGGGAGCTCACCAGTTCAAGTACACCAAGGGGTAAACAACAACAATCTAAAAATTGGTTTAAAAATAATCCGAATAAATCTATTTTAAAGAACCCTAGAGTAGAGACGTCTAGTTTTGAATCAGATATTTCTGACTATGAGACTAGATCTCAATCTGTGTCCTTTGATAGATTTACTGGGCATTCACGAGATGATAGGGGAGCTACTAATTATGATGATAGAGCTTCTACCTCTACCTTCCAACCAAGGGTTTCTAAATCATCAGGTCAACCTTCCTCGGCTTTTTTACAGTCAAATCCCAAAGGCCGGGGAGAACGCGAAGGTCAAAGAGGAAACGACGAATGCCGAGGGAGATCCAAGAGGAAGAAATACGAATGAATCTTCCTGCTAATGTTATTAGTTTATCAGGTGTAGATCTTTCCTTGGATCAATTGACGCTCCTAAACAAAGAATTAGGTTTTGCACCCTCACAGAATTTCCAGTTATTCCAAACGGTAATAGATCTTCAAAAATTTACACGTAAACTTTCTCTAAAGAAACTATTTGCTTCTAAAAATCGTTTATTAGGAACACAAACAAATATAGATTCTTTTGAACCTGTGCAGTCTGATTCTATATCTAACGAGAGTCTGTTTAATTTTCAAGAAAACTGTGTAATTTCTGATTTAGATGCTTTACTAGAGTCTCAAGGAGAGTCTGTAACCACACATACTCAACCTTTTTTTGGCTCTATAGATTCTGGATATCGAAAGAAATCTATGTTATGTCCTAATTATAATAGGGGTCCTTCTATTACCACTTTTGAAGGTTTAGTTGAACGAGATCTAAAATTACTTTCACAGGGCTTCTCATTTTCTAACATCAAATCCGGGAATTTGACCTATACTGAAGTAGAACAAATTGAACAAATTAAGAAAAATTTTAACATCGTGGTCAAGAAAGCGAATAAGGGGGGTTCCCTGGTGGTACTGTCTTCTGATCAATATAAAAAAGAAGCACTTAGACAGTTACTGCACCGACACACTTTATTCGAGCAAATACCCGGTATGTACCTGGCAGATACCTGGAATGCGCCGCTCCTCACCTCTGACAAGCCCCGTTGCATTTGCCTTCCCAGCCTGGGTTCATGCCTGGCTAATGGGCGGCTGATCTGTTAAATGATAATGATTAGGATTTAATAGGCTGCAATGCTTCGCGTGTCTACCAGATGGCATAAATTCATGAATTGTAATGCAGTATATATATATGTACTGTGCAGTATTGCAGCCAGCGGGAATAAAATGCTTCAATCCCTGCCTGAAAAATAACTCAATGCACTCGGGCAGAAAACAGTCACAAACCTCAATACACCCGGGTATACCCGAATTCGTGGAACTAGCCGAGCTCGAATAAAGTGTGTCGCCAGTGTACAAGCACCCAAGTTCTATCAGGTCCTCAAAGAGGATCCTACACCTTTGTATTCTTTTGAGTTGACTGAACTGTTGTCCTTTGGTAGAATTCTACATGTTATTGGCCTTAAAGAATGTGAATTTCTCAATTGTCCGCATCCCGTGATTCCGGTATTCCACCATCTCCCAAAGATCCATAAGTCGCTACTTGATCCTCCAGGACGACCAATAGTGGCGGGTATTGGATCTTTGGGAGATGGGTTATCGCGGTATGTGGACAAATTTTTGCAGCCCCTGGTGCTCCAACTTCCTTCCTATATTAGAGATACAGCAGATCTCATTCTCAATTTACAGGATCTTAAATGGCAAAAGGAATATAGGTGGGTCACATTAGATGTGACCTCCCTGTATTCCATTATTGATCACAATCACGGTCTTAAAGCTATACGACACTTCTTAGATTTATCCACTTTATCTATTTCACATTGCACGTTTCTACAAGAATCTATATGATTTTTACTCACGCATAATTACTTTCTATTTGATTCACGTTTTTATTTACAAAAATTGGGTACTGCTATGGGCACAATTTTGCACCGTCATATGCTAATTTGTTTATGGGTTTCTGGGAGTCACGGTTTATTTATCCCATTAATAATTCTTTTCGTCAGTATATCGTCTTTTTTAAGCGATATATTGATGATCTGATTTTGATTTGGAAGGGTGACGAGCACTCTTTAATTTCTTTTGTTCAATATCTAAACACTAATGATTGCAACATTAAATTCACTTTTGAGCACAATATTAACTATATTCACTATTTAGATCTGACCCTGTACATTGACAGTGATATGAATATCCAGACCGATATTTATCGTAAAGAGAATTCCAGGAATATGCTTCTCAATGCACGGAGCTGTCACCCCCGTTCATTGATTAGGAATATTCCTGGATCTCAATTCATGAGACTGAAGAGACTTTGTTCCAATAATGACATGTTTCTGTTAAGATCTAAAGAAATGTTTGACAGATTTTTGGCCAGGGGCTATTCTACAAAGGATGTACAGGCAGTTTTTGATAAGTCTGATTCTGTAGATAGAGGTGTTCTTTTTCACAAGACTGGATCTAGGCCCAATAAAACGAAGCTGTCATCATATAATGCTTCACAGAGCCCATTTTTTATAACTACTTACAGCTCACAATCATCACAAATTTCAAAGATTATATCCAAACACTGGCATACATTGTTGTTAGATGAAGATATTGGTACTTTATTAAAGAATGGACCTAGATTTACTTTTCGCAAAGCCAAAACTTTGGCCGCTCACCTTTCGCCAAGTCTTTTTGACTCTAATTCAGGTCGTCCAACTATTACAACGATTCCAAAAGGTTTTTACAGTTGTGCCAATTGTTTTATGTGTCAATATGCATTACCTGCTAAATTTATTATTTATGCAAATGGTGTTAAGAAGTACTATATCAAGAATTTTCTGAATTGTAACACAAGTTATGTTGTGTATGTTCTTTTATGTGCATGCGACCATAGATATGTGGGCTGCACAATCAGATCTTTAAAGCTTCGTATAGCTGAACATGCACGTTTAATTAAAAAGAAAGATCTTATCCATCCTGTATCCAGACACTTCACCCAATGCCCTAGGGGAGGCATTGGGAATTTCTCCTTCTCTGCCATTGAACATATACCCCGTCACCCCAGGGGTGGTAATAGGGAGAATACATTAAATAAAAAAGAAATGTACTGGATATACACTCTCGGCACTCTCCATCCCCTTGGAATCAATTCTGATTGGGAGTTAAAACACTTTCTGCATGATTGAGGGAATGTAGAGTGCTGAATTTTGTATTATCATATTTTGTATTATCACATTATGTATATTTTTATTGGGTTTAGTTTTTCATATTGGGTTTAGTTTTTCATATTGGATACTTCATTTGACTCTGATGTCTTTGTATACAATATATTATTTATTAATGTTTATATTGTTTTACATCTGTCTTCATTTCATTAATTCTTGTATCTATGATTAATTATTTATTGATTTATATATAATGCTTGACATCGTGCCCGTTGTTTTTAATCTGTTTTTAACATATTGTTTGCATATAATTATGTATACATATGGTTGACCTTTTCTGTGCAGACTATTCTGTTGCCTTGGTACTAATTACATATGTTTCTATCCTAATGTGATTATTTGCCTTGGTACTAATTACATATGTTTCTATCCTAATGTGATTATTTGTATCTGCTGAGTCTGATTTATAGCCATCCAATCAGACTTTGGTTACTCCTATATATATGTGTCTGCTATCAGGAAATTGTACTCTTTGATAAAGTCCCATGTTGGGATGAAACGCGTCAGAGTGGTCTTATCCACGATGTCCAGCCTTTTTTTGTAATAAAATTTATTTTTTAAACCATCAAGCTTGTGTTGGTGCAGAGGAGTAGTGACCATTCATTACTTCCACTTTTTACGTCTAGACTAACCAGAATCATGTCCTCGCTGATGCATACGTCGTCCAATCTTTTGAGGACATCCTTTGTGTCTTTTAGATACGATGGTAGGGCCATAACGAAGGGCCTAAGCACTCTGTCAATATAAGAACTTGCCCGTTCGGTAAGGTTCCCTATCCCTGACACAATTGGTCTGCCAGGAGGGGGATCTTATTTTTATGCAGTTATGGTAAACTGTAAAAAGTGGCAATTTTTGGTGTTTTGACCCAAATGTAGGCTAGTTCGTTCTTATCAATAACTTTATCTTCTAGGCCTTTCTGGAGGATGGTGTTTAATTCATTGTTAAATGTCGTGGTAGGGTCTACTTCCAGTATCTCATAGCACTTTGGGTCTGATAGGAGTCTCATATTCTCCTTTTTACAGTATAACCACTTTTGTATAAAATCACCAAATTCCCCCCTTTATCTGATGGTTTAATGACTATATTGTCATTGGTGGCCAGTTCCTTAAGTGCTCTTCTTTCATGGACAGTAAGGTTGTCCAGTAATCTACCCAATTTAAGGTGTTCTAAGTCTTTAGTAACTAGATCGATGAATACATCAATATTAGCGAAGTTTTCACTAAAAGGTATGAATTTGGAGTTAGGGCGTAGGTTAGTAAACGGGCCTTCCCCCGGGGTTCTATCACTTTCTTCTAGTAGTGCTTCTAAGTTTTGATGTATCTCCATGTCTTGGGTGTCAAGGGGTGCAACTTCCAGAGAATTAGCTATTCTGATTTCTCTCATACGAAAGAACTTGTGGAGTTTTAATTTTCTTCCTAAGAGATTGGTGTCTTTGACCCATTCAAATAGGTACATGCTTGTAGTGGGTGAATAGAACAGGCCTTTGCTCAGTAACTTAAGGTGGTGTTCATTCAAGGTCATATCAGACATGTTAACTAATTGTAGTTTGGCACTATCTACTATCTCGGGGGCTTCCATACTCTTCTTCGGGTACTGTGACCCTGTTGCTCGGCTTCTTAACACCCAGACCTTTCCCTCTTCTGGTTTTCCTCTTCCTCTTTGGCCTGATGCCGTTCTGTGTTGTTCTAAAAAGGAAGGGGAACCTGAGGAGGGAGAGTGTGTGAGGTGGAAGCTAGCTGGAACCTGAGGAGGGAGAGTGTGTGAGGTGGAAGCTAGCTGATTTGTCATACCCTCAGTTAGAAGTGAGTTAGATCTTTCATCCTCACTATCTGATATTTCCCACTCAGTGGATGATGTCTGTTCAGGTTGCTTAGTTTTGGGCTTCTTTTTGGCTAAATTATAGCGGAAGATTTTATTTTCTTGAAAATCTTTTTTATCCCTTGCGTACTTAATTTGTTTTCGTTCTTTTAATTCTTTGGCAAACTTGTCTAGGTACGTTTCTAATTTGCCCTCAAGTTCGCAGAATTTAGGGTTAGGTCTCCAAGAATCAAACTCCAGTAGTTTTTGCTCAAGTTCACTTTCTCTATTTTTCAGTTTGTCTCTTTGAAATTCCAAAAGTAGGTTCATAAGCATAATGGAGCATTGTTTCAAAACCAGCTCCCAGACCTGATGAAGTCAGCATCCACTATAATGTGTGCTGGGGCAACGTTGGCACGTAGGCCTCTGGTGATCAATTCAGCTGCTAAATAGTTTTCGAAGCTGAATATTTCCCACCGTGCCCTCAAGCATTGTCTATAGGTATTATCAAGCTCCGTGAAGAATTTTGAGATATCTGGTTGTGCAGTAGTATCTTCTCCCTCAAATTCGCTAGAGAAAATATTCTCTGCCTCTTTTTGCCATGCTTGAAAATCAGGTAGACCAGACAGGAATCCTGACATAGTCAGTGAGTATAGGGCGAGCTAGGGACAGAGTAGGTAAAGAACACCTAGATAAACTGATAAGAGCGATAGGGGAGCCCCTGCTGCAGCCACAATAGAGTTAGGCTGTGAACGGTGCTATGGGTGTAAATACAATGGTAGAAGATAGAGAGAGAACCCAATGTTGCACTCAGGTTCACCCTCTGGTGATGAGTGAATGAATTAAAACATAAACTTTATTAATAGCAACATATATATAAAATAATGGGTGTTAAAATGACGTACTGAAGGTGAGTAGATCAATAGTACTGATAGCCATATAGGCTCAGGATCAAACGTAGTTGTGTGTACTGGGTGTATCCAGGTAACACACATATAACAAAACAACACAGAAATCCTTGTGTGGACCTGTGTTTTAAATGAATACTGTAGGGTGTGCTCACTGGAAGTCGAGAAGACGCCATTTGGAGGGGTCAATGGTGCGGCTAAGAAAGACGGCATCGAGAGGCGACGGGACCTCCCCAGATCTTTGATGTGGAGAGAGAACTGGGACCAGCAGACGAGCAGCGTCAAGAGCCCAGGAGAGGGCGGCAGAACAGGACTAAAGGGCCCGGGGGCCTTGAGGGGGGGTATAGGCGGTTAGGAAAGTGGGGTGATGAGATCAAGCGGAGAGATGGAGTATAGGACTACTCCTATACTCCATCTCTCCGCTTGATCTCATCGCCCCTCTTTCCTAACCGCCTATACCCCCCCTCAAGGCCCCCGGGCCCTTTAGTAGGAGGCAACAAAGATAGAGGGATAGGGGGTTAAGGAGATAGAAGGATAAGAGGTGAGCATAGGCCCCAGAAACAGGCTAAAGTAGCCGCCCCAATGCCCCATAGGAGCAGAGAGTCGACGCGCCACTTCATAATGCGCAACAGGGATACAGCTCATGCTCCCTGCCGGTTGGTTGTTCTCAGGGAATCGGGATGCATCAAACCACAGAGCAGCAAATAACCCTTTATCTTGGCAGGCCATTGATCAGATAGTAAAAGACGGGTCTGAGTGGGGAGAGAATGGAAGCCAAGTAGAGGGGAGAAACAGCATCCGCCAGAGAAAGGTCAAGGAAAGCGGGAGCGTGACAGACGAGGTGGGGAGGGGGAGATTACAAGAGAGTGTTAAGAAGGAATAAAGTTTTGTCCGATAGGATAGCGAGGGGGGTCGTAAGTGGAGCCTCCCACAGAGAGGGAGGGGGCTCGAAGGTTCTTATGTGGATATTTTCCTTATATATAGATCATGCTAAAAGGGGGGGGGTGGTTTGCTTCCATTCCCACCTTTGATATGGGTATCCACATGAGTACCAGGGGGTTATCCTCTGAGTGGCTCATGAAAGTCCTCACTGAGCCAGCCAATTTGGGCTGTAGCGGCGGAAGGAGGTTCTTCTTGAGCTGCGCCCAGGCTGTACGCCCAGGAGGGGCAGAGAAGTTGGAAGGGGGGGACTGGTCTTGCACATCCACCGGATGTTCTCTATATGTGTTTATATGTCTCATTGTGTGTGTTTCATTGTTTCCCCGGTGTGTGCCCCATTGTTTCTCCCCCCTCCCACAGTCAAGGAGCACAGATATGAAACAAAGGAGCTCGGCGGAGCAACCCTCGCTCAGGGTCTACCCACATGACCAGAATGCCTATGGACAAGCAAAGGTTTGAGTCTTCACAAATGAGTAGGGATATAGTAATTCTCTCACACAATGTAAAGGGATTTAATAGCCCTGGGAAGAGAAAAGTGGCCATGACGGACTATAAAAAATCTGACCCAGACATTCTTATGTTACAGGAGACACATTTTTCCAAAACTAGTTCCCCGACGTACATAGATTATAGATACAAGAGTTGGTTATCGGCCAGCAAAAAAAAAAAGAGGAGTTGCAATTCTAGTTCACAACCGTTTGCCACTGAAGGTTAAACTTGTTAAAAAAGACAAAAATGGTCGATTCTTAATTGTAATCAGCGACATCCGTGGCCAACCCATTACAATGGCAAATGTCTATGCCCCGAGTGAACAAGCAGAAGCTTTCATAGATAAAATTTTCTCAGCAATAGTAAAATAGCTCAAGGCTGTGTGGTGGTAGGGGGTGACTTTAACCAGACACTTGATCCAACACTAGACAGATGTACCCCAGGAGGTCACAGACGATCGGACGTTAGGTCTTCCTGGACTAGAGGACTGAGAACCAACAATTTAATAGATATTTGACGCGAGCAACAACAAAGAGAGAAGGGTTTCACCTTTTACTCCCACCCCCATGACAGTAGGATAGACTACCTCTTTGTGTCTAGCAGAATGGTTTCACAGATCTCCCATTCGGGAATCCATGACATTTCGTGGTCAGATCACGCGCCCATCAAGCTGTGGTGCACTGATTTCAGGCTAGACAGACCAGGAGCGAACTGGAAACTCAATGAGATATTGCTAAAAATCCCTGAAATTGAACAAAAAGTGGGGGATAGAATCAGGGTTTACTTTCAGGAAAACATGGGCAGTGTGGTTTCAAAGTCCACCCTATGGGAAGCCCATAAGGCAACTCTGAGAGGAGAACTCATAGGGATCGCGAGCAAGCGCAAGAGGGAAAAGGACAAAAAGATCAATATGTTAAAATCCGAATTGGCGGTCCTGTCTACCCTTCACAAAGAAAATAAAAAAGCATCAACCCTTAAGGAGTTGCTTGACACCAAAACAAATCTAAATTTACTGTTGGCCTCCCGAGCTGAAAAAGAGCTGTCATGGTCCAAGCGGAAATTTTTTGAAAAAGCGAACAAGCCTAATACCCTACTTGCCAATAAACTTAGAGATAGAAACCAAAACTTTCACATTCAGGCAATTCAGACAAAGAAGGGATACCTCAATTCTGACCCCAAATTAATAGTAGAAGAATTTAAAGCATATTACGAGACCCTATATGATGGGGCGAAGGTTTCCCAAAGTAAGGCCACTTGCACACAACTGAAGACATTCTTAAAAGAGGCTAGTTTACCTAGATTGTCCAGAGAGGAGAGGGACGCGCTACAGGCAGACTTTACTCTAGAGGAGCTTCTGGAGGTAATGAAATCACTGAAGGCATCCAAAGCCCCTGGCCAGGATGGCTTCTCTAACTTATATAATAAGAAATTTCAAAATCTGGTAGCGTCTCATCTATTAAAGCTATGTAATTCGTTTCTGGAGGGTGCTCCCATCCCGGCCCTATGCTCCAAGCGTCTATCTCAGTGATACATAAACAAGGGAAGGACCCAGCAAATTGTAAAAGCTATAGACCCATCTCTCTGATCAATTCGGATACTAAAATATTTTCCAAATTATTGGCAAACCGCCTTAACCAGGTGATGCCGAAGCTGGTCCACCCTGAGCAAGTGGGGTTTATACGTGGGAGACACGTGGCAGATAACACCAGATGGATCATAGATTTAATCGATTTGGCTCTGAAGAAAAATATCCCGTCTATGGTGGTTAGTCTGGACGCAGAGAATGCATTCGACAGAATCGATTGGCCCTACTTGAGGGAGACGCTTGGGGAGTTTGGCCTGGGTGGGAGAATGATGGGTGCAATTCTCGCTCTGTACCAGGGACCGACGGCGAGGGTCGATGACGTGATATTAACAATATCACAGCCCCTCACCTCTGCCAAATGTCTTCAGTCTGTTGGGGGAATTTAATAAGATATCTGGTTTCAAAATTAATCAGTAACAGTGGGTGAGGGAGTGGGGGAAGTGGATGGACTGGGCGCTTCCTAAACAATATAGTAATTAGTGTGATAAGTGACACACCTTAAGTACACACAATTAACCTATCACCATATAGTGTAAAAAATAAAAAATAAAAACAGTGTACAGCAGCAGCTCAACTTCCTCTGATGGGATCGTTCCTAATCCCAGGATGTGAAGTATTCTTTTCTTGGGGTTGAGGAGGAGCGCTGGATCTCGTGATATGTAAAAGAATATAAATATATATAGTGCAGATGGTAATTCACTGCTTTAAAACGATGTAAAACATAAGAAATGAACTCACAAAAATCGTATAAAATCACTGCATGTCAGAGATCCTTCTCTCTCTGACTGGAGCCCTTTATGTTACTGGAGTCTGTATCCTCTCAGTGAAGTGGGTGATATGAAAATAAAGAAAACCACAAATAGTGCAAATAGTATGAACTATACAAATGTATTATGCTCAGGTTATCAGGAAACTCACATTTTCCATTATAAGATTGGGTGGTGGAGAGAACCGCCGATAGAAGCAGGCTGCTGTTCGGTGCTTCACTTTCCCCTCACAGTGTAGTTCAATGCCAATCTATGCCGTCGCGTCACTTCCGGTTTCGCGTCACGGGTGAGGGCGGGAAGCCAGAATGGGAGTAATCTTAGCAGTAGTTTGCCAGTCCTTCCAGGCGCAGAATCTCTCTAACTCTACGCGTTTCGCAACAGCTTCGTCAGGAGTACTCCTGACAAAGCTGTTGCGAAACGCGTAGAGTTAGAGAGATTCTGCGCCTGGAAGGACTGGCAAACTACTGCTAAGATTACTCCCATTCTGGCTTCCCGCCCTCACCCGTGACGCGAAACCGGAAGTGACGCGACGGCATAGATTGGCATTGAACTACACTGTGAGGGGAAAGTGAAGCACCGAACAGCAGCCTGCTTCTATCGGCGGTTCTCTCCACCACCCAATCTTATAATGGAAAATGTGAGTTTCCTGATAACCTGAGCATAATACATTTGTATAGTTCATACTATTTGCACTATTTGTGGTTTTCTTTATTTTCATATCACCCACTTCACTGAGAGGATACAGACTCCAGTAACATAAAGGGCTCCAGTCAGAGAGAGAAGGATCTCTGACATGCAGTGATTTTATACGATTTTTGTGAGTTCATTTCTTATGTTTTACATCGTTTTAAAGCAGTGAATTACCATCTGCACTATATATATTTATATTCTTTTACATATCACGAGATCCAGCGCTCCTCCTCAACCCCAAGAAAAGAATACTTCAAAATTAATCAGTCGAAATCAGAAGCCCTAAATATAAACCTGCCTAAGGTCACTGAAAAATTAATTGCTGTAAACTTTAACTTTAAATGGCAAACCTCCTTTATTAAATAAGTAGGGGTTAATATTACAAAAAACTATAGTGCACTATACAAGGAAAATTACCCCAGACTGATACGACCCTGAAGGAGGAGCTCAGGCGATGGTCAGGGTATGGAATATTCTGGATCAGTAGGATCCATAGTATTAAAATTAATCTCCTCCCCAGAATCTTGTACCTATTCCAGACCCTCCCGATTCAAGTAATCAGGGACGATATCCTCCGGCTGCAGTCCGCAATGGTGAAATTCGTCTGATGTAATAAAATCCCACGCATTAAAACTAGCACGCTTATTAGGCCCACACCTAGAGGGGGGTTAGCAGTACCTTGCTTGTTATCGTATTTCAGAGCAGCCCAATTATCTCAAATTACCCAGTGGCACACTCACCCAAGCTTAAGGCAGAGGGTAGAATTGGAAAAAGAGTGCTGTGCCCCGGTGGCATTGCAGGACTTAATTTGGCTACCAAAAATGGTTTATAAGACCGTAAGTGACCCGCTATCCGCGATGGGCAGCTCGTTAGCAGTGTGGGAGAATAGCAGATACAAATATGCCCTTACAAGGCAGCACTCCTTTTTACAAGGCAGCACTCCTTGATGACCCCGATTTTATGAAACCCTGATTTCGCTCCGGGCCTGCAGAGTAAGGATTTTACAATTTGGAAACAAAAAGGCCTCACTAGGCTACTACACTTGGAGGGAAGAATTTCAATAAAACCTTTTGAACAAATTAGATCGGAGAAAGAGATGCCAAATTCAGAATTCTTTAGATACATCCAGCTAAGAGCGTTCTATACTAAATTCCCAAAACGCCCCAGGTGAACAAATTTTGAGCAGCTCTGTTCCAGAGGGACAGACACCAAGGGACATTTCTCTGGTATAAATAGAGAGGTGGTCTGTCCTACAAAAGAAGACGACAAGAAACTTAGTTACAGGACCAGGTGGGACAGGGACTTAGGGAAGACCGTAGAAGATGAGGACTGGGACTCCATAGTATTAGCGGCTTCAAAGAGTTCTATATGCACCACATTAAAGGAAAATGCATACTGCTGCGGCAGAGTTTATTCGAGCATTTGCCCGTTCTCTGCCGCAGCAGTAGCCTGGCGCGCGCCCGAGAGTGACGGGTGCGCGCCGAAGCAGCGGAAGAGCGCCCTCCGATCGGGGCGCTCTCCCTACCGCTGCCGGGTCCGCCGGGTCCCCCGGAACCCCCTGCCGCTGTCCCGCGATCGCGGGACACCAGGGCTCCCTCGGGGAGCCCCTGGACGCGCGTGCAGGGGGCGCACGCTCCCGATGACGCGTGACCGTGCGTCTATGACGTGCGGCACGCCGAGGGGCGGCCACTAGCAAGCCGGGAGATTTCCCGGCTTGCGGTACCGACCACACTCGGATAAAGTGTGTCGGTACTGTATAAAGTCCTGATGAGATGGTGTCTGACCCCGCTAAGATTGTCTAAGTTTGTCAAAGATTATCCCCCATTGTGTCCAAAACAATGTGGGGAACAGGCGGACTTGTTGCACATGCTGTGGAGTTGCACCAAAGTGATCCCAATCTGGGAAAACATTAGGAATTGGCTTCAGAGAATTCTCGATCTCACGGTCCCTTTGGACCCCTGGTTGTTTCTGCTGGGCAGACGCACCCCGGGGTTAAACAGATCGGAGCACAAATTAATTGCACATTTTGCAACAGCCCTGAGGTGCGAAATCGCAGCATTGTGGAAACAACCCGAGTTACCCAACATCTCAAAAATCAGGAATAGAATTTGGTATGTTTGCCGGATGGAGCAGTTAACGAGTCTGGTTAACGACACCGGCACAAATTTTCTAAATATCTGGTCACCGTGGCTGGTCCAAATGTATATCCCAAGGGTAGATGCCTCCAATATTCTGCTCTGATAGATTCAAACGCATTCTCCTATGTTGTGCTGAGACAGTTGAGTGACAGGTATAGGACTGATAGGGCCGACAGAGAGCAAACCGCAGTTAAAGGTCATGAGTCACTAGACGAGTCCTCTTCCTGATGATCAAAGGCAGTGGGGCCAATCAGAAACCCTGAGTTTTCCTGGACTGCTCGTTCCCCCCCCCCCTTCCCTCCCCCTCCTTACCACCCCTTCCAGTGTCTTTGTCTACGGTCTTGTTAGTCAGTTAGTCTGCCCGGTATGTCGTGTGCGGTTATACTACTAAAAACTTGAGTCGATGTGGTTACTTTATAATATGACAATGTGTTGTTAGATTCCTAAATGATTGTACCATGCACTCAATAAAAACATTTTTGGTTGAAAAAAAAAAAGATACAAAAGTATTATTGCATTGTTATGCAGTTTTTCAAATAATAATGCAACCTTATAAAGGCTGATAAGGATCTCTCCCCCCCCCCCTTTGTGGTAGTTAGCGTGGGCAGGGTGAGGGGGTGAAGCAATTGCCAGCTGGGCAAAGATCACCCCCTATTTGATAAAATCATGTACTGCTGCGGCCGAGTTTATTAGAGCATTTGCCCGTTCTCGGCCGCAGCAGTAACCTGGCGCGCGCCGGTGGGTGCCGGGCGCGCGCCGAAGCAGCGGAAGAGTGCCCTCCGATCGGGGCGCTCTCCCTCCCGCTGCCGGGTCCGCCGGGTCCTCCGGAACCCCCTGCCGCCGTCCCCCACATCGCGGGACACCAGGGCTCCCTCGGGGAGCCCTGGACGTGCGTGCAGGGGGCGCTGGCACCCGATGACGCGTGACCGCGCATCGGTGACGCGCAGCACGCTGAGGGAGTGGGGCTAGCAAGCCGGGGCATCCCCCGGCTTGCGGAACTAGCCCTGCTCGGATTAAGTGTGTCGGTAGTGTAGGGCTGGCAGGCAGGCTGGTGGGTTTAAACGGATGCTTTTAAAAAGAAAGCGTTTACCTTTTTTCTGCCAACATTATGTGTGATCTCAAGTTATTGATGGTTTAACATCACAGAGAGGGGTGGAGCATTAAGACTTTAAGAAGAAGCAAAGGACCCAGCCTGCCTTTGCCACTGGGGCAGGTCCCCCCCCCCAGGCAGCCAAATAGCATGGGGGAAGAAGAGAGCGTATTAATAGGTGGAGGGCAGAGCTAATGGAATTCCCACCCACACATCCCAAAGTTTCGTTTTTATTCTGCCTTCCACCTCTGGAGGTCCTCTTTTTTGTTCTCTCCCCGTCCCCCTTGCCATTTCATTGCCCGGGTTGGAGACCCAGTACCGTTACCTGCCACCTCACAGGTAGCCTTCCCCAACGTGGGGGGAGGAGTCAGCCGACACACAACTCACATATATTAGGCTGTTGCCACCTTTATGGAGCTTATGAACCCATGCTGGGGCCTCTGCCTCTTCTTAAAAGATTCATACTCCGCCCCTCTCTGTAATGCTAAAACATTAAAAACTTGAGACCACAAATAACTTTGGAAGAAAAAAGTCAGAGCTTTATTGTATCAGTATTTGTAAAACCCACCAGCCTGCCTGCCATCCCTACACTATTTTACCAAATGGGGGGTGGGGGGAGATCTTTGCAAAGACAGTAAATGTTTGAGCTCCCTCCCCCCACCCACTCTAATTACCACAAAGGGGGGGAGATCCTTATCAGCAATTGTGGGCTGAATTCCCTCTCCCTCCCACCCCTATTGTCAGCTCAGGCCCTGCCCTAAAGCTGGCACCCAGCCTTCTCTAGCATTGATTAAGCATGGCTGGCCCGATCCTAAAACTGGCACTTACAGTACACCTTTCTAAATTCCTCAATTGTTTTCCGTATCCTCAGCTAATGGCATCTCTACCACCCGGAATCCCCCCGATATTCTTTAAGAACACATCCCTTTTGTGCTTGCCATCTTTTGTATCGATTTCTCTGTGTCTCAGTATTTTACCCCTGCAAGAAATAATGAATTTGCCCATCGGCTTGTTAACCTTTCATTCTAGCTTTTTCTTCCCGATCCACTTTCCTGGCTGCCTTCATAACAGCCTTGGAATAATTTCTGATCATATGGCTAAGATGTTGCTCCACAGGGCAACAGGTAAACTCTTGCTATATCCTTTAGATTACCTCTAGTGTTTTGGTGTTGGCCAGGTCATTCCCCCCGAGGTGCAGCAAAAAAACATTGGGTTTCACCTTAACCTCTGCTCACACTTTGTCCATTGCTGGTTTCCGATCAACCAAGCACATCCCTAGTTTCCCAAGCCAATGCAAATTCAACCTCTCTTTAGCTAAACCCAGCTGCTGGCCGTGCCGAAGCACTGTATGCTATGAGATAATGGTGAAAAACAGGGTTGCAGATCTGTCTCAGACAGTGACTGTGCTCACAAGGGATTTTTACATTTGCTGTATTCTAATAATAAAGAACTTTTGTATAACTTTCAATGCCCAAAATATTAGGAAACAAGTAAACAGAGCACGCTGTCCCAAAAGTTCTTTATCACCTTTGAATTGTAGTAGTTATCTTCCTGCAGCTCCCATTCTCCCGTGATCAGCGGGGTCACTAAGATACATATAAAACAATAAAAGGGGCGCAATGAAGAAAAACAAAATGAATACTAGTAAAGTCACATTTAAAAAAAGCACACTTGGTGCTTACACCACCTAAAACAATCAATAAGAAACACACATATTAATGTTGTGCACCGAATTACTAACAACAACAGAGGATAAGGTCCTGTCTAAACAGGACCACTCAAACCCCAAAGGAGTCACAGATCTAAATAAGGGAATCGATTCTATCTGCAGATGGTGTGAGCAACTAACTTAGTTTGGGGTTTGTATCCTTGTGGAGTAAAAAACAGGTACACAGCAGCTTGCGACTCTCCATCATCACGGGGTCACGTGCTGCGTAATGACATCACATCTATGCGTTTTGCGCACCAAAAGCACTTCATCAGGGGGTGGTCTAAGGTATCCTGAGGCGGGGTTTAAATACCACCTCGCTTGTGCCTGCTTGCCAATCAGGAGCATATCAGGACATAACTATGAAGCCAACCAAACAACGCATTGTAAGTGTAACAATGCTGACGCTAATAAAAACTGACAAGCAATTAAATATAACCCTGAAGGGTGTAATAACCAAACAGGGCTATAGGTAAAACACATTAAAAATGCATATTATGTAGCACAAATACATGTGTAAACAAATACAATAAGCATGTAAAACAAGTACACATACAAACAAACAAATACTGCTGCGGCACAGTTTATTCGAGCATTTGCCCATTCTGTGCCGCAGCAGTAGCCTGGCGCGCGCCCGAGTGTGACGGGCGCGCGCCGAAGCAGCGGAAGAGCGCCCTCCGATCGGGGCGCTCTCCCTACCGCTGCCGGGTCCGCCGGGTCCCCCGGAACCCCCTGCCGCTGTCCCGCGATCAGGGGAGCCCCTGGACACGCGTGCAGGGGGCGCACGCTCCCGATGACGCGTGACCGCGCGTCTATGACGCGCGGCACGCCGAGGGGCGGCCACTAGCAAGCCGGGAGATTTCCCGGCTTGCGGTACCGACCACACTTCAATAAAGTGTGTCGGTAGTGTAACAACCCATGTCACCCATATGGGGCATAGAATAAAAAACAAATATATACATACAATAAGAGACACAGGTGCATAGATATACAACACCTGAAGGATAAATTTGTGAATAAGTCCTATACTCGAATTCCACAACGAGATGTACCTATAAATGAAAAAGATACCAATATGGTGAAGTACATTTATGAATAAAATTATTGCGCAAGCAACAGAGGCTACTTACAATGTAGCAGAAATAACAGGCATATCGTTAAAAAGCTTTCAGATCGCTACATCAAAGGGGCTGATAATCTCAGGAACTGCTCACTCCATCTGTGCGCTCAGACACGGAAGCTTCACTGCTCAGCTGTAATCAGCATTTGCGTGGGTCCTCCGATGGTGACGTCACTCCCCTAAAAGGAGATACCGCTGGCTCCGTTCACTCGGTGAGATTAGCCAAAGGACTCAATTCCGAGATTGATATAACAGTCCCAATAGCTTTTAAATAAGGCTTTGCAGCAAATTGCTAAATTACATTTCGATAAAGGTTAAAAAATCCATAAACTTGCGCAACATTTTTTGACTTACCATAAGGGTAAAGTGGATGGGCTGCATTTTAGAAGAATCAAAGTTGTTCCAAGAGATGTAAGGAGAGGAGACAGAGCTAATATTCTCCTACAAAGGGAACCATTTTGGATATTTTCCCTCGGCAGTAAGGCACCTTGAGGGTTGAACGAACTAATAGAATTGGTTCCCTTCTTAAAATAATATTTGCCTTATCCATAATTCCATGACATCCAGATCATGATTTTTGAATGCTTGTTGCTTTGCATTTTTCTTTGCTGGTTATATGGAGTAGTTTTAAGATCAAATATCATTAAGGTATTCATATTCCATAATATGTTTATATAATACAATATGGATAATATTCTTATGAATATCCTACAGGAGTTTTTTTAGACATTTTATGAATATTAAATTATATCTTTTTATTTTAGCTTTCATGGGCTTATGTGTGGCCTTATTTAGCAATTCACATTCACATTTTGTATGTTTTTTCAGCTATAGCAATACATGCTTTAATAATACACCTTGTATGTTTTCTTTAGCTATAGCAATATATGCTTTGATGATACACATTTTGTATTTACCATGAATTTATTTGTTTATTGTGCTTTATCAATTAATGTGTTTATGTATATTACATCCCTCACAGGGTTGCATGTGTGTGTGTGTTTGTGCTTGTGTTTGTGTGTGTGTGTGTATATATATATATATATATATATATATATATATATATATATATATATATATATATATATATAATTGCAGCAACCAGCACTCACATGTCACAAGGTATCTAGATGCTAGTCCCATAGAAAATCAAATAAATGAGATATTACCAGATGGAGGTCCAGTAACAAGGAGACAGCACACCAGGGGTATATTCAAAGTAGTATGTATTGTAGAAACATACAGGCACCTTAGCCAACATTTCGGTCTGCTGAGAGAGACCTTCCTCAGGGCTGTGCAATGGTACAATGACCGTGACTCCTACTTATACCCCAACCCAGTGCAACAAAACACCCAACAAACCAATCAAAATCTAATGAAAAAACATATGACACAATGCAGCAGCTGTCAAGCATAACATTTACCTGGAGTAATTGCAATTACCATTTTTCCTTGCTGTTCCACAGACCAGACCGCCGACGGCACCTGATGACGTCAGTATGTGGCGACAGAAACCTCTCTGGTTGTCTCCTACGATCATTAATGTGCTACTGCGCATGTGCAAGCCTTAAACGGAATCGCCATCTTGGTACTCCAAGTCCTCTCATACCTAACCTCAATGCACCACCTCTCCTAGCTTCCTCAATGCTATTGCGCATGTGCAAATCGGAACAGGCTTCCCTGCTTCTTATACCCTGTCACAGTGTTTGCCTTGAATCTAAATAAGGCACTCACTCAAACGTATACATGCTGCAATGCCTGGAAGTACTGATGGTATGGAAGTACTGATGGTAACCTACATAAGCAATTAGGACCTTTGTAAACACTATAGTCTCCATTAAAAAACATTATAAAACACATCATTTTAATAAGTAAAAAAGTTTAAAATATTGTACGAATGTATCCAAGTATTGCTATAGCACCTGATATAAGTTTATGAAATGCTTGACAGTTGTCTGCAAAAATAAGAAAAAATATATACAAAAAATGGAAAACCCAATGTGAAAAAAGGGGGGTGTGCAAAGAGTGAAGAAAAACATAGATAAATCAAATCCAAAATTGGGATCACCAAAAAAAATTGATTTATAAAAAACAATTAAATTTCAGTTCCTTATTCAATCCATAGGGTGCCATCATTTTCAGATCATAGATGAACCTGGCCTCTTGTTGAAGAAGTAGTTTGCCTCTATCTCCTCCGCGTGCTGGCAGTTTAACTTGAAAAATTAGCATACATCTCATGGTAGAAATAGTATGCCGGTGTGTTTTAAAATGTCTGGCAACAGGTAAATGTTTTAGATCCTCATTCTCATCCGCGCTTTGCAGCGCTTTTCTTATAGTCGAGCGGTGTAATGCCATCCGCTCCTTGAACATGCATGTTGTTTTGCCTATGTAACATAGTCCGCATGGGCATCTGATTAAATAGACAACGTATCTTGACTCGCAATTGTGTTGGATTTTTATTGCCTTACCGCTATGAGGATGAGAGAATGTGGCACCCTGTTGGAGAAACTGACAGTTAATACAGCCGTGACAAAGGTATACTCCAGGTTTTTGTGCCAGCCATGTTTTTACTGGTTCATATTTCTTAATCGGTTCAGCATCTGTTAGTATATCGCTCAAGTTTGTACCTCGTTTAAAGCAAAAAAGTGGGGGCTCCACAAAACAATTCCCAATCTTCTTGTCATTCTCCAGTATATGTTAGTGTTTTTTCACACTATTTCTAATGGAACTGGATGCAGTCGTGTAAGAGGTAACTATATTAAAACATGATGACTCCAAACTCTTTGTATTTGTTGTCAACAGGGTACTTCGGTCTACCTGCTTCACTTTTGTCAGGGCCTCCTCTATATCTGTAGAGCTGTATCCTCTTTCGTAGAATTTTTTGGCCATCTGTAACAAAGCCCCATCAACCAGTTCTGGGTCGCTCACAATCCTCTTTACCCTTAAAATTTGAGAATAGGGTAAACCCCTTTTGAGGGGAACTGGATGGTGAATGGAGGCGTGTAGCAGCGTATTCTTATCCGTAGGTTTAAGATGAACCCGTGTAGACAATTTAACATCATTTTTGTATATGACCATATCCAGGAATGTGATCTCTTGTTGACTGAAGCTCATGGTAAACCTAATTGTTGAGGGTATGGTGTTCAAGTAGTTGAAATATTCCAGTAGTTGTTCTTCTGTGCCCCCTGTAAGGTTAAAAACTGTATCTGTCAGCTATGTTCTTTTCAGGGTCTGAATGGGTTAAAACAGTTAAGCTTTATTTTCTCAGAAGACTAGATGGTAAAAGTATTTCAGCTTTGGACCAGCTGTCCCAGGATATCTATTACATAAGAAATAAGATTATAAGAAACAAGACCACTAGTCTTGTGTCTGACCCCATTAGTAGTTATTAACCTTTTATCCCTATTTCCACCAATTTAGGCCAGATGGTATATGTCATTTTAGATGTATGATCTATACATTTGAACTCAGTTTGTAACAGATGTATGAAATTGACACATAATGTATTGTCCTTGCCTTTGGTATAAAATATTCCTCTGTGAGTATATTACAACAGAAGTGAGAACTCAACCACCTTGTGTGCATTGAATCTTTGCTTCTCCGAGCTCGACCATCATATCTGAGACAAAAGAATATAGCAGTTGCGTGATGAAAACTCTCTGAGTGGAGTAAAGAAAAGGTTTCCTGCCCTAGGTCCAGATTTGACCTATCAATTTGGTGACAGAAGTTGGGATTTCGCACAGGAAAAGGTGAGTAAAGATTCGTTTTATTTGTTTCTCACCTTTCCTCTTCGAATCTAATAATCTAAATTTTACAGGGCAGAAGAATCGAGGGTTTAAGTCCCTGATTTATATAACAAAGGGTTGAAGTCCCTGGTGTTTAATTGAGAATCGAGGGTTTAAGACCCTGATTTATATAACAAATGGTTGGAGTCCCTGGTTAAATGAAACGGGCTGTATACTGTATGGTGTCTCAGATAGGATGGTAATTTAGGATAAGATAAGAATTGTTTAAGTTAGGTTAAGAATTGTTTATTATTACGTACGCATGAAGTGTTAAGATTTCTATTCTGTATAAACTCATTATGGGAACTAACATTTCATCATCTGCGGGTAAGTCAGATGTTAAGTCAAATGTTATTAAGTATAAGACTAACAAAAAGAAAAATGTTAAGTAAAGTACACAGCGTGTTATTCCCTGTAAGCGGAAGCCAAATCAAAGCCCTAAAGAATTTGCAGTAGAATTAATTGGGGATTAGTATTGTGATCCGTTTGTGGATTATTTGGCCGGCTGGTCAGAAAAAATGGAGTCTAGTAACCCATTTCCCCGGGATGGCTCTTTTGATGATTTTCATGTACTTATGATAAACGGGACATGTTTGGGAGGAGACCCTGATTGGCCTTGGTTTGGAGGTGACCCCAAGTGGAATCATAAATACAGTGGCGGCCGACCTGAGTATAAGTCGGCTAGATCCGCGGCTCTCAGATTATCCCGGTTAGGTGCGGTTTTCTGTTTGTTTCACCTGGAGTGAACTGCGTTATTTTAGCGCTCTTGATTTTAGCAATTTATTCTCGTTGTCTGCAATACTGCAATGCCGTGTAAAAACTCAGGGGGGCGTTTGTGAGCTGTTGTCTTGGAAGTCTAATACCTTTGCGGTTCAACCTACGTCATTACACAGTCTGTGTGTGCGCGCTCAGTAATTGTAAATTTGCATATTTAAAGTATACATGCATTTGCAGTGCTGTGCTGCTGTACAGTATGTCTCATTTGAAAATTGTTGAAACGCATAGGCATGTATAGTACTGTAACAGTGTCACATTTCGGCATATACAGCGCTCTCCCCTCGCTCAGGATAGTTAACTGCACTGCAGGGTATTTCAACTTCTTATCTTCTGTACAATGCAGTACATCTCTCCCACACCATTCCTTTTAACGTGTGTCTGGTTTCAATCACATTCCTGCTTGACAGCAGGTGATTACTACACATGCGCCTGTTACTTCGCCCACCACTGCTTGCTTGCTTGAGTGAGGTAGGAAATTTTTTTTTTTTTTAATTTGTTAATGTAATTTTTTTTTTTTTTTCTCCACAAGCCTGCAAAAACCATCTTACTGTATTACGATATTAAATCTATGCTGTAGCTTTTGACTGCGACCCTGTGCGTTTGACTGCACATGGATGATTTGTGTGCTTTTTACGTACTGTATTTGGAGGTGTATTATTATGATGAACTGTCTTTTGAAATTAAAGTATGTCCTTATCTTTGAACTTCATGCAGCTGTAACCTGTAGCCCCCTCCATATGAACACACACAAGGCTAGCTCAAGGATTTGAATTTCCACGGAGTCGTTAATTTTCTGAATCTTGACATTGTGTTCTTAATCCGTCCATAGCCGAGCTATAAAGCCTCACTGCGCCTGCGTGTAATCCTTTTTGAGATGGGAGATAGCTGCTTACTGCGCATGACTCACCCAACCCCCCCTCTCCACAGAGTCATTCATTTTCTGAATCTTGACATTGTGTTCTTAATTCGTCCATAGCCGAGCTACAAAGCCTCACTGTGCCTGCGTATAATCCTTTTTGAGATGGGAGCTAACTGCTTACTGCGCATGACTCACCCAACCCCCCTCCACAGAGTCGTTCATTTTCTGAATCTTGACATTATGTTGTTAATTCGTCCATAGCCTAGCTACAAAGCCTCACTGCGCCTGCGTGTAATTCTCTTTGAGATGGGAACTTTGAGGCTTTGTTAACGGCAATGCTTTGGAAAATCCCTTCTCGAATTTGATTTGCACAGAGCATCACCTCTCTATGCGCCTGTGTGTAATCCTCTTTCGGATGGGAGCTAGTTGATTCCTGCTCATGTTCCTGTAACTTCACCCACCACTGCTTGCTTGAGTGCCCCCAAAATTTTTATTTTTAATTATGATTTTTTAACTGTTATTTTATCCACAAGCCTGCAAAAATAATCTTGATATTACGATATTCAATCTGTGCGTTTACCTGCACATGGTTGATTTGTGTGCTTTTTATGTACTGTATTTGGGGGTGTAGGGATCATATTACAGTATTATGATGAACTACCTTTTGAAATTACTGTACTGTACTCTACTCTATGAAATTTCTTTGAACTGCTGCACAACTAATCCTTCATCCTTCCCCCACGCACATACAAACTCTTATCGACAGACACCTCCACAGAGTCATTAATTTTCTGAAGTTAGTTATTGTGTTTTTAATCCATCCCTAGCCGAGCGTCAATCGCCTCACTGCGCCTGCGAGTACTCCAATTCTCTTTGAGATTGGAGCTTACTGCTTACTGCGCATGAGTCAACCAACCCCCCTCCACAGAGTCATTAATTTTCTGAATATTGCCATTGTGTTCTTAATCCGTCCATAGCCGAGCTACAAAGCCTCACTGCGCCTCCGTGTAATCCTCTTTGAGATGGGAGCTAGCTGATTACCGCACATGATTTACCCCCCCCCCCCAACCCTTTGAGGCTTTGTTTACGGTAACGCTTTGGAAAATCCCTTCTCGAATTTGAAATGTAAATCTAATTTGCACAGCATTGTGAGAATTGAGAGTTAAAAAAACCCATTAACTGATTCATGTTGTTGTGTCATTCATTCTTATTCATTGGTGTACTGTGGGTGTGGGGGGGGGGTGGGTGTTGTTAATGATTATGATTAGCAGGAATGTAAATAAATATTTATTTTATTTTATCAGGAACCAAAAAATACAAATAATACATAATGCAGTCTTTATTAAGTTCTTCTGGCAGATTGAAATAGGATAAACATTTAGAAAACATTTGTAAAACATGGATAAACATGAATAATGCACATTTATAAGAATATTATTTAATAATATATACTGTAATGTATTATATATATATATATATATATATCTTGTAATATAATTTTTTCCGTCTTTATCTTGTTCCTCATTCTGTGTACAGTACAGTAGTTCATTGAGAGAGGAGAGGTTTTGTGTACATCATTACTGCTGTTTATATACTGTACATTTGACTGTACAAACAGATTAGACTGGACACAACACCCCACCTCCCCCCAGGCCACCCTTTTTTCCTGAAACGACAAGAAAACAAAAAATGAGTGCAGTTATGTGCGTACTGTATTATGGCATTGTGTGATGTGTAGTACTACTGTACTGTAGATGGCTGGTGCTGCTTTCTCTGGAAAGAAAAAAATTGAGCAGTTAGTAGGCAGTTACTGTACTACTGTCAAACTAGTCTATACTGGAACCACTGTATACTCTGACTACTGTTAACTACTACTATGTAACCAGATGGCTGGTGCTCCTCTCTCTGTAAAGAAAAAACTGTAACTACTGAATACTCTGACTATTAGGAACTTAAAAATCTGTGCCATACTTACCTGTATCATACTGTACTTACAATACTACAGTACAGTACTACTGTCCTGATGCTTGCCCATTACGCGGGATCACAATGGGCAACACAGTCGCAATATGGTCTATATATTTATTGCAGCGTTCCACGGTGAGTACATCGTTCCAAAAACTCATTATGCCTTTCAACAACTCGTCATTTTTGGAGGGTTTCACCACTTTACGGATATGGTCCTTCAGCTGATGCCAGACCATTTCGATCGGATTGAAGTCTGGCGATCTGTCATTGGAAAAAAAGGACAATTAGTTTAAGAGATACAGTACAGATACAGTGCTGCCACCGCCCTCCCGGAAAGCCACAGGCCATCTTCTCCAGTTCTATCCGACAACGCTGCCGCTGGTGCCTGTGAAATCCACAGGTCATGTTCTCCTTTGCTCTTAGATGACTCTGCTTCTCGCCCGGAAATCCAAAGGTCACTTTCTCCATCCCTCTTCGACGACGCTGCCGCTTCTCCTCTATTGGATATCCACAGGTCACCTCCTCCACGCTTATTCGACATCGCTGCCGCTTCTCTCCATGTAACCCCATCTCATCCTCCGTTGCACCCATCCACCCAGATGTCCACACGCCATGCACAAGAAGCAGCTCGTTAGACCGGATGCTGCATGGGATAACTGTAGATATCCCCGGGAATTCTATTGTGCTTGCAAAGATAGATTTGCTTCTGGAGACCATGCTAAATGTGGAGCAACGGATGCTACATATGGATCAACGGATGCTAGATATGGATGAACGGATGCAACATATGGATCAATGGATGGATCGACGGATGGAGAATATAGAGGCTGACATAGCGGGTATACATCATTTGCTCGGTGTTCAAGCCCCTGTTTCCCCGATGCCAGAGCAGGAGGGTGGCATGGATGTGCTGAATGGGAGCATCGACCCCCTTCCATCACCAAGCACACCCCTCCACCAGAAGATTTAGTGTACATGTATGCCGTTGAGGAGGACATTACAACCCCGTCAAGACCACGCCAGGAGACAACACGGCGACTGTGATGGTAACTCTGTGACAGGCTATTAATAATACACACCAAAAATATAACTGGGTTGAACTGAACAAGGCTTAGACATATTAATACATTCCGGCACGCATGACGCTCCCAATAATACTAAATATTACCGTGTAATATTAAAATTAAGAGAGATATTAATATCTGTCTCTTAGTACCTGCTAGACATCATGTGTCTGTAATCCTTATGTGCGAATCAGTCCCACGAATACACATATGTAGCTTTTAGCACGTTCAGCCGAGGACATCTCATAATATTCTTATATTTAATAAGGTCACTCATTCTGATATCTCCTTGGGTAACCGCACCCCTGGCCCCCATAACCCCTGGTCAATAAATCCTTTGAAGCAGGGACTCGTGTGTAGAGAACATTTGTCACAGGTGCTAGATTTCGCACCCAATGCCCCAGACATTGCCCTTACCTGTCTCTACCAGCAATATGTGTTAACATACACCAAACCCTTTTGAAGCCCAGATATTTCTGAAAGGATCCCACATATATTTTTATTTTCCTAAACTGTAGCTCATTAAACCCTTTAGCACCAGTGGGTGTGTGGTGCAGACACTGGCACAGAAACAATACATTTATACAGGGGAATAAACAGTTGAATGGCTGAAGCAAGGCAAAAACACAGTACTGGACCCCAGTTCAGTTATCCCCTTGCTTCCCAGGTGAGAGTAGAGGGTGGCCAAATGGGTGTAACCCCTTTAATCCCGGGCCAAATCCTCTCTCTCATGACAGCGACCAAGACTGGAGGAAAGCTTCCTCCCAGACAACCTACCATCGCCCGTTGCCTCAAGCACACCCGCTCCCAGAAGACCTACATTCGCTCACATCGATACGGTGCCCGACATCACCCTGTGCGATCTGCCACCGGCGCTCAGGGAGAAGTATAGGGTGATGAGTGCTGGTGCACCCCACAAGTATGCCTGGTTATTTTTAAGCACCATGTGCCCTACTCTTTGTACTGCGACTGGGCCTTCAGAGTGAACTACGAAGGAAATCGCGTAAAAAAGGTGCTTCCTGACAATTTAAGAAAGACCATTCTGGGGGAATTGCGGCGCTTTTATACAATTACAGATCCTGTAATGAAAGGCGTTTGAGACTGCATTAATGGTGTTTTGCGCCATGCAAGGAATTGGCCATGGACGGACAATCCGGTGGACTTTCTGGTTTAATCACGGGTACTGTAAGACCATACTGTTGTGCTGAACTGTACTGTACATGTTTTGACCTGCTGTACTTAAAATAAAGGAGATGTTGTTGTGTGTTTTTTAACTTGTATTTATACAGAAATGTTTTAACTTGCTGTACACACACACAGGACCTACACAATTCCAGTCCCGTAGGGCCGCAAACCGACCCAGTTTTCAATGTTGTCCCGAAAACCGGGCCTGTTTGCTGCTCTCAAGGACTGTAGTGGTGCAGGCCTGACTGACTGTTTGCACACCATCCCACTGTACTGTATATGTTTCTTTAATAAAGGAGATGTTGCGTTTTGTATACTGTATTTTATGAACAAAGATTTTTTTTCATCACAGGTAAGACCATACTGTTGTGCTGAACTGTATTGTACATGTTTTGACCTGCTGTACTTAAATAAAGGAGATGTTGTTGTGTGTTTTTTAACTTGTATTTATACAAAAAAATTTAAACTTGCTGTACACACACACAGGACCTGCACAATTCCAGTCCCTGAGTACCGCAAACAGGCACGTTTTTCAAAGGTTACCCTGAAAACCGGGCCTGTTTGCTGCCCTCGAGGACTGTACTGGTGCAGACTATTTTGCACACCATCCCACTGTATATGTTTTGACTTGCCGTTCTTTAATAAAGGAGTTGTTGCGTTTTGTATATTTTATGAATAAATAATTTGTTTTTAAACATGTGACTGTAAACCATACTGTTTGGAAGAAGCTTCTTCCAAACAATCAAGAGAGGAGGAACTGGATCTTCTCCTAAGAGGGTTGAGCAGCGAACTTTACTAGTATTATCACTATTTTTGAACACTGTTTATATTTATATTTATATATTTATTTATCACTATATATTTATATATTTATCACACCTTTATCGGCAGCGCCTCACAATTTTTGTTTTATACTTGTAAACCATACTGACTGACTGTAAATGTTTTTACTTTCTATACATAAATGTTTTCACTACTGTAGCCGTAAACCATACACCTGTTGATGTTTTGAATTGCTGTGTACTTAAAATGTTTCTACATTGTACAGTATTTGTAAATAAATGTTTTTGTACTTACTCCACCAATAAAAGAACATGTTGATTTGTTTTACATTGTTCCATTGGCTCCTTTGCTACTGTAACTAAATACAGTGTTTCTACAATGTACACTACTGTCCAGGCATACTTTACTGTATAATGTAGGCATGCTCAGTACAAGTATATAAAAAAAAAAAGAAGGCACATACAGTACTGTACTGTACTGTATGTACTCGCACTGTATAGAAGTCACATACTGTACAGTATGTACAGTACTGTAATACATGTAGAATAAATGCATAGTTTTTATTTTTTCAGGTTTATTACACAGTATACTGTATATAAAAAAGTATTGTATACTGTACGGCCGGAAAACATCAGCATACTGTTTCAGGTACAGTATTCTATCCTAATCAATAACAACGGCCACTAAACTGTAGACTCCGGTACGTGGGTTTTTAAATCCGATTCAGCAATGTGCAGGCA
This sequence comes from Ascaphus truei, assembly GCF_040206685.1. Lineage (NCBI taxonomy): Eukaryota > Metazoa > Chordata > Amphibia > Anura > Ascaphidae > Ascaphus > Ascaphus truei. The sequence goes on along the minus strand of NC_134484.1, from coordinate 220,113,222 downwards.
TTGTTACACAAAGTGATATTATCCATCGAAATCCCTCCATTAGCCGTTTTCTTTTCTGAGGAAAAACAAAAAGAAAAGTTTTACTGTAATGGTCAGCCCCCTAAAGAAGTTCCCAGCCAGTCTCACCAATAATTTTCTCGGGGGGCGTCTCCTGTTCACATGCGAATGCACCTACCGTCGATGTAATGACATGCATATGCGTTTCAAGAAGGTTCCAATGCGCATGCGCCTAGCGTTCCACCAATTGTTCAGTATCTGCAGCACAGTACTGGAGATGCCGCTCAGCAATAATATTGCTTGCAGGAGAATCGCTTGACTTTTGAATCGCGCCGATATTGATACTGTATTGTCAAAATAAAAAAACCACAGAAAATAATACGGCAACAATACTCACCATAGAATTTCCCATTCAGCTGGCGCCGGCATCGGGCCACTGCCAGTCCAGTGTTCTTGATCATCCACATCGATAGTTTGCAGCGGGACTCATGGCGACGGCTCTCTGGAGCATACTGTAACAGAAACTGGTCTTTGTCTTTATTTAATATGAAAAGCCTAAATTGATACATTTTTGCAACCTCTTCCTTCACTCTCAAGGCCAATTTACAATAGCACACTGTGGTATCTTTTTTAAACGAAACACCTGCAAGTCGACACATTACTGAAGCGCATGCGCATTACAATTCATGCATATCTGCCATCTGGCGGACACGCGAAGAATTGAAACCTATTAAATCCGAACCATTCTCAATAATCGCATCAACCGCGCATCAACCGCTCATGACCTGTTTCTCAGAACGCAAAATGAATGTGGCATGCTCCCGGTGAAGTGCGTCGCATTCCAGGAAAAAGCCAGGGAAACACCGTCGATGTGTTAGAATAAAATGAGCCGCAGCATTATATGAGGGAAAGTGGCAGTGCTTGGGTTAAGATTGTGCCTTATGGTTGTGAAATATCCCCCGATGGAATAGTATGTCTTCGGTATGTCCATCTGCTATACTGGGTGAAACTGCCCCTTGTATGCCCACATCCCCTCCACCATACGTCCCCTCTATTTACCCTAGTCTGTCCGCCCTTGCACAACCCCCTCCATCACTGTCAGTGGCATTTGTGGATGAGGACATAATCCTCGCAGCCCAGCGATTAAGGCATAATCAAAGATCTCAGGTTGCGTCTCCGGTTGCATCCTTGGTTGCGTCCCAGGTTGCGTCCTCGGTCATGTCCCAGGATGCATCCTCGGCTGTATCCCCAATTGTGTCCTCAGTCCATAGTGCAGCTGTTTTCATTTATGAGGAAAATGAGTCAGGGAGTGAGACTGATCAGGGTGACACAATGGACCAATACACTTCTGGTCCAGCAGGTCACACTAGATCTCTCACGGCAGCAAAACAAAAAGGGAAGGAATTGGGAGCTTGGGATAAAGTAAATTCTAGTAAGGTAAATAGTAAGACTAAAATCCCCAAGGATAATTTCTCTTCAGAAGAACAGAAAACTATGAATCTTGGTTTAATATCGAAACAACTTGGGGAGTTTGCATTCGAATTGAGCTACTGCAGAGTCCCCTGTATTATGTGAGACAAACCCTCCAAAAACAGATGAGTCCCAGTTCCAAACACTGGAGGTATCTTCTGCAAGTGTGTCATCTGTAGCTATGCCCTTTATGACAGTAGGTGAACAAGTGGTTATAAAACCCCCAGATACACTTGTCATGAATGCATGGGCACAACGTTGCCCTGACCCCACTAAACACCCTGAGGCTGCGGTTAGGTATTTAAAAAGATGTACTAAACACATGAAATTGGTGGGTTCTGATTATATCTTTTTGTTAGATTTAGTCACTAAACATGCAGGTATCAATTGGACAGAGAAGTGTAAAACTCTTGAATCACAATTTGATAATCCTACTGCAACTATTGACAATCATTGGGGAATGTCTGAATGGATAGCAGAAATGTGGAAACAGGTTTTGACTGTATTTACAGATGAGCATGGTTCTAGACAAGACATATCTGAGGCTATTGCATGTATACAGAAAGTGGATGAAACTGTCACTGATTTTTAAAGAAGGTTTAAAGAGTGAGGAGAATGACTGTGGTTTGTCACTAGATGGCGCTCTTGCTCCATTGTATATTCAGCATGCAATGAACAATATGTTGCCAGGCAACGCACAGACAATTAGAATGTGCATTGATAGATGGCATCAGCTAAATATAGTAGAATGGGATCAGTGTGTTAGAGTGAAGGATGCAGCAGGGTTTTTTCCCCCTCCCGTGAAAAATACGCGGCACTCCAACGCGACCATGTATTTTGACGGAGGACGGGGACGTGGAAGAGGTAGAGGTGGTAGGAATCAGGGTAGACGATCCTTTGCAGGACCCCGTAATCACTCAGGAGGGAGATCTCATCATAATGGGTCCTGTTTCAATTGTGGCCAGATGGGACATTGGCAAAATGAGTGCCCATATCCCTTTCAGGATGACAATGTAGAGGCAACTGGCTCATGGCAGCCACCACCTCAAGCCACGTCACAAAACCCCCAACACCCCCCACATTATAATTATCAGGGAGGACCCCTCAGGCACAATTTGCATGTCCAGTGGAAACCACAAACCCCCAACAATAGGGATGCCAGAGGACGGGACCCCTCATTTGTTATTTGGCCGAACTCTCCTATCGATGGGAAAATTTACCTGTGGTAACTTTTACTTTTGACGGGACCCTGTATGATTTTTTAGTTGATACAGGAGCAACCCGCTCATCAATTTCGCAGCGGTTTTATAAGGGTCCGGTCACAGATGCAAGTGAGTCCTCTATTGGTGTTGGTGGGGTTTCAGTGGAATGCAAAAGGACACCACTTTTAAATTTAACGTTTGCAGTCAGACACGTGTGCCCTGGTATATCCCCTTTGGAGGTGCAGCATTCCTTTTTGATTATCCCAAAGTGCCCCGTTGGAGAAGAGATCTTATGGGAAAAATGAGTTTGACATTATACATCACAGACAAGGGTGGGGTTGTGTGTGATACTCTCTATTGTCTTACCACTCCTGCAGGTCCAAAAGAAGATTATGTTACCTGTTTTGTTGGAAGACATACATATGACCCCAATAGGAAGGTTCGCACTCTGATGTTTGATCAGGAAATCAGACAGCAATTGTATGCCGCTTATGATTTTGCACGCACACAAAATGCATATGTCAATATTGCCTTTCAAACTCCGATTGAGGTTTGGGATTCGTATGATCAATTTCTAGATCCAGCCGGACGCACAGATGTCATCAATCACTGGACTGTATTTGACAGCCTGCTATGCATACATCATTACCCCTGACTGTACATATGAGTGGATCAAAGGACATGATATTGTTTTAAAACCTTTGTATTTGCCTTTGGACAGTTTGCCAGCAATTACTTGTTTTCAAACTTGTGACATTACACCTCAGCACATTTTCCACATCCCTCACTTTCTGAAGTACCCATTTCCTTATGGGCCACGTCATCCACTGACCCAGGTTTTATTGATTGCTCTCCTTATGAGGCGACCTTGAAGCCTAATACCTCCCCAGTGTACATTAAACAATACACCTTATCCGCAGATAAAGAACAGGGTATTGCCCCCATTGTACACGAGCTGCTAACCAAAGGCATTATTTCCCCTACTGTCTCCCCCTACAACACACCTGTTAACCCAGTCCCTAAACAAGGAGGCCAGCAATGGCGCTTCACACAGGATTTACGAGCAGTTAACGCACTGGTACAACCTGTTGCCCCCATAGTACCAAATGTGAATTTAATCCTCACTGGTATACCTACCACAGCGACTTGTTTCACGGCTGTGGATCTGTGTTCAGCATTCTTTAGTATACTGGTACACCCCAATACCTGGCCTCTTTTTGCTTTCACGTACAAGGGGGGTCAATATACCTGGAACTGTTTACCCCAGGGGTATATCGACTCCCCAACGGCCTTCTCAACCATAGTCTGTAAAACCCTTGAGTCTTGGTCCCCACCCTGTGATTCTGTATTGCTCCAATATGCAGATGACCTGTTGCTGTGCTGCAAAGACTATGAATCATGTCTCACTGACTCTCTCAGCCTGTTTTTACAATTACATGACACAGGACACAAAGTGTCACTCAAGAAACTGCAATTTTGTATTCCAGAGGTACGATACCTGGGATTCATCCTGTCACATGGGCAAAGGATATTGGCTCCTGAACGTGTGCAAGCAATTGCTGCTTTGCCAAGGCCCAAAACCAAGACTGCATTGCTATCTTTTCTGGGTGTTGTGACATATTGCCGTCAATGGGTTCCTGATTGTTCATATTATGATCATATTCTTCGACAGGCAACCCTCAAAGACATGCCAGATGTTATCCAGTGGAGCAATGAGATGTCTGATGCCTTTCGGACACTAAAAGCCTCCCTCTGCTCTGCTCCTGCTCTTGGACTGCCAAACTATCAGCAACCGTTTCACCTTTATTGTTCTGAAGGTGGAGCGACTGTGGCGGGTGTCCTTGCTCAGGAACACGGCTGTGGTTATAGGCCCGTGGCTTTTTATTCTAAAGTACTACCTCCCGTGGTAAGGGGAATGCTGGCATGCTTAAGGGCCGTAGCCGCCTGTGCCATGATGGTTGAAGCTGCTCAGACCATTGTTCTTTCACACTCTCTTATCTTGCATACAACACCAAGTTATACATATCCTTAACAACATCACCACACAGCACATGACAGCTCAAAGGAAATCAGGATACTGTATGAGACAGTTTTAACTGCAATCTCTAATCTGGTTGTCAAGTATTACCCTTCTCATGCAGGCCCTGCAGTACTACTACACAAGCTACTTTCCTGCACTGACACAGGTGACCCAGGCGACAGTTTAACACATGATTGTGCTCTGACCCCAAGGGAAGAGACATCTCCAAGATATGACTTATCTTCCTCCCCTTTGTCAACTGGTGACATTGTATTTGTAGATGGGTCTTGCTCAAAACCTATGGATGGTGTTTTTCTGACTGGTTTTTCAGTAGTACAGTTGCCTGACACTGTTTTAATGGCAAATGCTTTGCCCTTTGTTTCAGCCCAAGCTGCCGAGTTGGTAGCCCTGACAGAGGCCTGTATACTGTTTGCTGACAAACCAGTCACCATCTATACGGATTCCCGGTATGCTTTTGGAGTGGTACATGATTTTGGGGTAATCTAGAAGAACAGAGGTTTTCGTACATCAGACAATAAAGCAATTTCTCATGCACAGCTAGTTTTAGGTCTTCTAGTTGCTATGTTGTTGCCCTCACAGTTAGCTATTATTAAATGCAAAGGGCACAGTAAAGAGGATTCAGCTATTGCTGATGGCAATAATTTGGCAGATATGGTAGCCAAGGATGCGGCATTATCTGCCCAGTTTCATCCTCAGTATCCCGAGGATCACATACCACAATACACTCTGATCTTGCAACCACCCATCCCATAGTTTGACATATTATCTCTTAAAGCTCTCTCATCAAAAGAGGATGTTCAGTATTGGGAATCAGAAGGTCTGACAAAGGATGTGCATTTTCTTATGTCAGACAAGGAGGGAAGGGTGGGTATACCAAAGACAGCAGCACCAATTTTTATCAGTCATTTTCATTCTTTTGGTCACATTGGTCGCAAACAAACCTGCAAGACAATACAGACTAAGTTCTGCATTAAAGATCTCCCACTGTTAGTGGAGACACAATTATCTAGGTGTTTGACCTGTGCTCTTAGTAACCCCATGGGTAATATTCACGGAGCACACGACCATTTGCCACCACCTGATGGCCCTATGCAGTGTCTACAAATTGACTTTACACACATGCCTAAAGCTAAGGGTAAATTACAATTCTTATTGGTAATTGTGGATCAGTTCTCTAAATGGGTAGAAGCATTTCCCACTGCAAGGGAAGATGCCAAAACGGTGGCTAAAATTTTGTGTAAGGAAGTTATTCCTCGTTTTGGATGCCCATTGATTATCAATAGTGACAAAGGTACCCCATTTACGGCTAAAGTCCCGCAGCACATTTGTACACTATTGTGCATTGACTGGAAGTTTCATATTCCATATCATCCCCAGTCATCTGGTCAGGTGGAGTGCACAAACAGGACGATCAAAGACAAAATAAGGAAGGGCACTCATGGCACCTTTCGAAACTGGCCTGATCATTTGCCTGCTGTACTAGCAGAGATAAGGATGACCCCAAACATAACTACTGGGTACTCTCCTTTTGAAATTTTAATGGGTAGGCCTTTTAATACCCCCTGGGCACAGAACCATGGCACACCACTAGTAGGGAACGACTTGCAATGTATAACTGAGGAATATGTAACACAAGTTATTGCGAAATTGAATGGCATCTATGGTGATGTTTCTGTCTCTTTGCCTTCCCCCTCAGGTGAGCCTACAAACCCCTTTAAGCCTGGTGACACTGTCCTAGTCAAACAGCTGTTCAAGAATAAGACATTGGTGTGACGATAGTTTTGTAACAGGCTATTAATAATACACACCATATATCACTGGGTTGAACTGGACGAGGCTTAGATATGATAAAGTATAATTTATTCCTTGAAAAAGGTGAACACACGTGATTATACAAATAACAGACAAAATATGGACACTCACTTAAGATGGAAATGATGAAATAGTCAGAAATCTTGACTAGCAGTTCATGCAGCAATCTTGAGAATCACAAAAGACACGAAAGACATGAAGGACAATAGCCGTAGGCTGAGCCTAGTTCTTATACAATTATTTCCCATTGAACACAACCTAAACCCAGCCCCTCTCATAAATCAGTGGTGAGGTTGACAGTTTTCCTCAGAGTAAAACTCCTCCCACCCAAGGACGTTTAAAAACTGCTTTTCCTATCTAAATAACTTCATAACTTCAGTTCAGAAATACTTGCTGGCACGCGAGACATATTAATACATTCCGGCACGCATGACGCTCCCAATAAGACTAAATATTACCGTGTAATACTAAAATTAAGAGAGATATTAATATCTGTCTCTTAGGACCTGCTACACATCATGTGTCTGTAATCATTATTTGCGGCTCGGTCCCCCGGTTACACATATGTAACTCTTAGCATGTTCAGCCGAGGACATCTCATAATATTCTTCTATTTAATAAGGTCACTCATTCTGAGATCTCCTTGCGTAACCGCACCCCTGGCCCCCATCAAGAAATCCTTTGAAGCTGGGCTGTGTGTAGTCAATCAAGCCTGTTGAAGCCCAGATATTTCTGAAAAGACACACCACATTTGTATTTTCCTAAACTGTAGCTCATTAACCCCTTAAGCCCCAGTGTGTGTGTGGTGCAGACACTGTCACAGAAACAATACATTTATACAGGGGAATAAACAGTTGGATGCTGAAGCAAGGTAAAAACACATTACTGGACCCCAGTCCACTTAACCCCTTGCTTCCCAGGTGAGAGTAGAGGGTGACCAAATGGGGTGTAACCCTTTTAATCCTGGGCCAAATCCCCTCTCTCTTGACACCTCCCATGCTCAATGGGTGCCTGGTGCCCCTGCTGCCTTCCCTGGCAGTGGGACACCACTGGCGTCCTTGAACACTCAATAAGTCCTGAGGATTGGCCTGGCAAAATTGTCCTCCGGCATTGTCCAGTACATTGTCCTGGCCACAGTGGACAGTGAAGTCCAGATCCTGCTGAGCAGGGCTCCACCGTGGCTGCCGGGCATTCTCCTTTGCCTCCCTCTGTCCCCCACCCCGTGCATGGTGAACCAAGTCCATGGTGAAGGGGCATCTCTGCAGATCAGGCCGCATACTGCCCAGAGACTGGCATGTCTCTGCACCAGCGAGAGACCAGCTATCAAGCACAGACCGTTGCTTTCCTGTCAACCAAGTCTGGGAAAGAGCTATGTCACTATCCTGTAGGTACCCTACCTGCCCTGGCCCTGTGCCCACCTTTAGCTGCTCCACTATACCTTTGACTCTCCTCCCTGGCGGCCTATCTACCCACAGCCCCTCCTCTGGGAACCCTGGGGAATCTGTCAGGGGGTCACTCCTGGCCAGTCAGAGCAAGGGACCTCCTGCCTACCTAGCCCATTCCTAGCTTCTGCCAGCTGCCTGACACCCCACTGACCTCCTATCTCCCCCTGCTCCACAGTGTCTCCCTGCCTAGCCTCCCCTAGGCCCAGCACCTCAGCCCCTGCTGATGACTCCTGCTGCTTACCTCCCTGCAGCCCACCTGCACTCCTCTCCCCCCTGGGCAATCTTAACCCAGACACTGGAACTACCTGAGTGCACCTACCTCCCTGGCCTTGTCTCCCCCTTACCAGGGATGAGCTCAGGGGCACCTCTCCAGATGCAACCGCCTTAGCTCTTGGCTGGCAGGTATCCCTGGGGTGGCACAAGCTTGCCACTGTCCATGATACCCCCAGCCCATAGCCAGGCTGCAACAGGGGGTTGCTGATCTGAGAAACCCCCTGAGTCTCTGCCAGGTAATGGGGGACTCTAGCTGCCATACCTGCTGCTTTCCCTCCCCGGCTACCACTAGCCCTTCTTCTCTCACTGAGATCTGATGCTGGCTACCTACCTGCAGCCTTCCCTCACTCCGCTTCTCCCTAGCTAATCCTAACCTGAATCCAAGGGACACCTGAGTGAGGCCATCTCCCTGCCACTGCCTCCCCCTTACCGGAGAGGAGCTCAGGCTTGCTGGTGCAGATGCACCCACCTTAGCTCCTGGCTGGTAGGGAATCTGGGGGTGGTCTAATTTTGCCACAACCCATGATACCTCCAGCCCATAGCAAGGCTGCAACAGTGGGGCTCTTAACTGAGAGTCCCCGTGCTGCTCTGCCAGGGTAATAGGGAAATCTGGATGGCTCACTTGCAGCCTTCCCTCCCCGGTTCCCACTGGCCCACCCAACCATCTCCCAGGCAATTCTACCGTAGAGCTGGGTGCTAACAGGGCTAGACCCTCTCCCTGAAGCTGTGCCCCCATTACCGGAGGTGAGATCAGGGTTGCTTGTTCAGATGCACCCACCTTAGCTCCTGGCCGGTAGGTAACCCTGGGGTGGTCTAACTTTGCCACAACCCCTGATACCTCCAGCCCATAGTAAGGCTGCAACTGTGGGGCTCTTAACTGAGAGTCCCCATGCTGCTCCGCCAGGGTAATGGGGAAGCCTAGCTGCCCTACAAGCTGCCCTTCCATCCCCTCCCCTGGTACCCCTATCTCCTGCCACCCCCCGGTCAACCCTATAGTGAAACAACAGGGTACAGTCATAGGAAAAAATAAGTCAGGGTCAGTCTGCGACTTGGTCTGGCTTACCTCGCTGGTCCCCGCAGAGACCGCCGCCTTTGTTGGTCCCAATTGCAGGGGGACTTGAGTGGCCTACGCCGGCATCATCTGGGCCGGGCAGCAATGGGCCGCTGCCGCAACAGCGCCCGGGCTTGGTTCAGGTAAAATGGTGCAGGACAAGGGACCCAGGTCTTTGTGGAGTAACACGGCTCCCGCTAAACCAGGAAAAATAACCCCTCCCACAATCCCTGTCCCTCCCCCCACTCAGAAAGGGCTCCGGCACTTTGCCAGAATCGCGGCTCTTCCGCCGCCGTCGCCGCCATGGGCGAGCCCCGGTTAGCTGCCGCAACAGTACCCGGCTTTGGTGCAGGGTTGTCGTCATGGATTGTGGGGCTCCGGTCATCGCTGGGAATTGCCGACTCCGCCAAACAATGTGACACACCCACCTCCCGCAAACCCCAACCCTCCCCCAAATAAAATTGCCGCCGGCAGGATGTCGGAATGGCGGCTTCTTCTCCGCCGCCGCCGGTTCGCCGTTTGGATCTGATGGATGGCCGCCGCTCTCCGCCGCTAATGGGGTTATCTCTTCTGCAGCTCGTGAGCGCTGGCCTGAGGGGCTTCTTCGCCCGACCGCGCACGGTCCGGGCACCGGGCATTATTGTGGCCCGTTTGTTGGCAGTGCCGCAGCACCTGCCGGAGCTTCTCCGCCATCAGTGGACGACCCCCTGCTCGGGACTGCTGCATCCAGAGCGGAGTTCCTTGAGTGCCGGGCTCTGGGAGGGGGTAAGCTGGTCGGTGCGGCACCAACGCCATGAACTGGATCCACTTCGCTGGGAACCACGTCTTGCCCAACGCACACACCAGTGCTAGCTCTTTCAGGGAAAATGGACGGGCCGTCGCAACTGCCGTTACCTCTCCTGGTGCAAGACTTCCGTGGTCTCCGAGACCAACCGCTCCCTCCACAAGTCTCTGCTGTCCCGGAGCTGGGTCCCTTCCCTGCTCTCCGGGCGGTTGGATGGTTACAACGGTTACAGCTGTGGATCTTTGCTCAGCCTGCCGGGTTTTATGCTCACCGATCGCTGCCTCTCTCTCAGACTTGCTGGCTGCTTTCCCCGCGCCGACTTGATACACTCCTCCGGTCTCAGTGCCCGGCTCCAGTCACATGGATGGCCGGCACTTTGGTTCTGGAGGCAATGCTTCTCACAAGTGAGGAGGTGCAATATCTTGTTTTATATGTTGTACACTGTGTGTTCAATATCTTTAGTCCCAGGAACTCGCAATTACTCTCGAGGTCCAGTTCAATACCACCACTGCCACCAAATTTATTAATGCCTGTGACGATAGCTTTGTAACAGGCTATTAATAATACACACCAAATATCACTGGGTTGAACTGGACGAGGCTTAGATATGATAAAGTATAATTTATTCCTTGAAAAAGGTGAACACACGAGATTATACAAATAACAGACAAAATATGGACACTCACTTAAGATGGAAATGATGAAATAGTCAGAAATCTTGACTAGCAGTTCATGCAGCAATCTTGAGAATCACAAAAGACACGAAAGACATGAAGGACAATAGGCATAGGCTGAGCCTGGTTCTTATACAATTATTTCCCATTGAACACAACCTAAACCCAGCCCCTCTCATAAATCAGTGGTGAGGTTGACAGTTTTCCTCAGAGTAAAAACTCCTCCCACCCAAGGACGTTTAAAAACTGCTTTTCCTATCTAAATAACTTCATAACTTCAGTTCAGAAATACTTGCTGGCACGCGAGACATATTAATACATTCCGGCACACATGACACTCCCATTGAGACTAAATATTACTGTGTAATACTAAAATTAAGAGAGATATTAATATCTGTCTCTTAGGACCTGCTACACATCATGTGTCTGTAATCATTATTTGCGGCTCGGTCCCCCGGTTACACATATGTAACTCTTAGCATGTTCAGCCGAGGACATCTCATAATTTTCTTATATTTAATAAGGTCACTCATTCTGAGATCTCCTTGTGTAACCGCACCCTTGGCCCCCATCAAGAAATCCTTTGAAGCTGGGCTGTATGTAGTGAACATTTGTCACCGGTGCTATATTTCACACCCAATGCCCCAGCCTGGGTCCTAGCTGTCTCTACCAGCAATATGTGTTAACATACACCAAACCCCCTCTGTACTTTTCACACCCAACTTCATTCAAGCCTGTTGAAGCCCAGATATTTCTGAAAAGGCACAACACATTTGTATTTTCCTAAACTGTAGCTCATTAACCCCTTAAGCACCAGTGTGTGTGTGGTGCTTACACTGTCACAGGAACAATACATTTATACAGGGGAATAAACAGTTGGATGCTGAAGCAAGGTAAAAACACATTACTGGACCCCTGTCCAGTTAACCCCTTGCTTCCCAGGTGAGAGTAGAGGGTGGCCAAATGGGGTGTAACCCCTTTAATCCCGGGCCAAATCCCCTCTCTCTTGACAATTGGATCCTCCCTTCGGACCACCTGTCACCGTGATTGCCGTCACCCTCACTGCCACTCACAGACGACAGCCCAACATGGATCCACGCAAGTCGCATCAAGACCGCACCCATTGGCTCCCATGGTCCACCCATCCTGGACCCGTCGGCAAGCTCCTAATGTTCACCACATATTTATCCATTGTAATAGGTTCGATTTTGGGGCTAATTTAGGGATTAACTGCTTGCATTGTGTACCACAAAGACACCATACCCATTAGTTATTGGTTCAATTACACAATACAGCACAACCGACAGAAAAGAGAGCTTCATAAATCATCCTGGGAAAAGGATAATATATATGTAAAGTCTCTACTGGTTGTTCACCAAGAAACCAAACCTAATACATCTTGTTGGGTCGGTGGACATGGTCCACATAGCCTTAAACATGGCTACCCAGCAGTACCTATCCCCATTGATCAATCTAAGGTACAGGAGATAGTAGCAAGGGATCTTTCATGGAATCTTACCCCTGACGACAAATTTCCAGAGAGAAAAGAATTAGATCAGATCCATCTTAGCGAAAAGGTTGTAGCCGGAGCCATATGCTACCAGAATGTACAGAATATCCAGGGAGATTCAATTTCTCTATTGCACTCTGACTGTTAGGAGGCAGTGATCACATTACTTTTTAATATACCTCTTATCACACAAAGTGAATATACGATATTTGATTCTCTGAAATTGACCATGAATTGTAGTGAGTTCTGTTATAATTACGGTACTTATAATGACACCGCCAAGAGATGTACCAGTAACCCCCCCCCCCCCAAGTTGTACATGTGGTTCAGAACACAGCTCCAGACTTGGAGAGTATGGATAAACCCAACACGAACCAATCAGTTCTGGTCAATAGGTGCTTGTGCGTGCGGTGTAGGTTTTAGCAACAGTAGTTGTAAATATGGTACTTCACAACTATTGGAAAGAGCGAACACAACTTACCCACCTAAGATTAAACTCCCATATGGGTATTACTGGTTATGTGGCTCCTGGGCAACTAAGTTTGTGCCCTATAATCATCCCGCCCCGTGTTATCTAGGTTTTGTTCTACCCGCTTTTCAGGTGAAACTTACTCTACCTGAAGGCCGGTTAAGGAACAAAAGGGGTTTAACTGTCAAAACAAGTATAAGCGAAGCATTCGCATGTACCTTATTCCCTTTCTACGGTATCCTTGATTTATATTCCAAACTGGGATTACTGGTGGACGAGCTAGATGTTGCTTTCAATGCCACCAATGACGCTATAACTAGGCTCACTAATGAGCAAGAACAGATAAGAACGGTAGTTTTGCAAAATCGCATGGCGCTAGATTATTTGTTGGCAGCACAAGGAGGGGTTTGTAAGTTAGTAGGTAAAGAATGTTGTGTTTATATTGATGACCAATCAAAAAGTATACATCATGACATGGACACTCTAGCAGAAATTCAATCTAGAATGCGAAAGGAACCAACAGGGTTCAATTGGACCTTTGGCCTTGGAAATTGGCTATGTGCATCTGGAATGAAAATTCTTTATGGAATCATGGCAATCGCAAGTTTATAACTTTGTGTGTATATGTTAATCCAAATGACTAGATGTATAATCCGTTCTATTTTTGCCAAAAAGGCTGCTTCTGCTTCTACCTCTACCGTTATGTATATGTCTCCCACAATGAGAGCAAGAAATACCAATAGTCTTGGTACTCGTCAACCACCCATATGTTCATCTCTGAGTATCAAACGAGATACCAAAAAGAGAAAGGTTTCTGTATTCCCATGGTCTCTTGGAAGTTTCTCCCTTGGAGTTTTTCCTCTCTTGAGTGGTGTGCAGAAGAATAAATGGGACTGGTCGATTGGATTGTTCTTCATGAACTAAAGGAGGGATGTAAGGTTAATAATTGTATCTGTCAGCTATGTTCTTTTCAGGGTCTGAATGGGTTAAAACAGTTAAGCTTTATTTTCTCAAAACACTAGATGGTAAAAGTATTTCAGCTTTGGACCAGCTGTCCCAGGATATCTATTACATAAGAAATAAGATTATAAGAAACAAGACCACTAGTCTTGTTTCTGACCCCATTAGTAGTTATTGACCTTTTATCCCTATTTCCACCAATTTAGGCCAGATGGTATATGTCATTTTAGATGTATGATCTATACATGGGAACTCAGTTTGTAACAGATGTATGAAATTGACACACGATGTATTGTCCTTGCCTTTGGTATAAAAGATTCCTCTGTGAGCATATTAAAACAGAAGTGAGAACTCAACCACCTTGTTTGCATTGAATCTTTGCTTCTCCGAGCTCGGCCATCATATCTGAGACAAAAGAATATAGCAGCTGCATGATGAAAACTCTCTGAGTGGAGTAAAGAAAAGGTTTCCTGCCCTAGGTCCAGATTTGACCTATCACCACCCCAAACTATGAATACGTCATCTATGTACCGAACATATTTCTTAATACATCGTGTATGAGGCACATAATGTAACACGTGTGTCTGTTCATAAATATCCATATATAGGTTCGCGTATGAAGGCGCAATGTTCGAACCGATAGCAGTTCCCATGAGCTGCAGGAAATAATTGCGTTCAAATTTGAAGAAGTTTTTATGTAAGATGATCTCAATAAGTATATCAATCAAGAGAAACTCATTGGGGGGGACAATGTAGTCTTCATAACTCGTCAATTTACTCCTAATTGCCTCCAATCCATCGCTATGTGATATACTAGTGTACAAACTGGATACGTCCAGTGTAACCAGTATACAATTGGTGGGATCAAATGTTAAATTGCTCATCTTTACAATGAAGTCAGTCGTGTCCCTGATGTAAGTCTCCATCTTCACCACTAATGGCTCGAGAAAAAGTCCACGTATTGTGATAAAGGATGGCAAAGTGATCCTATAGCTGATATGATAGGTCGTCCTGGAGGCAATGTGACAGACTTATGTATTTTTGGTAATCTATAGATAACAGGTGTGCTAAGGGGTGTCTGTATCAGGAATTTAGCAGTCTCTTCAGATATCCAATTGTTGTTTAAACCCAATAGTAAAACTGCGTCAAGCTCCTCTTTATATGACAGTATGATCCCTTTGTAATCTCTTATACTGATCCATTTTGGCCAATTGTTGTTCAATCTCCTGCTTGTAGTTAATGTATTGCATGACAACAATGCCATCACCTTTATCTGCAGCCCGGATGATAATCTCCTTGTTTTCTTTAAGTGTTTTTAATGCATCACGTTCATCTCTAGTTAGATTGAAAAAAATTAGTTTGTTGATGCTTAATGGTGCTGCGAGTCTCATTTTCTAAGAGATTCATAAAGGTCGAGATGTTAAAATTACTCGTTTGTGGGTCAAAAGCACTTTTTGTCTGAAGGGGACAAATTGACGCAGTTGGGCTTGGGCTAGGCTCATTTTTATAGAAAAAATCTTTCAATTTAAGATGTCTGTGGAGTTTAAACATGTCTACCTCCCAGTCAACGGGGTTTTGTTTGAACGTCGGGACGAAAGATAGACCTTTTTGTAACACTCTTATTTCTGCTGGTGTAAGATTGTGTGTTGAGATGTTAAATATTACCGTCTCTCCGGTTGTCCTTTCCTTCCTCTGCCTTTCCTCCCTTCGCGTTCTGGATATCTTCGATTTGTATCCTCCCCTCCTGGTCGTTCCATGTCTTTTCTTTGTAGTGGAGGTTTTGCAGCATCGCCTGTTTTTTGTCCTAAAAAAACATCTCCGGAAGTGCCCCTTTGTAGCATCAGATAAATCTGTATCACTGGTTACATATCCTGCTTTTATTTGCCCTCACGATAGGCTCACCCTGCTTTCCTTTTGGAACCACCCCTGCCAGTAGTGTTATCATTAAGACCCAAAATCCAACGATGTACCCGCCGCTCCTTAAAATCTGCTTTAACCAATCGTAACTTTTCTTTCTTGTATTTAATTAGATCAGCACGGTATGCATCAAGAGTGGTCTGCATTTGATCAAGCCAGTTTGTATTGGTATCTGACTCCAATGTAATATTATGTTGATCCATAATTACATCAATGTCACCCTTAATCTTCACTATTTCTTTACTTGATTGCTCTATTAATAGTATTGTCAAGTCAAATGAGCACTTGTGAAGTATTTCTATCCACTTCTTTCAAAAGTCCACATCACTGCGTCCTACTGCACCGACACACTTTATTCGAGCAAATACCCAGTATGTACCTGGCAGATACCTGGAATGCGCCGCTCCTCACCTCTGACAAGCCCCGTTGCGTTTGCCTTCCCAGCCTGGGTTCATGCCTGGCTGACGGGCGGCTGATCTGTTAAATGATAATGATTAGGATTTAATAGGCTGCAATTCTTCGCGTGTCTACCAGATGGCATAAATTCATGAATTGTAATGCAGTATATATAGATATACTGTGCAGTATTGCAGCCAGCGGGAATAAAATGCTTCAATCCCTGCCTGGAAATATCCCAATATACTCGGGCAGAAAACAGTCACAAACCTCAATACACCCGGGTATACCCGAATTCGTGGGACTAGCCGAGCTCGAATTAAGTGTGTCGCCAGTGTATAGTGGGTTGGTTTTTAATTCGAAAGCCTCTTGGTAACATCTTTTCTTTATGATAGTGAGACAGGGTGACACCGTGTAAATAATAATCTATTTCTCGTTTTTTAAGCTTGACCAAATAATTATACACATCCAATGCATTATCAGGTCCTAACACAGATTCAAAAATCCACATATATCTTATGTTGGCTATTTCGGCATCACTATATCCTGCTGTATCTGAGAGTGTGGTAAAGATCCCAGTGAAATCTGCAAATTCATCCATGAGTGCAAGATATTGTCACAAAAATGTAAAACTAATCCAATAAGTGTAAACTATCCGTTCCAGTGTATATATAAAACAGGGAACACAGAAATTCATCATGGAGTGGTGCACAGTTCATATAAATTCATGTAGATAATTGCAGCAACCAGCATTCACATGTCACAAGGTATCCAGATGCTAGTCCCATAGAAAATCAAATAAATGAGATATTACCAGATGGAGGTCCAGTAACAAGGAGACAGCACACCAGGGGTATATTCAAAGTAGTATGTATTGTAGAAACATACAGGCACCTTAGCCAACATTTCAGTCTGCTGAGAGAGACCTTCCTCAGGGCTGTGCAATGGTACAATGACTGTGACTCCTACTTATACCCCAACCCAGTGCAACAAAACACCCAACAAACCAATCAAAATCTAATGAAAAAACATATGACACAATGCAGCAGCTGTCAAGCATAACATTTACCTGGAGTAATTGCAATTACCATTTTTCCTTGCTGTTCCACGGACCAGACCGCCAACGGCACCTGATGACGTCAGTATGTGGCGACAGAAACCTCTCTGGTTGTCTCCTATGATCATAACTGTGCTACTGCACATGTGAAAGCCTCAAACGGAATCGCCATCTTGGTACTCCAAGTCCTCTCATACCTAACCTCAATGCACCACCTCTCCTAGCTTCCTCAATGCTATTGCGCATGGGCAAATCGGAACAGGCTTCCCTGCTTCTCATACCCTGTCACAGTGTTTGCCTTGAATCTAAATAAGGCACTCACTCAAACGTATACATGCTGCAATGCCTGGAAGTACTGATGGTAACCTACATAAGCAATTAGGACCTTTGTAAACACTATAGTCTCCATTAAAAAACATTATAAAACACATCATTTTAATAAGTAAAAAAGTTTAAAATATTGTACGAATGTATCCAAGTATTGTTATAGCACCTGACATAAGTTTATGAAATGCTTGACAGTTGTCTGCAAAAATAAGGAAAAAATATATATAAAAAAATGGAAAAACCCAATGTGAAAAAAGGGGGGTGTGCAAAGAGTGAAGAAAAACATAGATAAATCAGATCCAAAAATGGGATCAACAAAAAAAAAAAAAATTGATTTATAAAAAACAATTAAATTTCAGTTCCTCGTTCAATCCATAGGGTGCCATCGTTTTCAGATCATAGATGAACATGGCCTCTTGTTGCAGAAGTAGGTTTCCTCTATCTCCTCCACGTGCTGGCGATTGAACTTGAAAAATTGGCATACATTTCATTGTAGACAAAGTATGCCGGTGTGTTTTAAAATGTCTGGCAACAGGTAAATGTTTTAGATCCTCATTCTCATCCGCGTTTGCAGCGCTTTTCTTATCGTCGAGCGGGTAAGGAGAGAGTGCACCGCGGAGGACATACTCCGCGATTCCTTACAGTACGCCCCCCCATTGAGGAGCGGCCTCTGTACGGCTCCAATATGGCTTGAGGGGGTACTTCACATGAAACCGCCTTATAAGGCTGGGAGCATGTCTTTGGTGATGGGGTATCCAGGATCGTTCTTCCAATGCACCAAATACTGTACCACTCCTCTAGAAATTCTTGAATCAATAATGGATTGTACTGTACCTCATATTCTTCTTGTCCTTGTATGATCACTGGAGCAGGAGTAGAAGAGGAGTGTGGAAACTGAGAACTTTGGCAGACAGGCTTTAAGAGAGATACATGAAACACCAAAGGTATTCTCATAGATGAGGGGAGCTGAAGACGGTACGCAACCAGATTAATTTTCTCCAGGATAGAATATGGACCAAAAAATCTTGGGGCCAATTTGAGAGTAGGTGTCTTGATCCTGATGTTCTTCAAAAAAAATCACACTCTGTCTCCTGGTTTGAACTGGGGTACCTTGCGACGATGACGATCTGCCTGGGATTTTTGTCTGTGAGTCACCTCCCCAAAAGGCCTTTCATTTCTCCTCCAAGATTCCTGCGAATAATTGATTCTGTTGTCAGTCGCTGGGACCCTGGAAGGAGAGGAAGTGATAGGAAGCTGTGCAGGATGAAATCCATAGTTAGTAAAGAATGGGGATTCTTGTTTAGATTAATTTCTTGGGGAATTGTGGGCGAATTCTTCCCAGGGAAGAAGATCCACCCAGTTGTCTAGGGCTTCAGAGGTTTGATTTGTCCTCTTGGTTTGACCGTTGGTCTGAGGGTGGTACCAGGATTAAAAATGTAAGAAAATGCCCATTCTCTGGGAAAAATATCGCCAAAACTTGGAAATGAATTGTGAGCCTCGATCTGAGACTATGTTCTTGGGTAATCCATGGATGCAAAAGATTTCTTTGGTAAAAATATCTGCTAGTGTGACCGAGTTGGGAAGGCTTTTTAAAGGGATGAAATGAGATTGTTTAGAAAAATGATTAACAACAACGAGGATAGTGTTCATTCCCTTGAAGGGAGGTAATTCAACAATAAAGTCCATGGACAATGGACTCCAAATGCGGTCTGGTATGGGCAGAGGGCGTAAGAGTCCTATGGGCAGAGGGCGTAAGAGTCCAGGTGGTTGTTGCGAGAGCTCTTGTTGCGGGCGTATGTGAAACAAGACTTGACAAATAGTTTGGTGTCTTTCTGCATAGTAGGCCACCAATAAGTTTGTTTAATGAGATCGGTAGTTCTTTGGGTACTGGGATAACCGGCTGATTTAGATGAATGGCTCCATTCCAAAATTTTCTTGCAAAAATGTTGTGCCGCATACAAACAACCTTCCGGAACCTCTAGACCTTCCGGAATATGAGATTGATTAGCCAAAATGTCATCCAGGACGACGAAAGAGTTGGAGGACAGGATGTATTTAGATGTGAAGATAGTTTCAGATTGGCCCTCTTTTTTGCCTTTGAACTGGTGATATAAGGCATCCGCTTTCAAATTCTTTGACACAAGAATAAAAGAGATGATGTAGTAACATCATGAAAAAAAAAGTGACCAGCGAGCCTGACGAGCTCCAAGATGACGGGTGCTCTCAATATACAGCAAGTTCTTATGGTCTGTGAGGATGGTGATTGGATGTTGCTTACCTTCCAGGAGGTGCCTCCATTCCTGAAGAGCGAGTTCAATAGCTAATAACTCCCGATTACTGACATCATAGTTCTGTTCTGCTGACAATTTTTTTTTTAAACGCACAAAGATGTACAGTAGCTTGGTCTGTGGTGACTGTCTCTGAGATAATATAGCTCTGGTTAAAGGTAATTTGGGGTCAGGATGAATTAGGATGGGTGCGGAGACGAAAGTTCTCTTGAGAAGATCAAAAGCCTTGGTTGCTGCGGGTGGCCAGGAAGCAGCATCTTCCCCTTTTATGGTTAAGGCTGTGATTGGGGCTACTGTAGTAGAAAGTCTTGAATGAATCTGCGATAGTATTTCGCGAATCCTAAGAAACGCTGGATTGCTTTGAGAGAGGTAGGTTGTGGCCAGTCTAGAACTGCCTTAAGCTTGGCAGGATCCATAGCAAAACCAGAGTCTGAGATAATGTATCAAAGGAATGTTGTGGAAGTCTGGCGGAACTGTCATTTCTCTAATTTGGCGTAATGGTGATTTTCACAAAGACGAGATAAGACCAGTTTAGTGTGCTTGATATATTCAGGAAGGGATTTAGAGAAGATTAGAATGTCATCAAGGTAGACGATGACAAAGAGGTACAGGAGATCCCAGAATATGTCATTAACAAATTCTTGAAAGACGACCAGGGCATTACATAGACCAAATGACATGACTAAATACTCTTAATGACCGTCTCGGGTATTGAAGGCCATCTTCCACTCGTCGACCTGCCTTATCCGTACCAGATTATATGCACCACACAGATCTAGCTTAGAAAAGATAGTGGCTCCTTTGAGGCAATCATAAAGTTCAGAGATAAGGGGGAGCGGGTAGCGATTCTTTAAGGTTATTTTATTTAGCCCTCTATAGTCAATACAACAGCGAAAAGAACCATCTTTCTTCTTAACGAAGAAGAAGTGGTAAGGTTTTAAGGGAAGCACACCCTTTCATATGCACTCAATGCAAAATGTGATATGATGATAAATTTAAAATCAATTTTTAATGATATTTAAATAAAATAAGAATAAACACCTTGGTACAACTAAAGTATAAATGAGTGAGTAAATCACTGTGGTGATCAAACATATAAGACAAAAAAACCGCTATTTACAAAAATGTCAATAACTGAAACCCATGGGAAATCAAATGGATAAATGTAAATTAAACTGATAGTATCCAAAACCTAAATAGGTCAAAATTACTAATTGATAACCCTTGGGTACAGCACTAATAATGGTATTTAAAAAACCTGTCTATAGTAAGCAGGTCGCGTAGAGACTAGTACTGATAGTATACATAGTAGTGAATGACGTGTATTTGTTCCACCAAAAGCCTGCAATATGTACAATAAATGGTAAAATACCAAATGTGATAGCTATTACATATAGGCACACACCAAATGTGTTCAAAATATCTAGAGGCACGAATCGAAGTTCGTATCAAATTATGGCCCCATGATGCAGATAAAATACTGTTATAAGTATCCACAGATAAAAGCACACGCTATGAGCCCACAAAATGTGTCAATATTGCTCAGAGGCACGGATCAAGTCCGTATCAAATTATAGCCTCCTAAGTAAATGCATAGTGCTATTCATTAATAGCTTACAAAAATCATATGCGGTGAGGAACAATTGTAACGCAGACAACTAGGGTATAAGTAAATACAATAACAAACATCCAATAATTCAGCTAGCATCAATAGTGGCTGAAAATAATGCCCCATGAAGCAGTCAAACAACACTGTTGTCCTTTTAATTGAAGAATAATTATTTCTATTTTCCAATATACGTGACACGGCTTGGCAGCCTACTGTAGTTTGTGATCAATCACAGTATATAAAGATGTAACGTCAGCCGTAGCCAATATATAACCAGGCTGCCATTCCAGATCTTTCAAAATTTGTAATATATGTTTCGTGTCTCGCAAATAGGATTTAACACCAGTGACTATAGGTTGTAAGTGATGATCAATAAATTGGGAAAGATTAGAAGTGAGTGAAGAAATACCAGAAATAATAGGTCTACCAGGGGTTGAAGTAAGACTTTTGTGAATTTTATGTATAAAATAAAACAAAGGAGTGCGAGGAAACTAAATAGACAAAAAAGTCAAACTCAAGCCGTGTCTCGTATATTGGAAAATAGAAATAATTATTCTTCAATTAAAAGGAGTGCCTTTTGCACTTATTTAAATTGTAATCATCACAACCTTAAATTTACTTGCAATCACAGCACTGAGCACATTGATTTTTTAGATTTACACATTTATATTAATCAGAATACACTTCACACCAGGACTTTTTTCAAGCCAGTACAAGCTAATAATTATGTACGTGCAGATAGTCAGCACAACCCACAATGGCTGCGTAATATCCCTAAGGGCCAGTTAGTGCGCCTTAAGCGCAACTGCTCTGAGGATGAGACTTTTAAAATTCAGGCAAAAGACCTAAAAATTTAATTTCTTGAGAGAAAGTATCCAGAGAGTCTCTTAGATGAGGCATTTGAACAAGTTACTAAAATAGAAAGAGATACTTTACTCAAATATAATAATATGAAAAAAGACACAACAGAAAAATGTAATAATAAAGTTGCTTTTATTACCCAGTATAACGAGATGGCCCCTAAAATAAAACAGATTATAAACAAATATTGGCCCATCTTGTTAAAAGATGATATATTGGTGGACATTCTCCCAGAAAAACCCCAAATTATATTCTCTAAGGCTAATAATTTAAAATCTAAATTAGCCCCAAGTTGTCCAGTTAAGCAACAGAAACAGAAACAGATAGGGGGTCCAAAAGGATTTTTCACTTGTGCAAAATGTGTGGCTTGCTCCTACAGTATGAATGCTAAACATTTTACATCTAATGTAACCTCTGGAAGCTATCCCATTAAGACATTTATTAATTGCCATTCCACCTTTGTAATATACTTGCTTCAATGCCCTTGTGGCTTGCAGTATATTGGCAGAACTGGGAGAACCTTCCAGAGATGCATCTATGAGCATGTTTATAACATCAAGAAAGGATTGGTCACACATAGTGTCTCCCATCATTTTCTTTTGTGCCATAATAAAAATCCTAAAGGTTTGCGCTGCCAGGCCATTGAAGTGGTTCAGCCCAGTCTAAGAGGTGGGAGTAGATTAAGACAGGCAAGTATGCGTGAAGCATACTGGATTTACGAACTAAAAACACTATCCCCTAGAGGGCTGAACATAGACTTCGAATTAAAAGCCTTTGTATCATATGATATATTATGTTCATTTTCTGTCAGCCCCACTATTTATTATTTTAAGATTCAATTTTAAATGTTTTTATGTTTTTATGTTTTTATGTGCTGTTTAATGTTGTGTAATGTATGTTTAGCAAGCTTTGATGTTGTCTAGCTCTGACCATGGCAATTGATGGGTTAAACTAACACTGTGTCATCTAATTAGCCAATAAGAACCACCCATGCAGTGTATATAAACTGCTGGTTGTCAGGGCAAGTCACACCCCCTGAGGAAGTGCACGCATGTGCATGAAACGTCGTTGGGAGATTATTCTGTTTTAAGAGCTGTCTGTTTGGTTGTGGAGGATATGGGCAGCAGTTGTGTAGGCTGTGGGGGGAAAGGAGAGGAAGAGGAGCAGCGATTTCGGTAACACCGCGGCGTGTGACGTCACATCCACCCGGAAGTTCCGGTTTTCGTGCGACCCAACATTCATCCCCCACACGAGGCAATCCCTAAAGGAGCTCCAGTTATCATCAGAGAGGAGCACCTGAGCGATCTTCAGCTTCGCTGCTTTTACCATCTACTGTCCTGTAAGTAGGGTTTCAATTTTACCCCTCTGGACATAAGTGCTGTATCCTCCGGACCCAATATTTCAATGTTAATAAATAGCTTTTTGTTAGGATTAAGCCTTGCTAGTGTCTGTCTGTCATTGTGTGTTATGTTTGTCATGTGTGAGTTTTTAATGTTTTAATGTCAACTTTTTTGGCGTACTGCACCATTATCTGTTTGTTTTCTTCTCTTTTTTACATATTGCACTATCATTTGGTGTGTTATGTTTATCATGTGTGAGTTTTTAATGTTTTAATGTCAACTTTTGTGGCGTACTGCACTATTATCTGTTTGTTTTCTTCTCTTTTTTACATATTGCACTATTATTTGGTGTGAGCCGTTCGTTGACCCCTTCACTGCCTGTTTGTTCAAGGACACTTTTGGGATTTTTCAAGAGACGGTTTGGTTATTATTATTTAAAGGACTGATTTGGCGTCGGCATTTCTTTCTTTTCTCCTTTGTGCACCTGATGGATATGGTTGACCAGGGGTGTGTCAAGATGGTTACGAATGGCCCCCAGATGCTCTAAAATCTGTTGGCGAAACTCTCTGATAGTTTTGCCAACGTACTTTTAATGACACTGACATATCACCTGATAAATCACGCCTTTGGTTCGGCAGTTAATAAACTGCCTGATTGTAAAGAACTTGGTGTCATTCCAATTAGATACATTTTTGGTTAAGGAAATGTGTGCACAAGCCTTGCAGCCCTGGCATTTGAAATTGCCAGTTGATCTATTAGTTAACCAAGTACTGAGTGCAGGCGGTTTCAGATGACTATGAACCAATTTATCTTTGAGGTTCAGTGCCCTTCTACTTACCAAGGTGGGTGTAGATCTCAAGACTTCTTTGAGATCTTGGTCTTCAGTGAAAATATACCAGTGTCTGTTCAATATGGTGTTAATTTCGGACCACTGGTTATTATATGTTCCCACAAACCTTATGAGTTTAGAGTCTTGAGATTTATCCTGTGTATTGCTCAGTAGAGAGTTTCTATCAGTAAATTTAGCTCTCCGATAGGCCTTAGAGATAGACCTCTGGCTATAGCCTCGCTCTTTAAACCTCTCTCTCATCTTAGTTGCCTCTATCTCAAAGGCTGTCATTGTTGAACAATTTCTGCGAACTCTAAGAAATTGACCGGTAGGAATGCCCTCCTTAAGTCATCTTGGATGATGACTTTCATAACGTAGAAGACTATTGGTAGCAGTTGTTTTACGATGTATAGTCGTTTCTACTCTGTCATCAGTACCTCTTGTGATTTTCAAATCTAGGAAGGTTATTTCCTGTGAGCTGATCTCATAAGTCAAATGCAAATTGAACTCATTAGTGTTTAAAATTTTGATGAATTCAATAAACAACGCTCGTGTCCCCTGCCACAGGATCAGGACGTCGTCTATATAACGGACCCATAATGAGATATGTGTAGTGAATATCTCATTGGCTTCTTGGAAGAACACCTCCGCCTCCCACCAGCCGAGATATAAATTGGCATAGGTGGGGGCGCAGGTGGTCCCCATCTGCCGTACCTCTGAGTTGGTGATATATGGTACCATTAAAGGTGAAATAATTGTCGGTTAAGATGAACCTCAATAACTTCAGCACCAATTGATTATGTGTTACGTATTCACAGCTCCTACTTTTGAGAAAATAGGCTACAGCCTCTATCCCTATTTGATGTATAATAGAGGTGTAAAGTGATTCCACATCGAGACTAAGGCCTGGGACATAGTGGTGTGAGCAAGGCTAAGTCGTGCTGAGCCACGCTCACACTCGGCACTGAGCCCCTGCAGCCGCAATGAGAGCGGCTTTAGCAGGGGCTCGCGCATGCTTCCGCACGCTTATGGATGCGTGTGTCTCATGAAGTTTTCAAATTTGGCGCTCGCCGGAGCGCAGGGCCGGTCACGTGAGCGGTTTGCCCAATGAGGGCGAACCAGCTCCGTGACGTCACTGGCCTGCCCCCAGACCCGCCCCCGACACGCCCACGGACGGCGCGCTGTGTAAGGCCAGGGAAAGCACCCTTTTCCCTGAGCCTCAGCGCGCCTCCGCACGGACACAACGTCTATGTCCCAGGCCTAATAAGTAGAGTTTCTTCATCTAACATTATATCATTCAGTCTATTCAATGCGTCTTTCGTGTCCCTTAAGAAGGATGGTAAGGTAATAACTAACGGTCGCAGTATCTGATCAACATACTTACTACATTGTTCAGTAAGGTTGGAGATACAGGACATAATTGGTCTTCCCGGTGGTGGTAGAGTGCCCTTATGTATTTTGGGAAGACAATAGAAAGTTGCCAGAACCAGTGTTGATGGAAGTAATTGGTCATATTCTTTTTTTGAGAGTGTATTCGACACTAACCCCACATCCAGTATATCCTTCAATTCACTCTTAAACTGAGTGGTAGGACTAGTCTTTAGGATCTTATAACATTTAGTGTCGGATAGGAGTCTAGTACACTCTTTTATGTAATAGTCAGTGTTCATAATCACTGTATTGCCTCCTTTATCGGAGGGTTTTACAGTGATGTTAACATCATTCTGTAAGTCGGTTAGACCCTGACGTTCTAAGGGGGACAGATTGTCAGGCCTGTTTATAGGGGTCAGATTCTCCAAATCTTTGGTCACCAACATCATAAACATCTCCACATTAGGACTCGTTCCTAGAGGGGCTGTAAATTTAGACCTTGGTCTTAAATCTGAGAAGGTACCTTCCCCTTCAGTCCTGCTTGACTCTTCAAGGAGTGCAGTTAGATCCCTCATATTATCAATATGTAATTGATCCAGATGTTCCAAGCCATCATTTTTAAGTTTAAACATTTCCCTCCGTTTAAAGAATTTATGGAGTAGGAGTTTCCTCCCTAACAGGTTGGTATCCTTAACCCATTCGAAAATACGAATGTTTTCTGACGGGGAAAATGACAAGCCTTTATTCAATGCACTCATTTGTTCAGTGGTTAATGATCTACTGGAAAGGAAGCACCCCGGAAGAAGTCGCATAGCGCGACGAAACGTACGTCGGGTCTTAGCTGATATGGCTGTAAAAACTTTTGTAAAAACTCCCTCCTTTTAAGTATCCAATGAAGTACTAGTTGAAATTTGTGGATTTATTATGCACATTGTATTGGCAACGTCACACTAGGTACTGCATTACATATGCAGCATAATATCATTGGTTAAACTTTTACAGCAATCTGATTGCGGGCTAACCCCCACTAAGAAATATCAGAGAGTGAACCCTGAAAAACTGGTGCTACAAACTGCACAGGTATTGTGGGTATATAAAGAACAGAGTTGAACACCGCAGCAATATGTTAAAATAGTAGTATGTCTGTAGATCCGCTTCCATTATGAACCATTATAACCTGGATGGGGGGCTTTAATAGCACGGCTGGTAGAGGTACAGAGGAGCCCTATCTAGACAGAGCCCCAAGGTAAATCATGAGTCCAGCTACTGCTAGCCTCACCTGCATCCGGTGTAAGGTAGGATCAATTAGCCGGTAAACATCACATCATAGTCACTGAGGAACTGCCGGGTGCTGCTGAAGAGAGACTGCACTGCTAATGTTGCTGGTATCGGTGGCGTGCTCCTGCTCGTGGTAGGTAAAACAGGTCAAGAAAAACTCGGCGGTCACTGCTCCTCTGAAGAACTCCAACCAAGCGCATTAAAAATAAAAAACTTTTATTTAATCAAAGGAAAAAAGACATCCACATGGGACTGTGAAACTCTGACGTGTTTCGTTCTATGGAAAGAACTTTATCAAAGAGTACAAACCTTCCCGTCAGCTACTCCCTAAGTAGGCAGTGCTGTGAATCTATTGGACAAAATTGTCACGTGAATATGCTCTTACCTGTGAGGTAGCTGCAAAAGCAGAAGCCAATCACAGCATGAACCCCCCACTAACAACGTTATAACACACCAAGTGTTGACTGCGTCTTCTAAAGCCATGATATGAATTAGCTTTACAGGGTAGAAGTAACTCTGCTCAACCCTAGACAAATCTCATCCATAGTTCTTTTTGCATTTATTCTGCAGCATTGCCGAAACATATAAATTAGACACCACTTAGAAACACAGCAAATTCTGCAGATCTCCATGGTATATATATGAGATATAAACAAACTGTCGTGCAGGGCACTCAATATAAATATAGTGCACATGCACAAACTACACGCATATTAACGATGGCACTATAAGCCCCTATCTCATTGATACTTACCAGTGAGAGAAGTTTCTTGATGCCTATGTTCCCTCCAGGAACGGCATCTGAAAGCACATAGAAACTGTAGCGCAGAGCACTGAACACGGAGTATAGTGCGCATGCGCAGACCATAACATTGAACTATGTATGAAGAAAACATGAAAATATGGCTTTTACCTTATGCATTATAAGCTGATATCAGTAGATATGTTCTACATAACATACTGTGTATATTCCTTGCTTTATACTGCTTTGCTTAACTATTTCATCTAATAAAAATAAATTGAGGATTTGAGTTTGAAATAGAGAGATATAATCCCCTACACTGATGATATGAATCTAATAAGGGATTTCTTTTGACTGTATATACATCTCCGAAAGGGTGGTCTCTCTATTATATATGTATATATAGATAGCAGTAACACAACCAAGACTATAGGAGACACTATTCTCTTATTATCTGATATCTATTCACACAGTGATTTTCTTGACACTATTGAATACACCAATCACCAACTATACATGGATTCAAACATTGAGGGACTTCATCTACAGTGGCGACACACTTTATTCTCGCTCGGCTAGTCCCGCGAATTCGGGTATACCCGGGTGTATTCAGGTTTGTGATCGTTTTCTGCCAGAGTGCATTGCGTTATTTTCCCGGCAGGGATTTAAGCATTTTATTCCAGCTGGCTGCAATACTGCAATGCCGTGTAAAAACACATGGGGGCGCTTGCGAGCTGTTCTCTTTGAAGCCGTCCCCTATAATGAATTGTAATGCAGTATATATACTATATATATATATACTGTATAACAACAACCCCTATAACCCCTAACATACAGTACTGTACACATACAGTACTGTATATGCACATACATAAATGATACTACTGTATGGGCGGCGGGGGCGAGATGTGTTTGCAGCAGAGAGAGATCCGCTGCTCTCTCTCTGCGCAAACATCGGCACATTAAAAATTATTTTAAATACATTTTTATTGATAGTGTAGATGTGCAGGGGGTCTCCGGAGCTGAACCGCACTGGTTTCAGGTCGGGGGACCCCCTGCTCCCCGAGATACAGCCCCCTTTATGAGGTGCCGGTATCCCTCTGCTTGGTTTAAATGTCCCGATCACGTGATCGCGGCCTGTAAACCAAGCAGAGCAGAGGGATACCGGCACCCCCTAAAGGGGCCTGTATCTCGGGGAGCAGGGGGTCCCCAGCCCTGAAACCAGTGCGGTTCTGCTCCGGAGACCCTCTGCACATGTACAGTATAAATAAAACACATATATACAGTAAATAAACACTCGTTCTTTACCTTAGCGGCTATGCGCTATGGTAAAGAAGCAGCATTTCTGTATTTTAATAATATTGTACAGTGAGCAGGGGGTTCCCTGAGCCAGAAATTAATGCTCAGGGACCCCCCCTGCTCCTGCTCAATATTATTAAAAATACAGAAATGCTGCTTCATTACCATAGCGGATAGCCGCTAAGGCAATGAAGGGATTAACCCACCGTGCCCGCTTTATTGTGGGTAGTGGGGATGGGTGAGGGGGGTATTTGGCCCTTGGTGTGAGTTTAGGATTTGCGGGGGGGTTGCGGGTGCACTTAACCCCTTCACGACCGTAGCAGTTAATACCGCTACGGTCATGAAGGGGTTAAGCCCTCCCGCTACCCCCCCGCAAGCCCTAAACAAGCACCGTTGGGGCTAATACCCCATTCACCCACCCCCGCTACCCACAATAAAAAAAACTCACACACAGCAGCCGCCAAAAAATAAATAAATAAATCTAAATAAATAAATAAATAAATGACAATAAATACATATGAAATACATTTTTATTGATAGTGTAGATGTGCAGGGGGTCTCCGGAGCTGAACCGCGTTGGTTTCAGGTCTGGGGACCCCCTGCTCCCTGAGATACAGCCCCCTTTATGAGGTGCCGGTATCCCTCTGCTTGGTTTAAAGGGCCCGACCACGTGATCGCGGCCTGTAAACCAAGCAGAGCAGAGGGATACCGGCACCCCCTAAAGGGGCCTGTATCTCAGGGAGCAGGGGGTCCCCAGACCTGAAACCAACGCGGTTCTGCTCCGGAGACCCTCTGCACATGTACAGTATAAATAAAACACATCTATAAATAAACACTCGTTCTTTACCTTAGCGGCTATGCGCTATGGTAAAGAAGCAGCATTTCTGTATTTTTAATAATATTATACAGTGAGCAGGGTGTTCCCTGAGCCAGAAATCTAAACTCAGGGGACCCCCTGCTCCTGCTCAATATTATTAAAAATACAGAAATGCTGCTTCATTACCATAGCGGATAGCCGCTAAGGCAATGAAGGGGTTAACTCACCGTGCCCGCTTTATTGTGGGTAGCGGGGGGTACAGTATTAGGCCCTTGGTGTGAGTTTAGGGCTTGCGGGGGGGTTGCGGGTGCACTTAACCCCTTCACGGCCGTAGCAGTTAATACCGCTACGGTCATGAAGGGGTTAAGCCCTCCCCTACAGTATTCTCTCTTTTAAACTTCCCTGCCTTCAATGTAATCTACTGTACTGTATGTAAAACCCCCTCCCCAATTCTCTCTCTTTTAAACTTCCCTGCCTTCACTGTAATCTATGTAAAACCCCCTCCCCTATTCTCTCTCTTTTAAACTTCCCTGCCTTCACTGTAATCTATGTAAAACCCCCTCCCCTATTCTCTCTCTTTTAAACTTCCCTGCCTTCACTGTAATCTACTGTATGTAAAACCCCCTCCCCAATTCTTTCTCTTTTAAACTTCCCTGCCTTCACTGTAATCTATGTAAAACCCCCTCCCATATTCTCTCACTTTTAAACTTCCCTGCCTTCACTGTAATCTATGTGAAACCCCCTCCCCTATTCTCTCTCTTTTAAACTTCCCTGCCTTCACTGTAATCTATGTAAAAACCCTTCCCCTATTCTCTCCTATTGTGTGCGTTAAGCTTCCCTGCAATCTATGTAAAAAAAACACCCCCCATTGTGTGTTACATCTCCCTGGCCTGTCCTGTGTTTCTGAGTGCAGTGTACTGTATGTAAATGTGGGGAGGGGGAAGGGGTTTATAAATGTGAGTTTACAAATAAAATAAAGAATATTATTTCTAGGGGCCCTAGAACAGAAGTTCCCATGCCAATTGCGCGCTCATTGCTCTTTTTTTACAATGTTGCTGGTCTTGCGGCTTTGCAGTCTGGCAGCAAAAAGCAGTTTGTAGTACTGAGTGTGAGATAAATTAACCAGTTCTTTTATTGCTGAAGTCGCCACAAAAAACTTTTATTTACAAATACAGTACAATACAATGGTGAAACATTTCAAGTGAACAGCAATTTGAAAACATCAACACACAATAATACATACAGTACAGTACTGTGTGATTATTTATTTATAATACAGTATACAGCTCTGTACTGTATATGCAGTATATTGTACTGTATTTGGGGCTTGTCTTTGGGGATTTATTCATGCAATTATTAAGGTTACCTGCCTGCCTTTGGAAATACTGTGACAGTACAGTCCCAGCTATTTCAGCCACCTCATCCCCTCCCTTAGAGTTTTAAATCCTTCCCTGGCCAAGCGTCAATGGGCTGGCTCATTCAACCCTAATCTAATAATTGTGTTGTTAATCTGCCCCTGGGCTACTGTAACAAGATTCAGCAGGAGGCCAGCGTCTGATCCCATCATCTCCCTCCAACAACCCAACACTTAGAGGCCTGAGGCCTGCCTGCTTTGGAAAAAGATTCACTTCTTCTAAATTAAATACAGTACATTCTCTAATACCTTTGGAATAAAAATATACAGTATATACAGTAATGTGAAATAATCCGTTCTGTGGGTCTGAGCGGGTTGAAAGTCACCACGTCCTCATACAGTACATTCTCGAATACCTTTAGAATAAAAATATATAAATATACAGTATAAATATTGTACAGTATAATGTTAAATAACCCGTCCTGTTCTTTTTTCCTTCATAACAGTATCCTCATTGTGTCTGCGGTACAGTAGTTCATTGAGAGAGGAGAGGTTTTGTGTACATCATTACTGCTGTTTATATACTGTACATTTGACTGCACAAGCAGATTTGACGGGACACAACGCCCCCCTCCCCCTTGGGCACCCTTTTTCCTGGAACGACAAGAAAACAAAAACTTAGTTCAGTTACTATACTGCAGAGTACTGTATGTGCATACTGTACTGTATTATGGCAGAACTACTGTAGGTGGCTGGTGCAGCTTTCTCTGTAAAGAAAAAAATGGAGCAGTTAGTAGGCAGTTACTGTAGTACTGTCAAACTACTGTATACTGGAACTACAGTATACTCTGACTAGTACTGTACTGTAACCGCTGGTGCCATGGCTATGTACTGTAACCTTATGGCTGCTGCTGCTGTCTCTGAAAAGAAAAAATCTGTGCCATACTTACCTGTATCATACTGTGCTTACAATACTACAGCACTCTACTTTCCTGATGCTTGCCCATTGCGCGCGATGACAATGGGCAACACTGTGGCAATATGGTCTATATATTTATTGCATCGTTCCACGGTGAGTACATCGTTCCAAAAACTCAGTATGGCTTTGAACAACTCGTCCTTTTTGGAGGGTTTCGCCACTTTACGGATATGTTCCTTCAGCTGATGCCAGACCATTTCGATCGGATTGAAGTCTGGCGATCTGTGATTGGAAAGAAAGGACAATTGGTTTAAGAGCTAAAAACAGTGGGGAACAAAAATGGGACACGGTCTACTGCACTTACTCCGCTGGCGTCTTCACCCAGTTGATGCCGCGCTCAAGGATATGCGCCGTCGACGCGGTGTGCTTGGGATCATTGTCCTGGTAGAAGCGATGACCATTGGGAAAGTCGCGTCTGATCGCGCTATCGCGGGCACAATGTTGTCTTGGAAGAAAGCTTTATTCATGATTCCTATAGCAAGAAAAGAAAAGTGCTCAATAGTACAGTACAGTGCATACGGTAAGGCAACACTAGTCAAGTACAGTGCATTAGGCGGCATTATATTTGAGAAATTGTACCTTCAAAGATGACAATGCCTCCCGGTCCACGCCTAGAGATGGCACCCCACACATGCAGCTTCACAGGGTGTTTTGGCCGCGGCTTCAAAGATATGCGGCCTTTTTTGTGGAACGCAAATCTTGCAAATCTCTCCAGCGACACAGTAGACTCATCAGTGAAGATGCAATCCTGGAAAGTCTCACTGCTGTCGATCCATGCCTGGGCCTGGAGCACTCTTTTGATTTTGTTTGCGTCCCGTATCATGGGGTACGCTCTGTAATGACAATGAATAAAAAATTTTTGCGTCACAGCGCAGTACAGTTTGCAAAACAACACTTTTACTTTACAGTACCTCCTGTACTGTCCAGTACTAACATCACACGTCATATTTCCATCCAATTATGCGTCTCGTCTTCTTTATGCTGCTCTCGGATACAGTCAGATTGTGCTTTTCCTGCAGAGTGTTTTTAACCCTTAATGCACTCCTCTCATCATTCTCCTCACTTATTCTGTCCACCAGAAGAGTAGTCTCCCTACAATGCAAATAAATTATATTGTTTTATTAATATGCAGCAATATAAAATGTATACTGTATACTGTACATGTAATGTTGTAATATACAATAAATATAAATATACAAAAAATGTATACTGCTGTACTATAAATATAAATAGACAAAATATACAGTACTGTATACAGTACTGTTGTAATATAAATATACTATATAAATATACTGTTGTTATATCATAATAAATACACATCATATACTGTACTGTATATTCCGTTGTAAGATGAATTGCAATATACCAACAGTGTATACTGCTGCACAAAAAATATAAATTGACCACAAATACAGTATATACTGTTGTAATATAAATATACTATATAAATATACTGTTGTTATATCATAATAAATATACATCATATATATTCCGTTGTAAGATGAATTGCAATATACCAAAAGTGTATACTGCTGCACAAAAAATATAAATTGACCACAAATACAGTATATACTGTTGTAATATAAATATACTATATAAATATACTGTTGTTATATCATAATAAATATACATCATATATATTCCGTTGTAAGATGAATTGCAATATACCAAAAGTGTATACTGCTGCACAAAAAATATAAATTGACCACAAATACAGTATATACTGTTGTAATATAAATATACTATATAAATATACTGTTGTTATATCATAATAAATATACATCATATATATTCCGTTGTAAGATGAATTGCAATATACCAAAAGTGTATACTGCTGCACAAAAAATATAGATGTACAGTACAGTTTTCTATATTTTTTTTGTTAAGTTTTATAAATACAGTATACTTACGCGTTAGTTACCCTTGGTGCCTTTTTGCGGTCTCTGTTTTTTCCTTGTGCATGATAGCACACGGTGTATGATGGCACAACGAGGCCACAAGCAGCTAACCAGCGTTGGATATCAGCAATTCGGTTTCCGCTCGTGTACATCGCCTTAATTCTCATGCTGATATCCTTTGAAACCTTCTTAACAGGCATTTCTGCGAGTAGAAAGAAATACAAACACAAGAATGTGTATTCGATGTTTAGTCGATGTGTATTCAATGTGCAGTCAATCCACAAAATGGATGGTGTATTTATACGTTAATGACTCACATTACAGTACGCCCACTTTCAACACCTGTACCTGGCCGCCATGCATAAAAGGTCACACACTTTGCATAGTCCACCACTCCAGGATCTTTATCTGAGCTTGCCCTTGTTCAGATACTGTACTGCATTGTGCCATCTACTTCCATGGAGCATCCCCAGTTCTATGGACGCAAGAACCCTCTCACCTCTGCCGTGCCTGCCACGCTGAAAAAGCGAAAGGCAGCAGCCGTTTCCACGCCAAGGACAAAGCGACAGGCTAAGGCCAATAAAGAAAACCTTCTGCTGACCCCAAAGGCTAAGGGTTTTCCTAGACGTAAACCTCATTATGTGAAGAAGATATACGGTAATGTGCTCTGTACGCAAGACGAATGGCAGCCATCCCACCGAATCCGCAGACCACTTCCTCCCATATGCTTCGACGACTCTGCTGTAGCTGTCCCGGAAATCTTCAGCCCGGCTTCTCCACCCCCATCTTGTCCGGTTTCATCCGAAGATGCTGCCGCCTCTGAAATCCACGGGTCACCGTCACCTTTGCTCTTGGACGACTCTGCTTCTCGCCCGGAAAACTAACGGTCACCTTCTCCATCCCTCTTTGACGATGCTGCCGCTTCTCCTGTACCGGGTATCCCCAGGCCACCTCCTGCACTCTCCATCGCTGCCGCTTCTCCTGTACTGGGTATCCCCAGGCCACCTCCTCCACTCTCCATCGATGCCGCTTCTCTCCATGCAACCCCCATCTCATCCTCCGTTGCACCCATCCCCCCAGATCTCCAGATGCCATGCACAAGCAGCTCATTAGACCGGATCCTGAATGGGATAAGTGTGGATCTCCTCGGGAATTCTATTGTGCTGGCAAAGCTAGATCTGCTTCTGGAGTCGGTGCTACATGTGGAGCAACGGATGGACAAGATAGAGGCTAACATAGCGGGTATACATCGTTTGCTCGGTGTTAATGCCCCTGTTTCCCCGACGCCGGAGCAGGGGGGTGACATGGATGTGATGAATGGGAGCATCGACCCCCTTCCATCACCAAGCGCACCCCCCCCACCAGAAGATGTAATGTACATGTACATTGAGGAGGACATGACAACCCCGTCAAGTACACGCCAGGAGACAACCCGGCGACCACGACCGGAGGAAAGCTTCCTCCCAGACACCCTACCATCGCCCGTCGCCTCAAGTACACCTGCTCCCAAAAGACCTCCTACACCCGCTCGCATCGAAACGGTGCCCGACATAAGCCTGCGCGATCCGACAGCGGCGCTTAGGGAGAAGTATAGGGTGATGAGTGCTGGTGTACCCCACAAGTATGCATTGATCATTTTTAAGCACCATGTTCCCTACTCGTTGTACTGCGAGTGGGTGTTCAAAGTGAACTACGATGGGAATCGCCAAAAAAAGGCCCTTCCTGCCAATTTAAGGAAAAACATTGTGGAAGAAATGCGGCGCATTTATGCAGTTACAGATCCTGTAATGAGAGGCGTTAGAGACTGCATTTATGGCGTTTTACGCCATGCAAGGAATCGGCCATGGACGGACAATTTGGAGGACGTTCAGTGAGACCATACAGTACTGTTGTGCTGAACTGTATTGTGCTGTACAGTACTGTACATGTTTTGCCCTACAGTTCCTGCTGTACTTAAACAAAGGATACTGTACTGTATGTTGTTGTGTGTTGCACGGTTTTCAATGTGGCCCTGAAAACCTACCCTGTTTGCTGCCCTCTTCTAGGACTGAGCTGGTTGCGCACCATCCCACTGTAGAAGCATTTAATAAAGGCTGCCGTTTTGCACTGTACTGTACTGTACACAGGCGGCACACTTTATTTGAGTGTGGCTCATTCCGCAAGCCGGGATGCGCGGTCACGCGTCATCGGGTGCCTGTGCCACCTGTACGCGTGCCCAGGGCTCCTCGAGGGAGCCCTGGTGTCGCGCGGATGTGAGGACGGCGGCGGGACGTTCCGGCGGACCCGGTGAGGAGAGGGGGAAGCCCCGATCGGCGGGCCTCTCCTACGAGGCTTCGGCTCGCGCCCGGGACATCCTGGCGCGCGCCAGGTTACTGTCGCGGCCGAGACCGGGCAAATGCTCAAATAAACTCGGCCGCGATAGTATGTATTATTGTGTGTTGATGTTTTCAATTGCTGTTCACTTGAAATGTTTCACCATTGTATTGTACTGTATTTGTAAATAAAAGTTTTTTGTGGCGACTTCAGCAATAAAAGAACTGGTTAATTTATCTCACACTCAGTACTACAAACTGCTTTTTGCTGCCAGACTGCAAAGCCGCAAGACCAGCAACATTGTAAAAAAAGAGCAATGAGCGCGCAATTGGCGTGGGAACTTCTGTTCTAGGGCCCCTAGAAATAATATTCTTTATTTTATTTATAAACTCACATTTATAAACCCCTTCACCCACCCCCGCTACCCACAATAACAAATAATCACACACAGCATCCCCGCAATAAATAAATAAATGACTATAAATAAATACATTTGAAATACATTTTTATTTATAGTGTAGATGTGCAGGGGGTCTCGGGAGCTGAACCGCACTGGTTTCAGGTCGGGGGACCCCCTGCCCCCCGAGATACAGACTCCATTATGAGGTGCCGGTATCCCTCTGCGTTAGCTGCCCCGATCACGTGACCGCGGCCTGTTAAACCAAGGAGAGGGATACCGGCACCCCCTAAAGGGGCCTGTATCTCGGGGAGCAGGGGGTCCCCAGACCTAAAACCACAGTGGTTCTGCTACGGAGACCATCTGCACATCTACTGTACACTGTGAATAAAACATCATTAAAAATCATTCATTGCCTTAGTGGCTATCCGCTATGGTAATGAAGCAGCATTTCTGTATTTTTAATAATATTGTACAGTGAGCAGGGGGTTCCCTGAGCCAGAAATCTAAACTCAGGGGGCCCCCTGCTTCTGCTCAATATTATTAAAAGTACAGAAATGCTGCTCATTACCTAAGTGTATAGCCGCTAAGTTAATGAATTGGTTAAGGCATAATAACCAATAAATACATTCAATACACTACCCACTACCCATGGCAACCTCCGCTGCTGCTGCTGTAAAACAGAGAAAACAATTAACACTTTCAAATTACTGTCCCCTAACCCCTTAATCACCATAGCGGTTATTAACCGCTACAGTCATGAAGGGGTTAACCCACCCTCACCCACCACTCGGGATGCCTACTGTGTACATACCCTCCCACACTAACCCCCCCCTGTGAGGCCTAACCACCCAGTCAGTACCCACAAGGGAGGCCTACCCACATACCGTTGGGGAAACAGACCTACAGTTTACCAGCAGCCCTTTTTACACAGGTTCTGGAGGCCTGCTGGTGGATCCTTCCAGCACCATGGCCCCCAGGTGGTCTCCTTGGGTCACCGTGAGCCACAATTGGGTCCCCACGGTAGGCCCAAGGATGTCTGGGAGCCCCGGGTCAAACCCACAGGTGTCTGCGGGGCCTCGGGTATTTCCCTCGGGGGTCTGGGGAACTCACGGGTGCTCACTATGGGTCCGCGGTGCCCCCACAGAAGTGGGACCACACATCATCATCCCCGCACCTACGGGTCGGCGGTGCCCCCACAGAAGTGGGACCACACATCGTCATCTCCGCAGACTACAGGTCCGCGGTGCCCCCACAGAAGTGGGAACACACAGCATCATCCCCGCATGTGTCACCCGTGGAACCACCAGCCTGATACCCTTGGGATACCCGAGAATACCAGGAGGTTGTCTCCATAGGTCCCACGCAGAACCACGGAATCAAACCCTGAATGTAAAAAAAATAAACCTGGCCTATACATTCAATACATACACCCTCCCCCCCAACACCTACAGTACAATAATGTGCAAAATAACTATTATCCAGTTATGGATAATAGATTAATTGCCCATTATTAAAAACATTAATTAGCATATACAAATAAATAAAGTACTACTGACCTCATCAATACGAAGTGTCCGTCGCCAGCGCCTTCCTTCCTTCTCTTGCCCACACAAGACATAGCCAATACCAAGCCAATACATTGCAAGTACATTCAGATATCAATTAACCCCTTAAACACCTTATCAGATAATAACCGCAAAGGTGATTAAGGGGTTAAGCCACACAGGCCCGATACCCACCCGTCACCCATGAATTTGTACTGTGGCTTCATCATGCAACCACATATATACTGTATACTGAATATATATACAGAGAGACAGAGAGAAAGAGAGAGTGAGAGAGAGAGAGAGAGAGAGAGAGAGATACAGTATACAGTACAGTATATATATATATACACACGTTATATACACACCCATGATAAACCAATATACAGTACAAATAAATGTAGAAGGGTTATCAAAACCATACTGCCCTACAACCAAACACTTCTCCATACATACACACTAAATTAAAATAGACAGGTTTTCATTGACGTCACATCCTTTCTCCCCCAAGCCCCTGACACATGGTATACCAGAGCCAATCAGAGTAGGGATAAAGTTCCCACGCTCTGATTGGCTACCATACCATGTGTGCACGGCCATGTGCCTTTTCATGACGTCATCTTAAAGGCAATTGAAGCAAAGCCATTCTGATTGACTGTGCTTTCATTGCCTTTAAGATGACGTCATCATTTTTTTGTCGGCCAAAACACATGGTTTTCACGGCCCAATCAGGACCGTGGGAACCATGACGCAAAATGTGACGTCATAGGCCTTTAAAAGCCTATGTCGTCTCATTTTGAAGCCAGACGCCGCGGAGGAAGGACCTCCGGAGAAGAAAAAATACAAGGGCGTGGCCGATGATGGAAAGAAGACCACGCCCTGCCCCGCCCGGAAGGAGATAGAAGAAAGAAGAATACAGAGGAAGATGGATTACAAGTAGAAGACCCGTGGATTGATTTGGATTTTTAGTTTAATGTTTATTATTTTATGGTTTTTTATTTTATGGGTTCCTGATCGTGGATTGGTTCGTGAGTAAGCTGCGCAACGGGAGTCGTGGGGCCAAGTAATGG
The DNA here is from genome assembly GCF_040206685.1 of Ascaphus truei. Lineage (NCBI taxonomy): Eukaryota > Metazoa > Chordata > Amphibia > Anura > Ascaphidae > Ascaphus > Ascaphus truei. The sequence goes on along the minus strand of NC_134484.1, from coordinate 220,073,845 downwards.
TAAGTGAATTAAAGAAATGTATTTTATTTAACTTGTTCATTTTTTAAAAAGCTTTTTTAACATGTGTTTAAAGTATTTTAAAATTACTGTAGATAGATGTATTCCTTGGTATTGTATTGTGTGTTTGAGGAAGGTCAGGGATAGGCTTGGTTATATATTTTTTCAAAGGCTTAATTGTTCTGCTCTAGGCGTGAATTTGTTAATGGTTTCATTGTTCTTGATGGGAGTGTGAATTGTTTAGGGATGTAAATAATGATTGCTAATTGATTTTTGTTTACTTGGTTGATTAATTTGCAGAATGTATACTGTATGGTGCATAGATATTTAGGCATCATTTATATTGGAATGTAAGTTGTTTAAATGGCTTTTCAGAAGTTTAGTGATGATTTAGATTGAGAGATCAGTTATGAATATTAAAGGAAATTGATTTTAATTTAGTGTGTATGTATGGAGAAGTGTTTGGTTGTAGGGCAGTATGGTTTTGATAACCCTTCTACATTTATTTGTACTGTATATTGGTTTATCATGGGTGTGTATATAACGTGTGTATATATATATACTGTACTGTATACTGTATCTCTCTCTCTCTCTCTCTCTCTCTCTCTCTCTCTGTCTCTCTGTCTCTCTGTCTCTCTGTCTCTCTGTCTCTCTGTCTCTCTGTATATATATACAGTATACAGTATATATATAGTTGCATGATGAAGCCACAGTACAAATTCATGGGTGAAGGGTGGGTATCGGGCCTGTGTGGCTTAACCCCTTAATCACCTTTGCGGAAATTATCTGATAAGGTGTTTAAGGGGTTAATTGATATCTGAATGTACTTGCAATGTATTGGCTTGGTATTGGCTATGTCTTGTGTGGGCAAGAGAAGGAAGGAAGGCGCTGGCGACGGACACTTCGTATTGATGAGGTCAGTAGTACTTTATTTATTTGTATATGCTAGTTAATGTTTTTAATAATGGGCAATTAATCTATTATCCATATCTGGATAATAGTTATTTTGCACATTATTGTACTGTAGGTGTTGGGGGGGAGGGTGTATGTATTGAATGTATAGGCCAGGTTTATTTTTTTTACATTCAGGGTTTGATTCTGTGGTTCTGCGTGGGGCCTATGGAAACCACCTCTGGGTATTCTCGGGTATCCCAAGGGTATCAGGCTGGTGGTTCCACGGGTGACACATGCGGGGATGATGATGTGTGGTCCCACTTCTCTGAGGGCACCGCGGACCCGTAGTCTGCGGGGATGACGATGTGTGGTCCACTTCTGTGGGGGCATCGCCGACCCGTAGGTGCGGGGATGATGATGTGTGGTCCCACTTCTGTGGGGGCACCGCGGACACGTAGTGAGCACCCGTGAGTTCCCCAGACCCCCGAGGGAACCACCCGAGGCCCCGCAGACACCTGTGGGTTTGACCCGGGGCTCCCAGACATCCTTGGGCCTACCGTGGGGACCCAATTGTGGCCCACGGTGACCCAAGGAGACCACCTGGGGGCCATGGTGCTGGCAGGATCCACCAGCAGGCCTCCAGAACCTGTGTAAAAAGGGCTGCTGGTAAACTGTAGGTCTGTCCAGGTGCCCTGCCAGCCCACCGGGGACTAGCGTGGGGCTGCGTTATGAACCCTGTCTGTAAAAGGATACATCTTGTATTTATGGGGGGGGCACAGGTGGTGGGTAATGTATTTAATAAATATAATGCTGTTTATTGTGGGTCATTGTACTGTTTTTATTGCGGGTACTGGGGGTGGGGTGTTTCCCCAACGGTATGTGGGTAGGCCTCCCTTGTGGGTACTGACTGGGTGGTTAGGCCTCACGGGGGGGGGGGTGTTAGTGTGGGAGGGTATGTACACAGTAGGCATCCCGAGTGGTGGGTGAGGGTGTGTTAACCCCTTCATGACTGTAGCGGTTAATAACCGCTATGGTGATTAAGGGGTTAGGGGACATTACTTTGTATGTTTTAATTTTTGTGTCTGTTTTGCAGAAGCGGAGGGGCCATGGCCAGGATGGGGGGGGGGGGGGTAACGGTATGTGGGTAGGGGGTGAGGGTGGTTAGACCTCACAGTATGCACATTGTGTCCCCCCCCCTCCCCACATTTACATACACTACACTGACAGCAATGCAGGGAGGGAGATTTACTGGTAACAGAAACATCTCTCTGCCTTCAGTGTAATCTGTTTAAAGCCCCCTTCCCCCTAATGTATGTTTCTGTTAAATCTCTCTGCCTTCAGTGTAATCTGTTTAACAGAAACATTAAGGGGGAGGGGGCTTTAAACAGATTACACTGAAGGCAGGGAGATACAGGGGATGTACTGTATTGTTCATCATGTATGTTGTTTATTGCAATGCTGTGTATAATATACAGTATAATGTTTTTACAATTAGATAGATGTAATCCTTGGTATTGTAAGGGTTAGCTTTGGTTTTAAATTGTGTTTTCTGGTTGGTACTTACAGTATATATTGATTTTTGTTTACTTGATTGGTTAAAATTGTTGACTTGTTTGGAAGTGTTTGTATTTACTGGTAGAGTAGCTTGCAATTATATTGTTAACATTCATTTGCAGAATGTATATGGTGCATAGATTTTATGCATCATTTATACAATGTAAATGCAATGTACTGTGTGGATTGGAATGTTATGTTTTATATTGTAAGATCAGTTAGGATTATTAAATGGATTATTATTATTGTCTGTACTGTATAGAGAAGCGTTATTTGTAGGACAGTATGATTTTGATAACCATTCTACAGTACATGTATTTGTATATTGGTTCATCATGTGTGTGTATATACTGTGTGTATATATATATATATATATATATATATATATATATATATATATATATATATATATATATATATATGTAGAGGTATCAGTACCGTGTTAGCCGAGCTTCAATAATCAAAAAATAAATAGATGATACCGTTCTGTGGCTAACGAAATGCTTTTATTTGTGCGAGCTTTCGAGATACACTGATCTCTTCTTCCGGCAATGTTACAATGAATGAAGCAAGGATAACTTGAAAACAGTGTCTCTTGGAATGTTATCTGTGCTTCTCCTTCCCCCGGTGTGGATGTGTTTTATGGCTAGAGGTGTCAAAGGGTAACTGAAAGCTAAACAAGAGAATGAACCTGCATCGCCACAGCATCACACGCGGAACAAGAGAGAGTCCTGTTGGCGAACATTTCTCTGACTCTGGCCATAAGATGAACGATCTGAGGGTTGCCATACTCAAAGGTAATCTTAAAACCCCGAAAGAGAGACGGTTGCATGAATACAAATTTATGCAACTGTTCGGGACACTTAGCAGTGGCCTAAACAGAGATCGAAATTTTATGAGTCATTACTGACACTAGCGAACTCTCTTCCCATGAGCGCTAAAGGCCATGTCTGTACATACTGTGCTATATGTATGCACACACAGCTGTCTCTCACACATACTAATACTCCTTATTTTTCCATCCATATACACCAATAGGGACCACATAGTATCCACACACACTTTTAGTTGTGCTACAAATTCTCACATTTCCACACCCACCCACACCATTTATATCCCTCTCACTCCACACACACCTTGTGTAGAGCACTGTTTATACTGTGGGCTCTCCATTCATTTTTATTCACACTGATACACATACACACTCTTTCTTCACTTGCTTTCAGTTACCCTTTGACACCTCTAGCCATAAAACACATCCACACCGGGGGAAGGAGAAGCACAGATAACATTCCAAGAGACACTGTTTTCAAGTTATCCTTGCTTCATTCATTGTAACATCGCCGGAAGAAGAGATCAGTGTATCTCGAAAGCTCGCACAAATAAAAGCATTTCGTTAGCCACAGAACGGTATCATCTATTTATTTTTTGATTATATATATATATATATATATATATATATATATATATATATATATATACATATATATATATATATATATATATATATATATATATATATATATACAGTATATATATATATATATATATATATATATATATATATATATATATATATATATATATCTATATCTATATCTATATCTATATCTATATCTATATATATCTATATATATATATATATATATATAGATATAGATATACAGTACAGTATACAGTACAGTACAGTACAGTATACATATATATATATACACAGTATATACTGTATATGTAGAGGGATTGTTATTATATATATACAGTATATATATACAGTATATATTTATTTCTCTTCTTGTATTTATTTATTTATTTAGATTTATTTATTAATTGTGGGGCTGCTGTGCGTGAATTTTTTTTATTGGGGGTAGCGGGGGTGAGGGGGGTGTTTGACCCTTGGTGTGAGTTTAGGACTTGCAGCAGCAGCACAATTAATAAATAAATCTAAATAAATAAATAAATAAATGAATATAAATAAATACATTTAAAATACATTTGTATTGATAGTGTAGATGTGCAGAGGGTCTCCGGAGCTGAACCGCACTGGTTTTAGGTCTAGGGACCCCCTGCTCCCCGTGATACAGGCCCCTTTAGGGGGTGCCGGTATCCCTCTCCTTGGTTTAACTGGCCGCGGTAACGCGATTGGGGTTATAACGCAGAGGGATACTGGCACCTCATAAAGGGGTCTGTAACTCGGGGGGCAGGGGGTCCCCCGACCTGAAACCAGTGCGGTTCAGCTCCCGAGACCCCCTGCACATCTACACTATAAATAAAAATGTATTTCAAATGTATTTCTTTATAGTCATTTATTTATTTATTTAGATTTATTTATTTATCTTTTGCCGGCTGCTGTGTGTGAGTTTTTTTTTATTGTGGGTAGCGGGGGTGGGCAAAGGGGGTATTAGCCCCAACGGTGTCTGTTTAGGGCTTGCGGGGGGGTAGCGGGAGGGCTTAACCCCTTCATGACCGTAGCGGTATTAACTGCTACGGCCGTGAAGGGGTTAAGTGCACCCGCAACCCCCCCGCAAGCCCTAAACTCACACCAAGGGCCATATACTGTACCCCCCGCTACCCACAATAAAGCGGGCACAGTGAGTTAACACCTTCATTGCCTTAGTGGCTATCCGCTATGGTAATGAAGCAGCATTTCTGTATTTTTAATAATATTGAGCAGGAGCAGGGGGCCCCCTGAGTTTAGATTTCTGGCTCAGGGAATCCCCTGCTCACTGTACAATATTATTAAAATACAGAAATGCTGCTTCTTTACCATAGCGCATAGCCGCTAAGGTAAAGAACGAGTGTTTATTTATATGTGTTTTATTTATACTGTACATGTGCAGAGGGTCTCCGGAGCTGAACCGCACTGGTTTTAGGTCTGGGGACCCCTGCTCCCCGAGATACAGGCCCCTTTAGGGGGTGCCGATATCCCTCTGCTCGGTTTACAGGTCGCAGTCACGGGATCGGGCCCTTTAAACGCAGAGGGATACCGGCACCACATAAAGGGGGCTGTATCTCGGGGAGCAGGGGGTCCCCCGACCTGAAACCAGTGCGGTTCAGCACCCGAGACCCCCTGCACATCTACAATATAAATAAAAATGTATTTAAAATAAGTTTTAATGTGCCGATGTTTGCGCTGAGAGAGAGCAGCGGATCTCTCTCTGCTGCAAACACATCTCGCCCCCCCGCCGGCCATACTGTAGTATCATTTACTGTGTGTACTGTACAGTATGTGCATATACAGTACTGTATACTGAACATGTAGAATAAATGCATAGTTTTATTTATTCGGGTTTATTACACAGTATACTGTACGGCTGGAAAACATCAGCATACAGCACAATATTATCCATCGAAATCCCCCCATTAGCCGTTCTCTTTTCTGAAGAAAAACAAAATGAAAAGTTTTAATGTACAGTAATGGTCAGCCCCCTAAAGAAGTACCCAGCCAGCCCCACCAAAATAATACGGCAACAATACAGTACTCACCATACTATTTCCCATTCAGCTTGCCCCGGCGCTGGTCCACTGCCAGTACAGCTTTCTTCATCATCCACGTCGATAGTTTGCAGCGGGACTAGCCCACCTGTAGTCAGCAGGTGAGGTGGGAAATCGCTTAGGTACATGCAAGCTTCATCAAAACAGGCCGTGAAATCCGACTCTGCCTCCGGATCAGGCTCGGGCTCAGGGTTGTCACTGACGGTGGGTCCGTTATCTGAAGCCAATGCTGGTGCTGGTGCTGGTGCATTGCTTGGCAGGGACTGTCGCTTCTTAGTTGGTTTTAACACGACCCTTCGCCTTTTGCCGCCTCCATGATCATAGATACGGGAAAAACCCTGTGACACACACCAATACCCGCCAACAAATTGGGGCTCAATACGGTTAAAACAGGGGTCACTACATAAGCTTTTCCTTATTGCACGCTTCCACAAATGAGGAGTTGGCGAAAATTTGTAAAAGTCATAGTTTTCGATAAAATACTGATAAATTTGAACAACTGTTGCCATCTTATCCTCTGTTGCATTAATAGCGGCCCATATCAAATAAGCATAACTTCTGTCAGGTTTTTGGAACACGGGCTGCACTTGAACACTCATGGTGGGTCTCTGGAGAATAGTGTAACTGAAACTGGTCTTTGTCTTTATTTAATATGTAAAGCCTAAATTGATACATTTCCTTCAGTCTCAAGGCCAAGGCCAAGTTACTGTACAATGGCACACTGTGGTACAGTATCGTTTTTAAACGAAACACCTGCAAGCCCACACATTACTGATTCGGCGCTTTACAAGTCAGGAATTTATGCCATCTGGTGGACACGCAAAGCATTGCAGCCTAGTAAATCCTGATCATTATCATTTAACACATCAGCCGCCCGTCAGCCAGGCATGAACCGTGGCTGGGAAGGCAAACGTATTGCAGCATGCCAGAGGTGAGCAGCGGCGGATTCCAGGTATCTGCCAGGTACAAACTGGTCATTTGCTCGAATAAAGTGTGTCGCAGCAGTATAGGTATATATCCTTTCTTCTTTTGGGATTTATATCCATTTTTATTATTAGATTAGGATTATCAATAACATTTATTTTATCTGTTAAATATCCAGCTGTACTTTGACCTTGTTATTATATAAAATTGGTCTGCAGTGCGCCATTAATAGGGATCCTTTTTAGTGTACTTTTTCTATTAAGTACACTTACCTAGTAATGAGGAAAAAATTGAGAAGCATAAAAAAGAAAAGTTAAATTATAGTATGTTTCCTTTTAATTCTTCCACTTTTCTCATTCTATCTCTTTATTTATGTCTCTGTTATTTCATTAGTATAGTTTTCACAGCAAGCAGTTTGGTTTTAACTTTGGAAATGCTACTAAACATCTCTTAATCTGAGAAAAGTTTTTGCACAGATGCCTTAATTTTTATGTGCAACTGCCATATTACTTCTGTCATTTCTGTATAAAATATTTTACCAAGGGAAAATACATTAAGAGTTACTCTTAATTTTCAAGTACAGTATATCCTGGAATATAAAAATATGTAATAAGTAAAATACATTTTTTTTTTTACTTTATTTTTTTAGTAATAAGATTTTTTGGGGAGGGGGTACAGAAAGGAAGATAATGAGGGGTGGGTATGGGGACATTTAAAGACAATAATACATATCATAATGAAGATACAGAATGACAAACCCAAGTCAGCCACAACCTGTTATGTTTTTCTTGGGTACATGGTTTCGTGAGCTATCTTTATTTAAACTGTTATTTTACTTGTGGGACCTCTCCGGTGAGGGTTTTACAGATACCTACTGTATATTGTTTGGGGAGGTACCCGGGCGCTATCTCTGTATGACTTATCTGATGTGCGGAAGTGTAAAAAGATTGGTGTGATATTGCCTGTAAGTGGTTTTCAAGTGATGTCGTCTTGTCACTCGGAACCCCAGCAGGATCTATCCAGGACCCTTATAGGCAATGAATACAAAAAGGATGGGGGAGCACAATAGTTGGAAACAGGCAGTGTTGTAGATCTAGTAATTGCTCTTAAAATAAAGCAGTTATATCCTGAGCGAGTGTGGTAGCTCAGGTGGCTAATGTCTAATTGGAAGGATAAACACACATGGGTTTTGTTGTGTTGGTGAGAAAGTAAAATAAAAATGTGTAACTTACACGGCCTTGTGTAAGCCCAGTCGCATCAAGGTTTCTTTGGGAATCCCGTGGGCTTCTAATGAGGTTTTTCTCCTTGCAGTGTGGGTTCTTCTTCTTGGTATGTAGGCCGCTTGCTTCGATGGTTCAGAGTGTTGCTCCAGGGGGATTTCCTCTCGTGTAAACAGAAAGGAGGATAAGGTTAACACATATACATATATACGTCAATGAGGGGGAGGATGGCGTGTTTATGGACCACCAAAAAGATATATATATTATAATCTGGCACTCACACGGGCTAGTGTGAGTGTACTCTTATCTTGGTATCTTGTTCATTTGGGGGTATTGCCCAATCAGTAACAGGTGATGGAAGGGTGGGGTACAAGAGTATAAATTGTAAATATAACACAATACTCACACGGGCCAGTGTGAGTACACACTTCTAGCGGTATTCCGACATTTTGGGGCATTTTTCAGGCTCTTCCGACGTCCGGTTGTGAATGGGAGTGCCTAGAGACTGTTATCAGGAGATACAACCGCGCAGTATACAAGGGACTGCGCGCGCACCTTTCATTTCATTTCCTTCCTTTTTTTAACAACACGGAACTTTATTGAGATAAATAAGGACATTCACAAGGTTTGAACACCACACATGCGCGACCAAATAGAAGATGGGATGCGCGCGCAGCTCAAAAGATGGCGATGTCCCGTCGCACCAGAGAAACGGAATTGAAACCACACTACGATCAGGATTGGCTAAACCTGGCATAACAGAGGCTGGGAATAGCAGGACCACATCTACAGAGACTGAGGAAGTCCAGTACTTGGACGAAACGCGTTGCTCTTTTTTGGAACACTCTACAGCATATCACAGAGGAGACAGAGGTGTAGTTGCAGCTCCCCATCCAGACGCGGAAGGCGAGATCCCCTACGACTATACACCACACTGTCCCCCCTTTGCTTTTATCTTCCCACAGAAGCGTTTGGTTTCTGTTTTTGTTTTTATTTTTATTTTTCTCATGTTTTTTATTAAAGTTAGTTTTTACCCTCCAGACCTTAGTGTCTTATATCTGTGCTAACCCCATCTTCACCATTAGCTACATCAGGAACAGAAGAGCAAAGATACCGCTAGAAGTGTGTACTCACACTGGCCCGTGTGAGTATTGTGTTATATTTACAATTTATACTCTTGTACCCCACCCTTCCATCACCTGTTACTGATTGGGCAATACCCCCAAATGAACAAGATACCAAGATAAGAGTACACTCACACTAGCCCGTGTGAGTGCCAGATTATAATATATATATCTTTTTGGTGGTCCATAAACACGCCATCCTCCCCCTCATTGACGTATATATGTATATGTGTTAACCTTATCCTCCTTTCTGTTTACACGAGAGGAAATCCCCCTGGAGCAACACTCTGAACCATCGAAGCAAGCGGCCTACATACCAAGAAGAAGAACCCACACTGCAAGGAGAAAAACCTCATTAGAAGCCCACGGGATTCCCAAAGAAACCTTGATGCGACTGGGCTTACACAAGGCCGTGTAAGTTACACATTTTTATTTTACTTTCTCACCAACACAAAAAAACCCATGTGTGTTTATCCTTCCAATTAGACATTAGCCACCTGAGCTACCACACTCGCTCAGGATATAACTGCTTTATTTTAAGAGCAATTACTAGATCTACAACACTGCCTGTTTCCAACTATTGTGCTCCCCCATCCTTTTTGTATTCATTACCTACTGTATATTGTAAGCACTTTATGATTAGAGATATGGGGATCGTTTCTCACCATCCAAGGTCCACAGACCGCATCAAATTTAGCCACTTTATCATTAAGAATGGCTGTCAGTTTTTCCATCAGAAGGGTCCTCCATATTCTTTTTTCTACCTCTAATATAGTTGGACATTTTAGTCACCAATAGGCTGCAATACAGCATCTGGTTGCTGTTAGGATATGTTTAATTAGCTTAAGGGATGTTTCTGGTATATCTTCTTGGGGTTTATTAAGGAGGGCTTGCTAGGGGTTTGGAGCCATTCTTAGGCCCATCAAGTCATATATAAGGTCATAGGTCTTATTCCAAAGCGACCACCTCAGGGCATCTCCACCTTATGTGGTACATTTTAACCTCACCCACGCAGCCTCTAAAGCCGAGGTGGGCAACCCTGTAGCCAATAGCCACAATTGGCTAATTGGCCATCAAAGTGTGGCTAATTGGAGTTTGCCCAAAAAAGCTTAAAAAAGTGATATATATATCTGATAAAACTAGCTGCTACAGAGGCGGCACATTTTATTTGAGTGCGGCTAGCTCCGCAAGCCTGGGGATGCCCCGGCATGCTAGCCGCACTCCCTCGGCGTGCCGCGCGTCATCGGCGTGCCGCGCGTCATCGACGCGCGGTCACGCGTCATCGGGTGCCTGCGCCCCCTGCACGCGCGTCCAGGGCTCCCCGAGAGAGCCCTGGTGTCCCGCGATGTGGGGGACAGCGGCAGGGGGTTCCGGGGGACCCGGCAGACCCAGCAGCGGAAGGGAGAAAGCCCCGATCGGAGGGCGCTCCTCCGTGTCTTCGGCGTGCGCCCGGCACCCTCTGGCGCGCGCCAGGTTACTGCTGCGGCCGAGAACGGGCAAATGCTCGAATAAACTCGGCCGCAGCAGTATTACAATGGACGGTGCACCAGCAATGATTGGAAAAAAAATCAGGATTTGTTTCTCGAATTGTTGATGTCAATTTGGAGGCAGAGATAAGATGTGCATCGAGTACAGAGAGTCAGCCAATGTTTCTGCAACTTCGCATTAACTTGTCTTGCATTTTCAATTTGAAGAATTGTCATCATTTGCGTCCCAAGCAGTTGTAACTGAGTAGTCAAAGTGTACATGTTTTGAATGAACTTGTTCAAACAGTGCGTGTTGTTTTAAATGTTCGTTTAAGTAGCCTTATTTCTGAAATTTTACATGGTGTGGCTATTTTCATTTCTCATTCGCCACACCTGTGGCTACATTGAAAAATAGGTTGCCCACCTAGGCTCTAAAGCATAGTGTGGATGGTGTTTTATATATCTACAAATACACTCGAAAAGGGTGAAAAGGGTGAAAAGGGTGAAAAGGGTGAATGAATAAACTCCTTGGCTTTTTGAGCTAACAAAGTGTCTCAACTGACAATATCAAAATAGCCCCGCTTCAGGTGCTCCATAACTCTCCTTAACTGTATTGAAAGTTTTAATCCTGGTGTCCATCAAGAAATCCCCATACCAGCAGTTTCCCACCAGTAGAAGCTTTGTCCCAAACATCCAGGTTTATCATCTGGATTTCCAAATAGTGGGGTCATGTTTGAGCATTTTCAGGTACATTTCTGTTTAAATTTATTTCTATCCCATACAGTATGTTCAAGGAGTGGGAGATCAATGTTCTTGATGCAATCATCTTCAGTCTGGAGTGGGCTGGAAGCCACAATAGAGACCCTAGTGATAGTGGGCCAGTATCTGCTACCTCATTATCTACTCATACCTGTTCCCCTCTTTCCAGATGCCACAGTGTCACTTGTGATGCCTTGTAATATGAGTAGAGGCAGGATACCGATAGGCCGCCAGAGCCAGATGTAATTATCACAATCATATCGGACCCTCGTTTTTTTACCATTCCAAATACATTTAGTCATGTGTTGTTGGGACATACAAGCAATGGGGGAGCGTGGGATTAGAAAAACATTTGACAATAAAAAACAATAAAATACAATAAAATTAATGTGGTTACAACAATATTGCTGGGGGTTGGTGAAAATATTAAATACACTTACACGGCCATGTGCAAGCGGACACGGTAATGTGGTTTCTTTAAGCAATTCCAGTCACTCCCAACAACAGGTAATGGTGGTTTAGAGGGTTTTGAAATAAATATATAAATATATCTGTACTCACACGGCCATGTGTGAGTCCTTGCAGGAAATTGGTAACTTTGGGGTTAAATTAACCCATCTGCATCTCCCCCCAGTGTAGACTCTTCTTTGTTTGCAACCAACGTGGGATTCTAACTCCAGTCTTGGGCATCAGATGGGGACTCTCCCCAGTGGTGGTAGTAGGGGGGGGGAGTAGGTAGAGAAAGTGAGGCACGTTGTCAGTGGGGTTTAAAACACATTTATTAGTTTTAAAAGCAATTGGTACAACAAGACTCACATACATACATAGTGGTTGGACCCCTGGCCTCCTCGTGCAGTCCAGGATACAGTTTAAGCAGCCGTTATTGCCAATCACGCGTCCGTGATGCAGGAGGAAAAAAAAAAAAAAAACTTTTTCTCCTTATCTGCAATGGCTGCCTGGTTGATCCGGCTACGGGAGCCACGTTGGGCCAAATTCAGCAGGAACTTTAGAGCTACGCGTTTTGTCGAATCATCGACTTCCTCAGGCTCATATTCTGACGTGGAGGGGGTCTCTGAGTTTTATAAACCCCCTGTGTAATCAAAGTCTAATTGGGGCGGGCTGTGTTTAATAAAGCCCTAATTACAACGTTTTTTTTTTTTTTTTTTTTTTTTTTTTATAAACGAGATTTACATAATTTATGTTCTGTAATCACACTGTCTTGCCTTTTAGAATTGGTTTAAGTTAAAACATTCTTGTATACTTAAATTAATATCCCTAACCATCAGGGGTTAATAGATGACTGCAATAAAATACATACTTGTTGATTATTTAATGAGATAATTTTATCAGAGTATTGTCAAATTTATTTGTAAACTTCACACACATTTAAACAATTTTATACAAATTCTACTAAAATTAAAATTCACAGGTATTTTGGTTTTAAGACCTCCAATGGGGTCCATCTAATCATATGTCAGAATTGGTCATCTGGTGATAATAGTTCAAAGTGTACTTGCTCCTTGAACCTGAACATTTAGATAAAAAATTCTTACCATGTAGATTTATAAACACATATAAATTAGTTAGAACATTTTGGCTATCAAAAGTGCCCAAATCCTTTAATATAAAAAGTATATTACCCATCCCCGTCAGGGTTATACATTGGTTAAAAAACAATTATAAATGGATCATACGCAATATGTTCCATTTTAAAAATTAATCACTTTTGTAATAGTCGCACAAAATATTATTATCATTCTAAATCTAAAAGCTATGAACTAAAAATCTAAAAACAAGACTGACAACTAAAAACTAAAACTAAAAAGGGAACTGACGCTGGACAAAGAAAATCTAGGGAACTAAAGGGAGCTGTAACAGAATGGAACTGTAAATGAATGGAACTGTAAAAGAAGAAGGGGAGAGGGGAAATACAATCAAACCCACATCTAATCCAATTTTCTTATGGTTCTAGATAGGGGTAAAAAGTTCCTCCCTCATAACTCTATATAGTTTAATGAATGCCTCAGTAGCCCAGTAAAATTTAATTTAATTTATTCAATTGAAAGCGGCGATATCGAGGTCGACGTTGAGGCCTGAGGGGGACATGGATTTCAAACGGTATATCCAAAACGTCTCCCTCTGCCGTAAACGTCTCAATCTATCACCCCCCCTCCAATTCTCAGGGACCACTTCTAATCCCCTATAAAGTAGTCCTGAGGGGTCCCCCCCATGTTTCTGGATAAAATGAAGGGGCACACTATGGGTGGTCATTCCCCTTCTTATATTGCCCAAGTGTTCCAGTATGCGGGTCCTAAGACTTCTTATGGTCCGGCCCACATACTGGAGTCCACATGGGCATTGGAGCATATATACCACGTATTTGGTTTTGCATGTGATGAATTGTTTGGTCTTGAACCCCTCGTTTGTAACATTTGAGCTGAATTCTATTTTATCAGTCATCGCATGCTTACAGGCCTTGCATTCAAAACACTTAAAAAACCCCATCGGTTTAGGTAACCAGTTATTGTTTTTAATCTCAGTTTCCTTCCTGTATACGCTGGGCACTAATTTGTTTTTAATGTTCTCCGCCCTTCTGAAGATAACACGGGTGTTTCTTTTAATAGTGTATCTTTGCACAGCACGTGCCAATGTTTCATTAAAATCTTTTTAATATTATGGGCCTCGTTGTTATATCTTGTTATGAATGGAACGATGTTATTGGTGGTGTCTCTTTTTTGCTTGGGTACAATCAGTTCTTCTTTATTTAAATTCAGAGCTCTCATATGTGCTTCTGCAATTAAATCCTGTTTATACTGCCTTTCTTCGAATCTGGTTTCCAGAACTCCTGCTTGTTCTCTATATATCTCAACCTCTGAGCAGTTCCGTCTAATTCGTCTGAATTGTCTGAACGGAATATTCTTTAGCCATTTTTGATGGTGGCAACTGCTGTTTAGTAAAAAGTTATTAGCATCAACTTCCTTGAAATAGGTCTTGGTTTTGAGAATATTCTTCTCAATGTAGATGGTTAGGTCAAGGAAGTTGATGCTCTCTGTACTCATCTCTGATGTGAAACTCAGATTAACCTCATTGTTATTAATATAGGTCAAGAAGAGTTTAAGATTTTCCTCGCTCCCCTGCCAAATGATGAGCACATCATCGATGTATCTCTTCCAGAGGACCAGGTTTGCTCCGTATGGGTTTTCCGACCAGATGTTGGTCGCTTCCCAATGTGCCATGAAGGTGTTGGCATAGCTTGGAGCAAACCTGGTCCCCATAGCGGTCCCGCATTTTTGCAAGAACATGGACCCATCAAACCAAAATAGGTTATGAGACAGAATAAACCTTATTCCATCTAGTAGAAAACATTTTTGTTCCTGTGGGACTGATGGGTCTTTCTCCAGCGCAAATGCCACCGCTGCACACCCATCCTCATGCCGTATTGATGTGTACAAAGACGTCACATCACAGGTCACTAATATGTAGTCTTCTTGCCACTTAATTGTTGATAGTATGTTTAGGACTTCTAAAGTGTCCTTTAGATAGGCTTTTGCGCTAGTCGCGTACTTCTGTAAGTATATGTCAACATATTCAGAGAAGTTCTGTGTCAGAGACCCGATACCCGATATAATGGGTCTACCTGGTGGTCTCTGACGGTTTTTGTGGATCTTGGGTAAAAAGTAGAACACTGGTTTTACTGGTTCAGATTTGAAAAGATAGTTGAACTCCTTTTCACCCAAGATCCCTACGTCCCTTGCTTCACTCAAAATCTGTTTTAGTTCCTCCTGGTATGCCTTTGAAGGATCTTGTGTCAACCTCTCGTAGGTTGTCTCATCACCTAGAATACGGAGACACTCAAAGAGGTAATAACTGGTGTCCATAATAACGACACCACCCCCTTTGTCTGCTGATTTAATTGTAATGCTAGTGTCTTCGCTGAGTGTTTTTAGAGCTTGCTTTTCCTCCTTTGTTAAATTTTCTCTATGCTTACCCTTTTTGGATGCAAGTTTTTCAAAATCGTCCATAACAAGTTTGTTAAACACCTCCAGATATTGCCCTTTGCAATGGGCTGGATAGAAGTTCGATTTATTCTTAAGGTTAGAGTGTATGAACACATCCTTGGGGGTAGCTACAATTTCTGATTCCTTCGTTGATTGATCTTGGCTACACCCTGGGGTACTTTTATTTATAAAAAATCTTTTTATCGTTAATTGCCGTAAATATTTTTGTGCATCGATAAAAAGATCGAAGCCACTAGGCCCCCGTGTAGGCGCAAAATTAAGTCCCTTCGCGAGTACCTGTGTTTGCACTTTGTCTAATGTTTTTGAACTTAAGTTAAAAACACCTTTTAGCGTGCTGCTTTCTTGCTCCCTACATTTTCTTCTTCCTCTCTTCCCTCTCTGTCTCTTTTCCTTCCTTTCCCTTCCGGTGTCTCCGGTACCCCTGGGTCGTCCAGGCAAGAGAACCTGTTTTTTATCTCCACTGTTCCCTGTGGTGCCTGTTCTAAAAAAGAAACCCCAGCTCTGGGGCCTTCTGTGCGTTCCCAAATAGGGTTACTGGGTTCCTCATATTTGGTTCTCATTTCCCTGTGATCTCTTTCTTCTCTCCTATTCTCATACCTTTCCCTCGACAGTACCTCTCTGGAACGTCTTGGTGATCTTTCTCTCCTCGGTGAACGATCCCGCCTTACTGAACGGTCTCGCCTTGGGGAACGTTCCCATCTATAGCTACGGTCATCTCTGGTATACCTGTTATCTCTGTTATATGAATAATGGTCGCCTCCTCCCCTGCTATAGTAATTGGGATATCTTCTTTCTGTCCCCCCTGTGTGATCTTTATCATACCTTGAGGAACCCCCTTTTTTGTAGGTGTTCGCGGGATATTTCTCCCTCCGTCTATCTTCATGCTGATACCTAGACGTGGGTTTTTTATCATGAACATTCCCGCTACTATCTCCTGTTATGTCTTTTCTAGGTTTTATAGTTACAGGTTTGGCGGGACTTTTGTTAGTATCTAGAGGTTTAGGGGGTACTTTTTTGTCTCTACCTAACGTTGAGTTACTTCTATCCCTCTTATTCGGTTCCCTTGTCATCGATTTATCCCATTTTCTTTGCTTTCCCTCCTTGTAATCCTCCTCGTCCCTTGCAAATTTTTTTTTTTTATTTATAAGGACACTTCTTTCTATTGAATCCAATTCTGCGGAGAGTTTACTATTCAGGGTATTAAAGCTGGGACAATTCATAAGGGGCTCCAAAACGGCCTTAATCTGATTTATTTCTTTGTCTAACCTTTCCAGAGTTAACTCATGATGGGATATGAGCAACTTCATTAACTCTATACTGCAAGTGTCTTGTATTTTCTCCCACATGCAGGCATACTCTATTTCTGTGAGTTCAAATGAGGAAGGTTTAGAGACTCTGAGACCTCTAGGGATCCTTGCAACCCTTAAATATTCTTCTAGATATGTTTTATCCAGAAGGATACGTACTTCTTTTTTCATTATTTTATCTAATTTCTCGAATTCAGCTTTAACTATGTCAGAGGTATTGATTTCTTCTTTGACGCTTAATTTACTCTCTATATCATTAGATCTCAGTGCCCTTTTTACGAACACACTTTGTGTAATGACAATTGGTGTGCTGTCTATGGGGGTGGTTGATTCTTCCTCCACCTCCATATCAGCCATGTTCATAAATATTAAGCTATAAGGTGGCAGCCAACGGTGATGGATATAACAGAGAGACAATAGGAAAAAACCTGGCGCTTACCTTAAGCTTAATATATGAGGTGTGCTTACAATGTGGCAGTAAGTTAGACCACGGCTCTATGACAGATGCTTTGAGCCAGCATGGAGTTCCCCTCTGCTGCAACCCCAGGGAAGGGTTAATCCAGGGAACAGTGGAGATAAAAAACAGGTTCTCCAGGGGTACCGGAGACACCGGAAGGGAAAGGAAGGAAAAGAGACAGAGAGGGAAGAGAGGAAGAAGAAAATGTAGGGAGCAAGAAAGCAGCACGCTAAAAGGTGTTTTTAACTTAAGTTCAAAAACATTAGACAAAGTGCAAACACAGGTACTCGCGAAGGGACTTAATTTTGCGCCTACACGGGGGCCTAGTGGCTTCGATCTTTTTATCGATGCACAAAAATATTTACGGCAATTAACGATAAAAAGATTTTTTATAAATAAAAGTACCCCAGGGTGTAGCCAAGATCAATCAACGAAGGAATCAGAAATTGTAGCTACCCCCAAGGATGTGTTCATACACTCTAACCTTAAGAATAAATCGAACTTCTATCCAGCCCATTGCAAAGGGCAATATCTGGAGGTGTTTAACAAACTTGTTATGGACGATTTTGAAAAACTTGCATCCAAAAAGGGTAAGCATAGAGAAAATTTAACAAAGGAGGAAAAGCAAGCTCTAAAAACACTCAGCGAAGACACTAGCATTACAATTAAATCAGCAGACAAAGGGGGTGGTGTCGTTATTATGGACACCAGTTATTACCTCTTTGAGTGTCTCCGTATTCTAGGTGATGAGACAACCTACGAGAGGTTGACACAAGATCCTTCAAAGGCATACCAGGAGGAACTAAAACAGATTTTGAGTGAAGCAAGGGACGTAGGGATCTTGGGTGAAAAGGAGTTCAACTATCTTTTCAAATCTGAACCAGTAAAACCAGTGTTCTACTTTTTACCCAAGATCCACAAAAACCGTCAGAGACCACCAGGTAGACCCATTATATCGGGTATCGGGTCTCTGACACAGAACTTCTCTGAATATGTTGACATATACTTACAGAAGTACGCGACTAGCGCAAAAGCCTATCTAAAGGACACTTTAGAAGTCCTAAACATACTATCAACAATTAAGTGGCAAGAAGACTACATATTAGTGACCTGTGATGTGACGTCTTTGTACACATCAATACGGCATGAGGATGGGTGTGCAGCGGTGGCATTTGCGCTGGAGAAAGACCCATCAGTCCCACAGGAACAAAAATGTTTTCTACTAGATGGAATAAGGTTTATTCTGTCTCATAACCTATTTTGGTTTGATGGGTCCATGTTCTTGCAAAAATGCGGGACCGCTATGGGGACCAGGTTTGCTCCAAGCTATGCCAACACCTTCATGGCACATTGGGAAGCGACCAACATCTGGTCGGAAAACCCATACGGAGCAAACCTGGTCCTCTGGAAGAGATACATCGATGATGTGCTCATCATTTGGCAGGGGAGCGAGGAAAATCTTAAACTCTTCTTGACCTATATTAATAACAATGAGGTTAATCTGAGTTTCACATCAGAGATGAGTACAGAGAGCATCAACTTCCTTGACCTAACCATCTACATTGAGAAGAATATTCTCAAAACCAAGACCTATTTCAAGGAAGTTGATGCTAATAACTTTTTACTAAACAGCAGTTGCCACCATCAAAAATGGCTAAAGAATATTCCGTTCAGACAATTCAGACGAATTAGACGGAACTGCTCAGAGGTTGAGATATATAGAGAACAAGCAGGAGTTCTGGAAACCAGATTCGAAGAAAGGCAGTATAAACAGGATTTAATTGCAGAAGCACATATGAGAGCTCTGAATTTAAATAAAGAAGAACTGATTGTACCCAAGCAAAAAAGAGACACCACCAATAACATCGTTCCATTCATAACAAGATATAACAACGAGGCCCATAATATTAAAAAGATTTTAATGAAACATTGGCACGTGCTGTGCAAAGATACACTATTAAAAGAAACACCCGTGTTATCTTCAGAAGGGCGGAGAACATTAAAAACAAATTAGTGCCCAGCGTATACAGGAAGGAAACTGAGATTAAAAACAATAACTGGTTACCTAAACCGATGGGGTTTTTTAAGTGTTTTGAATGCAAGGCCTGTAAGCATGCGATGACTGATAAAATAGAATTCAGCTCAAATGTTACAAACGAGGGGTTCAAGACCAAACAATTCATCACATGCAAAACCAAATACGTGGTATATATGCTCCAATGCCCATGTGGACTCCAGTATGTGGGCCGGACCATAAGAAGTCTTAGGACCCGCATACTGGAACACTTGGGCAATATAAGAAGGGGAATGACCACCCATAGTGTGCCCCTTCATTTTATCCAGAAACATGGGGGGGACCCCTCAGGACTACTTTATAGGGGATTAGAAGTGGTCCCTGAGAATTGGAGGGGGGGTGATAGATTGAGACGTTTACGGCAGAGGGAGACGTTTTGGATATACCGTTTGAAATCCATGTCCCCCTCAGGCCTCAACGTCGACCTCGATATCGCCGCTTTCAATTGAATAAATTAAATTAAATTTTACTGGGCTACTGAGGCATTCATTAAACTATATAGAGTTATGAGGGAGGAACTTTTTACCCCTATCTAGAACCATAAGAAAATTGGATTAGATGTGGGTTTGATTGTATTTCCCCTCTCCCCTTCTTCTTTTACAGTTCCATTCATTTACAGTTCCATTCTGTTACAGCTCCCTTTAGTTCCCTAGATTTTCTTTGTCCAGCGTCAGTTCCCTTTTTAGTTTTAGTTTTTAGTTGTCAGTCTTGTTTTTAGATTTTTAGTTCATAGCTTTTAGATTTAGAATGATAATAATATTTTGTGCGACTATTACAAAAGTGATTAATTTTTAAAATGGAACATATTGCGTATGATCCATTTATAATTGTTTTTTAACCAATGTATAACCCTGACGGGGATGGGTAATTTACTTTTTATATTAAAGGATTTGGGCACTTTTGATAGCCAAAATGTTCTAACTAATTTATATGTGTTTATAAATCTACATGGTAAGAATTTTTTATCTAAATGTTCAGGTTCAAGGAGCAAGTACACTTTGAACTATTATCACCAGATGACCAATTCTGACATATGATTAGATGGACCCCATTGGAGGTCTTAAAACCAAAATACCTGTGAATTTTAATTTTAGTAGAATTTGTATAAAATTGTTTAAATGTGTGTGAAGTTTACAAATAAATTTGACAATACTCTGATAAAATTATCTCATTAAATAATCAACAAGTATGTATTTTATTGCAGTCATCTATTAACCCCTGATGGTTAGGGATATTAATTTAAGTATACAAGAATGTTTTAACTTAAACCAATTCTAAAAGGCAAGACAGTGTGATTACAGAACATAAATTATGTAAATCTCGTTTATAAAAAAAAAAAAAAAAAAAAAAAAAAAAAAAAAACGTTGTAATTAGGGCTTTATTAAACACAGCCCGCCCCAATTAGACTTTGATTACACAGGGGGTTTATAAAACTCAGAGACCCCCTCCACGTCAGAATATGAGCCTGAGGAAGTCGATGATTCGACGAAACGCGTAGCTCTAAAGTTCCTGCTGAATTTGGCCCAACGTGGCTCCCGTAGCCGGATCAACCAGGCAGCCATTGCAGATAAGGAGAAAAAGTTTTTTTTTTTTTTTTTCCTCCTGCATCACGGACGCGTGATTGGCAATAACGGCTGCTTAAACTGTATCCTGGACTGCACGAGGAGGCCAGGGGTCCAACCACTATGTATGTATGTGAGTCTTGTTGTACCAATTGCTTTTAAAACTAATAAATGTGTTTTAAACCCCACTGACAACGTGCCTCACTTTCTCTACCTACTCCCCCCCCCTACTACCACCACTGGGGAGAGTCCCCATCTGATGCCCAAGACTGGAGTTAGAATCCCACGTTGGTTGCAAACAAAGAAGAGTCTACACTGGGGGGAGATGCAGATGGGTTAATTTAACCCCAAAGTTACCAATTTCCTGCAAGGACTCACACATGGCCGTGTGAGTACAGATATATTTATATATTTATTTCAAAACCCTCTAAACCACCATTACCTGTTGTTGGGAGTGACTGGAATTGCTTAAAGAAACCACATTACCGTGTCCGCTTGCACATGGCCGTGTAAGTGTATTTAATATTTTCACCAACCCCCAGCAATATTGTTGTAACCACATTAATTTTATTGTATTTTATTGTTTTTTATTGTCAAATGTTTTTCTAATCCCACGCTCCCCCATTGCTTGTATGTCTCTATATCTTTAAAAGGGTTCCGGATTAACCCTTCCCTGGGGTTGCAGCAGAGGGGAACTCCATGCTGGCTCAAAGCATCTGTCATAGAGCCGTGGTCTAACTTACTGCCACATTGTAAGCACACCTCATATATTAAGCTTAAGGTAAGCGCCAGGTTTTTTCCTATAGTCATGTGTTGTTGGAAGTTTGTGATTACTTTTTTTAACATTTACAGTGCGAGGGCCTGTATCTCAGGAAGCAGGGTTCCCCAGACCTCAAACCAACATGGTTCTGCTCCGGAGACCCCCTGCACATCTACACTAGGAAGAAAATGTATATTAAAAATCATAAATTTCGTGCAAGATTTTCGCTGGGAGAGGCGGCTCTCTCTGAGCAGCTCTCTATGCAGCAGAAATGAATTGCCGTGTAAGGCCTTTTCAGAGAAGTGATCCTAATGCCGGCAGCAATTCACCCATTTTGGGAATTTTGCTATGACAGGTAATCAACGCTTTCTTAAAACCGTGATAGCAACACTCCAAAAAATGGCGATATAATTGGCCCGGCAATATTTTTTTTGAACCTAAACTGCATAGTCCCCATAGTATTGTATTATTCCACATATACTGATATGTTTCTGTAAGGAGCCGTGGGTCACGATCGACCCGTCACGGCGCTCCCTTACCTGATGCCACTATAGGCACCGCCGCTGCTCCGGGTCCCCGGTAGCTCCCCACAGTCACGGGCATCTCCCGCACTGCTGCTCCTCTTCTTCCGGGTCGCGTGCGTCAGCCCTTCTGCCTTACATGGGGATAGCTCCGCCTCTACCTATCGCGCCAGCACACGGCACGCCCCCCAGCCTCAGGGACACTCCAGCCTGCCTCCTAGTTCCCTGGCTCCTATCCTAGCTAACCCCTGGGCCGCACCTCCGCTTCACCTCCCTTCTGATTGGCGCCTGCCAGCTATTTAGCCCTAACTTCCCATTCTGTCAGTGCTCTGCATAGCTTCTAGTATCTTGGTGCTGTCTTCTCCTGCTAGGCTCTTCTCTTGTTTTTCAGCCCCTGAGTTCCTGACCTTGGATAGTCTGCAAACCTCCTCTGGATCTTGACCTTGGCAAACGGACATTAGACTACCCTGTCTTCACTACCCCTTGGACTTGGCACACGGACATTCGACTATGCTGTCTTCTCTACCCCTCGGACTTGGCAAATGGACATTTGACTACGCTGTCTTCTCTATCTTTGGACCAGGCAAACGGACATTCGACTACGCTGCTGTCTCTACTCCCAGACCTTTGGCTTATGGACACGACTACTCTACCTTCTTCTACTCTGGATTTGGCAAGTACCTGACTAACCCTCTTCTTGCCCCCGGTCCAGCTTTGCTCTTTACCACACTCCGGCACGCCTCCGCTGCTGTGGGTGCGTGGTATCCTTCTGTTCCACCTCAGTACCGGAGTCCTGTCTGTTTGCGAGCAGCACGAGCGTTACAATATGCAGAGCCCATCAAACCCAGACCCCCCTGATGTGGACGATACCCTGACCGCTATTTCAAAACATTTAACATTTTTGGATAATCAGGTTACCACCCTTAACCAACAAGTCACTACCTTGTCCTCTCAAATGCCTCAAGCTAATGCTCTGCCACTCTCTCCACTGTTTCCACAGAGGGTGCTGCCGCACCGGAGTTGTGGATCCCCACGCCAAGCAAATACGCTGGAGATCTGCTTGCATGCCGGGGTTTTTTAAACCAGTGCGACATTCAATTCGAACTGTCTCCCTCTCGTTTTCCCTCCGACCGAGCCAAGGTAGCATACGTTATGGCCCTTCTCACTGGGGATGCTTTAGCCTGGGCTTTGCCGATCTGGGAATTAAGGCCCAAGCTCACTTACAAATTCGCAAATTTTAGAAGGGAATTTCGGCAAGTTTTTGATACTCCTGGACGTAGGGACACGGCCGCTTCTTCCTTGTTCCACATCTCGCAGGGGCGGAAGTCCGTAGCAAGATATGTACTAGAATTCCGGACAATCGCGGCCGAGACCAATTGGAATGATGGTGCACTCTCAGCGGCTTTTTTGGCAAGGACTTTCAGAGTCCTTGAAGGACGAACTGGTGGCCCGCGAGAGACCATCTTCTCTGGAGGAGCTAATCTCCGTGTGTATCAGAGTGGACCAACGCCTTCAGGAGAGGCGGGCCGAACGCCAATGTTCTTGTTCTGTTTTTTCTATGTCTACTGTTCCCAGGTATCCTGTTCCTGCCTTGCCGGCATTGGATGCCCCCAAACCCATGCAACTGGGCAGCCACCAGCTCTCTTCTGCGGAACATCTGCGTCGGAGGAACGAGTGTCTGTGCTTCTATTGCGGGTCTTCCGGACATGTCTTACCTCGTGGTCCCTTGAGGCCGGGAAATGCCAACATCCAGTGAGGTATGAGGGATTTCACTTGGTACTATCTCTTCTTTCCCCTATTCCAAGGAGGAACTTCCCAAGAGAATATTACACCCTGTCTACCTTAAAGGTCCCAACTTTCGAGCCCCTGCCCTCGCCTTCCTCGACTCCGGCTCTGGAGGAAATTTCATGGACCAGGCCTTTGCTATACGGAACAACATTTCCTTTCGACTGTCCGATAGATTTGATACTCACAGCCATTTTTCCTAAGACCAGGTCGTACCCCTTATCTTTGCCAGAGACTGAAGCCATGGCAGGGTACAGTACATTGAGGAGAATATCAAGAAAGGGTTCATCCAGAACTCCACCTCCCCCGCTGGAGCTGGTTTCTTTTTTGTAAAGAAGAAGGATGGGATGCTTCGCCCTTGCATTGATTACCGCGGGCTTAATAAGATTATGATTAAAAATCACTACCCTTTGCCTCTAATCCCCGAACTCTTCGAAAGGTTGCAGGGCTCTACAATCTTTTCTAAGCTCGATCTACGAGGAGCTTATAATCTTATTAGCATCCGCAGGGGAGACGAGTAAAAAACCGTGTTTAACACGCGCAGTGGTCACTACGAATATCTTGTAATGCGTTTTGGATTGTGCAATGCCCCTGCAGTTTTTCAAGAATTCATGAATGAGGTTTTCTGCGACGTCTTGAACATCTTTGTGATTATCTACTTGGACGATATTCTTATTTTTTCCAAGAACCTCGATGAACATATCCTACATACCAAACTTGTTCTCTCTCGTCTGCGTACTAATAAACTCTACGCCAAAATGGAAAAGTGCCTAATCCACCAATCCTCAACCACATTCTTAGGTTACATTATCTCAGACAAAGGCTTCACCATAGATCCTGAGAAGCTCAAGTCAGTCCTAGAATGGCCGCAACCTAATTCTTTAAAGGCGATTCAACGATTCCTCGGTTTCGCCAACTACTATCGAAAGTTCATTGGTAATTTCTCTACCGGGGTAGCACCCATTACCGTCCTTACCAAGAAAGGGGCTAATCCTTCTTCTTGGCCTCCTGAAGCCAGTAAAGCATTTGAGTCACTCAAGAAAGCCTTTGTGTCGGCTCCCATCTTGCAACACCCTGACCCCACCCTCCCCTTTTCCCTTGAGGTCGACGCCTCCGACGTAGGAGCCGGTGCTGTACTCTCTCAAAGAACCACCCCTGAAGATAAACTTCACCCCTGCAGGTTCTTTTTCCAAGAGATTTTGCCCGGCCGAGAGAAACTACGATGTGGGGAATAGGGAATTGTTGGCTATCAAGATGGCATTATAAGAATGGAGACTTCTTCTCTAAGGAACCAAGGATCGCATCCTAATACTCACGGACCCCAAGAATCTTTCTAATATCGAGGGTGCTTGCCGCCTTGGCTCCTGTCAGGCCCACTGGGCACTGTTCTTCTCCAGATTTAATTTCGTCATCTCATATATTCCTGGTACCAAAAATGTTAAGGCAGATGCATTGTCTCGTCAGTTTTCCACAAAGTAGAAGTCTGAAGACGTTCCTAAAAATATCCTTTCCTCCAAACGTATTATTTCAGCTGCCTCTTTCGATATTTTAGATAGAATCTTGGAGGCTCAGTCGCAGATCCCTGAAGGTCTAGAGGTGCCTGATGGACGTCTATACGCGGCTCCACGTTTCCATCATAAAATTCTGGAATGGGGACATTCTTCCAGATCGGCTGGCCATCCCGGCACAAAGAGGACTACGGATTTAATCAGGCGGACTTTCTGGTGGCCTAATATGCTAAACGACATTCAGGATTTCACCAAGCTCATGTCCTGTCTGCGCCCAAAGTAAATCGGCCCGTCAAAAGCCTTCTGGTCTGCTTCACCCCCTCCCGTTCCCGGACCGCCCTTGAACACACATTGCTATGGATTTCATCGTAGATCTACCCCCTTCTAAGGGGATGACCACGATCCTAGTTGTTATTGACAGGTTTTCCAAGCAGGCCCATTTTATTCCCCTCAAGGGATTACCTAATTCTGCCATGCTGGCTGATATTTTTGTGAAAGAGATTTTTCTTATCCATGGTATTCCACTTTCCATTGTTTATGATCGTGGCATTCAATTTGTCTCAAAATTTTGGCACACTTTTTCTCAGAGGCTAGGCATTTCCCTTCTTTTTTCGTCTGGTTATCACCCTCAAAATAATGGCCAAACCGAGTGCATGAATCAATCCCTGCAACAATATGTACAATGTTTTTCTTCTGACTCAAGGATAATTGGGCAGAATTACTCCCATGAGCAGAATTCGCCATCAACTCCCTCAGGAATGAATCAACTCAGGAGTCACCGTTCTTTATAAATTATGGATATCATTCTAATCGGCTCCCTATTCCCATACCCACTTCAGGAGTTCCTGCAGCTGATTCTAGGATTGCCACTCTTAAAGGATCATGGAAGAGGATTCAAGGGGTATTACGGGAATCGGTTCAGAGGCAGAAGAAAAAGGCAGATCATCTTCGTCAAGAGGCACATAAGTATTAACCTGGAGATAAGGTTTGGCTCTCTTCAAAAAAATATCAGATTAAAGACCCCTACTCCAAAGTTATCTCCTAGGTTCCTGGGTCCCTTCTCTATGCTTCAACAGGTTAACCCTGTGGCCTAGCATCTTCTCCTTCCTCCCTCCAAGAAGATCTCACCATCTTCCATGTTTCCCTCTTGAGACCATTCATCCAAAGTGCGCAATTCACCCACTCCTCACATCGACCTCCTCCTGTTACTATAAAAGGACAACAAGAATTTGATGTCCGGTCCATCATTGACTCTCGTATCTCCAGAGGCAAAGTCCAGTTCTTGGTCCACTGGAAGGGGTATGGACCAGAGGAACGCTCTTGGGTCTCACGGTCTGAACTCCATGCTCCATCTTTATTCAAACGCTTTCACCAAAAGTTCCCCCACAAACCTTGGGAATATCATCCAGAGTACGATCCTCGATGGGGGGGTACTGTAAGGAGCCACGGGTCACGATCGACCCATCACGGCGCTCCCTTATCTGATGCCACTAAAGGCACTGCCGCTGCTCCAGGTCCTCGTCAGATTCCCACGGGTGCGGGCATCTTCTGCACTGCTGCTTCTCTTCTTCCGGGTCGCGCGCGTCAGCCCGTCTGCCTTACAGGGCGCGTGCAGACCCATGCAGCTTGTGCAGGCACTCAGGGGCTAGATATATATATATAGATATATAGATATATAGATATATATATATATTCATGTAGAGGTATCAGTACCGTGTTAGCCGAGCTTCAATAATCAAAAAAATAAATAGATGATACCGTTCTGTGGCTAACGAAATGCTTTTATTTGTGCGAGCTTTCGAGATACAACATCGCCGGAAGAAGAGATCAGTGTAACAAAGAAGAGATCAGTGTATCTCGAAAGCTCGTACAAATAAAATCATTTCGTTAGCCACTGAACGGTATCATCTATTTATTTTTTTATTTTATATATATATATATATATATATATATATATATATATATATATATATATATATATATAAAACACACAAAAAAGTAGCGCTATTAAGTATAGTAAATGACTGTGAATAATTAATATAAACACTTAAAGTATATGAGAGATAATATGATTAATAAAAATAACCAACAGATAAATAAATGGTGACAAAGAAAAAAAGGATAAGTCCAAATGTCTCCATTTAGTGATGATCTGGAGGAGGAGAGAGTCCCAACGATACACTGACCACAGGAGCTCCTTGCTGCTTCAAAAGAAAGTAGTGAAGCCACCCACCATAGATCTAGAAAAACAAAACACAAAAAAGCGCAAGCTCCATAGCGCGTAACTGTGTACAAATGAGGGTAAATTTATTAAGAGAAGTGTCCCTAGGAGATACACTTACAAAAGTTTAGAATAAAATATACATTGGAGAGAATCTGTATGGGGCGTCATCTACAGGAGTGGGGGAGAGGGATTTCGTCTGTGATACTGAGCACCTGGTTTGGCTGCTTCTGACTCCTGCCACGAGTCCTGCAGCAATTCAGTGTCTCTGATGTTAGATGAGCTTCTTTTGATGGTGCAATAATGGAAGCACAAGCAGAATAGCTGGAAAAGTGCCGAAGAACACAGGACGTCCTCCCACACGACCGTCTGAGATGACGTCACCCCGTCTCTACGCATTTCGTCACATTGCATGACTTCCTCAGGAAAGTATAATTCAAAGGAGAAACAAACAGACACCAGGGAGTTTTGAGATTTCACAGAGGGGCTCCATGGTTCACCATTTGAAGACTGATGTCCTCTATCTATGTTTGGAAAAGGAAGCAATCCACTCTAACTTTTCAGATTAACCTCATGTCCCCTCCTATAATTTAACTGTTACATTATGCAGCACTACAGGGTGACTTTTAGATCAGCAAATACTGCACCAGGCAGCAGTCAAGTGGCTACATGTTTGCACTATTGGGAACAAAATACATGGGATACACTACTTATAAAAAAAAATTACTTATATCCTTAAACCTACTGGTAACCTAAAAAACAAAAGAGACAAATGAATAAGGATGGGTGGAACAGTCCAAATCCATTCCCCCGAATATCCCGGATATTTTGGCATTAAAAAAATCAGAGCGGATTGTTAATAATCTGGACTGATTTGCAAATCTTTTTTTTTCTTTTCATTTTAAATAGGTTTGATGCAGGGGATCTCTGGGGCTGAACCACGTTAATTTCAGCTACAAGGACTCCCTACTTCCAGAGATACTTCTATAAGGTGTGCCAGTATCTCTCTTCAGTTTAAATGTTCAGATCACATGGGCACGTAAGAAGCCAGAGAGTGAAGTCCGCCAAGCCGGGTCGTAACCTGAATAACAAAGAGAGAGAGAGCCAGCATAGACATCCGCAAGAAGAAACTATGTTGAGTGATGTGGGAATGGCAAGATAGGCATGAAATAGTGCGGCTGGCGAATAGGCAGAGGGGGCAGATCTGGAGGAGTGTATGGAGCTGTCCTGGATATGCTGCCTTGAGGAAGATGCAGGTGAGCAGTTTTGAGGCATAATTGCTGCCTGTGTGTGAGCTGGGGGTGTGGCTTCACTGCAGGAGCAGTGAATAAATTAACTTGCTCCGGCGCACGCTCTGTAACGAGGGGGAGCGCGCGCCCGTGAGGCATTACAGCTGCCAGAGCCCCAGCTGCCAGCGGAACAGCGGCCGCCCGCCGGGGACGAAGGGGGAGTCCCCCACGGGAACCAGACGAGGCCAGCGAGGTGGGCGTCCCGCGGCAGCAGGTACAACGAGAGGTAAGGGGGGGTCACGCTGCGACCGCCGTGACCCCTTCTTCCTCACAGTACCTCCCCCCTTCAGGGTCAGCCTCAGGACGATCCTCCCACGGTTTGGATGAGAACTTCTTACGAAAGCGCTTGAGAAGTCCAGGTGCGTGAATGTCTTTGAGAGGTACCCAAGTGTTTTCTTCGGGTTCAAAGCCCTTCCAACGCACCAAGAATTGGACCTTACCCCTGGAGAGAAGGGAATCTAGTATAGCTTTGACCTCGTACTCTTCATTGCCCTGTAAGATCACTGGATCTGGTTTAAGAGTGTGGTCCGGAAAGAGAGGACTGGAGATAAATGGCTTCAGAAGAGATGTATGAAAAACATTAGGAATTCTCATGCTTTGAGGTAGTTGAAGATGGAAGGCCACCGGGTTTACCTGCTCCAAGATGGGAAAAGGACCCAAAAACCTAGGTGCCAATATAGGGGAAGGGGTCTTGAGGTGGATATTCTTGGAACACAACCAAACCTTATCCCATGGCTTGTAATTGGGTGCAGGTCGGCAGTGACGGTCAGCCTGGATTTTCGAAGTCAAGGAGGTTTTTTGAAGTGCCGATTGAATTCTAGCCCAAGGGTCCTGTAGGCGGGAGATGCGTTCATCCACGGCTGGTACTCCAGAGGAGATATTGGAAATAGATAGGCGAGCCGGGTGGAATCCGTAGTTAATAAAGAAAGGCGTCTCACGAGTGGATTAATTCCTGGTGGAATTAAAGGCATACTAAGCCGAGGGAAGTAATTCCGCCCAGTCATCCTGGTAGTCAGAGATGAAGCACCTTAAATATTTTTTTGAAAGATTGATTAACCCTCTCGGTCTGCCATTAGATTGAGGGTGATATCCCGAAGAAAAAGAAGAGGAAATACCCAGTCTTTTGGGGAAGGTTCTCCAGAATCTGGAAACAAATTGAGAGCCTCTGTCCGATACGATGGATGTTGGAATGCCATGGATCCGGAAAATCTCTTTGGAGAAAAAATCGGCTAGGTCGGGCGAGGAGGGTAATCCCTTGAAAGGAACGAAATGTGCCATTTTGGAAAACCGATCCACCACTACTAGAATGGTGTTCATGCCATTCGACCTAGGCAATTCGACGATAAAGTCCATGGATATGTGGGACCAGGGGTGCTCCGGGATGGGTAAAGGCAAGAGAAGACCATGGGGTCTCTGACAAGGAATCTTATTGCGTGCACATACCGGACAGGCCCGAGTAAATTCAAGGATGGTCTTGGCCATATTGGGCCACCAGAAGGTGTGACGGATGAGGTCCAATGTCTTTTTAAATCCAGGATGTCCTGCCGAACAGGAAGCGTGCCCCCAATCCAGAATCTCAGGAATAAACTTGGCCTCTACGTACAAGGTGTCCTTCGGTACCTCGAGATCACTAGGAAGGTGTCCTTGAGTCTTGATGATTTTTTCAAGATTCTTGAATGCAGCGACCGCGAGGATCTTTTGCTTGGGAAGGATGTATTCGGTAGTCTTCTCCGGTCTCTCTTCAGAAGAAAATAATCCTAGAGAGGGCATCCGCCTTGACGTTCTTGGTGCCGGGAATGTAAGACAAAATAAAATTAAACCTGGAGAAGAATAACGACCAGTGGGCTTGGCGGGGACCTAAGCGGCAGGCACTCTCGATGTATAACAGATTTTTATGGTCCGTGAGAATTGTGAACGGCTCTTTTGACCCCTCCAGTAGATGCCTCCATTCCTGAAGAGCCAACTTGACGGCCAAAAGTTCCCTATTGCCCACGTCATAGTTTCTCTCAGCTGGAGAAAACTTCTTAGAGAAAAAACCACAAGGGTGAAGTTTATCCTGAGGAGAAAATCTCTGGGATAGGACTGCACCGGCCCCGCAGTCCGAAGCACCTACCTCTAGGGTGAATGAAAAATTGGTATTCGAGTGTCGAAGGATTGGAGCTGAGACAAATGCTTGTTTCAATGTTTTGAAAGCCATGACTGCCTCAGGTGACCAAAAAGAAGGATCAGCCCCTTTTTGGGTCAGCGCCGTGATCGGGGCGATGATGGTGGAAACGTTGCGAATAAATTTCCGATAATAATTGGAAAATCCTAGAAACCGCTGAATAGACTTGAGGGAATCGGGTTGCGGCCAATCCACTACGGCTTTCAGTTTCTCAGGATCCATGGCCAATCCCCTGTTGGAAATAATATACCCAAGGAAGGAGGTGGTAGACTGGTGAAAGAAGCATTTCTCCATCTTGGCAAACAAGCGATTCTCTCGGAGGTGTGAGAGCACAAACTTTGTATGGATAACATGGTCCTGCAGATTCTTAGAAAAAATAAGAATGTCGTCCAGGTAAACAATTACAAAACGGTTAAGGACATCCCGAAAAATGTAATTGGTAAAGCCCTGAAAGACCGCTGGAGCAATGCATAAGCCGAAGGGCATCACGAGATATTCGTAGTGGCCGCTACGGGTGTTGAAGGCGGTCTTCCACTTGTCGTGCTCCTGGATGCGAATGAGATTATAAGAACCGCGAACATCGAGCTTGGAAAACAGGTTAGCACCTTGAACTCTGTCGAAGAGTTCAGAGATGAGTGGGAGTGGGTAGCGGTTCTTCACCATAGTGCGGTTTAGTCCCCGGTAGTCTATACACGGTCCGAGAGTACGTCTTTCTTTTTAACGAAAAATAATCCAGCCTCTGCGGGCGAATTGGAGTGCCGTATGAAGCCTCGCTTCAAGTTCTCGCGAATATATTCGTCCATAGCTTCCGTCTCAGACAGAGAGAGGGGGTAGGATTTAGACTTGGGCAATGTGTATCCAGGTACCAAGTCTATCGGACAATCGTAAGATCGGAGTGGAGGTAGTAGCTCAGATTAGGTTTTGCTGAAGACATCCAGAAAAACTGCGTACAGGGCGGGAAGACCTCCCTTAGGGTTGGATGTATTTGCCAGTAGTTGGGGCTGTAGTAGAGCTTGTGGGGAAGACTCCTCTTACCTCGACCTCCAGACAATGGGATCTTGGGATGTCCAATTGATGTGCGGGTTGTGTTTCTGCAACCAAGGTAAGCTAAGGGTGACCGGTGTTCCAGGAGCATGGATTACATCAAAGGCCAGGGTCTCCTTGTGGGAATGAGAAGAAAGGGTGAGGGGACAAGTCTCCAAGGAGATATATGCCGGGGTGAGCGGAAGGTTATCAATCCCGACCAAGGCAACAGGAGACTTCTTCCTAACTATTGGAATATGGTTCTGTTCAGAGAAGGTCTGGTCCACAAAATTTCCTCCTGCGCCGGAATCGATAAATGCCGCTGTGGAGGTGCGGAAGGTAGGGCCAGAGAGGGAGATGGGAATGGTCAATTTCTTGGGAAGTTCCTTTCTGGAAAGGGGACAAGGAGATTTAGCATCCAGGGAGGGCCCCTTCGTACTCCCTGGCCTGGTCGTTTCTGTCACATCGATGCTCGGGAACGCTGGACTCCAAGTTGCATCGGCTCCGGAGCCTTCAGAGTGGGGAGCGGAGAGAAGACAGGTCCCGTGGTAGAAGAGAACCTGGGAAAAGGAGCACGAAAAGGCATGAACCGGGGGTGTTGGCGTTCAGCGCTGCGTACCTGAAGACGTTGATCCAGTCAAGTGGCCTGGGAGATGAGTTCTTCCAGAAGTCCTGGACTGGGTTGTGAGGCGAGTTCGTCCTTCACAGAATTCGTTAATCCACACCAGAAGACTGAGACTAAGGCCTCCTGGTCCCATCGTGTCTCGGCCGCTATGGTCCTGAACTCCTAGGCGTACTGGGCCACAGACCGACGTCCCTGTGAAAGCTGAAGCAAAGAGTCAGAAGCAGTTTCTTGGCATGCGGGGGTATCGAATACCTGTCGAAAGTCTCGTCTGAAGGCAGCATAATCTCGGGTGATTTCGAGATGTAGTTCCCAGATCGGGGAGGCCCATGCCAGCGCATTTCCAGTGAGCAGGCTGTAAACATATGCCACCATCTTACGACCGGTGGAATATTGCAGCGGGGCCATCTCAATCTGGATCTCACATTGATTAAGAAATCCACGATAGGCGTGCGGATCCCCCCCATACGGCTTGGGTGCCAGAATCTTCAGGCCTGTAGATGCGGTGGGCACCGGTTCTACCTGCGCCGGAGGTGCGGACACAGGTGGTGCCTGAAATGAAAGTTCCTGTACCTGTTGAGGGAGGAGAGCCATCTGATCAGTTAAGGCCTGGATTTGTGGATACATGGCCATCATCATGGAAGCCTGATCAGTCTGGTCTGCGTCTTGTGGGTTCGACATAATGTTATGCCGGTGCTGCCCGCAGAACAGACCCGTCCCTTATATTGAGATGGGGATGTATATATGCACGTACCCGCAGCATAAGGAGCGTGTCCGGAGTGTGGTGTTATTGGCATTGCCAGGCCAGGTGAAGATAGATGTAGCAATACTTGCCGGTACCGATACAAGAGGAGACATCGTGTGGCCGTTAGCCAAGGTCAGGGAGAGGAGAGATCTGGAAGGTTGGTGTCCAAGCAGAAGTCGAGGGGCGTGAGAAGCTGCGAGGTCAAGTGAGAGCCGGGGTCCAGAGCCCAAAAGTGAAGTCTGCCAAGCCGGGTCATAACCTGAATAACGAAGAGAGAGAGAGCCAGCATAGACATCCGCAAGAAGAAACTATGTCGAGCGATGTGGGAATGGCAAGATAGGCATTAAATAGTGCGGCTGGCGAATAGGCAGAGGGGGCAGACCTGGAGGAGTGCATGTAGCTGTCCTGGATAGGCTGCCTTGAGCAGTTTTGAGGCATAATTGCTGCCTGTGTGTGAGCTGGGGATGTGGCTTCACTGCAGGAGCAGTGAATAAATTAACTTGCTCCGGCGTGCGCTCCGTAACGAGGGGGAGCGCACGCCCGTGAGACATTACAGCCGTCGGAGACCCAGCTGCCCACGGAACAGCGGCCGCCCGCCGGGGACGAAGGGGGAGTCCCCCAACCACGGGAACCGGATGGGGCCGGCGAGGGGGGCGTCCCGCGGCAGCGGGTACAATGAGAGATAAGGGGTGGTCACGCTGCGACCACCGTGACCCCTGCATCCTCACAGTTTTACAAACAGAGACACCCTGATTAAAACCTATTAAATATAAAATATATATATATATTTTTTTAATTGGTTTGAAGCTTGGTGTCTCCAAATCTGAACCCCATTACTTTCAGCTAAAGGGTCCCCTGCTTCCTGAGATACATACCTCTCTGGTGGGTGCCAGTATCTTGCTTCAGTTTACTGTAAATATCCCAGTTACGTGGGCCAATAGGAAGCCGTGACCAAGACATTTAAACTGTGGTCAAATTTGATTAGTCACATGTGACCTCTGCCACGGGAGACAAGGTTTATTAACAACTTTTTCTTTTTCTACCAGGATCATTTAATAAGCAAAGCAAGGATGTAAATAAATTGTAATTTATCTCAGGAAAAGACATACACACAATGTAACACAATTTATAGGGTTAACACACTTACTGGGAACAGGTCTAACAAATAAATCTATCTATAGAACGAAATTCCCAAAAATGACCTCTGTAGGAGCCCTTTTCCTTGACCGGTAGGTACTCACGAAAGTCCTGGAACTGATTTTGTTTGTTTGTGAATGGTGCTCTAAGTGCTGGGACTGTGTAAGTGGAAGGGAGACTGACCTGGGCATATAGTTATGTACAGTACTAAACCTTAGGTGGGCATGAATTACCCTGAAGGATGGGGTGGGTTGTCCAAGGACACCCCCCCTTCCTCATTGGGTTAGCCCCAGGTATAATGTACTCACGATTGTTTTCCTTCCCAGGGTCTCCCTTCCAAAGCGTGCAGCTGTAGGGTAAAAGGGTTCCAATAGCCAGGGTGTGCAGCGCACAGCAAAGAGGAAAGAGCAGGTCTTGCAATTAAAAGTCCTTTATTATTCAAACATCTGGTTGTGGGACAGCAGCAAACTTCAACGCGTTTCGTTCCAAGAACTTTTTCAAGAAGTGCTGTATACAGTAAAATTGTCAGTTTAAATGCAGCTGTTCGCCCCGTTTTCGCGCCAAAATGACGTCATGACGCGTCATCCAACCAATAGGGTTTCATCTAGCCGCGCATGCGCCGCGCGCCAGAGTGTCCCTGGATCCCTCACAAGCCCCAGCCGAGCACAATCAGGATCGGCACGCCTCTCAGGGCAGCCTCTGCTGTGAGCACGCCTCTGATGGCCGTGTAGGATCCTCCCCCACTCTCCGCTTCCTGCGCATGCGCAGATGGTGCTTCTAAATCCCCTGATATTGTGAAACCTGAATGACGGTCCACAGTTAACCAGGGGGTATATAAATAAATACTATATGCTATGTGGAGGGTATAATACCCAATTCTGGCCACTGAAACACTGGGCAAACAGCTGGCATAAACACATACAAGGTTAAAAGTGTAACTATATATTAATCAAAAATAATAAGCAGAACATTATATATATAAAGCAATAATTTTTACCAAATAATAAACTAAAGGAATATCAACTTGGAAAAAGATAACTCATATATATTTACACAGTAAATGTATAGACAGATAAAAATATATGGAGAAAAAAACATATTTAGAAAAAACACATATACATATATAATATATGAATCGCCTTTTGGATTTTAAACAGCACTATTATAACAAAAATAACTTTATTAATTAAAAGAAATATTGTTTATAAGAAAAATGTGTATGTATTACATATATTATACAGCACTTCTTGAAAAAGTTCTTGGAACGAAACGCGTTGAAGTTTGCTGCTGTCCCACAACCAGATGTTTGAATAATAAAGGACTTTTAATTGCAAGACCTGCTCTTTCCTCTTTGCTGTGCGCTGCACACCCTGGCTACTGGAACTGATTTTGGCATGCAATGGCAGTCGTGACCGCTACATTCTCAAAAGCAGGACTTAGAAACTTTTCGGAGTTGAAAATCCTTGAAGACGGCTCGCGTCTATTCAGTACAGAGCATCTTTGAATTTGCTGCTGTTGGTTTGTCTCTTGGAATTTGCACTCCTGATTGTCTGCAAGTCCCCTTATGGGTTTCAGTGTCTCCTTCACTAATATCTACAGCCTATCAGAGTGTAGGAATTTCTCTGCCAGCCAATCAACTATTTGCCAGTATTGTAAAGCCGGGAGGGCACCTTTCTCAGTGTTTAAAGGGGCATGCGCCAACCTGGCACCTCTTCCTCTTTGGATACTGAGCCCACCCGCTGTCCAGGCTCCACAGAGTCTGGGTTCTGGCAAATGGTGGCCGGATAGCCCTGTGTTAACCCAGGATGTGGGTACTCAATCAGAACTGCAGTACCCCTCCTATTCTTACACCTTGCATTCCTGAGGCTTTCAAGTCCTGACTCCGCATAGACCCATAGGCACAAGCTTGGTAGCCATCTGGCCTGCCCGGAATCCATGACTTGGAAATCCCACAGTTCATTTACAGATTATCAGTACATATACCTATTAAATATAACTTTTTAATAAATTATACTGTGTCCTGTTTTATGTGTGGTAAAATATATAAGTCCCTGTTCAGATGTCAGGGATAGAGTGAGTGTATATATTTCCTACCCTCACTAGAATAGTTTTTGGCACACTTTAGAAATTACGTTAAAAACTTTTACACACAAGAAAGCACTCTCAGCTTTATCACATAGCTAGAGGTCCCCCTGAACCCCTAAACCAGGTCCAGGGTACTTGGGCATGTATCTGGGTACCTCTCCTTATACTAGGGACCTCTCTTTATTCTACGGACCCCGTGTATGATTGCAGGTATACATTAACCCCTTCATGTCCATTTACCTTGTCTGGAAGATGCTACAGCAGGAATCCTGGCGGTGAGTCGTAATAGTGTTTTCAGAATCAGAGTTTGCCTGGAGCAATGTGCTTGGCTGCATCCGAGAATCTCACTAGATTCCCGGATATCCCAGAACTCTGGAACCCCGATACATAGACACATTCTGTAAATACTTTCTCTGGCAAACCCACCCTGAAACTTACAGCCTACAAATGTCCCGGTCCCAGCATCCCAGGAAAGGCAAAACACACAGAAATCTTTAATGTCACAGTCACAGTAATGCATTCAGGACATCTGGTCCAAGAGCTGACACTCTAGGACCTCAACACACAGATCAGGAGTAACCAAGTGGGCTGAACCTTTATTAGTGAGCCTAGTTAACCCCTTCACCATTACAATCACCATATTGTTGACTGAAAATGAAACCCCCTGCTTCCCGAGATACACACCTACGTAGTGCTGCCAGTATAAATGTCCCAGTAATGGCTCCCTATTGACCCACATTACAAGGACATTTAAACTGAAGATATACTTTACTGCCATCACCA
Source organism: Ascaphus truei (assembly GCF_040206685.1). Taxonomy (NCBI): domain Eukaryota; kingdom Metazoa; phylum Chordata; class Amphibia; order Anura; family Ascaphidae; genus Ascaphus; species Ascaphus truei. The sequence goes on along the minus strand of NC_134484.1, from coordinate 220,036,353 downwards.
ATGGAGGTATCTTTAGAAGCATCGTCTCTGGAGATGAAATTAATGGGGTTCAGTTCCGGAGAATCCCTGCATCAAGCTTTTTTTTAAAATGGGAACATTTCAATTATACACGAACACATAAAGTGGCCAAGAGAGGTCACTAAAAGTCCCTCATAGTTACACTCATTCCTAAGTCTAATATAGGTCAAAAAGTGCCAGTAAATTAACTGGTACCAAAAATATGATAATGTGTAGACCAACAGGAAAAATAGCCACTAGAGCTAATCTAAAGCTAAACAGACAATCATGACAACTTTAATACAAATTAAAACACAACGAAATGCATAAAATTACAACTAATATACACAAACTAAATCTAAAAGGTCCCCTAATGGGCGCACAAAGAGCAGTAAGGTGATGTTCGGGGGTTAATGGGACCTATATTGATATCCCCATGGAGTGTATATATATGGAGAAAGGTCCAAAATATATTTGCGCAACTGAATAGCTACACCTTACTAAAATGCAAAGTACTCACTGTACATAATGGGGAAATCCCTCTTACAAGGAAAACTAAACACACTGAGTAAATAACTCTGCTGAAACACAACTGAAGTACTTCATACTGTGATCAGGGTTACTCCTCTGAGTGGAAACTGGCAAATTGATAATGCATCTGGTATCATGGTTGAACAGGTGTATACCTTAGAGTAAGTATGCAGAGGTAATGCAACATAAACAAAAGCAAACAGGAAGAATACGACCTGGTAATTGTTGCTGCAAAAGTGTCTGAATGGTTGATGCCCAATGTGTATATCCGTGTGTGTAGCCTTCCTAGGGTTCTCCCAGTAGTGGGAACTGCAAGCATGCTCAGTCGCCGCCCACGTGACCGTCAGCATGATCCTTTTTGAGACAGAACCGTGGAAATCCCTGGGCCAAAAGAGCCAGATGATCTGAGGCTGATTAAAAATGTGCTACTGTAAATGTTTTGCTTTTTCTCTACAAATGAGTCAGTTCTCAAATGGAAACTTAGGACTCTGGCTCTATGCCTGACTATTTTATTTGCACTTATTTAACATACAGTTTAATATACTATCTCCTGTGCTAATTCTCCATCCAATTTTTACACCATCTATTTTGTATCAGGACAACACTCAAAAATTAACAATAACATTAATTCATTTTAAATAAAATAAAATGTACTGTAGTTATCCTTTCATTATTCATGCAAGATCCTGGATGCTATGCTAACCCAATCATTCCTTAATTCAAAAACTGTGTGGCTGTATCATTAATTTACTACATATATTATTCTTCTGGTGGTCAACGTTTATCCACAAAGCTAATTAAATGCAAAAACAATGGCCATTGTATATCTCATTAGCATAGATATAACACCAAGTTAAATTAGCACTGCCTTGCATTTGCTTAAAAAATTATGGATTGTAAAAAAAAAAAATAGTTAATTGCAATATTAGAAATACTAGTGTCCTCAGCCTCTATTACTAAAAATGAATAATAATGGTGTTGACTGTATTAGATGGGTAGGCTGAGTGCTTTCACATTATTGTGATTCTTGTATACTGTGTGTTTCTAAGTGGGGCAGCGCTTTTTTTTTCATGGAAATGCAAGATGGTTAATTAATAAATTGAAACAAATTTAGGTGAAAAATCAATTCTAACCCAATACAATCTGCATTGTTATTTCTCTTACCTTACTTCAAAGCTGTCTGACAACTTGAGAATCTCTGATATGCCATACACCTAAGGGAAATATGTGAGTGGAATAGACACATTGTTACACACTACAGTAGTTAAAAATTGGTTACACTATATCATTTTTTTCCCCATTTTATGTATCATCTTCATGAATATCCTGTGCTCCCTTTACCTGGAAGGTATTGCTGAACACATGGGTGTCTGCTTGGGTTGTGCATGTAGAAATTATTTTCACAGACTTCTGCATGCATATAGATCAAGTTTTTCTCTGGTAGGCTCAGAATTGATGGGTTTATGCTGATTTTTAGAAACATGTATAGTCATAATTTCTTATTGCATCTATTGCATCTATTTTCAATAACTAAGGTTATTTCATTATTTGGTTTGCATTGTAGATTGTACTAAATTCTTTTATTTTTCCTTTACAAGACTTTTCTAAGACCTAATGTAATTTCTAGCCACATTATGTATATAACTTTTAATTTAATATATTCATTTTGGACATTAGCAATTATCATTTTAAATAAGTGATATTAAAATGAATGTTGGATATTTGCAGATTACATATTGTACAATATGAAGATTTTAATGTTAATTTGTTAAGCATTCTTGAACATGTTTCGACAAGCCAAATTGTACAATTTTCAGATAAGATAAGAAAGTTTTTTTCACATGAAGAGTACCTGTATGTTCCGTATTTTGAAAAATTCAATGAAATATGGAATACATATCTTTAATTTTTTTATCTGGTACACCTGGAAAATCTCAGACAGAACAAGAAATTACTTTATGTTATATTCTTCCTTAGGCTAGATGCCAGGCAGATATATGGAACAATTTTCTTTTGAAGATCTTTTAAAATGCAATATTGTCTACAGTATCTGGGCTAGTAAGTGGTAACATTTATCATTGAAAGTGAATGCGATTTAAGCTGTTCATTTTCAAAGGAAACTACATAATATACCATAAAAATATACTCTGCATAGATCGATGCAACAAATATAATTGGCCAACTTTGATACCTATTTACATTTTATTCTTTTAATTTTCTTAATTTGGACAATTGTAATACTGAATAAATATTACATGCTTAAATAAATTAAATACAAACATAAAAGACAAAAAAAGACAGGAGTGCCCAATGCTACTGTACGTCCAATTGACAAAAAATATATGGTAATAATTATAAAGTGCAAATACTTCAATAATAATATGTTTCTTGGTTATTTAGTTAAAACCTTTGGCCAAAGCATACCACGTCAAGGTATAACCAAATTTTGCAGGTCCAAACACTAAAACTGTGAACCTTTCCTTTTTCCTCTGTATGAGGGGCAACAACCATAGTAGGTCCTGTTCATACAGCAAAATGCAAAAACCTCCCAAGTTAAAAAGGCAGGGAGGGGTGAGCTCTGGTAGGAGGGGCCACCAACCTCCAAACAACTGTTGTGTGTAAATCAATTTCTAACTGGCAACTACAATTGGATGTAGCTGAAGAATGGTGTGATATTAACTAGACAGAAGAAAGCCAAACCTGAAACTCATAAGAGATATAGTATAGGATCTCTTCATATATCTTGAAACATAAGGATATCTTACATTATTCTTATATGTATATCTAAACCAGAGAGACGCCATATTGTCTCTTTATAATTATCTGGTACATATGAAGTTAAAAAGGAAAAATGGTTTTATTAAAGGAAATATATTCATGAAATTATAATCAAGAGGGCCTCTCAACTTTCCAATATATCGTGCCAAATTGTATAAACATTAAGAGATAACATTCTGGGAACGAGGAGTACAAGGACATCACAAGAATGAAATAATTGGAAAAACAGGATATTGGCAATTAGGACAGATATCAGGAAAGGTTATACGGGTCAAGAAATAATGATGATGGGACACAGTATGGATGTATGACACAATTTGATGGGGAACACATGGGAAGAGTAACAATTTGGGAAAAACAAGTACATATATGTCTTTATCGGAAATCCGATAACAGGGTATAAAGATGTGGATTAGTGGGAGGTGACTTCAGAATTATCAGAATCATGTTAGGATTTACAACTACCTACATTTGAATAATTCTCCATCCATAACCTGTTCTGAGGATGCCTGTATAATTTGACGCTGTGATGCTATGCTTTGAACTTGTCTCTGAATAAATCTGGAACAGAGAATCTGCTTCGTGTTCTTATTGACTAAGGTGCCACACCTTAGATACCAGAACCTCTACAAAGAAGGATCCTCAGTAGCATTGGGCACCCCTGTCTTTTATTATTTTTGCCATCTGACTTTTAGTGGCAATTGCCCTCCTACAGGGCTGGGAGCGATTGCTTACCTGTACCTCACAGCTAATTAAATTACTCATACAGTGGGTATTTAAACCCTTCTAAATATTCCTAGCTTTGTTGTGCAGCTAATGAGGATCTTTCAGGAGGACTCTTTGTCTCCTTATGTGTTTAGGATTTACAACTACCTACATTTGAATAATTCTCCATCCATAACCTGTGCTGAGGATGCCTGTATAATTTGACGCTGTGATGTTGTGCTTTGAACTTGTCTCTGAATAAATCTGGAACAGAGAATCTGCTTCGTGTTCTTATTGACTAAGGTGCCACATCTTAGATATCAGAACCTCTACAAAGAATGATCTTCAATGGCGAGCCAGTGCCCGAGTCCGTGACTTAACTCTACTCACAAAGGGGGGAAGAAGGGGTGAGCCCAAGGAGGGGTGAGTCCTTCTTCCTCTCACCCACGATCGTGTGAGTAGGGGTCCGGATAAAAGAACCTGAGGAAAAGAAAGAAAGAAGCCTCAGACGGATATCCCTTACCAGTGGAATTAATTGGTGGCCACCAAGACCAAACGCGATCGCTGAGAGACACTCCAGGTCTGTGCAATCAGGGATTCACAAGGAGTTGATCGCCTGCACTTTGAAAGCCTGGTAGAGCTTGTGAGGATCCTAGTCGACAAGGATCTTCCAGCGCCAGGGCTCCTAGAGGCAGCATCACTTAAAGAGTACGTGAGTAACGTTGGTTCACTTACTTTACATTCATGGATTTTATTAATGAACAGGCTAATCAGAGTAAATTACCCCTCACACCTCCAGAAAAATGTGGGTTGTGCAGATTTATGGTACTCTCTGTTGAAACAGGTTATGCATGCTTTTAAAGATATTGATGCAAAGAAATTAAGCAAGAATAAGAACATAAAAAAATTCCAGCTATTGACTAAACTGTTTTTTATTTATGAACAGAAAATGACAGGTACAGCTGTAGTACAAAGTTATGCACAGGCTGTACAAACTGATCCAAATTGCACACGATGTCCTGACTTATGGCGTCAATTAAAATTCTTGCAGGATCAGATGACTATTAGAAGTAATTTACACGCAAGAAAAATTGCTGGGTTGGAAGCAAGAGAGGGGGAGGAAGCCCAGGGAGAAGATAAGGAACAGCTTAATGAGGATTTTGAGGCTTTAAAACTACAGCACAAGACTACGATGAGAGAATATGCTGAGTATAGAGAAGGAGCCATCAACACATATATCAGTTACAAGATTGTATTGTATGTCTTTATTTATATAGCGACATTAATGTACATAGCGCTTCAAAGCAGTAATACATGTGGTAATCAAATAAATAACAGATAATATAAATAACAGATCATGGGAATAAGTGCTTTAGACATTAAGGAAGAGGAGTCCCTGCTCCGAGGAGCTTACAGTCTAATTAGTAGGTAGGGAGAACGTACAGAGACAGTAGGAGGGAGTTCTGGTAAGTGCATCTGCAGGGGGCCAAGCTTTATGTATCATGTGTTCAGAATATCCACAGTGCTATTCATATGCTTCTTTAAGCAGTGTGTCTTAAGGTGGGTCTTAAAGATGGATAGAGAGGGTGCTAGTTGGGTACTGAGGGGATAGGGCATTCCAGAGGTGAGGGGCAGTCAGTGAAAAAGGTTTAAGGCGGGAGAGGGCTTTAGATACAAAGGGGGTAGAAAGAAGACATCCTTGAGAAGAACGCAAGAGTCTGGATGGTGCATAACGAGAAATTAGGGCTGAGATGTAAGGAGGGGCAGAAGAGTGTAAAACTTTAAAAGTGAGGAGCAGAATGGAGTGTGAGATGCGGGAATTGATCGGAAGCCAGGAGAGGGATTTCAGGAGGGGAGATGCTGAGACAGATCTAGGAAAGAGTAAAGTGATTCTCGCAGGGTTTAGGATAGATTGTAGGGGAGACAGGTGAGAGGCAGGAAGGCCGGACAGCAGGAGGTTACAGTAATCAAGACGGGAGAGAATGAGGGCCTGAGTCAGAGTTTTAGCAGTCGAGCAACAGAGGAAAGGGTGTATTTTAGTTATATTGCGGAGGAAAGAGCGACAGGTTTTAGAAATGTTTTGAATGTGAGGGGCGAATGTGAAAGAGGAGAAGAGTGTGACCCCAAGGCAGCGTGCTTGGGCTACTGGGTGAATGATCGTAGTTCCAACAGTAATGTGGAAGGAGGTAGTAGGGCCAGGTTTGGGAGGAAGTATGAGGAGCTCTGTTTTAGCCATGTTGAGTTTAAGGCGGGGGAGGGCCATCCAGGATGATATAGCAGAGAGACATTCAGAAACTTTGGTTTGTACAGCAGGTGTAAGGTCGGGTGTTGAGAAATATATTTGTGTGTCATCAGCATAGAGGTGATAATTAAACCCAAAAGATGTTATTAGGTCACCTAGAGAGAGTGTATACAGAGAAAAGAGAAGAGGTCCCAGGACAGAGCCCTGGGGTACCCCCACAGAGAGATCAATAGAGGAGGAGGAGGTGTTAGCAGAAGAGACACTGAAAGTACGATGGGAGAGGTAGGATGAGATCCAGGATAGAGCTTTGTTCCGAATGCCAAGAGTATGGAGAATGTGAAGGAGAAGAGGGTGGTCCATGGTGTCAAATGCTGCAGAGAGGTCGAGTAATATGAGCAGAGTGTAATGACCTCTGTCTTTGGCAGCATGGAAGTCGTCATTTATTTTAGTGAGGGCTGTTTCCGTGGAGTGAGCAGTGCGGAAGCCAGATTGTAGAGGGTCTAGGAGAGAATAGGTGTTGAGAAAATGGAGCAAGCGAGAGAATACAAGACGTTCAAGGAGTTTAGAGGCAAAAGGCAGGAGGGAGACAGGTCGATAGTTAGAAAGACAGGTAGGCTGTTTTTGAGTAATGGTATGACTGTTGCATGTTTGAAGGAGGATGGAAAGGTTCTAGAGCAGAGGGAGGAGTTAAAAATGTGCGTGAGCGTAGGGATTATAGTAGGAGCAAGAGGTTTTAGGAGATGGGAGGGAATGGGGTCAAGAGGGCAAGTGGTAGAGAGAAAAGAGGCGATCACATCCTCCTCTGAGACAGTGGAAAAAGAGTCAAGGAAGGCAGGAGGAGAGTTAGGAAGAGGTGTAGGATGGGAGGAAGAAACAGAGGGGATGTTCTGACATATGGATTCCACCTTTTCCTTAAAATAGTCAGCAAAGTCCTGAGCGGAGATGGAAGAAGGAGAAGCCGCTGAGGGTGGTTTGAGTAGAGTATCAAAGACAGAGAACAGTCGGCATGGTTAGACTTGTGCATGTTGATTAGTGCAGAAAAGTAGGCTTGTTTAGCTTGCGAGAGGGCAGAGTTGAAACAGGATAGCATAAATTTGTAGTGAAGGAAATCTGCGAGAGTATGAGATTTCCTCCAGAGGCGTTCAGAGGAACGAGTGGAGGAATGCAGCATGCACGTGTGGGAATTTAACCAGGGTCTAGGGTTAGATGGGCGAGTGTGGCAGAGAGAAAGCGGGGCATGTAGATCAAGAGAGGAGGTCAAGACAGAGTTGTAGTTCCTGACCAGGTTGTCAGGGTCTTTAGCAGAGCTTAGAGAGGAGAGGGAGGAGTGTAACGTGGACTCAAAGTCAGGTAAGTGAATAGAGTGCAGGTTTCTGCAAAACCGGGGGGTAGATGGAGGTGGAGAAGGGGAGAAGCGAGATAGAGAGAATGAGATGAGGTGATGGTAAGAGAGAGGAAAAGGGGAAATGGAGAAATCAGAGAGAGATAAGTTTTTAGTGAAAACCAGGTTTAAGTAGTGGCCATCCTTGTGGGTGCTGGCTGCAGTCCACTGTTGAAGGCCAAAAGAAGAGGTTAGAGAAAGAAAGCGGGAAGCCCAAGGGAGAGAAGGGTCATCAATGTGGCAATTGAAGTCCCCAAGGAGAAGAACAGGGGAGTCTGAGGAGAGAAAGAAAGAGAGCCAGGATTCAAAGTGAGAGAGAAAGGCAGAGGGGGGATGAATAGAGGTAGGTGGGCGATAGATGACAGCCACGTGGACAGGGAGAGGAGAGAAGATCTGGACAGTGTGAACCTCAAAGGATGGAAAAGCAAGAGAGGGGGGAATAGGAAGAGTTCGGTAATGGCAGAGAGAGTAGAGCAGGATCCCACACCTCCATCCCTGCCATCAGGGCGTGGAGTGTGGGAGAAAAAAAGGCCACCATAAGAGAGGGCAGCTTCCAGAGCAGATTCAGACTGAGTGAGCCAGGTCTTAGTTATAGCAAAGAGAAGCAGGGAGTGAGAGAGAAAGAAGTCATGCACAGAGAGGAACTTGTTAGAGAGGGAGCGAGCATTCCAAAGGGCACAGGAGAAAGGGAGAGAGGAGGGAGGGTGGCATGGAATGGGTATGAGGTTGGAGGGGTTAACACCAGAAGGAGTAGAAGTTGCATGTGGGAGGCGAGGACGAGAGCAAGTAGAAATAAGGCAGAGACCAGGATTTGGAGAGATATCCCCAGAAGCAAGGAGGAGAAGCATGGAAAGAAAGAGAATGTGTGAGGATGATTTGTAGGGGTGTGTTTTAGTGCAGGATGTATAGCTGTGTGGTGTCAGAGGACACAGGTAAGAAAGGAGTTCATGTGAACTGAGAAGTGGGGCAGAAAGGAGAGATGGAGATATATGAATAGAGTTGGAAACATAAGGAGACTGGTGGAAGGAAGTGCATAATTTGAAAATAAGTGAGGTTGCAGCAAATATAAAAAATAAAGGCGGCATCACAGCAATAGTTAAGTGTTGAGATGTGCAGTCTTAGATAGATGATATCCTCTTTTCCAACGTAGATCAAAAGCAGGAATCAGAAGCAGTAGGTGATGTCCACTTTTCCACTTCTTTTTGAACTTCCTTTTTAAACTTCATATTCTAAATAGAACTAAATACACAGCAGGGGAGGATATCAGGATAGACAGACAATTGGAATATGTTTTTACCTAAATAGAACTAAATACACAGCAGGGGAGGATATCAGGATAGACAGACAATTTGAATATGTTTTTACCTGAGGAAATAGAAGAGATGAGATGAGTGAGTGATTCAATAGTCTTCCTTCCTTTTTAAACTTCATATTCTACTTGAAACATTTCTACTTAAAAGCATATCTGCTTACAAGCATGGCTGCTAGCCAGATGAACTGAGGGAACTGCAAGTCCAGTTACAACACAAAGATGATTACATTAAAGGGTTTAGGGAATCCACTAATGCAGGGTCTGATTTTAAAGGGTTTGCAAGCAAAGATTTTCTTGCCTCTCCTTCAACTCCTAAGGGATTCCCTATGCCTAGAAAGACTTCTACACCCTCACCCATACCAAACATTGACACACTGACAGGAGGTCAGAATATTATGAAAGCAGTCAAATCTATAACACCTTATGACAATGCTAAGGGGCCTTTTCAGAATATGTAATGTTTTGAGGGATGGAGACGCAGGCTAAATTGGTCAGATCAGATAGCTTGCCAAGCACTGATTCTGTGGCTCCCATTGCATGTTGCTAACAAGGTAGAATAGGTGGGAAAACCCATAGAAGAAGGTACAGCAGGTTTGGGTACCAAGACATACATGAATGCAGGTCAGAGATTGCGCACCATTGTAAAGGCTGTCACGGGAGTACCCCAACTGGGACATACTGCCCTGGATTCCTTTAAAATTGGTCCGCATGACGATCTACAGGCATGTGCTGTAAGCTGAGAAAATGCTTGGAAATTGGTTATGGGTAAAGAGTCTGTACAAATGACTGAGGAAGATAACAAGCAATGCATAATTGAGTTTTTTCAGAAAATAAGGGAATTTGACCCTGCCATAAAAGTGTTGGCTATGGCAGCCCCAAGTGTAGAAGCAGCTGCACAAGTTTTGATAAACAAAGGGTTGGTTTCAGAAGGGGGAACACAATTGAGACAAGTTTTACAGGTCCTGATGCCTATGGTAATGACTACAACCCGACCTACCCTAATCCCACATACAATCAAAACGCCAGACGTGGTAGAGGAAGAGGTATGGGGAGGGGGCTGGGAGGACAGGGACAAAATGCGCCTTTTGTATGTTATTATTGTGGTAAGCCAGGACACATGAGAAGGGATTGTAGATCTTTGCTGTATGATCAGGCACAAGAAGGGTACTGTAACAGGGGAGTAATCCCTGTTCAAGTAATGTGCCTTTAATCTAGCAGTGTGGTGGTTAACTGCTGGTAGTCAATTAATAAACACCACCTGCCTGATCTAGTTTGCTTACAAAAGCCTGTCTGTTGAGACAGGAAGTGACTCCTTAGCTCTGAATGAGAGCTGACCTTTGGAGACAGAGGAGTGTTCTTGAGTCTCCCAGGAGAGACTGACCAAGAGAACACACATCTCTGGAGCTGACCGGTCTTGGGCTCTGCCCAGCATAGCTGATTGCAAGACACAAATAAGACTTCTGAACCTGGATGCTGATATTTTCTGTGCACGCACGGGTGCGGTTCCAGGAGAGCAGAGAAAATTACTCTACAGCAAGAAACAGATAAGACTTTCATTATTAAGAGACTGCTTATATCTGCTTCTTTCATGCTATATGTTTTGGAGCTGCGAAACATGCTTGGCTTAGGGAGTTGTGAATTAATTGCATGGTATTTTCACTAGAGATACTCCCAAGTGAATAGAAGCTTTGTTCCCCCCCTGTGTTTGGATGATTTCCTGATGAAAAGGAAAAGGCACAATAAAGCCTATTATAATTTCACCTTATAAAAGCCTCCAATTGTGTACCTCTGTGAATGTCCGTCTACATATGGTGTCCGAGGTGGGACAAGAGGTGTCATTGTATTTAAAAAGGACCGGAGATTTTTATGTGAAATTTTTTTTTATGCTTTTTGCCTACAAACAATCTGAGAAACTTAGAGAAAAATAAAAAAAAAACCTCATGCAGCAGAGATCAGAATTAAAGGGATACACATCACTGAAACCACACTGCACTGAAACTTACAAAAACCCAGAAGAGACTGCTGAAGTAGCTAAACCTTAATTTGCCTAACACAAAGTGTAATATGGTCATTGAAATAGGGGTTTTGACTTTCAGCCATAGTCAGGGTTCAAGAAGTTAGTCAGCCCTTAAAAAGGGATAGATGTTTGTTGTTTTCAAAAGTTTCGCTGAATCAGTGAATACAGATGGTGACCCACGAGTGGTACTGATTTTGCAAATAAAGGTTGCCACACCGCATAGGGCTACCAGCTGTGAATGGAGTATATGCAGAAAAGTGTGAAAATTGATACAAGACTTTGCTGAAGCAGGGGAATTTTTAGCAAATAAATGCAGAGTGTAAAATTGCCCTATAAGGGAAAAAGTGATTTCTGAACTGTGTAAAAGGTTTTTCAAAACCAATTGCTGAATGTTGAGTCACCCTGCCAGGAATGAAAGAAATAGTCCACTGCAAAGAATGTTTTTTTTTCTGCAAGTAAAAAAAAGTCTGCCTATATATATCTTGGGAGCAAAAACAGACACCCAAAGTGTGAAGTGTGAATGCCATAATACCCAAAGATGAGACTGAAAATTACTGAACTCAGGCAGAAAACCAAATTCTGTTGCTGAAGCGGAGAGATTGCACCTAGCAAATAAATGGTGTAAAGCAAACATAAGTTTTTTCCTAGCAACTACACATTCAGCATACCTAATGAGAGTTTACACCTAGCAAGTCAGTGGTGTAAAGCAAATAGACTTTTTACCTAGCAACAGCACATCTTGTATACCTGATGAGAGAAAATGCATGCACAGTACTGCTGATATTGTAAAACTTATCCAAGAAAGAAAATTCTACAGAGATACCTGTGAGAGCTACGACCTCTACAAGCAAAATATGCCCACCTGTAGGACTACCACAATTGGGGGTTCTAGCAAATACAGTGGCAACAGCTGCAATAGCGCCTCCTGAGGTCAGGAAGAAAATTACACCTGATAGCCTAAAAATGGAGGACAAGATGCAGCGTTACTGTAATGAACCCTACCCCATGGAAGAGTGGCCCTTCCAGTCCAATAAAGAGGAAGACATCTCTTATGGGGAACCCGAACCGAGTCACACTCACAAAACACCCCAAGAATGGTGGGGGTGCCTGAACTCGGCACGAACAGAAAAGACCGCTCCCTTTGATGACGAATATGATCAACAGGAGACAGAGCGGGAGCAGCAGATCACCCAATATTTCTGTCAGCTAAAGCAACTGCAAGAAAAGCCTGGCGTATATAATGAAGCCGCTAAAATTTCAAATGAAGATGGAGACCCCAATATCCCTGAAGGGACGGTGTCATCCAAATTAAAAAGGCAGAAAAAGAAAAGCAGTTCTTCACTTACCGTGGAAGGAACAGACACATCCGCAGATCCTGTGGAGGAAAAGGGGGACCAAGTTGCCCTGCAGCCTAGAGAAAATGGAGAATTCGTCCCGCGGATAACCGAATATCCAGAAGGCCCAAGGCAGAAGTCGTGTACCCCAAAGAAGTGTCTGTCCGGTGCCAACAGTGAGGAACCCTCAACCAACCATCCCAGGGAAGTGGAGCCGGAACCAGTGAGTGACGATCCCTTGACCAACCCTGAAGATGCCCTGAAAAATGCCAGGCATGACTGTGATCTGCTCTGTGAAGAATTGGAAAGGGAGAGAGAAAATAATACTGAGCAACAGAAGACTGTGCTCGCAATTTACTCTGCAGCCAAGACCGAATTGGAGGATCTCAAGACTGAGCTAGAAACTGCAAAGGCTACTATTTCTGCCATGGATGAAAAGCAGAGCCAATCTGATAAAATGGTGGCTACGCTAAAGCGGAAGTATGAGGAGGCACTGAAGCAGATGACTTTCTTCCAGCAAGAGGTTCACACTCTTCGTATAGAGCTTGATGCCTCACATCATGAGACCAACAGCTGCCGCACAGACCTGGAAGTTTCCAGAAAGGAACTACACAGTCTCACTGAGGAGCTGGACATTGCTAAAGAAACTATTGATAATCTTGATACAGATCTCAAAGTCTCTCAGTAGGAGCTTCAGACCCTCAACCTAGAGAAGGAAGTCTCACGCCAGGAGAGTGTCATTCTCAAAGCAGATGTGCGTAAATGGAAGGAGGACTGCAAAGAAGCCCTGAAGAATACAGAGACTGAAAAAAGAGAAAATTCAAGATTAAAAAGAGATAACTTAAAACTGAAAGAAGAAAATTTTCAGTTGATAGAAGAAGTCAAGGAAAGGTTTGAAGCAGAGCACCGACTGCAGAACCAACTGCAAGGTCTGCGTACACACCTCCTGTATGCTGAGGAGAAGCAGCAAACGCTGCAGGAAGAAAAGCTGAAGGCTGCTAAAGAAATTCAAGTGCTGCAGGAACGTCTGATGACCCAGTATGTCCCCGCAAAGCAGCATGAGAAACTGAAGGCTACCCTGAGCATCACCAAAGCAACGCTAAAAGCCAAGCTTAGAACCCAGGTGACGCGGCACAAAAGGGAGCACAAGAAGGTCCAGAAACTGAAACAAGTAACTGTGGCCCAAGCAAAGAAGTTCATAGTGCTTCACAATGCAATAAAAATGTGGAGGCAAGCTCATAGAAAGCAAATCATGCAGATAAATTCCCTGAGAAGAGACTTGCAAGACACACTCAAAAAACAGGGATCTCTCGCGGATGAGATTACAGTCCTACAAGGACAAGTATTGACCCTGACTAAGCGTCAGTATCCCACAGCCTCAAAAACCCATGAAGACAAGGGTACAGTGAGAGCTGGGAATACCGCTCATCTGAAAGACAAGGTTGCAAAATTGGTCCACCTAAACAAGCACTAGCAAAACCTTCAGCCACCCAGCAGGCAACAAAAGAAGGTACACGTGCTGAATTAAAACCAGAAGAATCCTTAGCTGATGAAGCTGAAAAGATGAGACATTCTCTGGAAGTAGGTGTGGAATTGCAACTTAATCTAAAAGGGGCTGAACTAGCAACCCCATTCAGTGAGAAAAGGGCAGAGCGACAGCTTCAAGAGCGGAAAACTCAAAGGGCGTTTTTTAAAACTGCAACTGCTGCCAATCAGTATGCCTACAATAAGACGAGCACCCGACACGAGGGAAATCTCATGACCGTGCACGTAGAAAAAAGACTATACTTGGAGAAAGTCCTCCTCGAGCGACTGAGGGGTGCTGATCTCAAACACCTTCAGGAGGAGACACGAATAAACTGGAGAAAGGGCTTCAATCCCAATAGGACTGAGGGTTCTCTTCCTCCATCCACTCTCATTCAAGTCACTGAGATATCTAGAATGAGAGTGGAAGGATGGGCTTTGGCCGTGGCAAGCCCGAGCTTCCCACAAACAGGGGAGGTATGTAACAGGGGAGTAATCCCAGTTCAAGTAATGTGCCTTTAATCTAGAAGTGTGGTGGTTAACTGCTGGTAGTCAATTAATAAACACCACCTGCCTGATCTAGTTTGCTTACAAAAGCCTGTCTGTTGAGACAGGAAGTGACTCCTTAGCTCTGAATGAGAGCTGACCTTTGGAGACAGAGGAGTGTTCTTGAGTCTCCCAGAAGAGACTGACCAAGAGAACACACATCTCTGGAGCTGACCGGTCTTGAGCTCTGCCCAGCATAGCTGATTGCAAGACACCAAATAAGACTTCTAAACCTGGATGCTGATATTTTCTGTGCACGTACGGGTGCGGTTCCAGGAGAGCAGAGAAGCTTACTCTACAGCAAGAAACAGATAAGATTTTCATTATTAAGAGACTGATTATATCTGCTTCTTTCATGCTATATGTTTTGGGGCTACGAGACATGCTTGACTTAGGGAGTTGTGAATTAATTGCATGGTATTTTCACTAGAGATACTCCCAAGTGAATAGAAGCTTTGTTCCCCCCCTGTGTTTGGATGATTTCCTGATGAAAAGGAAAAGGCACAATAAAGCCTATTATAATTTCACCTTATAAAAGCCTCCAATTGTGTACCTCTGTGAACGTCCGTCTACAGGTACAAAGGGGGATCAGAGGGCAATGAGAATGGGCTTTACCCACAGTATAGGGGACCCCCACAGCCCACAGCACCACCCATGCCCCCTATGCAACAACAGTATTCACCCCCGCACCAGTATCACAATACAAAGACCAACACAACCCCATGCCAAAGACAAGCCCTTATCACTAGGCACAGAAAATGCTAGCAGCAATAATACGGACTGGGGAGCAGGGAATGGGAAACATGGAGAAGGACAGCCCCGTGAGTTCAGCATAGGGGTGTGCCCCCCCTGTCACTCTGTCATTTGTTGCAAATATATCCTTAGCAGGTGACGGGAGACCACATCTCCTAGGAGTGATAGAGGGGAGAAAGGTTGAAATACTCATTGATAGTGGGGCATCCGTTTCTACAACAGGTTTGCCTTTGAGGGTCCCCGAGGCTGCTGAAGAAGCAGTCTTGGTGAGCTTCAATGGCAAAGCTACCCCGGATGTTTTGTGCCCGGAGGTAGTGGTTTATTTAAAATATTATGTTATCTGTGTTGCAATGTGGAAAATGGAGGCTATGCATGCTACTATCTTGGGTTCAGAAGTCATGCAGAGAGAAGGGTGGCTTATTGATTATCCTAATACGTGTATCTGGAGGGTTCAACCCTCTAGAACAAAAACACATGCTATTGAAAATACATTTACACCTTTCAAGTCACGTTCCAAAGTATTGGAAATTGTAACACAACCCTGGCTCCCTGGAGCGCCCGAGGCAGTAGAACCCTTTCTGGAGTTGTATCCCAAGTTGTGGGCAACTTCCAGAATGGATTGTGGTCGCATGGAAACGGAGGTTACTATCTCGGGTCCCCATCCGCCAGCTGTGAAACAATACAAATTCCCAGAGGAAGCTGTAGAACCTGTGCAAAGAATAATTAACTACTAGAACAGGGTGTAATAAGGCCATGTAATTCACGGTGTAATTCTCCGCTTTGGCCTGTAAGGAAACCAGATGGAAGCTGGAGACTTACCATTGATTTAAGAGCTGTCAACAAGGTCACACCTTCAGCCACACATTTGGTAGCTTCCACACCCGACATTACAGCACGAATAGACGGCAATTGCACAGTATTTAGCTGTTTGGACATCAATAACGGCTTATTTTCCGTAAAATTAAGCCAAGATTCGCAATATCGTTTTGCATTCAGTTTCAGAAATACACAGTATACATTCACCGTTCACCAACATACTTCCACCAGGCTCTGGCTAGAGTACTGGAACCTTTAGGCTTAGGGGATACCATTTTATTGTATGTTGATGATCTGTTGATACAAACTGTTACAAGGGAGGAACATGTAACCATTTTACATCGAGTCTTTTCTGCTCTAATGGAGTCAGGATTGAAATTAAACACCTCTAAGGCACAGCTGCTGCAGGGGTCGGTTAATTTCCTAGGGTTAAAAATCTCTAGTGGAGGAAAAGCACCCCATGAACACATAGTAGCAGCCATACGTAAGTTACCCCACCCTGATTCAATGACAGGGTTGAGGAAATTTCTGGGTCTTGTTAATTTCTCTCGGGAATTTATTGAGGGGTTTGCTGAAATTGCCCGACCACTGTATGATTTGCTTAAAGGGGAACCTTTGCCAGAGGGATTACGGTGGGCCGATGAATGTCACAAATCTTGGTTATTGTTACGTGATGCTCTGTCCACAGCTTCAATTTTGGGTACTGTGAGGAAATCAGAAGAGTTTGCCATTCAAGTACATGCTTTGGACACCGCTATCAGTGCGGTCCTGTTACAACAAGATCCTTTGGGATCTGTTCGTATACTGGGATATTTCTCTCGGGTGCTGTCCCCGGTAGAGAAGGCATGTTTGAGTGTGTAAAACAGTTAATGGATCAACATGGGGCTGTTAATGCAACAAAGCATATTGTGGGATTTAACCAGATTTGCATTCAAACTCCACACACTCCATTGAAAATGCTGCTACAAAATCAAGTAAAAGGAGTGTCAAACTAGCGATACGCCCACTAGCTTACAAAGCTACAAGACAAAATGATCAAGGTAGATCACAATGCCAAATACATTCTACCTCAGCTTATGCAGTACGAGGGTACATTACACGATTGTCACACTCAAGTCCAGCGGGAAAAAGTCTCTCCCTTTGCTAAGGAAAAGGATGAGACGGCTCCTGCTGTATTTGTAGACGGAGCTTGATACTGGGAGGATGGGCAGTTTTGGACAGGGTTTGCGGGGAACGACCCTGAGGGAAAGAAAACGTTTAAATTCCAGCTGCCAGCTTCATACTCCGCACAGCGTGCTGAACTTGAAGCTGTTAAATGGGTTATTGAGAATGTGGAAGGAAAGATAAACATTTACAGTGATAGCTCATATGTAGTGCGAGCATTAACAGAACACTTACCTCTGTGGTGTAAACGAGGTTTAGTTGATGCATCAGTTAAAGGCTTACAACATGCAGCCATACTAGAAAAACTGTACCAGGAAGGCCTTGATGCACCTGACAGAGTAGCAGTATTAAAAGTAAAAGCTCATCAAGGAATCTCAGAGGATCCTATAATTATAGGAAACTTTGAAGCGGACATTGCAGCCAAGGATGCCGCCAGATATGGGGAAATTTTATATCCTATAGTGAGAATACAGGATATTAGCTCTGTGAGTAAGGGCCTACCCACAGTCTTTATTGAGTCAGTCGCATTTGAAGGAGAACAGGCAAAATATCCCAAAATCAAACATTTGAGAAACACAATGTCCACTGACACTTCACTATCTGATCAGGAAGGAATTTTGTGTAAACAAACTAAGACTGGTTGCTTACTACCCATTTTGCCTGCACATTTAGAGTCTTTATTAGTCAAGTACAATCATGACACAATGGGCCACATTGGCACAGATTTGTTAACTAAAGTAATGCAAGACAAGTTTTGGAGTACCACACTAGTGCAGACATGTCAAAATGTTTGTGCTGAATGTCTTATCTGTGCCCAAACACATCCGAGACCTATAGGTCAAAAGCCCCAGGTACAGAGAGTACCTACTGCAGGTGAACCATGGGAAAACATCCAAATTGACTTTATAGGCCCACTTCCAAAAGCTAAGGGTGGGTATGCCTATGGGTTGGTGGTTGTAGATGTATTCACTAAATGGCCTGAGGTTATCCCTGTGCGTAACTGCACTGCTTTAACTACAGCCAAGGCCCTGTGGACTCATATTTTCAGTCATTGGGGTTTTCCAAAGGTAATGGAATGTGATAACGGCCCACATTTTGTAGGAAACATCTCAAAAGCCCTATGTGGTTTACTGGGAATACAACAGAGATTCCACATACCCTACCACTCACAATCTGCAGGAATAGTAGAGCGTATGAACCGAACGCTCAAGACACGCATACGCAAATGCCTTTTAGACCAAGGTAAAGATTGGGCCCTACACATCCCCGCAGTATTATTAAGCATTAGGGCAACACCATCTCAAGCAACACAAGTGTCACCATTCGAACTCATGACAGGAAGAAAAATGCCAGGTTGGTTCCCTAATGAACCAACTTTATCTGGACCAATGATCGCAGCGGCTGCACGATCAGAATAGTTGAAAGATTTACAGACACAACTTCAAAGTTTGTCTCAATTTGCAGCTTGCAACATGGCAAAACCAGTTGCTACTACCGTTGCTGACAAATTTATCAAAGGGGGGATGGTTATGATAAAGACATTTCGTAAACCAGGCCCCTGGGAGGCAAATTGGGAAGGCCCATACAAAATTCTTGATAAATTGGGCTCTACAGTGATACATGTGGAAAAAGTGTCTCAGAGACACAGCAAAGGTTGTAAACCTCATAAAGGTACCACTATGTGGGTACACATTGATCAATGCAAATTGTACAAAGGCAGGCTTCTGCCACTTCAGGTTGCTACTGATAAGGAGTGATGCTGTACTTGCTGTTTTTCAGGAAATGGATCCAGAGTGGATGTTCCGAAAGTTCTTTGGATACCCTCGCTATATGGTACCAGACGACCCCAGACGATCTGATGTAGATACCCCACAAGTACCACCGCAGCCATGGTACCAACGGCTCTTCGGGACCCCACCCTTTCCATTCCAGGAAGTACAGAGACTAATTCCTGAACCGGAACCAGAGATGGCAACTGAACCGGAACCAACACCAGTGATGACAACACAACCAAGAAGAGTGAATGAAGAATTCCAATCGGGAATGAAAAAGACTATACTGATTGACATAACAGGCAAACCACTGCCACGAAACAAATCATATAACACTCAATATGGTGCCACATCTCACACCATAACACAAAAACTATGTTACAAAATAATATGTATTCTTATGTGTGAAAACATTGCAGGACTAGGTCTAGATGACAGAAAAAGATGTGAGTACATTGACAGAGGTCTCTTTTGGTACACCATACGTTACTGTGACCCACCGTATTTAAACTCCACTGACGAGTCTGCATGGACAATAACGGTTACTGAAGGTGACAGGGTATGCATTCAGACAACAGGAAACGGCAGTGGATGAGTGGTCATATAGGCTAACATGATGGGTAATATTGGAATAATTGGGAAATGTAACTCTCCCTTAACTCCTGTTTGGTATTTAGGGGCAGGAAAATTCTGTTGGAATCAGGAGATGTATGGACCACAAGAAATCCACACACATGATTGTTCAGTAATCAAGTGGGTTGAGAAAGGTTTGTGGTGTACTCTGAACACAACCATCCTGATGAAAGGACGTTATGGTATTATTAGAGCCCCAATAATACAAAACAGCACACACAATCTTGAATACGATAGACCAAAAGGTTGGGTGGAACATCTTGGTTTTGGGAAAGAAATGTACCAATGGTTGATTGAAGCCGACAATCTGAAAGAAGTGATTGACAGAGATAACAAAGAGTTAGGACAAGCCAAGGTAGTCCTAGACCACAATACTAAGGAATTGTTACACATACGAAAGGAATATGAGTCAGAGGACACTTCCTGGTGGACTTCTGTAATACATAAAGGACCAAACAAGGGAATAGGTGCAGGTATACTACATTTTATGTTGCACCCTATAATTATACTCTTTTTATCTATGATTTTATTGTTTGCCATACTTCTGTATTTGTACTGTAAGTTGAAAGGTTTGGTGGGATCTACTCGAAGCCTCATAGCGGATGCACATGAGACTCAGAGATCTCTTGCATTCAGAGGAACAAAAGGGTAGTTCATTTATGCAGGTTCGTTTATGAACTAAAGGGGGAACTGAAGAATGGTGTGATATTAACTAGACAGAAGAAAGCCAAACCTGAAACTTATAAGAGATATAGTATAGGATCTCTTCATATATCTTGAAACATAAGGATATCTTACACTATTCTTATATGTATATCTAAACCAGAGAGACGCCATATTGTCTCTCTATAATTATCTGTTACATATGAAGTTAAAAAGGAAAAATGGTTTTATTAAAGGAAATATATTCATGAAAATATAATCAAGAGGGCCGCTCAACTTTCCAATATATCGTGCCAAAATGTATAAACATTAAGAGATAAAATTCTGGGAACGAGGAGTACAAGGACATCACAAGAATGAAATAATTGGAAAAACAGGATATTGGCAATTAGGACAGATATCAGGAAAGGTTATACGGGTCAAGAAATAATGATGATGGGACACAGTATGGATGTATGATACAATTTGATGGGGAACACATGGGAAGAGTAACAATTTGGGAAAAACAAGTACATATACAGGCATACCCCGCATTAACGTACGCAATGGGACCGGAGCATGTATGTAAAGCGAAAATGTACTTAAAGTTAAGCACTACCTTTTCCCCACTTATTGAGGCATGTACTGTACTGCAATCGTCATATACATGCATACCTGATGTAAATATGGCATTTGTAACAAGCTCTATAGTCTCCCCGCTTGCGCACAGCTTCGGTACAGGTAGGGAGCCAGTATTGCTGTTCAGGATGTGCTGACAGGCGCATGCGTGAGCTGCTGTTTGCCTTTTGGGCGACATGTACTTACTCGCGAGTGTACTTAAAGTGAGTGTCCTTAAAGCGGGGTATGCCTGTATGTCTTTATCAGAAATCCGATAACAGGGTATAAAGATGTGGATTAGTGGGAGGTGACTTCAGAATTATCAGAATCATGTTAGGATTTAAAACTACCTACATTTGAATAATTCTCCATCCATAACCTGTGCTGAGGATGCCTGTATAATTTGACGCTGTGATGCTGTGCTTTGAACTTGTCTCTGAATAAATCTGGAACAGAGAATCTGTTTCGTGTTCTTATTGACTAAGGTACCACACCTTAGATACCAGAACCTCTACAAAGAAGGATCCTCAGTAGCATTGGGCACCCCTGTCTTTTGTTGTGTACATTTGCCACGCTCAGTAGCACTGCATATATACATATATACACACATTATTAAGGTTATGGTGGGTGAAGAAGTGACAAAAAAACCTCCACAGAAAAGCATATAGCAACTATAAATATTACTGTATGCTCATTTGCATGTCTCAGACAGGTCTGCAACCCTGATTTTCACCATTATCACCCAGCACACAGCACTTCCACTGCAGCAAGGGATTCTGGGAAATGACATGCAAATGAGCACACCTTTTGTCTCAAGCGCACATTACATGAACAACCCTTAAGCCAATGCATGCTGCTTTAAACACAGCTTTCAAACATAAGCTGGGATGAGATGCAAAGCCAGTAAACCCACTCACAGACAGACTGTTTCAACCTTGTGGGTCTCTACAGTGTGAGGCTGGTTGTACTGGCTTTGCTGGTTTGAGACTGAGAGTAGGTCTTCACCACACATTATTAAGGTTATGGTGGGTAAAAAAGTGACAACAACCCTGTTTAAAAGCTATGTTTAAAGCAGCATGCATTGGCTTAAGGGTTGTTCATGTAATGTGAGCTTGAGACAAAAGGTGGCACTGTGTAATCATTTGCATGGCATTTCCCAGAATCCCTTGATGCAGTGGAAGTGCCATGTGCTGGGTGATAATGGTGAAAGGCAGGGTTGCAGACCTGTCTGAGATATGCAAATGTGCATACAGTAATATTTACAGTTGCTATATGCTTTACTGTGGAGGGTTTTTGTCACTTTTTTTACCCACCATAACCGACACTTGAGCTCCATGCAGCAGGGGAGGATGCTCGTCACAAGCCAGCTGCCCCACAATGATGACGTATCGCCGTCGCTGCGTTCCTGGAGCGTTTCGTCAGATGACTGACTTTATCAAAGGATAAATGAAACTCCACTCAGACCCAAATAAATACAGAAAGGGGCGGGTTGTTAAGCGACAAATATCCATTAAGAAAAGAGGGACAACCCTGCATAAATTATACTTCAATTCCTGTATACAGATTCGCCGAGAAACAGAAAACAAATAAATAAATAAAAACAAATCAATACTTGTATTGATTTGTTTTTATTTATTTATTTGTTTTCTGTTTCTCAATACTTTGATTAATCATTGCCTTCTCTTTTTCATTAGTTATATCGGCGAATCTGTATACAGGTATACTGTAATATATACCTGTATATGCGTCTGAGCAGCGTGGCCGGAGAGAGATCTTGAAACATGAGCATTTTATTCCCCTCATAGTCCACAGTTGATAGGGGCTGTGTTTGCCGCAGTATAGCTTCTTTAGTGGTGAAGAAGTGCAGTCTTATTATAATGTCGCGCGGCTGCTCGTTCTGCACTGGGCGCGAACGGAGGGCTCTGTGGCACCGATCAAGGGCTAGGGCGTCCTTGCTGAAGTCGGGGAGCAGGGTCTCCATCCATCTGTAGTCTGTGCAGTCCCCTACCTCTTTGGAGACCCCCCGGATCCGCAGATTGTTCCGTCTGTCAAGGTTCTCCGCATCCTCTTGTCTCTCCCGCAACTCATCGATTGCCTCTGCAGGTCCCCCGTTTTTTTTGTCTGTTTTTTTAACCACTTTTATAGTTTGGTCCATCTTCTTCTCTAGATCGTCCGTTCTTGTGCCCAGTTTCACCACATCCCTCTTTACCTCCTTAATTTCTGCCTGTAGGAGTGACTTTAAATCATTGTATAGTCTCTCGAAGTCTCGAAGTCACATCTCCTAACAGGCAATAACGCTTGGTTGCTGGGGCCCTCCTCGTCTCCTTCCAGTTCGGTGTCAGTGTCTGGATTTGAAGACGGCGCCATTTCCTCCAGGCCCCCACTTGCGCCAGCTCCTTCGAAACAAGCCCGAACATCAGCTGATTTTTGCTTTTTCTGGGCACCTGGCTTTTTCGGGGCCATCCTGGGATGTTTATTGAGGATGCCTGAGTTTTGTGTAATGAAATATTTTATTTTCGGGTGTTTTTAAATTGTTCTCTGATATGCGCGGCACGGAGCTAGAAACTTATGCTGCCATCTCCGTGTCCTTCGCGCATGCGCCTCGTCCCCCTCTTTTAAGTGTATTAATATAATAAGAGCAAGGGAGTTTTCCTTCAAGCAGGCAGAGCAGCAGAAACCCTTGATTCACAAGTACAGTGATCAAAAGGTATATGGCAGGACATCCCTGCAAGTGAGTCATGCATAATTTAACCCCGGACTTCTAAGGCACTCTGCTGGTCCCAGAATGTCTGACCAAGTCTGGAGTAAACAAAAAGAACTGACATGTTAACGTGCTAAGTGGGGAGGGGGAGATGTAAACAGCTTACCTCTAGCAGATGTCCAGATGTCCGGGGGAGGGAGACAAGATGTCGCCAGGGAAGTGGGCTTGGTTAGGTATGCTAAGTGGGACAGGTGCGAAGTCCGTGCATGTCCATGGCATACCATGAAGCCCCTTTGCCCGGTTCCATGAAGTACTGGCAACCTTGCCATAGGTTGGAAGTTTGGTTCCCATGCAGCGATTGGCTGCAGAGTTTACAGATAGGACTTTGGTGCTTTTAAAAGTACATGCAGCCGATCGGGATTAATCTGAGCTGGATTCGAAACTTTATCACATCGTAACCTAAGTCGATAGTTCATAAGATCTAGGGAATCCAGAACCAATCCTACGGCGGAAGAACGAATGGAGTACCTTCGGCAAAGAAAAAGTGGTTGCGAGCGGCGCCACTAGCCAAAGACTATTTCGCAGCTCTGTTTGCGCACCAACTCTGCTCCTGGGAATTGGTGCCAAGAGACTTTGTTTCTGGGAATTTCGTTCCGGGAACATTTTATTTCGTATTGTCCCGTCCCAGTAAGTGTTTATTCGTATTATTTCATAAATCAAGCTGTGTATGTTCATTTTGTAAATAAGTTAAAAAACAACACATAGAACCCCAGCAAGCTTTTTTTGGGAACCCCTGAGCCCCCACAAAATATAAATGTATATAAGTGTCAAAAAGGAGAGTTATTGAGCATGGCAAATGTATACAACAAGCGACAGAGAAGCCCAATTTATTTACTTACCTAATATTGTATACACAGGTGCTATATTTAGGTGCTTTTGAGTCTCCAGATATTTTGCAGATTTTCATTACCTGGATTTTGTATAATAAATTCATGTAGGGAGCATATTCTAACATTAGTGCTTGATATAGATGAGAGTTTGGGATATAGGTGCTTAAGGGAAGTACCATAGGCTCAAATAGTCTATGGGAATGGGCATGAATAAGGGACGATTTAGGCCCCGAAACATTGCTCCCCTTATATTTATCACATTATCGTTTACGTTTGTTTAGCGTAGTTTTTCTCTCCCCCTCCCCTTTAGCCATGTGTATTTTCACCCCCCTTTTTTTTCCTCCAATCCTCCTCTCCCTTTATTTTTTTGATATTGTGTAGTTCTGCTTGATGAGATGTTTTCTCAATGACTTACTTTGGGGCAATTCTCTAATGCATCTATTCTGAATACAATCTTCATTTTCAAATTGGTGTTTTGTGATAAAAAGGGTGAAACAAACTGCGCCACTGATTGTGATATATAGTGTACAAAGACAAGTGAATAAAATATTAACCCTCAACCATGTGAATACAAGTGTATCAGAAAGATGCAAATATAAATGCTAAATTCTAGAGTGCCACAATTAAAAATTAACCGTGTAACACATAAGTGAATAATGAATATAAATATAATTAGATCTAGTGAAACAATAAAAAACCTTTATAACTTAAGATAGAGAGTCTGCTGCTGATGGCTCAACATCAAATGGAACTAATAGGGAAAAAATATCAAACAGCACACAACTCTCATGTTCACAGCTGCGGCCACCTTTATCCTAATGTGGCCGTATCGGCGCAGCTCTGATAACCGCCGGCAGATGCAGTATTTTTTTTTTCCGGAATATGTTCCGGTATTTTAGCGCTCGTAATATTAGCATTTTATTAGCGCTGTCTGCAATACTGCAATAGCGTCTAAAAACTCAGGGGGCGTTCGCGAGCTGTTGTTTTCAAAGTCTAATACTTTAGCAGTTCAACCTACAGTACGTCAGTTCATAGTCTGCGTGTGCGCACACAGTAATTGTAAATTTGCATATTTATACATGCATGTGCAGTAGTGTATGTCTCATTTGTACATTGTTGAAACGCATAGGCGTGTACTGTAACAGTATCACATTTCGGCATATACAGCGCTCTCCCCTCACTCGCCCCCGCACACACACAGGCTAATTTACTGCACTGCAGTATTTCAACTTCTTATCTTATCTAAAGTACAGTACACCTCTCCCACACCATTCCTTTGAATGTGTGTCTTTCTGGTTTCAATCATATTCCTGCTTGCTAGCTGATGATTACTGCGCATGCGTCTATAACTTCACCACTGCTTGCTTGCGAAGTTCAAGAGTGAGTGAACAAAAAAAAAAAATTCTTGTCATATTTTATTTTTATTTTCTCCATAAGCCTGCCTAAACCATCTTGATATTATGATATTCAATCTGTGCTGTAGCTTTTGACTGCGACACTGTGCGTTTGACTGCACATGGTTGATTTGTGTGGTTTTTATGTATTTGGGGGTGTGGGGATCAAATTATTATGATGACCTGAAAATGGATAGAAGTGCGGCGCAACTGCGCATGTCCAATGAAAGGCTCCCGGATGACTAGTTCAACATAACTTTATTTGACACACACCAGGGCTACACCAGCATCTCCCCCTCAACGCGTTTCACCCTTACGCAGAGGGCTTCGTCTTGGAGTGATGATATTATGATGACCTGCCTGTTGAAAATATGTCATGTCTTTGAACTACAGTACAGCTAATCCTTCATGCAGCTGTACCCTGTACCTCCCTCTCCCAGGCACACAAACAAGGCACGCTCAAGGATTTGAACCTCTTATCGACAGAATCTTATTATCCAGAACCATTCCGTTTCTAAAGCTTGTCATTGTGCTTTTAATCATCCGTCCCTAGCCGAGCATCACCTCTCTGCGCCTGCGTGTAATCCTCTACAAAACCATTAATTAATTTTCCTATTGTTGGCTTTGTGTCACCTCTCTGTAATCCTCTTTGGGAAGGGAGCTAGCTGATGATTACTGCGCATGAATCACCCCCCTTCCCTTTGAGGCTTTGTTTACGGTAACGCTTGTGATAATTCCTTCTCGAATTTGATATGTAAATCTGATTTGCACAGCACTGTGAAATTGAGAGTTAAAAAAACATAATCTGATTCATGTTTTTGATGCAGTACTGCAAGTTACCACTTTTTGTCATTCTTTCTTTTCTTTGGTGTAGGGGGGGTGTCAATGATTATGATTATCATGAATGTAAAGAAATATTTATTTTATTTTATCAGGAACAAAAAATACAAATATACAAACAATCATGAATAATACAAAATGCAGTCTTTATTCAGTTCTTCTGTCAGTTGAAAATTGAGGGCCGGTGGGTAATCATAAATAATGCACATTGATAATAATATTAATTAATAATATATAATATATAATAATATATATAATAATATAAAATTTTCCGTCTTTATCTTCTTCCTCATTCTGTGTAGTTCATTGAGAGAGGGGAGGTTTTGAGTACATCATGACTGCACTATGATACGCTTTACTGTACACACAGTTCACACAATGTACACATGATACCCCCCTCCCCCTTTCCATCCTTTTTTTTCTCTGAAAAGACAAGAAAAGAAAAAAATAGTGCAGTTAGGTGCATATTATGGCATTGTGTACTGTATAGCTACTCCATATTGGACTACATTATGCAGTTAGTACTGTCAAACTAGTCTATACTGGAACTACTATATACTGTGACTACTGTTAAATACTTTGTAACCAGGTGGCTAGTGCTGCTCTCTCAGGAAAGAAAAAATCTGTGCCATACTTACCTGTATTATACAGTACTGTACTTGGTGTGCCTGTACTTATCATACTACAGTACAGTACTATACCATACTACCTTCCTGATGCTTGCCCATTATGCGCGATCACAATACACAACACAGTCGCAATATAGTCAATATATTTATTGCATCGTTCCATGGTGAGTACATTGTTCCAAAAACTCATTATGCCTTGCGCCAACTCATCCTTTTTGGAGGGTTTCACGACTTTTCGGATATGGTCCTTAAGCTGATGCCAGACCATTTCGATCGGATTGAAGTCTGGCGATCTGTCATTGGAGGGGGAAAAAAAGGACAATTAGTTAAAGAGATACAGTACACAGTAAAAACAGTGGGAAAAAATGAGACACGGTTACCACATTTACTCCGCTGGCGTCTTCACCCAGTTGATACCGCGCTCAAGAATATGCGCTGTTGACGCGGTGTGCTTCGGATCGTTGCCCTGGTAGAAACGGTGACCATCTGGGAACTCACGTGTGATGTATTCCACAATCTCAGGCACAATTTGCTCTTGGAAAAAAGCTTTATTCATGATTCCTATAACAAGAAAAGTGCTCAAAAAACTGCACACTAGTACAGTACAGTGCATAAGGCAAAAGCGTGTAACTTATTTTACCTTCAAAGATGACAATGCATCCTGGTCCACGCCTAGAGCTGGCACCCCACACATGCATCTTCACTGGGTGTTTTGGACGTGTCTTCATAGATATGCGACCTTTTTTGTGGAATGCAAAGGTGGCAAATCTCTCCAGCGATACAGTAGACTCGTCAGTGAAGATGCAATCCTGGAATGTTTCTCCACTGTCCATCCATGCCTGGGCCTGGACCACTCTCTTGATCTTGTTAACGTCCCATATCATAGGGTACGCTCTGTAATGACAAGGAATAATTTTATAGGTACAGTACAGTAGAGTTTCTTAAACAACACTTATACCTCCTGTACTGTCCAGTACTAACCTCACACGCCCATATTTCCATCCAATTCTGCGTCTCATCTTCTTTATGCTGGTCTTGGATACATTGAGATTGTGATTTTGCAGCAGAGTTTATTTGACCCTCAAGGCACTCTTCTCATCATACTTCACTTATTTTGTCGACCAGAAGAGTTGTCTCCCTACAGTGTACAGAAAAACAACAATCCGGTAAGTTACAGTGCAGTAGACCACAAGTACAGCACATCATTTACAGTAAACAATTATAGATGCAGCAATATAAACAATAATAGATATACTGTATTATATACTGTAGTTATATAAATATACCGAAATAACTATAAAATTAGATAGATCTATACTATATAGTTATATTAATATGCAGCAATATAAACAATAATAGATATACTGTATTATATACTGTAGTTATATAAATATACTGAAATAACTATACAATTACACTGGCGACACACTTTATTGCAGTGTGGCCAGTACCGCAAGCCGGGAGATTTCCCGGCTTGCAAGTGGCAGCCCCTCGGCGTGCCGCGCGTCTCCGATGCGCGGTCACGCGTCATCGGGTGCCTGCGCCCCCTGCATGCACGTCCAGGGCTCCCCGAGGGAGCCCTGGTGTCCCGCGATGTGGGGGACGGCGGCAGGGGGTTCCGGGGGACCCGGCGGACCCGGAGAGGAGAGGGGGAAGCCGCGATCGGCGGGCCTCTAGTCCACTGCTTCGGCGCGCGCCCGGCACCCTCCGGCGCGCGCCAGGTAACTGCTGCGGCCGAGAACGGGCAAATGCTCGAATAAACTTGGCCGCAGCAGTAGATAGATCTATACTATATAGTTATATTAATATGCAGCAATATAAACAATAATAGATATACTGTATTATATAGTTATATAAATATATTACGCGTTAGTTACCGTTGGTGTCCTCGTGCGTTGTTTGGTTTTTCCGTGTGCATGATAGCACATGGTGGTTGATGGCACAACGAGGCCAGAAGCAGCTAACCAGCGTTAGATATCTGCAATTCGGTGTCCGCTCGTGTAAATCTCCTTAATTCTCATGCTGAGATCCTTTGAAATCATTTTAACAGGCATAGCTGCGAGTAGAAAGAAATACTAGCACAAGAATGTATATTCGATGTTTAGTCGATGTGTATTTGTAAGGAATCCGCTCCTGGCTTTGATTATAGCTTTTGCAGACTTCTGCAGTTGCAAAAGCTTCCTCTGGCAATCAATGGCACATGTGCTGCCTCTCATTGCAGCTTCTGCCCTGTGCTCTATCATTGCAGGAATACTCACACACCCTCTTCCTGTGATTGGATCTCCGCCCTTTATATCCTGGGCTTTGGCACTGAAACAATGCCGAGCATAAATTCCTACCCTAGACGTTACTGTCTCTGCCACAAACCACCCTGGCTTGGATCCTGGTGTACTAACCTTTCTGGTTCTTGTCCCTAGTTCCTGAGGCCTGCTGCTTGTTCCATGCGGGGGCCCGTTCCTGACTTCTCTGCTGAAGCATTGTTTCCTGAGGCCTGCTGCTAGTTCCATGCGGAGGCCCGTTCCTGACTTTTGTGCTGAAGCGTTGGTTTCCCGACGCTGCCCTGCAGTGCACTTAGGCCAGCCTGCTGTCTCCCCCTGCTGAGACCGGCGTCATGGGCCGAGGCCGCACCTAACGCAGAGGCCACTCCCGCACTCACGCTCCTAAGCTGAAGCGGGGAACTCCTGACTACCTGTTGCCGAACTCCTGCTTGAATAACGACGATGCTGCCTTTTCCAATCCTGATCCTGCTACGTATGACTACGAACTGCGCACTCCGGATCAGTCTGCACGAACTAAGGTCGGTGACTATATAACCACACCTCAGCCCCGCGGTCCGGTACCGGTTTGTGGCGAGCACAATCGTAACAGTATTCAATGTGCAGTGAATCCACAAAATGGATGGTGTATTTATACGTTAATGACTCACATTAGAGTACGCCCACTTTTAACACCTGTACCTCGTCGCCATGCATAAAAGTTTACACACTTTGCATAGCCCACCACTCGATGATCTGTATCTGAACTTGCCCTTGTCCAGATACTGCATTGTGCCATCTGCTTCCATGGATCAACCCCGATTCTACGGACGCAAGAAGCCACTCGCCTCTGCCGTGCCTATCACACCGAAAAAGCGAAAGGCGGCAGCCGTTTCCAAGCCAAGACCAAAGCGACAGGCTAAGGCTAATAAAGAAAACCTTCTGCTGACCCCAAAGGCTAAGGGTTTTAATACACGTAAGCCTTATTATGTCAAGAAGAAATTCGGTGATGTACACTCAAGGCAAAACAAATGGCAGCCAACCCATTGAACCCCTAGGCCACTTCCTCGATTACGCTTCGACGTCTCTGCTGCCGCTCTCCCGGAAACCCACAGCGCATCTCCTCCACTAATCTTTGACGACGCTGCCGCTGGTCTCCCGGAAATCCACAGGTCACTTTCTCCATTACGCTTAGACGACTCTGTCGCTTCTCTCCCGGAAATCCACAGGTCACCTCCTCCATCCTTCTTCGACGATGCTGCCGCTTCTCTCCAGGGAACCCCCATCTCATCCTCCGTCGCACCCATCCACCCAGATGTCCACAGCACCCCATGCACAAGAACCAGCTCGTTAGACCGCATGCTGAATGGGTTAAGTGTGGATATCCCCGGGAACTCTATTATGCTGGAAAAGATAGATCTTCTTTTAGAGACCATGCTAAATATGGATCAACGGATGGAGAAGATGGATCAATGGATGGAGAAGATAGAGACTGACATAGCGGGGATACATAATTTGCTCAGTGTTCATGCTGCTGCATCCCCGACGCTGGAGCAGGTGGGTGGCATGGATGTGATGAATGGGACCTTCGACCACCTTCCAACACCAAGCGCACCCCCTCCACCAGAAGAATTTGTGTACATGTATGCCATTGAGGAGGAGGATAACATGACAACCCCGTCAAGACCACGCCAGGGGACAACACGGCGACCAAGACAGGAGGAAAGCTTCCTCCCAGACAACCTACCGTCTCCCGCCGCCACAAGCACACCCGCTCCCAGAAGCACACCCGCTCCCAGAATCCAACTACATACGCTTGCATCGATACTGTGCCCGACATCATCCTGCACGAGCTGCCACCGGCACTCAGGGAGAAGTATAGGGTGATGAGTGCTAGTTTACCCCAGAAGTGTGCCATGTTTATTTTTAAGCATCACATGTCCTACTTGGTGTACTGCGGGTGGGTCAAAAATGTAAACTACGAAGGAAATCGAGAAAAAAGGGCGCTACCTGAATATTTAAGAAGGGCTATTGTGGAGGAATTGCGGCGCTATTTTTCAATTTCAGATCCTTTAATGAAAATCGTTTGAGACTCCATTAATGGCATTTTGTGTCATACAAGGCATCGGCCCCAGAAGGACAATCTGGTGGGGATCGAATTTGCGTGACTGTTCAACTGTTGTTTATTTTTTGACTTGTATTAATAAAGAAATGTTTTTACTTACACAAGTCCTGCACAATTCCAGTCCTCGAGGGCCGCAAACAGGCCGGGTTTTCAGGATAAAACCGGGCCTGTTTTCGGCCCTCGAGGACTGGAGTTGTGCAGGCCTGACTTACTGTACTGTACATCATCCTACTGTAAATATTTTGACTTTCTGTACTTTAATAAAGGAGATGTTGCTTGTTTTAAATTTTATTAATAAAGATTTTTTTTACTAACAACATACTGTTGTGCTGTATAGTAAATGTTTTAACTTTTTGTACTTTTATAAAAGAGATGTTGCGTGTTTTTACTTGTATTAATAAAGAAATGTTTTTACTTACACAAGACCTGCACAATACCAGTCCTCGAGGGCCGCAAACAGGCCCGGTTTTCAAAGTTATCCTGAAAACCAGGCCTGTTTGCGGCCCTCGAGGACTGGAGTTGTGCATGCCTGACTGACTGTTCTGTACACCATTCTACTGTAAATGTTTTGACTTTCTGTAAATAAATGTTTTCACTTGCAGTAAACCATACACCTGTTGATGTTTTGAATTGCTGTACACTTTAAATGTTTTTAAATTGTATTTGTAAATAAATGTTTTTGCACTTAGTCCACCAATAAAAGAAAATGTTGATTTGTTTTAAATAGTTCCATTGTCTCCTTTTATACTGTAACAAAATACAGTGTTTCTAGAACATAGAGTACTGTCCAGTCATACTGTACAGTACTGTACTGTATACTGTAGGCATGCTCAGTACTGTACATCACAAGAGTATTAAAACAATACATGCTGTACGGGTATAGAATACACATATGTACTGGAATACATGTAGTATAAATGCATACTTTTTGTTTTTCGGGTTTATTATACAGTATACAATATATAAAAAAGTATTGTATACGGTCTGAAAACAACAGCATACTGTTTCAGGTTTTCTATGAAGCTCTCAGTTACAGTATTCTATCCTAATCAATAACAACGGCCACTAAACTGTAGACTCCAGTATGTGGTTTTTTAAATCCAATTCAGTAATGTGCAGGCATTGTTACACAAAGCGATATTATCCATCGAAATCCCTCCATGTGCCGTTTTCCGCATGAGATGACAAAGTTTTCTTTTCTGAGGAAAAACAAAAGTAAAAGTTTTACTGTAATGGTCAGTCAGCCCCCTAAAGAAGTTCCCTCAGTCAGTCCCACCAATAATTTTCTCAGGGGGCGTCTCCTGTTCACATGCGCATGCGCTTACTGTAGATGTGATGACATGCATATGCGTTTCAAGAAGGTTCCAATGCGCATGCGCCTAGCTTTCCATCAATTGTTCAGTATCTACTGTAGAAGCTGCTCAGCCAATGATATTGCTTACAGGAGAATCGCTTGACTGTGCATTGATATTGATATTTCAAAAACAGAATAAAATACGGCAACATTACTCACCATAGACTTTGCAAATCAGCTGGCGCCGAGCCACTGCCAGTCCCATTTTCTTGATTATACATGTAGTTGACAAATGCCAGCGGATGAGGCTGGAAATCGCTGTGGTACATGCAAGCTTGCTGGAATCTGTATGCGAAATCCGGCTCAGGCTGCAGGTATCCGGGCGGGGACAGACAGCAAGGGTTGCCGGTCACCAGGTTTTCACTGACGGTTGGACCGTTATTGGAAGCCGGTGCTGGCGCATTGCTTGCCTGCGACTGACGTTTCTTAGTTGGTTTTAACATGACCTTTTGCCTTTTGAAGTCTCCATGATCATAGATACGGGAAAAATTCGGTGATACACACAAATACCCTCCAATAACACAGGGATCAATACGAAAAAAACACGGATCGATACATAACTTTTTCCTTATTGTACAGTTCGCTTCCACACATCAGCATCTGGTGAAAATTTGTAAAAGTCATAGTTTTCGATAAAATACTGATAAATTTGACCAATTGTTGCATCTTATCATCTGTTGCATTAATCGCGGCCCATATTAAATAAGCGTACGTTCTGTCGGGTTTTTGGAACACAGACTGCGGTGGTGCACTCATGTCGGGACTCTCAGGACAATAAAACACCAGACACTGTGCATGTATTTTTTAATATGAAAAGCCTAAATTGATACATTATTGTAACTTCTTCAGTACCAAGGCCAAATTACAATGGACCATTGTGGTATTCTTTTAAACACCTGCAAGTCGACACATTACTGAAGCGCATGCGTATTACAATTCATGAATATCTGCCACCTGGCGGATACGCAAAGAATTGCAACCAAATTAATACGAACCATTATCAATAAACACATCAATAAACACATCAACTGCGGGTGACGCCGGCATGAAAGCAACATGAATGCGGTATGAATGCGGCATGAACGTGGTAAAGTGCGGTGAAGTGCGTGGCATTCGGAAAAAATCCCCGAAAAAATTCGGAGATGTTGGAGAATAAACGGGGCCGCGGCTGTAAATTCAATTATATTGAAAACAAAGTGAAAGTGATAATTGCACGTTCATCAATATAGACAAAATCAGGCAATGCATGTATTTAGGCACATACAATCAGCATGGCCGCTCATCCGACGGACATCAAGATGTAAACCTGGCAGCAGCAGATAAAATCCGTGCAATGGCAGCAGTAGATGGAATCTGATGTTAGCAGACCCCCTCTAACCAGCTCCGTATGGTTAAGCGTTTTGAGTTTTATTATGGTGTTTACTTATATTGTAATACTGTTGTTTAAGTGTTTGTTTTTAATGCAATGATTTGATACACTTGCAGGATACTATGTGATTGACCGAACCACCCCCAGTTCTGACCAAACATCATTTCCGGCAGGGTATTTAAATACGTACTTGTACTAGATTAAAATAACCCTGATGAAGTATTGATTTTCGAAATGCATAGGACTTTTATTATGGACTTTATCTAAGCTAGAATTATTGCTATATTCATCCCTTGCTGTATTCATTGCACTACTGATGATCGCGTTTGAGGACGCAGGTCCAGTGACATCAGTGGGTGACACCGCGTGATAACACAGTTGGGACCTGATCCAGGGCTGTGTAGGAGTTGATCTCTCACCCAGTATCCTGCTTATGAGTGCAGACATCTGGAAAAAGGAGTGAGACATTCTGGTTCCTCAGCATTAAGATTTAATTGCACTTAACCATACGGAGCTGTTTAGAGGGGGTCTGCCAAAGTCGGATTCCATCTGCTGCCAGTGCACGGATTTCATCTGCTGCTGCCAGGTTTACATCTTGATGTCCGTCGGATGAGGGGCCATGCTGATTGCGGAATGCTGTTTGGTAACGTGCCTAAATACATGTATTGTCTGATTTTGTCTATATTGATGTACGTGCGATTATCACCTTCACTTCGTTTTCAATATAATTGAATTTACTACACCATGAGAATTGTGCGCTATTTGTTCTTTTTTACCTATCAAATTGGCGTTTGTCTGATACTCCTTTAAATTGTGTAATAGACACTTTTGTATATATTTGTGACTTTTTGGGGGGGTTTGAGGTTCCTCCCTGTTCCCTTGCATCACAATATCAAGTACATTATTGTTAAATTCTAATTTGTGGAGTGCTACCTAACACAAATACTGTGTTTATTCTGAACAAAGTGTTATTTGCAGCTTAGGTGTTCAGTTAATATGTGACTTCAGGATCTAAATATAACCGTCTTAGGAAAGGCTTCATTTTCCCTAGAGAAGACAAGGAGAACTAGAATACTTTATACTGTAGCAAACAATACACTTGAATTGAAATCCCCATCGATATATATAACTACTTTGAGGTGCAATATACCTGTGATTGGGTGGAAAGATTGCAAAGGCACCAAGTTAAAGAGGATAATGAGTTTCAATCTCTCAAAATGTATGGACAATTGCTTTCTGTTTTTCTGTAGGATCCATTCTTTGGAATGAAGAAGTGTAATCTCAGAATTGCATTGCAAACTCTGGACGTATATTGTCATTTGGGGCCTAAAGTTCTACATGTTCTGTCTCATAAAAATGTATCTTATGGCAGATATGCTGCAAGATAAGAAAGGGCAAGGGGATATTTTTCTGGGATACCACTTATTCTAAGGCTGTTTCACCTATTTGTTTTGCAGGTCTTCATGACAATTTTGAATCTTCAAAACGTCCTTTCTCATATTAGCCATCTGCTTGCTGAAGTCTGATTGGGTGTTGCAGATCTCATTCATCTTTTGGTCTAAAAGATCGGTGTGGGCTTCAATTGAAGCTATAACTTGTTTTAATTCATTTAGCTTTGTAAAGCTCTCCTAGAAAGTCTTGGTTATTTTAGTCATTAAAGGTTTGCAAATAATCTGATATTATATAGAGCAGCTCTGCATATATTTCTGGTTTAGAACCTGAATTACGGTGCAGATTTGAAGTATTTTATATGTGTATATCTAATTTGTTTTTGTTTACATTGGTAGAGCTACTGAATTTATTAATTCCTTTTTTCTGAGACATTTAAAGTTTATTTAAATGCATTTTGCAAGGCTCATGAGATTGTAATTAGTTTGAATTGTGGTGATGCTTTGCCCATGTGGGATTGCTGTTTATGCTGGCAACTTCAAATAAGCAGTAATCACAGAATTTGTATATTATTTGAACATGTACAGTAATTTAAGGGAGGATACCTAGAGTTTCTGAAGACTGGATGCTTCTATATACATTCCTGGCTGTACACCATATTGGGAAAAGTCAGAAGCCTCTGGTCACACTAATTTCAGTCTAACTACTATCACTGCCAGCACTTTTCTTTATTTTTTCTTCCTGATGGTCCCTGTGAAAAATATAATTTGATACTGTGTAAACTGGTCTAAACATAGATGTGGGATGTCTTTCATATGCAGTACATATAACTTAAAATTATGTTTATGCATGATGTTATAGAACATAGGGGCTCATGCAGAGAGCATAGATAAGGAAATAGCGCCATCTTCTGGCGAAAAAACTAGCCAGAAATCCTTAAACTCGGGAGAAAATGGCGCGATTTTTAAAAGTGCTCTGAAAATTTTTCAGAGCTGTAAAACTCGCGAAACTCGTGGCGAGAACCTGAAACTCGCCATGCTAATATAGCGTGGTATTCCAGAAGCTCCGAATCGCTGGAACACGCCAATATGTGCATTAGTATGGCGAGTTTCAAATAGCCAGGAAAAGTTGGCAATTTGCAGTTGTTTGCCGAAATGAGTTAACGACGTTCTCTGCATAACACCTTCACTAACGGCAAATCTGTGACTATTTTACAGCCATTTTAAACTTTTTTAACGTTTCTCTCTGCATAAGCCCCATAATTCTGTTTATTTTCTCCCTAATCTCCAACCACATTTTCTCCTCCCTATAAAGCACTGCTTTATTGTACGTGACATACAATGCTACTTTTATGATCATAGCAATAACCTGCTGAAGGATTCTGCTTCTCTGGTTTCATGTGTTTTTAGCAAATTATTAGAACATATAATGTTGCACATTTATCTGAACTCATACACAGAAAAAGTTGGTCTATTGAAAAAAGTTTGCAAACAACATAAGTGGTGATATATTTTATTTGATAGCTAGAAATTATTCTTTAAAAATGTCTTTAAAAAGAATATCTGAAACCATAATGCTTCCATTTATTTTATACAACTCATAGACTTACTTTCCTCCATCACAAGCAGTGTATTAATGTTCATTTGCTTTGAACCTGGTCAAGCTTGAGAACTTCAAGAAAGACTCATATTTCAAAGACTGATGGCATTTGTGTCATTGGCTTAAGTTCACAAATAAAGAAGTAGTGAGTTTTAACTGTAACTAATGTATTTGTATGAGATTGGATGATCTAGTAAATCAGTCAACTAACAGGTCTTGAAAGTACAAGAACTAAAATAAATAGTGCAGTAAAAAAGAGTAAAGTGTAATAATATTCAGCCTTACAGTTCACTGGCTCTATACAGGTAATACACTTCTCATAAATGGTCTAAAATAATGTAGCTCTAATAAAAAAACAAAGTAAAGCATTGGACAATATAGAAATACACAATAGCTGGACTTTGAAAAGAAAATAGTGCAGGTATATTATGCATACTCAGCAAAAATGGGGAGATTTACTAAACAGTTTTCAGATGAGTCTGAAGACATGAATGTCAATGAGCTCTGATGCAGAATGGAAGAATTTGTACGGCTATATTTACTAATTTACATAAATATACAAAGGCATAAGAATTCAGTTCTTGGCACATACATCATTCTTTTGCAGTGTGTCCCTGAAAGTGGTTTCAACTTCATACAATGGCACTCCCAAAAATACATCCAGGCATGTGTCTCGACTTACATACAAAACCACACCTAGGGGGCTATGCACTAAGCTCCGAGCTTTCGCGCTGGCCTGAAAACAATTAGCACGTCCGATAAAAAATTAAGCCGGTGGCGCGATTCACTAAGGCCCGCAGCCCATTTTTTATCGGACATGCCCAAAACAGGTTTATCGTGCGTGCAATGTATTTCCCCCCTGCTATCGCACTTAAAGTTCCCGTACGCTAGGTGATTGAAAAAAAAGCCGCTTGTAACATTTGCATGGAGATTTGCCATCTCCATGCAAGGCTGTTACAGGCGATCGTACAATAAATAAATACATTTTAATTATAGTGTACATGAGCAGGGGGTCTCCGGAGCTGAACCGCATTGCTTTCAGGTCCGAGGACCCCCTACTTCAGGAGATACAAGCCCCATTATGGGGTGCCGGTATCCCCTGCAGAATTTCAATGTCCCGGTCATGTGACGCGGATGCTTGAAAGTGCAGGGGATAATGGCACCCCATAATGGGGCCTGTATCTCCTGAAGTAGGGGGTCCTCTGACCTGAAACCAACGCGGGTCAGCTCCGGAGACCCCCTGTACATCTACACTATAATTAAAATGTATATTAAAAAAATAATTAACAAACATCAATACACGACCCCCCTCCCGCCCTCCTCCCTAACAATAAATAAAATATTGTCCAGATATGGATAATAGATTATTTGCCCATTATTAAACACTGCATTAGCATACCTAAATAAAGTCAATAAAAACAATAGCCAGCTAATCCAATCAATACAAGCAGTAACAACATCAATTGGTTTGATTGGTTAGTGTTACTATTCATTTTGAGTTTGTTTAGGAATGAATTGGTTTCATTGGTTAATGGTTTAATTAAATAATTGTTGATGTTGTTACTGCTTGTATTGTTTGGATTAGCTGGCTACTGTTTTTATTGACTTTATTTAGGTATGCTAATGCAGTGTTTAATAATGGGCAAATAATCTATTATCCATATCTGGATAATAGTTATTTTGCACAGTATTGTACTGTATGTGTTAGGGGGGTGTATTTACACTGGCGACACACTTTATTCGAGCTTGGCTAGTCCCACGAATTCGGGTATACCCGGGTGTATTGAGGTTTGTGACTGTTTTCTGCCCGAGTACATTGAGTTATTTTCCAAGCAGGGATTGAAGCATTTTATTCCCGCTGGCTGCAATACTGCACAGTATATATATATAAACTGCATTACAATTCATGAATTTATGCCATCTGGTAGACACGCGAAGCATTGCAGCCTATTAAATCCTAATCATTATCATTTAACAGATCAGCCGCCCATCAGCCAGGCATGAACCCAGGCTGGGAAGGCAAATGCAACGGGGCTTGTCAGAGGTTAGGAGTGGCGCATTCCAGGTATCTGCCAGGTACATACCGGGTATTTACTCGAATAAAGTGTGTCGGTGCAGTAGTTAGAAATAATGTTTAGTACTTTTGTTGGCACAACAATGGTACCGCTGGCCCGCGGGTACCCCGGGACTCCTGCGGGGACCCGGGACGGCCGCGGGGTCAGCCGGGGACACCCGTGCAACCCTCGTCCTCCCTCGGGGACCCCCGCGGGGTCAGCCGGGGACACCCGCCGGCCTGTTGTATTGGTTTTGCGCCTGCAAAAAGGTAAACAAAGAATTTTTTCTAAGTCCAACTTTTTTATCACCTGCCTTTAGCTGGTGAGCTTTTTCAGTGCAACTTTAACGTACGATCAGTTTGCGTTGCTTAGTGAATCCCGCAGAAGGGCAGGATTCAGCTCAAACAGCTAATCGTGCGATCAAAGTTGGACTTAGAAAAAATTTCAAGGAAAAGCCCGTTTTAGAGCGCAAAGTGCCCGTTTGCGTTGCTTAGTGCATAGCGCTCGGCGGAATTTCACATTCTAAAAGCACTCTGCGCTCCTAAAACGACTTATCACTGCTTAGTGCATAGCCCCCCTAGAGTGCAAACTATTCAATTCTCAGATGAGAAATTGATGTTGGTGAAAACTATGTGAAACATTTTGTAAATGAAGCTGTTAATACAACAGATGTACTGTAGCAGATGTTATTACTCCCACTAGAACATTGTAGTGGGATACACACAATGCCCCAGCAGGAGTAGATACCATTGGCTTTGAATTAGACATGTACAAAAAGGAAAGTTGCTAAAACTTTATTGGACCCGCTGACACATTCCAGCAAGTGCAATAATGTCTGCTACCACTTGAACTTAAAGTGCTAGGTGAAATTTGGCATAATATATGCCTTACTTTTTGTCTTTGTACAAATATAGCAACATTTATTTCTCCTTGATCTCCTTTATTGCATCTGATTTTCAAGTGTTATGTCAGCTGCTCGCAGCTGACCCGCAAGTGCATTTCGGCTAGAAAAATTTAGTCTTAGCGTTGGTTGTAATATCCACAGAAATGATAGATGACTCTAATGTTCTAGTGTCTTCAAATCTAATTACAATGTAAGTTGTTCCTTATTCCCATTCATTTTGTACGATATGATATCCCATATATTTAAATGTAATCCACCACTTATTCCCCTAAAAATTTCAAATAACTGCAAAGTATTTTAAAATATATTTTTTTATTATTAGATTACAGTAAATGACAGTTTAGAGATAATGGACGCAGACTTTGTGACAATACAATAATACAATTTTCTTCAATCTTCTTCTAAATGTACAATCTTTTTTGATTTTCTTTCGGCTGGCTCTTGGACACTTTCACTATTAAAATGAGAATGTTATAAATTAATCATCGAGAAGAAATAGATGTATGAATTGCATTGGGGGGTATTGGGGGGGTACGTATTTGTTTCTTTAGGACATTGTTAAATTGCACACAGCTGCAGCGGCCATTATTCGAATAAATCACAGAGCCATTGTCTTGTGCTCTGCTGTATTCCACACGGTATTAACGCCGCATTCCCGCGTTCCCGCCGCCGTTCACGCTGGATTCATGCAGCCAGGCACCCGCGGTTGATCTGTTTAATTTAATGCTTTCGGATTTCTTTGGATGCAATTCCTCGCGTATCCGCCAGGTTGCAGAAATGAATGAATTGTAATGTGTACAGTTTTGTCTGTGCTACTGTGTCAATTGGCAGGTGTGTAAAACCAGATAATGTAAAAACCAAGTCTACCACAGTGGTCCATTGTGATTTGACCTTGAAGACATTATCAAATGTAGGTGCTTCATAATGAAAACTTATAAAACTCAAAGCTGTGTGCTTTTTTCTACATTCCTACAGTATCCTTGCACAATTGCTGACTGGACTGGACATAATGTGCACACCGCAGATGTATAAAAATAAACCTTACTGTAGTTATGCATTTTTAATATGTTCTGCAATTAATGCTGCAGCAGATAACATGGCAACTATAGCCGAAATACAGTATATGATTTTTTTCATTTAGAACTTTTATTTTTCCAAGTTTTCACAAGTGTTCGTGCTTGGTAGTGTGCGATAAGAAAAAACTTAAGTAGCGATCAGTGTTTTTTTAGGATTGCCCCGCCTGTTGGAGGTACAAGCAGGTATTGGTGTATGGCCCCAGAATTTCATAGTATGTTTTATCATGGCAATTTCAAAAGAAGAAAGGTTGGATTTAATCAATATAAATTTCGTCAATCCCAATCCAGCAATGTGCCAGTGCCAGTGCCAGAAACAGCACAAGCTTACAATAATGGTCCGACCGTCAGTGAAAACCTGGTGAACTGCAATCCTTGCTACCTGTCCCCACCAGAAAACCTGCAAAATTGCCGGCATGATTCGGATTTCACGTACAGGTACCAGCAAGCTTGCATTACCAAAAAGATTTCCAGCTTCATCTGCTGTCAACTTCAGGTGTAGCAGGCCAGCTGTCACCTGTCAACTATAATGAAGACTACCGGAGTGACAGTGGCTCATCACCACCCGTTTGGCAAAGTCTATAATGAAGGTAATTATAATGTACTACAGTATTGTATTACACTATACAGTACAGTATTAAGTTTAAAGCTGCAGTTCAAGTTGCCGGGTGTGCTTCTGGCAGCAGGCGAGTTAGGTGGTCTGGGAGGATGCTTTCCTCCTGTCGAAGCCTTATCGGGGTTGTCATATCCTGTCATGGCCTTACCGGGGTTGTCATCTCATCCTCATCAAGGGCATGCAGGTACATGTATTCAGCAGATGGAGGGGTTGAGCGTGGGTGGGCCCATGGTGCACTTGGTGATGGAAGCGTGAAGGTCACATCTAGGCCACCCTCCTGCTCTGGCGACAGACATACAGGGGCAGGAACTCCAAGCAAAGAATAGATCCCCACGATGTTCCTCTCCATCTTCTCCATATGCCTATTCATTATCAACATGGTCTCCAAAAGAATATCAATCTTTTGTACCGCAGAGTTGTCAGGAATTTCGACACAACTTAAACCATCCAGCATGCGGGCAAACAAGCTGGATCTGGTGCGAGGAGTGCTGTTGATATCTGCATGGATGGGTGCAGGAGCAGGTGAGATGAGGGTTCCCAGGAGAACAGCATCGTG
This sequence comes from Ascaphus truei, assembly GCF_040206685.1. Lineage (NCBI taxonomy): Eukaryota > Metazoa > Chordata > Amphibia > Anura > Ascaphidae > Ascaphus > Ascaphus truei. The sequence goes on along the minus strand of NC_134484.1, from coordinate 219,993,840 downwards.
GATGGGTGCAGGAGCAGGTGAGATGGGAGTTCCCGGGAGAGCAGCATTGTGGATGGGTGCAGGAGCAGGTGAGTTGGGGGTTCCCAGGAGAGCAGTGTCATGGATGGGTGCAAGCGCAGGTGACCTGGGGATTCCCAGGAGAGCATTGTCGTGGATGGGTGCTGGAGCAGGTGAGATGGGGGGACCCAAGAGAGCAACGTCATAGATGGGTGCAGGAGCAGGTGAGATGGGGTGTCCCAGCAGAGCATCTGTGGGGAAAGGGTCCTCCATGGGCTTCCATTTGTTTTGCTTTGTATGTATGGAAGCAAATTTCTTCTTGACATAATAAGGCCCAGGGTTCTTAGCCTTTGGAGTCTTCGGAACATTTTCTTTATTCTCCTTTGGTTTTCACTTTGGCTTAGAAACAGCTACTACCTTACGCTTTCTCGTAGTTGGCACGGCAGAATCAAGAAGGTTCCTGCGTCCGTAGAATCAGGGTAGATCTATGGAAGCAGATGGAAGAATGCACAATGGAGTATCTGGACAAGTGCAAGTTCAGATAGAGATCATCGTGTGGGAGGCTATGCAATTTGTGTCACATTGTATACACTGTGTCCCTTTTTGAACATTTTCACGGCATGGACACAAGCTGCAGGTGCTAAAAGTGGGCATACTGTGTACTAAACCTGACAAGCGAGGTGGAGGCCCATTAAAGTATAAATACATCATCCATTTGTTGATTGAATGCACATTGAATACACATCGAATACACCATCGAATATTTATTTTTCTGTGCTTGATTTTTTTTCTAAAAGCAGCGATGCCAAAGAAAAGGATTTGAAATGATCTCAGCATGAGGATACAAGATATGTACCAAAAAGGACACCGAATTTTAGAGATCCAACGCTGGTTAGTTGCTTCGGGCTTCGTTTTAGCAACAAGCACTGTCAGTTATCATGCCCATGGTAAGGCCAAAAGTGTAAAGCGGACTCCCACAGTCACTATTGAGTAAGTATTTTTGTTTTCTTTACTGTACAGTATGTACTATAATTACACTTTACTGGTAAAACGGATTAATGTTTCCTACAGTACCTTTTTCCTAGCAATTATTTGAGAGAGAAAAAATTGTCCTATTTTACTCTAATAACTTCTTGTACTATATGCCTGTTTTAAATATTGTTTCAATTTTTACATTCTTAAAATCACTTGTAATTTCGACTGTATTCTGTACATGTACAATACAGTACTGTATGAGGTGGCATAGTCTTCACGTTTTGCTATGCTTGGTCTGCTTTGCATACTGCTTATGGAAATATCTCAGTCACACACCCACTGCATTGCATATTGTATTGTATGTCTTTATTTAAATAGCGCCAAAAGTGTACTCACTGCTTCACAAATAATACAGTACAGGGAAATATAATAATACAATAAGTGCTGCAAATCAGCAATAAGTGCAGCAAAATCAGACAATAGGAAAGGAAATACCTGCTCCGAAGAGCTTACAATATGAGACTATAAGGGGGAATACGTGCTGTAGTTTTGAGGTTAGTCAGTATTAAATTTATTTGAGACAAAAATTGGGGCCTACTGTAACAAATTGTTCTGTTTTCCTTTACACTGTAGGGCGACAACACTTCTGGTGGACCAAATAAGGTAAGATAAGGATGAGAGATGTGCCACAAGGGTCAAGAATTCTCTTGAGAAAACTCACAACATAACAGCTTCTGAGAACAGCATCAGGCAGATGAGACGCAAATTGGGATGGAAATATAGATGTGTAAGGTAAGTGTCTTACTGTAATTAAGTACAGTACTGTATATTGCATATAGTACTAATAAACCACAGTATACAGTACAGTAGTAATACACCCCTGCCAGTAATTATTTTTTAATAAAGCAACTTACATTTTACCTCATGGTTCCCTGGCAGTACGCTGCTTTTCTTTTTTCTGGTTACAGTAGTAATATAGTTCAGTATATTGGACAGTTGGTAAAAGTGTTGTTTTACTGTACCTGTAAAATTATTCCTTGTCATTACAGACCATATCCTATGATAAGTGATGCCAACCAGATCAAAAGAGTGGATCAGGCACGGACATGGATCGAAAGTTGCGAGACTTTTCAGGATTGCATCTTTACTGACGAGACAACTTTATCGTTTGAGAGATTTGCCATTTTTGCATTCTCCAAAAAAGGACGCCTATCTCTGAAGCCACGTCCCAAGCACCCAGTGAAGATGCATGTGTGGGGTGCGATCTCTAGATGTGGACCAGGATGCATCAGCATCTTTGAGGGTAAAATTATTCACAAATACACATGCTGTGGCTTTATGCACTGTACAGCTGTAGTGTACATTATTTTGTACCCTAATGTTACATTTTTCTTTTCTTGTTCCAGAAATCATGGATAAAGTATTTTTCCAAGAGAAAATAGTGCCCGAGCATGTTGAATACATTAGGCATGATTTTCCATCTGGTCACTGTTTCTTCCAGGACAATGACCCAAAACACACCGCGTCTTCTGCCCATATTCTTGCCAGCGGTATCAACTGGGTTCAGACGCCACCGCAGTAAGTTCGGTAACCGTTTCTCATTGTTTACAATTGTTTGCAGTATATATCTTTAACTCATTCACCTTTTTTCCACCCTCCAATTCAAGATCCCCAGACTTGAATCCCATCAAATTGGTATGGCATCAGTTGAAGGATTATATCAGAAACGTGGTGAAACCATCCAAAAAGGATGAATTAGCAAAAGGAATAATCACCGTACAAAGATGCAATAAATATATCGATCATATTGCGACCGTGTTGCCTATTCTTTTACAGCGTAATGGGCAGGCCACAGGAAAGTAGTAAGGTATTGTACTGTACTGTAGTATGGTAAGTACAGGAACAGTAAGTATGATACAGGTAAGTATAGCATTCAAATTAACTATTTTATGTAAGCCCTTCCTCTCCACTTTCTACTGTACAGTATATACAGTGTTAAATCTAGTACAGGATGTGTCAACCTACAGTAATTAACACACATTCCCAGCTAGCTCAAACTCCTACACCCACCACATCATGAATATATATTTATGTCAAAAAACAGTCCTACTGACTGTCTTTTTTGACATAAATATATATTCATGATGTGGTTGGTGTAGGAGTTTGAGCTAGCTGGGAATGTGTGTTAATCAATTTCTGACTGGTAACAGTTGTATGGAGGTAGGTGGCACCTCCCCCCAGAGCTCACTCCTCCTCAGCTTTTTAACTTGGTAGGTCTTTTCACTTTGCTGCAAGAGCAGGACCTACTATGGTTCTTTCCCCTCATACAGAGGTAAAGGGAAGGGTTCACAGTGTAGTATAGGACCACATTTTTGGTTATACCTTGACGTTTGGTATGCAGGCTTACGATGCTTTGGCAAAAGGGTTTAACTAAATAACCAAGTTATTATTATTATTATTGAAGTATTTTAACTTTATACTTATTACCATATAAGTTTTGTCAATTTGATGTAGCATTGGGCACCCCTGTCTTTTGTTGTCTAACCTACAGTAGTATAGTTATAGTTATACAGTATATAGTTACACTACAGTATACTGTATACAGTTTAGTATAAAAATACATAACAATACAGAGCGCAAACTTAAATCCTCACATGCTGTATATAACTGTATAAATAATTGACTTACAGTAGTGCGGCCTACAGTAATTTTACAGATTTGCAGTAGTTATACAGTTATACTGTATATAGTTTGTCCAATATAGTGATATATGCAATGCCTTAAATGCACATTAATGCGCTAATGTTTTCTTTTCAGAGCTGCAGCAGTACAGGAAGGGGGGGATGTGTAAAAGTATTGTACTGTGTGTATATTGTAGCAATAGTCAGTAATTTACACAACCCCTCTCTCTCAATGACAAAAGAACTACAGCCATTATAAAGAAGATAAAGTCAAGATTGTAAATTGTAAATACTGTATTTTTGTATAATTCATTTTTCCATGATTATCTTGTACAAAAAAATGTTTCTTCTTTAAATTCATGAGAATCATTGAAACACTCCCACCCCCAAAGAAAAATTACAGTAATATTGTACTGTAATATATATTGTTGTTGTAAAATACTGTACAGTACAGTATATATTACAGTACAATTACAGTACATAAGACGGTTCACATAATGGTGTCTCCTTTTTTTTTTTACTTGAAATTCACTTTGAATGTGTGTGGAGGAGTCATTCTCTCGTCAAATCCTCTCCAAGAAGAGTTTATCACACGTGCACATGCGTGTATGAGAACGGCCTCAAGAAGTCTCTGTGACACAGTTACTGTAAACAAAGCCTCAAAGATTTTCATGAATGGCTCTCAGGAGGGGAGGTGTCGATAAGAAGTTGAAAATACTTTTGGCTTTAGGCTTTGTGTGTGTGTGTGGTGGGGGGGGGGAGGGGGGTGGTGAGCTACTACTCGCATTTTCAAGCTACTTTGCAAGGCCAGGTGTGTATGCAGGATTATTAGTTCAAATAAATCTTTGAAAAAAAATGACAAAAGAACTACAGAATGCAATGCAGCCATTACGAAGAAGATTTAACTTGAAATTCACTTTGAATGTGTGTGGAGGAGTCATTCTAGCAGTCATGCGACAGAAGCAGTGTGTGCAGAGTTATTAGGTCAGCGAAATATTTTGAACAGTTCATCAACATTTGGTGACCCGTGTCACGGGAGACCAAGTTTTATCAATACGTTAATACCGGCATTCTGGATTGCGCACGACAAGGTGGGCAAAATAAATTGTAATTTATTTCAATTTCAGACAAACACACAATTCTTCACAATTACACTTAATAAACATTTTCTCGGATGGGGGAACAAAATAAAATGTCCACGGAACGAATGACTTGAAAATAAAGTCTCTAGGCACCACTGCACGCATGTGTCACGATGTGCTCACCACAAACTAGACGGGGCCGCGAGGCCCAGGTGGGGATTTGATATAACACCAACACACAGGCATGAGGGCGAGTCTTGAATGTAGATTGGTCAGGGTAGCCAGGTCGGGGTTGGAGAGGTACGGATCGTTGTGGGTACTTAGCCAAGGTCGGCGTAGGAGAGGTACGGATCGCTGAGGGTACTTAGCCAAGGTCGGGGTAAGCCGAAGTAAGGGAGCCAGAGGTGCGGAGTCCAAGAGAAAAGCTGGATCGGTACACAGGAGGTCACTGAAGCAGAGCAGGTTATGGTAACGAGAGACTGAAACAAGGCAAGGCACAAGAGAGGTGAACACGGGTAACTGGAAATATGCTCAGCCACTGAGTGAATGGAAAACAAGGAATAAATAGGAGGGGCTCACCAATTGGAAGCTGGGAGCTAGGAGGCAGGAACCAAGAGGAGACTGTGGCTAGAGAGGTCTCAGGTGTCAGACGGACCTATGATTTTGTTGTGATGGGCGTGTGCCCGTGAGCAGAGGCGAGTGCGCGGCTGCGCATGTGCAGAGCATGCCAGCGCAAGGAGGAGACGTCCGTCAATGCAGGTGAGTGCATGCGAGCAGCGTCCGCCCAACTGCGCCGACCGCGGCGAAGTGCAAGAGGCACGGGGGCTCCAGATTCCCCAGGGGTGAGTGTACCTCGCGCCGGTGGTGGTGCGGCCTGCTGGGACCTGCGGGGAGCACGTCGAGGGTGGCGTGACTCTCCAGCCCTCACAGTACCCCCCCCTTCAGGAGCGACCTCCGAGCGACTCCAGGACGGCTTATCTGGGAATTTTTGATGGAAGAGACGGAGGAGTCTAGGAGCATGAAGACGATGATGCGGAACCCAAGACCTTTCCTCAGGTCCGAATCCTTTCCAGTGTACCAGGTACTGAATGGAACCTCTGGAGTACCTGAAATCCAGGATGGATTGTACCTCATACTCCTGTTGACCCTGTACCAGACATGGAGGAGGAGGAGCTGAGGGGGTAGAAGAATAAACATTCCTGGTGACCGGTTTCAAAAGAGAAACATGAAAGTGGAGGGAATTTTCATAGAGACAGGGAGGCATAGCCGGTAGGCGACCGGGTTGATTCTCTCTGTGATGGTGAATGGTCTGAGGATTCTAGGTGCCAGTTTTAAAGAAGGGACCTTGAGTTTGATATTTTTGGATGACACCATACCCTGTCCCCTGGCTTAAACTCCTGGACCTCCCTGCGGTGACGGTCCGCTTGAGTCTTTTGTCTGGTGCTTGCCATTCTGAGGTTCCCCTGAATACTTCCCCACAAAGCCTGAAGGTCACGGATCCTGTTGTCTGCTGCAGGAACCCCTGAGGAGGGTTTGGAGAAGGGTAGGAGTATAGGATGGAATCCAAAGTTGATGAAAAAAGGCGACACTGTGGTGGATATATTACGCAATTTATTATACACAAATTCAGCCCAGGGGAGGAGCTCGGCCCAGTCATCCTAGGTCTCTGACACGAATGTACTGTTCTAGGGACTGGTTTGTCCGCTCGGTCTAGCCATTCGTCTGGGGGTGATACCAAGAGGAAAAATCTAAGGTTATCCCCAGTTGCTGGCAAAAGGAGCGCCAGAATTTGGATACGAACGGGGACCCCCTGTCCGAGACTATGACTAAGGGTACCCCGTGGAGTCGGAAAACCTCTTTGACAAAAATGTCCGCAATTTTGGGAGCATTGGGGAGACCTTTCAGTGGAATAAAGTGGGACAGCTTCGAAAACAATCCACTATGACTAGGATGGTAATCATCCCTTTGGACACAACAGCAGATCGGCTATAAAGTCCATGGATAGATGTGTCCATGGACGGTGCGGGATAGGGAGTGGTCGAAGGAGTCCTGGTGGTCTATCCCAAGGAGTCTTATTCCGAACACATGTTGGGAACGCATCGAAGAACTCCTTGATGTCCTTCCGCATATCAGGCCACCAGAATATCCGTTCTACCAGATCAATGGTTCTACTAATACCAGGATGTCCTGCAATCTTAGAGGAGTGGCCCCAGTTCAAAACACTCTTTCTATGAGGTGGTGGTGTGAATAGCCGACCCTCCGGGACCACCAGACCTTCCAGAATGTGACACTGTTCTCGTATAATGTCCTTTAGAGCGCCAAAAGGGTTGGCCAAGAGGATGTACTTGGAAGGGATTATCGGTTTCAGTTGCTCCTCAGTTCTGTCGTCTATGAGGAACTGGCGAGAGAGGGCATCTGCTTTAGTATTCTTAGAGCCCAGAAGATAGGAGATGATAAAATTAAACCGAGAAAAAAAAATTGCCCACTTGGCCTGCCGAGACCCTAACCGACGGGCCCCCTCTATATAGAGTAAGTTCTTATGGTCAGTGAGAATCGTGATAGGATTTTTTGTACCCTCCAATAAATGTCTCCAATCTTCCAATGCTAGCTTGACTGGTAAGAGCTCCCGATTCCCAATGTCATAATTTTGTTCCGCTGATGAGAATATCTTTCGAAAAGAAAGCACAGGGGTGAAGTCTGGATTGCGGATTCTTCCTTTGAGAGAGAACGGCACCAGCTCCGACGTCCGACGTGTCTACCTCCAAGGTGAAAGGCAGCTTGGGGTCTGGGTGAAATAGAATGGGTGCTGAAGAGAAGGCGGTCTTCAACCGCTCAAATGCTTGCTTGACAGAAGGCGACCATGAGTAGGGATCCGCACCCTTCTTGGTGAGGGCAATGATGGGGGCTACTACTGTGTAGAAATTCTGGATATAGCGCCGGTAGTAATGAGAAAATCCCAAGAAGCGTTGAATAGCCTAAAGTGTAGTGGGGAGAGGCCACTCCAGGACTGACTTTACATTCACCGGGTCCATGATGAGCCCCTTGTTAGAGATAATATACCCAGGAAAGTTGTGGATGCTTCATGGAAGTGGCACTTTTCCAGTTTCGCGTACAGATGATTCTTCCGAAGGCAGAGAAGTACCTTTCTGACATGAGAAACATGTTCCCGTTCGGACTTAGAGGAAATCAATATATCGTCCAAATACACGACCACAAACTGGTTGAGAAGATCCCTGAAAACCTCGTTCCTGAAGTCCTGAAAGACGGCCGGGGCATTACAGAGTCCAAAGGGCATGATGAGATACTTATAGTGACCATCGCGAGAATTGAAGTCCGTCTTCCATTCATTGCCCTGGCGAATCCTTATCAAGTTGTAGTCCACCCGAGATCCAATTTAGTAAAGATATTGGCCCCCTGTAGGCGGTTGAAGTGTTCTGGAATCAGCGGCAGAGGATAACGGTTCTTAATGGTAATTTTATTAAGACCCCTGTAGTCAATACAGGGTCTTAGAGATCCGTCATTTTTTCTTTACGAAGAAGAACCCTGCACCGGCTGGCAATGAGTATTTACAGATAAAGCCTTTTTGCAAATTTTCGCGAATATATCTCATAGCTTTCGTCTGGAAGTGACAGAGGATAGGACGTGCCCCTGGGGGGTACAGAGTCGGGCAATATGTCAATCATACAGTCAAATGGACGATGTGGCGGCAAGACCTCAGACCTGGCTTTGTCAAAAACATCACGGAATTCAGCAAAAATCTCCAGCAGTCGTGTCCTTATCACTTTGGGAGTAGTGGCTCCACACATGCTGTAGGAAGAGACTGAACAGTTCCTGAGACAGAACGGGCTCCATTGAACCGGATCTTTGCCTGCCCAGCACATGTGAGAATTGTGCTGCTGCAGCCATCGCAGACTGAGAATCACGTCCACTGAAGGCGTGAGGATAGCATCCAGTAGTATCTCTTCTGTATGCACCCCACCGGTCTGAAGACAGAGGAGACCGGTTTGTAGGGAGATAAAGGCAGGCTGCAATGGACAACCGTCGATGGCTTCTAGTCCCACCGGGAACTTCTTGTGAACAAGCGTAATCTGGTTTCTCTTGGCAAAGCTTTGGTCGACAAAATTACCACCAGAACCGGAATCAATGAAGGCCACTGTAGACATGAGAAAACCCTCCCCAGAGAGGGTAAACGGGAGCAAAATCCTTGTGGGAGGCCTTGTAGCGATAGGGGATAAGGAGAGCCTCCCCAAAGTGACCCATATGGACTGCCCTGGGGTTTTTAAACCCTCCGCCTTATTGGGGCAATGAAGCGCCTGGTGCCCCGGGCTGGCGCAGTACAGACACAGGCCAGTGTCACGTCGGCGTTGCTTCTCGTTAGTCGACAGCTTATAGCCTCCTAAGTGCATGGATTTGTGGCTCTGGGGGCGAAGTTCTGGTGGATGCTCCTGTGGAGGGGAGACTCCTGGGATGAACGGTAGACATCGGGCTCTCTCGGACCCCCTCTCTTGCAGCCATTGGTCGACGCGAATGCAGATCACGATCAATTCCTCGAGATCAGTCGGACGCTCCTGAGCAGCGATTTCATCCTTAAACGACTCCGAAAGGCCCTGCCATAAGGTGCCCACCAGGGGCTCATCGTTTCATCCGGTCTTTCAGCCACGGTTCGAAACTGGAGGGCATATCTGGCGACCGACCGAATTCCCTGGCCGATATGGAAAAGGGAAGATGCTGCCATCACCTTGCGTCCGGGCGTGTCGAACCCCCTGCGGAACTCCCGAGTGAAGAGTCCGATGTCCTGAGTGAAGTCTGGTCTATGCTCCCAGATGGGGGAGGCCCAGGCCAGTGTGTCTTTGGTGAGCAACGAAATGATATACGCCACATGGGATGATATACGCCACATGGGATCTAGGATCTAGGAGAAAAGAAACGAGAAGGCGTAACCTCGTACTGGATGAAACGGTGCTGAGGCAGGGAATTGAGATATGCTGACCCACAGCCACGTGGGTGTGCCTAGAGTGTAGATTAGTCATTCAGGCCAGGTCAGGATTATAGATATTAGAGTAGTTGAGGTCCTTGCCAGGTACAGGAGTGGAGAGTTGCGGATCGTCAGTGTGCATAGCCAATTTCAGGATTGGAGAGTATCGGATGGTCGGGGTATGTAGCCAGGTGCAGGATAGGAGATAGTCGGATCGTAGGAGTACTTCAGCCAAGGTCAGGAGAGGAGCCAGGAGAAAGGTCAACAAGCCTGATCAGGAGTAGAGAGAGTCGGAGTCCAAGGTACAAGCAGGGTTCAGGCAACGAGAGGTTAACAGCAACAAGGTCAGGCAAGGCAAGGTTCAGGAAGTAGAAGTGGCAAGGCACGGCATCACAACGACTATGCTCAGCAAAGGTAAGCTGCAAGAGAAGGGTATATAAAGGAGGAGGCTCCAATAGCAAGCAGGGGAGTAACCAGGAAGTGAAACCTAATAGGCTGCTGGTGCACTCAGGTGTGCCCAATGATGCAGCCTGATCAGGTAGGAGGTTGTTTGCAGCCCCCGCGTGTCACAGATTTCAGAGGGCAGGGTTTAGAGAGAGTGCTACTCCCACACCGGTTCTGCGAGATGTCAGAGCGGGGCGGAGCCTAGAGCGCGCGTCACTGCCATGCTGGTTTTGTTGATCAACAGAGCCAGGGCAGAGTTTACCGTGCATCAGCGGGATGGCTGGATGAGCGCCCACGTCGTACACCCATGCGAGGGGTGGGATCAGGATCAGCAGATGCCGGAGAAGACTGCGCAAGATCCGCACACGTCAAAGGACCAGCAGGATGAGCATCTTGACTGTCTGTCACCGGAGGGCCAGTAAGGTGAGGAGATGGTCCTTGAACGCCGGGACGGCGAATCCTCACAGTACCCCCCCTCTAGGAGCGACCTCCGGGCGACTCCATGAAGGCTTGACCGGAAATTTCATATGAAAGATGTGCACCAATCTGGGTGTGTGAACCCGGTGGCTAGGAATCCAGGTCCTCTCCTCCGGACCGAAACCTTTCCAATGGAGATCTTGGAATCCAGAATTGACTGGACCTCATATTCAGGTTGATCTTGGATCATAAGTGGAGAGGTAGAAGGAACAGGAACAGATTTTTTTTTTGAAACCACGGGTTTGAGAAGAGATACGTGAAACACAGAAGGGATCTTCATAGCGGGTGGGAGAGCGAGACGGAATTTAACCGGATTGATCCTATCAGAAATCGTGTAGGGTCCGAGAAATCTAGGTGCAAATTTCATAGAAGGAACCTTGAGCCTGATATTTTTAGAAGAAAGCTAGACCTTGTCACCAGTTTTGAAGTCCAGAGCAGGTTTGCGATGACGATCTGCCTGAGTCTTCTGTCTGTTGACCGCTTGCCTGATATTGACCTGAATCTTCTTCCAAAGTTCCTGTAGCTCTTTGATTCTCTCATCTGCCATTGAGACCCCTGAGGATGGTAACACCATAGGAAAAGTAGATAGGTTAAATCCATAATTGACATTGAAGGGAGATTCCAAAGTAGTACCACTGTGTGCGTGTTATGAGCGAACTCTGCCCAGGGTAGGAGTTCAGCGGAATTATCTTGTGAATCAGACACAAAACATCGTAAGTATTGTTCAAGCGACTGGTTGGTCCTCTCAGTTTGACATTGTTCTGTGGATGGTATCCAGAAGAAAAATGGAGGGTTATACCAAGCTGAAGACAAAAAGATCTCCAGAACCGAGAGATAAACTGAGAGCCTCTGTCTGAGACGATTACCATAGGTACTCCGTGTAAGCGAAAAATCTCTTTAATGAACACCTCAGCTAACCTGGGGGAATTCGGGAGACCCTTGAGGTGTATAAAGTGAGCCTGTTTCGAGAATCGATCCACTACCGCAAGAATTGTGTCCATACCCTTGGAGATAGGCAACTCGACTATGAAATCCATGGATAAGTGTGTCCATGGCTGGTCAGGAACAGGGAGAGGCTGAAGAAGACCAGAGGGAGAGATTCTGTCCGTTTTAGTCCTGACACATGTGGGGCAAGCAGCTATGACATTTTTAACATCCTTTAGCATCTCTGGCCACCAAAAAGTCTGAGAAATAAGATCCAGTGTTCTCTTGATACGAGGGTGACCTGCAGATCTGGAAGAATGGCTCCACTCGAGGACCTTTTTACGATGAGGGACAGAAGTGAAGAGACGGTCCTGAAGAGGCGAGATGCCAGGAGGAATATGACTTTGTTGACGAACAATGTCCTTAAGAGCTCCAAATGAAGAAGCCAAGAGAATACACTTGGAGGGAAGAATAGGTTTCTGCTGATCCTCGGAATTATTGTCCAAACAAAAATTGGCGGGATAATGTGTCAGCTTTGATATTTTTAGATCCAGGAAGATAGGAAATTATGAAATTGAATCTAGAGAAGATTATTGACCATCTGGCTTGACGAGTTCCGAGGAGACGAGCTCCTTCGATGTAAAGTAAGTTATTATGATCCGTAAGGATAGTTATGTGATCGTCTGTACCTTCCAGAAGGTGTCTCCATTCTTCAAGTGCCAGTTTAATTGCCAAATGTTCATGGTTCCCAATATCATACTGTAGTTGCATTCAGCCGGAGAATTTTTTTTTGAAAAGAAGGCACAAGGGTGCAACCTGAACAAATGATTCTTTCTTTGAGAGAGAACAGCGCCTACCCCAACATAAAAAGCATCAACTTCTAAAGTAAACGGAAGTTGGGGTTCGGGTGAATGAGAACCGGGGCGGATACAAAGGCTTTTTTGAGAAGATCAAGATTGAAGGGCCACTGAGGACCAGGAAGCTGGGTCTGGTCCTTTCTTGGTTAATTCAGTCAAAGGAGCCACTAGAGAAGAACATTTTTGGATGAATCGACGATAATAATTAGAAAATCCAAGAAAGCGCTGGACAGTTTGAGGGTTGTAGGTTGAGGCCAATCCAGAACTGCTCTGACCTTGGCGGAATCCATCGTGAGACCGGTGTCAGATATATATATATCCCAAAAAACTGGTAGATGTCTGATGGAAATTACATTTTTCGAGTTTGCCAAAAAGTCTATTTTTGCATAACCTGAGAAGTACCTGTTTAACATGAGAGACATGTTCCTGAATGGATTTAGAAAAAATAAGGATGTCGTCGAGATAGATTATTACCAGGAGTTGAGACGGTCTCTAAAAACTTCATTTACAAAGTCCTGAGACATGGCTGGGGCATTGCATAGACCAAAAGGCATGACCTAGTACTCATAATATCCGTCCCTGGTGTTGAGCACGGTTTTCCATTCATCATCCTGGTGGATCCTGACTAGATTGTAGGCACCACGTAAATCTAATTTAGAGAAGATGTTAGCTCCTTGTAATCAATTAAATAATTCAGAAATGAGAGGCAGAGGGTAACGATTTTTTACAGTGATTTTGTTCAGAGCTCGGTAGTCTATGCAGGGGCGTAATGATCCATCCTTTTTCTTCACAAAGAAGAATTCAGCACCTTCAGGAGAGGTAGACTTACGTATGAAACCCTTTTGCAAATTCTCTGCAATATATTCTTTCATTGCCTTGGACTCAGGCAAGGACAATGGGTAAGAAGTCCCTCTGGGTGGGGTAGTGCTAGGAAGCAGGTGGAAAGGACAGTCGAACTGGCGATGAGGTGGTAGGACATTGTATTTCACCTTATCAAAAACGTCCAGAAATTCGGCGTACTCCTCTGGTAATTGCACCTTCTCCTTCTCTTTGGTCACGGTGGTACCCCCAATAATACTTGCTTCTAGAATTCAGTTCTTGTTGCAATGGGAACGCCATCGAATAGGTTCCTTGCCGAGCCAATCCACCTGAGGATTATGGATCTGTAACCAGGGTAGACCGAGGATCACTGCGATAGATGGGGTATGAATCACATTGAATTGGATTTTCTCCAAATTGTTATCCTCCACTCTGAGCTGAAGTACCTCCGTTCCCAAGGAGATAAATGGCAGCTGAAGAGGTCTTCCTTCTATAGCTATAGCAATGGGCTTCTCTCTGCGCTTCATGGGTACCAGGTGGCGTTCTGCGAATTCTTGGTCTATAAAGTTTCCTGCAGAGCCAGAATCAAGAAAAGTGAGAGTAGATACTTGGAAGCCCTTCCCAAAGATAGTGATAGGGAGTAGGATGCGAGAAGTTTGATCAGTAGAGATAGGGGAAAGAGAAAGCGTTCCCACTGAAACTCTAAGGGGAACCTTGCGTTTCCCAACTTTTGGGTGCAAAAATATGCCAAATGTCCAGCGGTACCACAGTACAGACATAAACCAGCATTCTTACATCATAGTTTCTCAGACATGGACAGGCTAGTACCCCCTAACTGCATAGGTTCAGAAGTATCCGGAAATTGGTCTCCAGTTTAGCTCACCTGACCTGGGTTGATACAGGATGGAGAATTGTGACGGTGAGCTTTTTCCGATCTCCATTCTTGAATACGATGATCCATTTTAATGCAGACAGCGATAAGTTCCTCCAAGTCCGAGAGGCGATCGTATGTTGCAAGTTCATCCTTCATGGTCTCTGATACTCCTTGCCAGAAGGCCGCAGATAGGGCTACATCGTTCCAGCCAGTTTCAGCAGCAATAGTCCTAAATTCAAGATCATATCTGGACACAGTGCGATTACGTTGAGACACATGGAAAAGAGCAGATGAAGCAGATACCTTACGACCGGGTGTATCAAACACCGTCTGGAACTCCTTTTGAAGGCAGCAATATCCTGGGTAAGGTCTAGTCTTCGCTCCCAGATGGGAGAAGCCCAGGCAAGGGCATCATCTGTAGAAAGAAGCTTGTGGGGAGCGCAGATGTCACCATAATTTTTCAATAGAATACTAGCAGTGTATAAGTTGTATGGAAGGCTTGCTCAATATGAAGTATCAGGCTTCAGCAGGATAAGCCCTCAATGAAAGAGATGACACACTTAGTGCAACATTGCATGTCCAATGTATATATATATTTCAAAGCAATAAGTATTGCACTCACATTTTGCACTATGTGCATAGACACATAAAAATAAAGATGCACAGCTCTCGTGTTCACCGTCAGCCAAACTCCCGAGATCGCGTCGCGTCACTTCCGGTTAGCCCGTCGTGTCACTTCCGGTTGCGATCGATCGCAGCTCACATTTGGTCTTCGCATGAGTTTGGCGCGAACCTGATCCTCTGGAAAAGATATATTGACGATGTGTTTTTAATTTGGAATAGCGACAAAGTTTTATTAAATCAATTTTTAAAATATATTAATACTAACAATTTTAATCTTAAATTTATATCAAATTTTAATAGGACCAATGTGGAATTTTTAGACCTTGTTATTTATATTGAAGAAAATACTATATTGACCAAAACATTTTTTAAATCAGTGGACAGCAACAACTATATATTAAACAGTAGCTGCCATCACCCAAGGTTGATCACTAATGTTCCTCAGGGCCAATTTATGAGGATCAAAAGAAATTGCACGAAAATGGAAACCTATGAGGAACAATCAGAATTATTAAAAAATACATTTATAGAAAAAAAGTATAGCCAAATAAGTATTAGAGAGGCGAAATTAAAAACAGATACATTTGACAGACGACTTCTGATAAAACCTCCTATTAATTCTAAAATAAACAAAAAGATAGACTTTCCGACCACTTTTGTAACACAATATAACAGAGAAGCCAACAAAATCAAACAAGCCCTGAACAAACACTGGCATATTCTGCAGAATGACCTGATTTTGGGAAGTGTATTACCAGCGAGGCCAAATATTGTATTTACTAAAGCAAAGAATTTAAAACAAAAATTAGCGCCCAGTGTTCTCAAAATTAAGAAAGAGAGCACACAAGAGATGAACTGGTTAAAAAGCATGCAAGGTTTCTATTCATGTGGTAACTGTAAAGTCTGTGACTTTTGTTGTAAAGGGGTGAAAAATATTTTTAAGTCGAATACAACAAATGACGAATTTAAAATCAAACAATTCATTAATTGTAATACAAATTTAGTCATTTATTTATTTGGAATGCTCCTGCGGCTTCCAATTTATAGGACAAACCACTCGTGCTTTGAAAGACAGAGCATTTGAACATATAATAAACATAAGGAGAAAGGGAGACACACACAGTGTCCCAAAGCATTTTAATCTTTTTCATGCGTCCAATCCAAAAGATTTAACTATTAAAGGTATTGAACATGTCCCCCCTAATTGGAGAGGGGGTGATTGTGCAAAAGAATTAATAAAACGAGAGACCTTTTGGATTCACCGCTTAAAAACGTTAAGTCCTGCAGGTTTAAATGCGGATATAGAGATTAGTGTTTTTATTTGAATGTGTGTGTTTTCTATTTCTATTTTTATTTTTAAGTAATAGATGTTCCGGTGCTAATAATATAATGCGGAATATAATACAAATTCCATTATGTAAGCTTTGGAGGATATATATATATAAATCGGATAAAAATATCTACTGTATACTATAAAATAACTGGATATATAAAATATTCTATAAAATAATGCAATTAATTAAAATACATATAAAATACATATAAAAAAAAATATATATATATATATATATATATATATATATATATATTTTTTTTTATATGTATATTATATGTATTTTAATTAATAGCATTATTTTATAGAATATTTTATATATCCAGTTATTTTATAGTATAGATATTTTTATCCGATTTATTATAGGTGTTATGTTCCATATGTAATACTAATTTTGAATTTTTGCTCTTATCTTCCCCACTTTTTTCCTTTATTTTCTTCCTTTATACTGTACACTCTTATATATATATATATTTATTTATACTTTTTCGAGTGTTATAACCTCTTATGTGTAATACTAGCTATAAACTAGTATCTATCAAACACCAACACCCTTAAAACAAAATCATTAGTTATTGCTAAGTAATGTAATCAGTCTATATTTATATGTTTATCAGTCAGTTTTTATATGTATTAGTTAGTATTAGATGTAGTTTTTTATGTATTATCTATGTATTTTTTATGGTATTTTTTATGATATTTAAAACATTGTTATTAACGTTTTTACAGTATGCTACAGTATGTATTGTTTAAATGTGTTAGCTATTATGGAGGAAATAGTAGTCCCGCCCATTGGCCAATCACAACTGTAATAATCCAACCAATGAGAAGCCGTGAATTATTCCCTTATCAAATCATAACTCTACAGGGGTATATATATATTCGTATCTATGACGCAACAGATTGAACTCCTGACGAAGCTTGGAGACAAGCGAAACGCGTAGAGTTGAACTGCAGCAGTCTAGGAGTGTATCCAGCACCCCCCCTGACCCGTGGATTCCAATTCTGCGATCGATCGCAACCGGAAGTGATGCGACGGGCTAACCGGAAGTGACGCGACGCGATCTTGTGAGTGGGGCTGACGGTGAACACGAGAGCTACAGTACGCATCTTTATTTTTATGTATCTATGCACATAGTGCAAAATGTGAGTGCAATATTTATTGCTTTGAAATATATATATACATTGGACATGCAATGTTGCACTAAGTGTGTCATCTCTTTCATTGAGGGCTTATCCTGCTGAAGCCTGATACTCCATATTGAGCAAACCTTCCATACAACTTATACATTGCTGGTATTCTATTGAAAAATTATGGTGACACCTGCGATCCCCAGGGCCAGTAAGGTGAGGAGATGGTCCTTGAACACCGGGACGGCGAATCCTCACACCGTGCAGGTCCCCTGCATAACGGCAAGGCGTTGGAAGTCAAGGTTCAGCCGGCAACGTCACCGGTTCTGGTATCGGTCCAGTCATGGTATGAACCAGGGCAGGGACTGCTGTGGTAGGAGCGGGTGCTTGTTCCATAAGAAGGCGGAGGCTCTCCTGTAACACGAGCATGCACCGGTCGTTGTGCTCAAGGTATTGTTAAAGTTTGGAATCTATGTTGGCGTGTGTGCTCAAGACTCGCCCCACCTCAGCGTTGTCCATGTTTGTGGGGCTGAGCATAATGTCACGATGTGCTCACCACAAACTAGACGGGATTGCAAGGCCGAGGTGGGGATTTGATATAACACCAACCCACAGCCACGAGGGCGCGTCTCGACTGTAGATTGGTCAGGGTAGCCGGGTCGGGGTTAGAGAGGTACGGATCATTGCAGGTACTTAACCAAGGTTGGTGTAGGAGAGGTACGGATCGTTGAGGGTACTTAGCCAAGGTTGGGGTTGGAAAGGTCCGGATCTTAGTGGATAAGCTGAGGTTGGGGAGCCAGAGTTGCGGAATCCAAAAGAAAAGCTGGGTCGGTACACAGGAGGTCACTGAAGCAGAGCAGGGTAAGGTAACGGGAGACGTAAACAAGGCAAGGTACAAGAGAGGTAAACACAGGTAACTGGAACTATCTCAGCCACTGAGTGAATGAAGAACAAGGAATAAATAGGAGGGGCTCACCAATGGGAAGCTGGGAGCTAGGAGGCAGGAACCAGAAGGAGACTGTGGCTGGAGAGGTTTCAGGTGTCAGAAGGACATATGATTTTGTTGTGGCGGGCGTGTACCTGTGAGCAGAGGAGAGTGGGCAGCTGCGCGAGTGCGGAGTGCACCCGCGCAAGGAGGAGACATCCATCGGTGCAGGTGCACGCATGCAAGTGGCGTTCACCCAGCTGCACTGACAGTAGCGAAGTGCAGGAGGCGCGGGGGCTCCGGATTCCCCAGGGGTGAGTGCACCTAGAGCCGGTGGTGGTGCTGACTGCTGGGACCTGTGGGTAGCACGCCGAGGGTGGCGTGACTCTCCAGCCCTCACAGCATGCAAGTGGGTGCGCAATTTGAGCCGTGCGACAATCCTTGGCTAGGGGCGTAAATTGCCACCCCTGTATCTCCACCGGAAGTAATTTTTCATTGGGTCCTTATAGGATTTGTTCGGGAATCCTTAGCTCAAATTAATTCTGGAAGAGGGGCACGATCCTTGGTTACGATATTGTTAACCCCTCACACTCTGGAACCTGCTGACTGTAACTTGGACTTATCTTGGTGAATATTAGATGAATCTAACTAGGACTGGCCAAAATAGAGATAATAGACAGCACTCAAAGAAATGTTATGGTTATAAATAGTAATGCGCTGGGTGCAAGGAACAAAGGGGGACCCAAATCCCCCCAAACCAATAGTCAAAATATAACTACAGTCCCAGCACTCACTAACTATTGGAAAAAAGGATGAAAAGCTGATTAAATGTAAAAAGAATAAATGATTTAATGTAAGCACAAGGTAACTCCAATTGGAGTGATGATTGTACAAGCGGATATAGGGACCCTACTAATACAGTGGAAAGGGTAATAATACACAGGGTCAGGGAGTGTATTATTACCCTTTCCACTGTATTACAGTAGTAGGGTCCCTATACCCGCTTGTTCCGTCATCACTCCAATTAGAGTTACCTTGTGCTTACATTAAATCATTTATTCTTTTACATTTAATCAGCTTTTCATCTTTTTTTTCCAATAGTCAGTGAGTGCTGGGATTGTAGTTATATTCTAACTAGGACTCAGCTGCAGGCATTTTTATAGGGTTAAGGGTTCTATCTCTAACATACCCAGCCAATCCTCCTGTGGGAACAACTTTTCCCACCTATCCCAGACTTTCCAGTAGCTCACAAAAAGGGCAGAAGTTGCTTCCTGGTTTGCTAAGAGAATGTGCTAACTTGACACCTAAGCTGCTTAGCATATCGGGCCCCAACCCTTATTTAGCGACAGTAAGTCTGGGGTTTGGCTACCAAGTGTTGATAGCCCATACTTCGCACCGATATCTGGTACTTTGCAATAATCCGGCCGCCCTAACACCTAGGTTCTCTGAGGCTTTTCAACTCCAGACTTCTCTGGACACTGGGGCACCAACTCAGCAGGGTGCCCATTGAAGTATGGAGATGAAAAATTCCTCAACTCATTCATCCTTAACATATTGACATGTTAATGGAGCCATTGTTGGACTGGCAGGAAAGGATTACTGCCTTTACATTTTAAAACATACCTGAAACACATTTTATTTTTATATGTACTTTCTGTATGTGTGGGTGATATAAAAACAACATGTATGTGAATGTTACATTCTCAACTATCTGTATTCCAAAAATTTGAGTACTATCTCCTTCCTAACAACAGTTAGCTACTTAATTGAATAGGCTCTGTGATGTGGTTTGCGGTTTGAGCTATGGCATACAATGTATCACTGCTTGCCGGAATCGATAACCACAGAAGCACTCCCCCACTTGACCTTAATTGGTTAACGAGACCGCAAGATACATTGTTGCATTCTGCCACTTCAAATAGAACGCAAACCTCTTATCCACTTGAGTTTGTGGTTAAGACTTCCCCGGAGGGTTTTGCGCTTTAGGAAGTGATACAGAGCTTCAATGTAGCTGCTCACCACAGAAGCACTTATTCAATTAACGCTTGGCACACGCTAGAAGCTCACCGTGGTGTTGCGAATACAAATTGCACATTCAACATACATTCATAGGACTGCAGCTAGTTTCTGAGCTACAAAACAGGATATTACAGATGATGTATAGGGGAAACATGGCATTGTGGTAACCAACAATTAACCCCTTCATCCCAAACAAGGTTTAGGGGTAACCAGTCGGGCATAAGACCTTTATTATTGGCCTGGTTAACCCCTTCACCACCACACCTCCCCACCCCAAAGTGCAGGCTCTACCCCGAACACATCGTTTTGTGGTTGGGCTGGCCGGGCAACTTTTGAGGCTATTAGTTTGCAAGAATTGTCCTGGCGGGAAAGACCATCCGCATTGCTATGTTCACTGCCTTTTTTATGCTGGATGGTAAAGTCAAATCCCTGCAAAGCAAGACTCCAGTGTAGTAACTTGGCATTATCCCGGGACACCGTTTGAAGCCAACTTAATGGGTTGTGGTCCGTGATCACAGTGAATGTGCGACCGTAGAGCTAGTGCTAAAGTTACTTCAGAGCCCACACGATCGCCAAACACTCCTTCTCAATGGTGGCATAAGCCACCTCTCTATGCAGAAAATTTCTGCTCAGATAAACCACTGGATGTTCATTGCCTTCCTCCCCCACTTGGCTGAGTACACGCCGATGCCATAGTCCGAGGCATCAGTCTGCACCAAAACTTTTTGGAGTAGTCTGGTCCAGCTAGGATAGGGTCACTGGCCAGTGCCTGGAATGCGACTTCACAGGCAGTAGACCAGACAACTAGCACAAACAGTCGCTTTTGGGTCAAGTCAGTCAGGGGCTTAGCTACGGCACTGTACTGAGGAACAAACTTTCGGTAGTAGCCTTCGGTGCCAAGAAAAGTCATAACCTGCTTCTTGGTCTTAGAATAGGCCACTGCACTATTGCTTCCACTTTGGCTCACTCTGGTTTGAGGTGCCCGCCATCTACCCTATGACCTAGGTACAATACTTCTGCCATCCCTACTAAGTACTTGGTGGGTTTCAATGTGAGTCTTGCTCCCCTGATTCTGGCTAGCACCACAGCTACATGCACTAAATGTGAGTCCCGCAAATTGCTAAACATAGCAATGTTGTCCATGTATGCCCTTGCAACCCCTTGCAAACCCTCCAGTAACCAATTGACCAGGCGTTGGAAGGTAGCCGGGGCATTCTTCAACCCAAATGGCATCACTAAGAATTCATAGAGGTCACTTGGGGTAATGAATGCTGACTTCTTCCTAGCCTCCTGGGTCAAGGGGATCTGCCAGTAACCTTTACTGAGATCCATTTAGGTCAGGTACTTTGCCCCCGTGAGTTCATCCAGCAACTCGTCCATGCGGGGCATGGGGTAAGCTTCCAACACTGTCCCTGCGTTGAGCTGTCGGTAGTCCACACAGAACCGGTGGTCCCATCCTTCTTTGGTACCAGGACTACCAAGGGCTCTGGGACGGTACAATTACCCCTAGGGCCATTATCTCCTCTACCTCCCTTTCTATACTGTCCTTAATCTCTACTGATACCCGGTAGGCATGCTTATGCAGAGGGCGCAGATCACCTGTGAGCACCGGGTGATCTGTGATATGTGTTCTGACCGGCTTGTTCCTGAACAGAACCCTATACTGTCTTAGAATAGCTCTGGCTTCTGCTCTCTGCCTGACACTTAACTGAGACCCTACCTCCACCTGCTCTATGGTACCCACCTTTCAAGCCTCCCCTAAGAGGTCCGGCAAAGCGCTGCCCAATCGGTGGGCTATAAATGGCCAGCACCGATGCCACACTCGGTGCCATGTACACCTTGAGCATTTTTATATGATAGGTCTTATTCCTCTCTGCCTCAGAATCTACCTGTACAATGTAGTTGCACTCATTCATCTTTCAGAATACCAGATACGGTCCCGACCAGGCAGCCATTAATTTGTTCTCCTGAGTAGGTTACGCAAACAGCAAGTGCTGCAGGTCAATCTCCCAGTCTTTGCCCTCTGCCTCTACTGCTGCGGCTCATTTTATTCTAACACATCGCCGGTTTTTCCTTTGCTTTTTCCTGGAATGCGACACACTTCACGGCGGGCATGCCGCATTCATTTTGTGTTCTGAGCCACGGGTCATGCGCGGGTCATGCGCGGTTGACGCGCGGTTGATGCGTTTATTGAGAATGGTTCGGATTTAATAGGTTGCAATTCTTCGCGTGTCCGCCAAATGGCAGGTATGCATGAATTGTAATGCGCATGCGCTTCAGTAATGTGTCGACTTGCAGGTGTTTCGTTTAAAAAAGATACCACAGTGTGCTATTGTAAATTGGCCTTGAGACTGAAGGAAGAGGTTGCAAAAATGTATCAATTTAGGCTTTTCATATTAAATAAAGACAAAGACCAGTTTCTGTTACAGTATTCTCCAGTGAGCTGTTGCCATGAGTGTTCAAGTGCAGCCCGTTTTCCAAAAACCCGACAGAAGTTACGCGTATTTGATATGGGCCGCGATTAATGCAACAGATGATAAGATGGCAACAGTTGTTCAAATTTATCAGTATTTTATCGAAAACTATGACTTTTACAAATTTTCGCCAGCTCCTCATACGTGGAAGCGTGCAATAAGGAAAAGGTAATGTATTGATCCCTGTTTTTATTGTATTGAGCCACAATTTGTTGGAGGGTATTCGTGTGTACAGTATCACCGGCTTTTTCCTGTATCTATTATCATGCAGACGGCAAAAGGCGAAAGGTCGTGTTAAAACCAACTAAGAAACGACAGTCGCTGCCAAGCAATGCACCAGCACCAGCACCGGCTTCCAATAACGGTCCCACCGTCAGTTACAACCCTTGCTGTCTATCCAGCAAGCCGGATTTCGAGTGCAGTTTCGATCAAGCTTGCATGTACCTAAGCAATTTCTAGCCTCATCAGCTCACTACAGGTGTACTAGTCCCGCTGCAAACTATCGACGTGGATGATCAAGAACACTGGACTGGCAGTGGCCTGGCGCCGGCACCAGATGAATGGGAAATTCTATGGTGAGTATTGTTGCCGTATTATATTCTGTGTTTTTTTTATTTTGACAATACAGTATCAATTTCGGCGCGATTCAAAAGTCAAGCGATTCTCCTGTAAGCAATATTATTGGCTGAGCGGCTTCTCCAGTACTGTGCTGCAGATACTGAACAATTGGTGGAACGCTAGGCGCATGCGCATTGGAACCTTCTTGAAACGCATATGCATGTCATCACATCTACAGTAAGCGCATGCGCATGTGAACAGGAGACGCCCCCTGAGAAAATTATTGGTGGGACTGACTGAGGGAACTTCTTTAGGGGGCTGACCAATACAGTAAAACTTTTCTTTTTGTTTTTCCTCAGAAAAGAAAACGGCTAAATGAGGGATTTCGATGGATAATATCGCTTTGTGTAACAATGCCTGCACATTGCTGAATCGGATTTAAAAACCCACGTACCGGAGTCTACAGTTTAGTGGCCGTTGTTATTGATTAGGATAGAATACTGTACCTGAAACAGTATGCTGATGTTTTCCGGCCGTACAGTTTACAATACTTTTTAATATAAGTATACTGTGTAATAAACCCGAAAAAATAAAAACTATGCATTTATTCTACATGTATTACTATACTGTACATACAGTATGTGTCTTCTATACAGTGCCAGTACATACAGTACAGTACAGTACTGTATGTGTCTTCTATTTTTTTTTAATAGTCTTGTACTGAGCATGCCTACAGTATACAGTACAGTATGCCTGGACAGTAGTGTACATTCTAGAAACACTGTATTTTGTTACAGTAGCAAAGGAGCCAATGGATCAATGTAAAACAAATCAACATGTTCTTTTATTGGTGGAGTAAGTACAAAAACATTTATTTACAAATAATGTACAATGTAGAAACATTTTAAGTGCACAGCAATTCAAAACATCAACAGGTGTTTGATTTACTGCCACAGTAGTGAAAACATTTATGTATAGAAAGTAAAAACATTTACAGTCAGTCAGTATGTTTTACAGTCACATGTTTTAAAAACAAATTCTTTATTCATAAAATATACAAAACGCAACATTTCCTTTATTAAAGAACGGCAAGTCAAAACATATACAGTGGGATGGTGTGCAAAACAGTCTGCACCAGTACAGTCCTCGAGGGCAGCAGACGGGCCCGGTTTTCAGGGTAACCTTTGAAAACCGTGCCTGTTTGCGGCCCTCAGGGACTGGAATGGTGCAGGTCCTGTGTGTGTGTACACCAAGTTAAAACATTTCTGTATAAATACAAGTTAAAAAACACACAACAACATCTCTTTTATTTAAGTACAGCAGGTCAAAACATGTACAATACAGTTCAGCACAACAGTATGGTCTTACCTGTGATTAAAAAAAATCTTTATTCATAAAATATAGTGTACAAAACGCAACATCTCCTTTATTAAAGAAACATATACAGTACAGTGGGATGGTGTGCAAAACAGTCAGTCAGGCCTGCACCACTACCGTCCTCGAGGGCAACAAACAGGCCCGGTTTTCAGGGTGACATTTGAAAACCGTGCCTGTTTGCAGCCTTCAGGGACTGGAATTGTTCAGGTCCTGTGTTTGTGTACAGCAAGTTAAAACATTTCTGTATAAATACAAGTTAAAAAACACAACAACATCTCCTTTATTTAAGTACAGCAGGTCAAAACATGTACAGTACAGTTCAGCACAACAGTATGGTCTTACAGTTCCCGTGATTAAACCAGAAAGTCCATCACATTGTCCGTCCATGGCCGATTCCTTGCATGGCGCAAAACGCCATTAATGCAGTCTCCGACGCCTTTCATTGCAGGATCTGTAATTGTATAAAAGTGCCGCAATTCCCCCAGAATGGTCTTTCTTAAATTGACAGGAAGCGCCTTTTTTACGCGATTTCCTTCGTAGTTCACTCTGAAGGCCCAATCGCAGTACAAAGAGTAGGGCACATGGTGCTTAAAAAGTAACAAAGCATACTTGTGTGGTGCACCAGCACTCATCACCCTATACTTGTCCCTGAGCGCCTGTGGCAGATCACGCAGGGTGATGTCGGGGCACCGTATCGATGCGAGCGAATGTAGGTCTTCTGGGAGCGGGTGTGTATGAGGCGACGGGCGATGGTAGGTTGTCTGGGAGGAAGCTTTCCTCCGGTCTTGGTCGCTGTGTTGTCTCCTGGCGTGGTCTTGACGGGTTTGTCTTGTCCTCCTCAATGGCATACATGTACACTAAATCTTCGGGTGGAGGGGGTGCGCTTGGTGATGGAAGGGGGTCGATGCTCCCATTCAGCACATCCATGCCACCCTCCTGCTCCGGCGATGGGGAAACAGGGACATGAACACCGAGCAAATGATGTATACCCGCTATGTCAGCCTCTATCTTCTCCATCCGTCGATCCATCCGTTGATCCATATGTTGCATCTATTGATCCATATCTAGCAACCATTGATCCATATGTAGTATCCGTTGTTCCACATTTAGCATGGTCTCCAGAAGCAAATCTATCTTTGCCAGCACAATAGAGTTCCCGGGGATATCCACATTTATCCCATTCAGAATCCGGTCTAACGAGCTGCTTCTTGTGCATGGCGTGTAGACATCTGGGTGGATGGGTGAAACGGAGGATGAGATGTGGGTTTCATGGAGAGATGCGGCAGCAACGTCGAAGAAGGGTGGAGGAGGTGACCTGTGGATATCCGGTAGAGGAGAAGCGGCAGCGTCGTCGAAGAGGGATGGAGAAAGTGACCTTTGGATTTCCGGGCGAGAAGCAGAGTCGTCTAAGAGCAAAGGAGAAAGTGACTCATGGATTTCACAGGCACCAGCGGCAGTGTCGTCGGATAGAACTGGAGAAGATGGCCTGTGGGTTTCCGGGAGGGCAGCGGCAGCGTCGAGGACGAGGGGTGGAGAAGATGGGCTGAAGATTTCCGGGACAGCGGCGGCAGAGTCGTCAAAGCGTATGGGAGGAAGTGGTCTGTGGGTTCGATGGGTTGGCTCCCATTCGTTTTGCGTCGAGAGAGCATCAACGTATTTCTTCTTGACATAATAAGGCTGACGTCTATGAAAACCCTTAGCCTTTGGGGTCAGCAGAAGGTTTTCTTTATTGGCCTTAGCCTGTCGCTTTTGCCTTGGCGTGGAAATGGCAACCGCCTTTCGCTTTTTCTGCATGACAGGCACGGCAAAGGCGAGTGGGTTCCTGCGTCCGTAGAATCGGGGTTGATCCATGGAAGCAGGTGGCACAATGCTGTATTTGGACAAGGGCAAGTTCAGATAAAGATCATCGAGTGGTGGGCTATGCAAAGTGTGTAACCTTTTATGCATGGTGACCAGGTACAGGTGTTGAAAGTGGGCGTACTCTAATGTGAGTCATTACCGTATAAATATATCATCCATTTTGTGGATTCACTGCACATAGAATACACATCGACTAAACATCGAATATACATTCTTGTGTTTGCATTTCTTTCTACTCGCAGCAATGTCTGTTAAAAAGAATTCAAAGGAGCTCAGCATGCGAATTAAGGAGATGTACACGAGCGGAAACCGAATTGCTGCTATCCAACGCTGGTTAGCTACTTCTGGCCTCATTGTGCCAGCAACCACCGTGAGCTATCATGCACATGGAAAAAACAAAGAACGCAAAAGGGCACCAAGGGTACACAAACGCATAAGTATATTTATACAACTTAAAAAAAAAAATTATATTAAATAATGTACTGTAGATCTACAGTACTTTATCTTATATTTTTGTTATTTCTGTAGATTTATATTACAACAGTATATATATTTTTTCTATTTATATTTATATTACAACAGTATATATATTTTGTATATTTATATTTATATTACAACAGTATATATATTTTGTATATTTATATTTATACTGTATTACAACAGTATATATATTTTTTATATTTATATTTAGATTACAAGTGTATATATATATATTTTATAGTTATATTTATAGAACAACAGTATATATATTTTGTATATTTTGTATATTTATATTACAACAGTACTGTATATATTTTTTTTTATATTTATATTTATATTACAACAGTATATATATTTTGTATATTTATATTTATACTGTATTACAACAGTATATATATTATTAATATTTATATTTAGATTACAACAGTATATATTTTTTATATTTTGTATATTTATATTACAACAGTACTGTATATATATATTTTATATTTATATTACAACAGTATATATATTTTTTATATTGCTGCATATTAATAGAACAATATATTGTATCCTGTTGATCTACTGTCTCTAATATTTATACTTACCGGATTGTTTTTCTTTACATTGTAGGGAGACAACACTTCTGGTGGACAAAACAAGTGAGGAGAATGATGAGCAGAGTGCATTAAGGGTCAAATACAAACACAATCTCACTGTATCCGAGACCAGCATAAAGAAGATGAGACGCAGCATTGGATGGAAATATGGACGTGTGAGGTTAGTACTGGACAGTACAGGAGGTAAAAGTGATGTTTAAGAAACTGTACTGTACCGCTAAAATTATTTATTCCATGTCATTACAGAGCGTACCCCATGATACGTGACGTAAACAAAATAAAAAGAGTGGTCCAGGCCCAGGCATGGATTGACAGTGGAGAAACTTTCCAGGTTAACATCTTCACTGACGAATTTAATGTGTCGCTGGAGAGATTTGCAACCTTTGCATTCCACAATAAAAGGCCACATATCTTTGAAGCCGCGGCAAAAACACCCCGTAAAGCTGCATGTGTGGGGTGCCATCTCTAGGTGTGGACAAGGATGCATTGTCATATTTGAAGGTTAAATATATAAAATATAATGTAGCCTTATGCAGTGTACTTTCCTAGTGTAGCCTCACTGTATGCACTGTACTGTACTATTGTGCAGTTTTTTGAGCACTTTTCTTTTCTTGCTATAGGAATCATGAATAAAGCTTTCTTCCAAGACAACATTGTCCCTGAGATAGTGCAATACATCACATGCGAGTTCCCGGATGGTCACCGTTTCTACCAGGACAACGATCCGAAGCAAACCGCGTCAACAGCACATATCCTTGAGTGCGGTATCAACTGGGTGAAGACGCCAGCGGAGTAAGTGCGGTAACCGTGTCTCATTTTTTCCCCACTGTTTTTACTATGTACTGTATCTCTTAAACTAATTGTCCTTTTTTTCCAATGACAGATCGCCAGACTTCAATCCGATCAAAATGGTCTGGCATCAGCTGAAGGACCATATCCGGAAAGTGGTGAAACCCTCCAAAAAGGACGAGTTGTTGAAAGGCATAATGAGGTTTTGGAACAATGTACTCACTGTGGAACGCTGCAATAAATACATAGACTATATTGCGACTGTGTTGCCCATTGTGATCGCGCGTAATGGGCAAGCATCAGGAAAGTAGTACTGTACTGTAGTATTGTAAGTACACTATGATACAGGTAAGTATGGCACAGATTTTTTCGTTCCTGATAGTCAGAGTATACAGTAGTTATAGTTTTTTCTTTACAGAGAGAGCAGCACCAGCCATCTGGTTACATAGTATTTAACATTAGTCAGAGTATACAGTAGTTCCAGTATAGACTAGTTTGACAGTAGTACAGTAACTGCCTACAAACTGCTCAATTTATTTCTTTACAGAGAAAGCAGCACCAGCAATCTACAGTACAGTAGTACTACACATCACACAATGCCATAATACAGTACGCACATAACTGCACTGATTTTTTATTTTCCTGTCGTTTCAGGAAAAAAGGGTGGCCTGGGGGGAGGTGGGGTGTTGTGTCCAGACTAATCTGTTTGTACAGTCAAATGTACAGTATATTAACAGCAGTAATGATGTACACAAAACTTCTCCTCTCTCAATGAACTACTGTACTGTGCACAGAATGAGGAACAAGATAAAGACGGAAAAAATAATATTACTATATATATATATATATATATATATATATATATATATATATATATATATATTATACATTACAGTATATATTATTACTAAATATTCTTATAAATGTGCATTATTCATGTTTATCCATGTTTTACAAATGTTTTCTAAATGTTTATCCTATTTCAATCTGCCAGAAGAACTTAATAAAGACTGCATTATGTATTATTTGTATTTTTTGGTTCCTGATAAAATAAAATAAATATTTATTTACATTCCTGCTAATCATAATCATTGACAACACCCAACCCCCCCACACCAAAAGTACACCAATGAATAAGAATGAATGACAAAACAACATGAATCAGTTAATGTTTTTTTTAACTCTAAGGGCCTCATGCAGTAAGCGTCGATTATGTGAAATCGGCAATCTTACCGATTAGTCATGTTATTGGCGATTTTTCCTCTCCGTATGCAGTAAGTGCCGAATACATTCAAAATCAACCCGAAAACAAATCCGCCCACTCTCACGATGATTAGCCGATCACACACAGGTGTATCGGCGTGCGTGGCGCGGTGCTGTTAGGTTGCCCAATCACAAATCTTGCTGAATCAGGCGAAACAAGCATGTTTTGGATTGCGCGCCATATTTAAAGGCAACGTGTACTGCTAATCATTCTCTGTGTTGTTGGGAGTGAGAGAGAGAGAGACGCACAGAGCTGGCTGTTTGAAGATTTGCATATTGACTGAGAGACTTGTTGTGTATTGGGTGAGCTTTGTCCTTTGTTGTTTTGTTTACATCTTTGTCTTGTTTTATATGTGGAAGTGTTTCGTGTGATTGCCTGTACATTTCTTGTCTGTTTTTTGTGAGTGCTGGAAGTATGCCCGCAAAGCGTGGGAAGAGTGATGCCGGTGGGAGTGGGAGTGCTACTCGTGCGAGTACGCGTCGGAGTGAACGTACTGTTCAGGGGAGTGATGTTGCTGAGAGTGAGAGTGGTGTTGCAGGGAGTGGGAGTGCTGGTGCTGCGAGTGGTGTTGCTGGGAGTGGGAGTGCTGTTGCTGGGAGTGGGAGTGCTGTTGCTGGGAGTGGGAGTGCTGTTGCTGGGAGTGGGAGTGCTGGGAGTGCTGGTGCTAGGAGTGTGAGTGATGTTGCTAGGAGTGGGAGTGCTGGTGCTAGGAGTGGGAGTGCTGGTGCTAGGAGTGGGAGTGCTGGTGCTAGGAGTGGGAGTGCTGGTGCTGGGAGTGCTGCTGGTGGCGCAGTTGCAGATGGGGTGGATGGTGGTGGCGTGCTTGCTGGTGGGCAGCTTTTGGAGGCTCTTCCATTGGAAGAAGGAGAGTCCAGTCAGCACCAGCCAAGCTCTGACCCTAAACCTGCTCGGAAGAAACGTGTGGAGAAGCCACGTAATCCTCGCTTCAATGACCAGGAAAATACAGCTCTTGTCACTGGCATTCTGGAGCACTATGACAGTATATATGGACATTTACTAGGTAAGTGTACCTTTACATTTATTATTCAAATACATGTGATCCTAGGTCATCTGAGTTTTGTTCATATGCAAATATGGGTACACAATATCTTTCTATGTTCATTAGTCTGGAAACACAGCTTTTTATCATGCCTTACAAGGACAACTAAACACAGGCGGTCAATTTGCCATAACTGCATACAATATGAATGCAACCTTGCTTACATGTATAGGTTTAGTAGTGAATGCTCATGTGCTTCACATATTACACCTAAAACAGCATGTTTGCTATCTCTTGGAACAGCTAGCAGTGTAGGAAACTGGTGCTTCTATTATTAATCATTTACCTCATATATTTTATATGTTTTTCAAGGGCGGACAAGTTCAGCAAGCAGAAAAGAAATGTGGGACACAATAGTCATTGGTGTCAATGCGTGTGGGAATCATGTGAGGGACAAGCGGAATTGTCACAAGAGATTTGATGATATTAGGTCCAAATTGAAAAAGAAAATACAACACCAACGCGTGCATGCTACTGGCACTGGAGGTGGGCCGACACCACAACGTCTCATATTAAGTCCATTGGAGGAGCTGCTTCGGGCAAAATTACTTCCCGTCGTCGTGGAAGGCTTACCTGGTGACCGTGATATAGGAATTTACCCCTCACAATTTCCACCAGGTGAGAAATATTACTGTACTAGGCGTGTCATTGCTTACAGTTATTTTGCATAGTTACACTGCTTTTTATACTGTCTTCACAATATAAGCATACCTGCATCTATATATGTATATGTCTGATTCTGTATATATATATATCTCAAAATAGACATATATGTTGTAGTCCTACTAAAAGCAGTAACTAATATAGCACGTGCCATTGCGTGCTCATTTACATGTGAATTCCCAAAATGCATTGCTGCAGTGGAAGCAATTGATGGTGGGCGAAGATGGGGAACAACAGGGTAGTACACATGTGTAACACATGTTAATGAGAAATTATTACTAGCTACAGGTACAGAACAGAAATATGTATAATATTATTGTGTATTTTATTTATTTTACTCCGACAAACATGACATTACTGCCTATTTTAAGCATGCATCAAATATATTGCATGCAACGGCCTACAAACATCACTTGCACTAACACATCTATAGTTGTTTATGAAAAGGTCCATTTTTACTTTAACTCATATACAGACAGCATAATGAGGCACACGTATCATATTTTATGTCATTGTTTTCATAACTTAAAAACTGCACACGACTATTTAGCTCATCTACCATTGTGTTAAAGCAGCTGCAATTAATATCTCATCACAGCATACACTTCAACAGAGGGGGTGGGGTTCAGCACACACACTAATTACAGCCTCATTTTAGGGTCAACTTAGTTCACACCATTTTCACCTGTTTCAAGTAATTGAAAGGTGTGGCTGATTAGGCTTTTTGGGGAAGGGAATACCGTTATTACAACCTGACTAGCACAACTGAAGTTAATCACACTCATTTGAAAGCTTCACTTTAGCTACTAAATGCCCCAACAACTCATTACTTATCAAACCGTACGTCACACATTAGTTCACTCATATCTATAGTTGAACTACTACTATCAACGACACATTATCACACACTGCATGTGTTGTCTTGTTTAGTCACAGCCACATTCATGTGTGCCACATCTTATATTAATGTACTACACATATCCTCTACCAAAAACAACGCTTTGTGCAATATGACCACCTTCATGATAACCATTGTGAATGGTCATCTCATGATAGTTATGTACATTATGATACTGATATCACTACACAACATATGATTTTTATGTTCAAATTTAATCTATTTATCCTCACGCATTACTGCAGGAACATAGTATGTTTTATGTTAGGGAACTCAAAAGTTCTAAGTACACAGGCATGTACATTGTTATTACAACTATTTATGTTCACTTTCACACACACATTTTGGGTTAAGGAAATGATGCTGTTAGGTACTCATAAATACAGAACATACAATAACTGTTTGTTCAATATTTACACATGTAAATGTAAAACTTATGTTATTGTTATATATAGTTGCCCCTGAAGGACATGTGTC
Source organism: Ascaphus truei (assembly GCF_040206685.1). Classification (NCBI taxonomy): domain Eukaryota; kingdom Metazoa; phylum Chordata; class Amphibia; order Anura; family Ascaphidae; genus Ascaphus; species Ascaphus truei. The sequence goes on along the minus strand of NC_134484.1, from coordinate 219,961,204 downwards.
ACCTGAGACTGAACAAGTGTCTTCACCTGGGTCAGCCAGCTCAACACACCTAGAAGGTGAGTGTATCAGTTGGTGGCCATATAATATGTGCTCTTCTATATGTTATGTTGTCATGTTCATTATTTGTTTTGCACATCTTCTTTAAATAGGATTACTTAGTGTCAGTGAAAATGAAGTGTAAGCCAACTTGTATTGTGTTAGTGATGTTAACTATCATGTAGGAGTTGTGAGTTTACAGCAAGTTTTCATTCACTCATATTTCATACTGAGTCCAAACATTATTCTTAAGTCAAGGTAGTTTTTAATGTGAGGTTATAAAACGTATGGAAACATGTTAGTTGTTACTTATGACACAGTACAATTACATAGTAATACAGCAGAGATTAACATGCCATTTAATAATGTGTACATTTATTTGTAGAACATGATGAAGAGGATTTTGATGATGATGATGATGATGATGATGATGATGATGATGATGCCGCCGCCGCCGCCATAGACACACAAATACAAGCAAGTGACCATGAAGAGGTTCCAATTGAAACTGTTTTACCGCCAAAACGTCCAGCAAATACCACATATGATGCAATTGTAGCTTCTGAGGGAAAAATTGTGGAAGCAGAAAATCGTCGCCATTCTGACCTGATGACAGTGCTGGAAAGGATGATTGCACTGCAGGAAGAAACAGTTTCACAATTGGCACATCTCCACAGAGTCTTCATTGAAGTGCCTAAACAGTTGCAAAAAATCAACACCTCATTCGAAGCATTAGTTGTTCAGCAAACACAAGCTAATTACTGGAGAATGACTAATGTACCACAATTCAACACCTCACAGCCAGGATCTGTTCATGCAGGTCAGTTTTCACCACATTCATCTGATATTCATTCACCAGGCCCAAATGTTACCGGTCAAGTAGCAGACATTGCTGTGCAGGTTCCTGATGACATCCTACCGCTGCCATCTGTACAAATTCAGCAGCAGACACCTACAAAGGAGGCGACAAAAACAAAACAAGACACACATGAAACAGACCAACCATCACTTGTGCAGTGTCTACCAACTTGCTCACATGTGTCAGTGGGCACAAGCCCTGTCCGTGAACAGTCACTACTCAAAAGCCCTGTAGGTGAGTCACTGCCCAAAAGCCCTGTAGGTGAATCGCTGCCCAAAAGCCCTGTAGGTGAATCGCTGCCCAAAAGCCCTGTAGGTGAATCGCTGCCCAAAAGCCCTGTAGGTGAGTCACTGGCCACAAGCCCTGTAGGTGAGTCACTGGCCACAAGCCCCGTAGGTGAACAGTCACTGCCCAAAAGCCCTGTAGGTGAGTCACTGGCCACAAGCCCTGCCCGTGAAGTGCCAGAGGCCACTCAAAGTGGCTCTGTTGTGCCTAAAGTTGGTGGCAAAAGAAAAAGGAAAATTCAAGAGACAACAAGCAGGCCTGTTACTCGCTCGCAAAAGGAACAAAAAAAATAAATGTTATAATTCAGAAAATATGTCTTTGACCTTGTTTTGTTGACTTCAGATTATCTAATTACTATTGTATGTATGCTGAAGACTGTGTTGTTTCCAAACTTTCAAGTATGTTCTTGTACACGTGAAGTTTTGGAAATGTTAACACTCCTAATTAATGAATAGTGTTATAAATATTTATGTTTTAATCGTTTGTTCAGTAATGGTCCACCAGGAGCCAGTTGCTAAGTTTAGAGAAGCTGCCATTGACTTTGCAGCAAAACATTGCATTTGGGTGTGTTAATTGATGTAATCATTGCATGTGCATATTATTTTCATGCAATTATAAAAGCACCTATTTAACTGCAAAAATCTTTCTTGTACGTGTACAGCAGGATTTTGTGTCAAATATTACTTACCTTTGGTGGCCATTGTAATGTTGTCCTTTAATCATTTATGTGTTCTTGTTTCAAGAACATCTCTGAATTGATACTAATATATATGTAGTATGTATTGATATATGCACACACACACACACACACACACACACACACTGTGTGTGTGTGTGTGTGTGTGTGTGTGTGTGTGTGTGTGTGTGTGTGTGTGTGTGTGTGTGTGTGTGTGTGTGTGTGTGTGTGTGTGTGTGTATATATAGTACTATCTAAACTGGTATAGATGTATTTACAAAAAACATACACTTCATGCTTCCTTGTGAAAACACACTATTTTAATAATACAGGCCTAATGTTTGACAACTATACTAAGTGTGAGCCTCTAACATTATTGGGTGCAAACAAATGTTTATTACTTAATTCACTCATGTTTATCACCATTTAAATAGGTTTCATACAAGGCCTACTTACTGCCATCAATATGTTGTGTGTACTCCAGCAATATTTAAAAAAAAAAAAAAAAAAAACATTTTTTTTATATATATATATAATAAATATATATATAAAAAATTTTTTTTTTTTAATTTTTTATATATATATAATATATATATATATATATATATATATATATATATATATATATATATATACACATATACACATACACATACACATACACATACACACAATATACATATAGTACAATATACACTTTATATATATATATATTTATGAGAGAGATATATTTATATATATATAGATACACACGTATTTAAACTCATGCAGACAGGGACTTAACCAGACTTTCAAATACACACAGAAATGTATGTGGGAACAAAACATTTCATTTTGCAGTTGTGTGTATTTACTGATATGGCTGTCTAAGCACTATTTTCACACAGTGCTCTTTGTTATTTTGCAAGAAAACTCAATGTTACTGAATGAAAAGTGGAGTAATGTTTTCAGAAACGAGATAAAAAAAGGATACATGTTTGTCCCACATGCGGCTATCACAAACCACAAATGTTCAAGCAATTATAACTAGAAATCCAATTGGCGTTTGAAATAAGGAGTTACAGTTTATACTTTTGTTGACCTTGAAAAGGAAACACAGCAATTTGTTAGCCATTGAGCAGTTTCATTTTGATGAGCAAAGAACAGATACCTGCACACATCTTTTGTGCTACTCTGCAATGGCTGATGAATTGGTGACAATTATGAATCCGAATTTAGGTTATAAATACATGATTTCAGAAGCAATTTTATCAACTTGCGGACACCAAGCAAGCACACGCCAAATCTATGATTTGATTCGAGCAAAATATCCTTATTACCAAAACCGTCGGCATGCGCGCAATTTTAATTCCTCAATAACATTCACTTTATCAACTAATGACTTTTTTGAACGTGTGCAGGATAAGCTAGAACACAACTATGGTTTCTGGAAGATTGCCAAAGAAAAACATTTCACCGTGAAAGAAGGCACATATATTGTGGTTAAAGGCATATTTATTCCTAATGCCAATAGCAATGGATCCGCTACTACTGTTCCTTGTGAATCGATACCTGCTGCAATATCTGCACCCTCCATTCCTGAAACCCACATTGTACAAGAACATAACTACTATGATTATGTACCAAGCCTTTCAGCTGAAAATGCATTGGAATGGGTACCCGAAGAAATGAACATACCTCCCGACCAATTGTTTGAAGAAAGCAGTGGCGATTCCTATGAGCGCTTCATGGAGGAGATGTGTGTCATACTGGATTCAGCGGGTGGGTCAAGCGTGGATGAAAAAGCCTTGCATTTCTGGAGCGACCAGTTGCAGCCAGACGAAGAGTTAATTCTAGAAGAATGGTAAATATAACAACCGTTATGAGTTGACTCTGCGTTTAAATATTTTTTTTTTTTCTAACCACCATTTTCCCTTTCAATGCGTGGATACAGCGTAACATAGCAGACTGCATAACATGTAGCGATCACAAACAAATTGTTTCCGAATACAATATAGTAGAACCTGAAAGAGTAGTACACATTGCTGACGGAATAAATATACGTACTTTCCTATCACTTTAAACATATTAGCAACATTTTACCATAACTCTAACACATACCTGTTTTGTTATCATGCTACATCTACAACATTTAAAAGCGGGTCCACCACGTATGACGTGGGACCCTTGTCATGGCCCAAGGCGTCCTTAAAAAGGATTACGGATGTAAGTCCCGCCCCCAAGCGACGTGCGCGCCTCAAAGCCTATTGGCTGTCATGTTTTGTTATAGTAACGGTAACTGCAGTGTGTCATACAGTGGGGGCGTACACTGGGCGTTAGCCGAATGTTAATTGAGTGGGAGGAGTGTTAGCGTGCGTTTCACGCTGGTTTAACATGACGTCACACGTATTGCATTTGCGCATTGTGTTATCGTCCGTCCTTTCTGTCCAAACACGTCTGTTTAAAAAGAATACAGATGTACTCGTTTAGAACGAATGTAGTTTCGTATTCATTGTATTTGAAATAAAGATTTTATGTTTAATGGTATTTTCAAGATGTATTGATCGCACAACGTACGCTTTGTTTTGCGCATGCGCTAACAGTTAGTGCAGCCAAGCGTGAAGTGCGTGCGCACACTAAGATGTGCGCGCACATTTTTCAGTATACAGGCAACGTTCACTTCATATACATAGTTATGCCTGCTACAAATGTAAAGAAAAATTACATACTGATGTACACTTGTAGTTCTAACATATAAGTGAGTGACGTGTGTATGTACACAATCATATAGAGCTGTGTAACGCGTTGTCACGGATACATATATAGTAAGGTGCCATCTTTGACCATCATGTGTTTGCTGTATTTCAGAGATGTCGGGGAAGATACAATCGGATCAATGTATGATTTCAGAAGAGTCTACCTTTATATGAGATGATTGTGAGGAGGAGCCACCGACTACTATACTACATATGGAACTAATTTTATATTGCTTGCAGCGCTTATTAACAAACAATTAAAAATGTGATACCCTTATGCCTATATTGCATAAGCACTTAATTAACATAATGATGTTGCAAAATAGTGCCTCATGAATTTTTATTGAGTGTTCTTTAATGACTACTATCATTTTATGGCATGGTGTGTTTTATATATAACAACCATTCCCACTCTGCTAACACATTTGTGAATTATATTGTGTAATGGAACGTATGACTGTCGAAACTATGTAACAATAATAATAAGAATAATAATAATAATTATAATATGAGCATGTTCATGTATAGCGCTGCTAGTTGTACACGGCGCTTTACAGACACATTTTTCAGGCTGAGGTCCCTGGCCCGTGGAACTTACAATTTATTTTTTGCCGCCTGAGGCACAGGGAGATAAAGTGACTTGCCCAAGGTCACAAGGAGCCGACACCGGGAATTGAACCAGACTCCCCTGCTTCAAAATCTCAGTGCCAGTGTGTGTCTTTACTCACTGAGCCACTCCTTCTCCCAATGTAAAGGACACTTACAACCAACTAGCCATTTATTGTTAAAAATCTCTTGTTACATGGGTATGTTGATAAAATGGTTTGGGACTGTAGCAAATAATGTTATTGGCCAGATGTTGTGGTCCCCTACAATGCATGATGTTCTGATTATGACATCAACATCATGTAATGAAGTACGTTTCTGTGTATATTTCATTAACCTAACTAACTATAGTTTACTGTGTTTATGAAACGTTCTAAAAATACATAGTATAGTCAATATGATGATATAAGCTACCATAATAAAGCTGGTGTTATCATTTGTCGGTGTTATACATGGATCCTACACAAATTGATACAGACACAAACAGTTGTCTTACAAAGTGTGTCTATGCTAATGTGCACGTGATTGACGTTACAATTGTGACAATACTTGATAATTATCATCATGATAATGATGAAGTGACGTGATTTATATTGCAAAAATATTACCAACATTGTCATATTGGTAAATTATAAATGCTAAATGACAGTAACATTAGTGACAAATTTGTCTTCTCTGTTAACAGTTTAACACTTGGTACATGTAGGACACATCCACACACGTGTGACTTATACATACACATGTCACAAATTTAAATTAATGTTGACTATTAATTCCTAGCATTACAAAACACCAACATTGCTAAATATAAGATGTAGTACGCATTGTTGTGATTGCAGGCATTCATGCATGGAGATTTATGATCAGTCAATTTCATCCGTGATGAATGATCTCCCGTAAGTAAAGAAATAACTACAGTTATCCCCTTGTCTCCAAACACCTCTATATTACATGAATGGAATTTATAAGGAAACATACATAAAATGTGATGAAATGGGAGTAATCATTTTCTAATACAATGCACATGAAAGCTCAAGAGTAGCTAAATGCATATACATGATACAGAAAGTACATATATGTAACATTTGTGTTTAAACCAATATGTTGGGTTTTGACTTCAAATAATTATAGGAAGATTGATGTAGGCACATCTTATGAGAGATGTCAGCAAATATACATACCATGATCAGTCATACTGGAGATATACCTATAATGCAAAGGAACAATATATAAATTGCAAACATTGACATGCCATCTTCAGTACCGTAAACAACACAGCAAAGTGTGTATTTGCTGTTAAATGTGCAACACCATGTATATTTCATGACATTCAAAATGTAAATCAGGCTGGTGTACACATCATATGGATGTACATGTTACACTGCACCAATAACATTGTATGTAAGCATACTAGAAGCATGAATGAGTATGGGCATAATATGTGTATTGTATTAGCATAAGGAACAACACAATGCTAAAATATTAGTGCTTTGTTACCCCAGTTGTATTCACATACACACAACTAAAGTAAAATTGAAGAGGGATTATATAACCTGTGCAACAATAACATACCGGTGCCACATCCCTTTGTGCACACAGCAGAGAGAAGAAAGGTGTGCAACCCATATTCATCTGTGTCCTACCAGAAGGGTATATAAAAAAACATTATTGTTAAGATAACATAATGTAAGTATAAAACTAGAACTTGGAACATATATGTTTGTACTTACAAGAAAAAAATGAATTGATGAGATTCTGGCGTGTCTGGCCACCACTGGCTGTTTGTTCATTTTCAGCAGCTACATGGGTGGGATGCTCGTCTACCACAGGCTCAGCTAGGTCTGACTGTACATTGTGCCTCAGTGCAACATTGTGCAAAATGCAACAGGCAAGGATAATATCAGACACTTTTTGAGGCTTGTATAGAAGAGCCCCACCAGTTCTGTCCAGACACCTAAATCTGGTCTTGAGTAGGCCAAATGTCCTCTCTATAACAGATCTTGTAGATATATGGGCTGCATTGTACCTGTCCTCTGCTTCAGTTTGAGGGTTTAGCACCGGAGTCAAGAGCCACGGCCTAATTCCGTATCCTGAGTCACCTATAATGAATGGAGCACACATAAGCTGACATTAGTGATCAAATTGTACAATGCCAACATTCCTAAATAAAAATGTGTTTTGTGTTATAACATGTAAATGTGTACTCACCCTGCAGCCAACCATGTTCAAAATGTCCCTCTTCGAACGCATGGAAGACTGAAGAGTTCCTCAGGATGGAGGAATCGTGACTGAACCAGGGAATTTGGGTACCACATGCATTATCCTCATCGTCGCATCACATACCACCTGTACATTGAGTGAATGGTAGTGCTTCCGATTGCGGTACACATGCTCACTCTGACTAGGTGCAATCAAAGCAACATGTGTGCAATCGATTGCACCCAGCACACATGGTATCCCTGCTATATTATAAAAGCCAGTCCTGACTTCCAGCCACTCTGTCGCCTCTGTAGGAAAATGAATATAATTCCTAGCGCGTCTATTGAGTGCATAGAGAAACTGGGTCAAGGCCCGCGAGAATGTAGATTGCGAGACCCCGCCCACTATGCCCACAGTTGTCTGGTATGACGCGGAAGCAAGATAATGTAATGAGCACAGCATTTTAACAAGCCCAGGGACTGCACGACCTCTGGCTGTGAAAAAATCTAAATCTCCCCTTTCTCCTGATAAAGAGCTAAGATTGCTGCTGAACTCAAACGATAGCGACTTACAATCTCCTCCTCACTCATCCCATCTAACAGGGTTCTCTCCCTGTACAGACGCGGACGAGGCACAACTTGTCTCCTCTGTCTTCTCCTCTGATCTCCTGTCCCTCTCCCTGTCTCTGTCGTATCCGCGTGACTGTCCCTGTCACTGTCCCTCGGTGTGTCCCTCCCTTGCCCTATATGATTGTCTTCATCATCAAGCATGTCATAGAAAAGAATGTTCCTCCGTCTCCTAAACAATCTCAACATTTTGAAATGAGTAGCTGTGAATGATCAGGTAATGGGCGTCCTTTAAATAGGTATGTGATGATGTCAGGTGACATAGTAAAATGCAAGGTGTTACATTAACATAATAAAGTACTTCTGTGGCAAGCTGTGTGCAGTTCTTGTTATAAGTATTTGTTGTGTGTATTCTGCAGGGAATGATGATATTTGCCAATGATGTGACGTGAAGCTTTGTAGAAACATTGCTTGCAAATAAATAGTTGCATGTGCAATGCATGTAAAACTTCTGAACGCAACAGTCAGTCATGTAATTAGGCAAAAAGGCTGAGATTGACGTGGGAAAAGTTTTGTGTAACATGTGTAATTAGCCATGTTATTGTGACATGTTGACAACAATGAATAGTCGTGTGCATATGCATGCATTTCTGTAAGGAGGATAGTTGGTATAGAATGAGTTAACAAGGTGTCCCAATGCTGAATTACTGTACATGTGTGTATAAGTTAGGTTGAAGTGCTTGTAATGCTACGGTTACAATGTAAACATGCAATGTGATTGAGCGTCCAATAAGTGACGTCATGAAAATAGGGAGGACCCAAAAGTATATGTAAACATGAGAAGACAGATGTACATGAACGTTTAAAGATGCGTGTCACATTACAAGCATTGTGTAATGTAAAGGAAGATGAATATACTGTGTATGTGTGACATGTGTGACATGTGTAACATCATGTAAATAATTGTCGCTCAGTTCATTAAAATGTGTGATATGATGTGAGGTTCTCCTTTAAGAGTTGAGTATAGTATTTTCCCTTTGCACATCATCACATGATGAGTAATGTGACCCGCAAATGCTGCAAACATGTAAAAGTATAATGTTATGCAAATAATACACGTCAGCTGTGACACAATGCAGGGAATGCCCCCACACTGTAATGCAAATGACGTTTGTATTGTGAGCAATGAAACGTAAACAGTACTATACTGTTATACGTCCCCGCTCCATTGACTCCATTGATGTACAGAAGTTTTTTTTTTCTAAGTGCCGTTGCGGCAGCCTTAGCGATCGTTCTCCCCTCCAAACTGCCAACTTTAGTTGGCGGGAGAAATTGGCCATAACATCTCAATTTCGTAGTGCCGATCAGGCCCGATAAGCTGTTTTTTTTTGTTGAATCCAGCCGATTTAAAAAAGTGGCGATCAGTGGCGAAAACAGGCTTATCGGCAGCCGACTGGCCATAACAAAATAATCGGCTCCGAAACCTGGCGAAATCAAGCACTTATCGGCGCTTACTGAATCTCAAACCCAATTTTGGCTATAAAATGGTGATAATTCCCTTATCAACGCTTACTGCATGAGGCCCTAAATTCTCACAATGCTGTGCAAATCAGATTTACATTTCAAATTCGAGAAGGGATTTTCCAAAGCGTTACCGTAAACAAAGCCTCAAAGGGTTGGGGGGGTGAGTCATGTGCAGTAATCAGCTTCAGAAAATTAATGACTCTGTGGAGGTGTCTGTCGATAAGAGTTTGTGTGTGTGTGGGGGAGGAATGAAGGATTAGTTGTGCAGCAGTTCTAAGAAATTACATAGAGTAGAGTACAATACAGTAATTTCAAAAGGCAGTTCATCATGATACTGTAATTTGATCCCTACACCCCCAAATACAGTACATAAAAGCACACAAATCAACCATGTGCAGGCAAACACACAGATTGAATATCGTAATATCAAGATTGTTTTTGCAGGCGTGTGAATAAAATAACAGTTAAAAAATCATAATTAAAAATAAAAATTTGGGGGCACTAAAGGGGGAAGTTATAGGCACATGAGCAGGAATCAACTAGCTCCCATCCGAAAGAGGATTACACTGGCGACACGTTTTATTGCTAGCTGGCTTGTTCCGCAAGCCGGGAAATGTCCCGGCTTGCTAGCCAAATCCCCTCGGCGTGCCGCGCGTCACTGATGCGCGGTCACGCTTCATCGGGTGCCTGCGCCCCATGCACGCGTGCCCAGGGCTCCCCGAGGGAGCCCTGGTGTCCCGCGATGTGGGGGACGGCGGTGTGGGGTTCTGGGGGACCCGGCGGACCCGGAGAGGAGAGAGGGAAGCCCCGATCGGAGGACCGCTCCTCCGAGGCTTCGGCGCGCGCACGGGACAACCCGGCGCGCGCCCGGTTACTGTCGCGGCCGAGACCGGGTAAAGGTAAGAATAAACTCGGCCGCAACAGTATACACAGGTGCATGGAGAGGTGATGCTCTGTGCAAATCAAATTCGAGAAGGGATTTTCCAAAGCGTTGCCGTAAACAAAGCCTCAAAGTTCCCATCTCAAAGAGAATTACACACAGGTGCAGTGAGGCTTTGTAGCTCAGCTATGGACGGATTAAGAACACAATGTCAAGATTCAGAAAATGAACGACTCTGTGGAGAGGGGGGGGGTTGGGTGAGTCATGCGCAGTAAGCAGCTAGCTCCCATCTCAAAAAGGATTACATGCAGGCGCAGTGAGGCTTTTTAGCTCGGCTATGGACGGATTACGAACACAATGTCAAGATTCAGAAAATTAACGACTCCGTGGAATTTCAAATCCTTGAGCTAGCCTTGTGTGTGTTCGTGGGGGAGGGGGCTACAGGGTACAGCTGCATGAAGTTCAAAGATAAAGACATACTTTAATTTCAAAAGACAGTTCATCATAATAATACACACCCAAATACAGTACATAAAAAGCACACAAATCAACCATGTGCAGTCAAATGCACAGGTTCGCAGTCAAAAGCTACAGCACAGATTGAATATCGTAATACAGTAAGATGGTTTTTGCAGGCTTGTGGAGAAAAAAAAATTACAATAACAATTTAAAAAAAAAAATTTTGGTCACTCACTCAAGCAAGCAAGCAGTGGTGGGCGAAATAACAGGCGCATGCGTAGTAATCACCTGCTGTCAAGCAGGAATGTGATTGAAACCAGACACGTTCAAAGGAATGGTGTGGGAGAGATGTACTGCATTGTACAAAAGATAAGAAGTTGAAATACCCTGCAGTGCAGTTAATTATCCTGAGCGAGGGGAGATCACCACGACCATTAATTGTATCCATTGCGCTATTTTTTAGCACTTTTGTAAGTGTTCTTTTTATATATTGCCATGAAGCTGTGTTTGTCACACTGATCTGCACTATTAGTTCTTTCTCTCTCTCTCTCTCTCTCGTGCTACCACCTGCTAGAGACACTGACTGGCACATTGAGGAGTTAAACGACACCTGCCCATCCATACTCTACCAAACATTCCAGTGCCTGTTTTGATATGGAATCCTGTAAATAGGAAACCTATAGAGCCAAGTCATCGCTGTTTTCTCTACATTGCTATACCATCTACACTTAGTCGTGTTTATTTCTATTCTCTTCCGGCCGATATGCTCCCCCTGGATTACAAGAATATCATTCAAGTTTTTGGAGCCAGTGAAGACGGGATCCACTAGAGTGTTTGAGCTGGTTATCAGAGTTTATTATTCTTCTCATTTCACTTGCAAATCACATTATTTACTTTAGTAATTATATTGTAGTTAGCACCTTTTGTCACTATCACGCATTCACATAATGATTGGTTAAAATCAGTCCTTCAATAAGGCGATGTCGAGAAAAAAAAGTTGAATGTTTCTTTTTTTAATTTTTTTCCCCAACTAGAAAACTTACATACACGCATGCGCATAAATGTGATGACATGCATATGCATTTCAACAAGGTTCCAATGAGACATACACGCATGGGCCAAAATATTATGACATGCATATGCGTTTCAACAAGGTTCCATTAAGACACACACGCTGGCTCCTAAATGTGATGACAGACATATGCGTTCCAACAAGGTTCCAATGAGACATATGTATAGTGCACGCATGCGCATAAAATAAAAACAGTATGAAAAGAAGAGCAAGCCTATCAAAAGTATTGATTAATAAATAATAAATAATACATATAGAAATGTGATGACATGCATATGCGTTTCAAAAAGGTTCCAATTAGACATAGAAAAAACAGGATATTCAGCGCTCGTGCTGTGTGATGGTGTGGATGATCCCTTTGCAGCATGTACATAAAGCGTCTCCCCAGAAACTCTCAAATCTAGGTGAACCCCCCTTAGAAAGGGGGGAAGGCACCCTGAAAAACAAGATAATAAAAAATGCACAAATACGCACCAGGGATTAATGGAAGGTAATTTATTAAAAATACACAAAAACTGAGGGGATCCAACCCCACCTCAGAACAGCTGTGCAGCTGAACGGCTAAGTACTACCAAGGAGAACACCTAATGGTGACTAAACCCTAAGCTGCACAGTATACAAATACAGTAAAATTTATATAAAAAACATGAAAGAAAAAAACAAACATGAAAACAACCTATCAACAGATTTGTATAGAAACCGCCATAGGGTTGGGCACTGGCAAGGGGAAACGGACACTCACACTGAGACAGTCAGCAGACTCGCGGTGGCTGCACAGGATCCGGATCTCGGCACCGCGGAGATGGATAAAACCGCTGCTGTTTCCTGCATGCTCCGTCTCAGCTTACCAGCATACACGCGCAGGATGACCTGTCGTGACCTCTACGCGTTTCGTACCAAGTACTTCGTCAGGAGGTCACATACAGCGTCATCCGCGCGTATATATAGGCGGCAACTGATTGAAGAAACCAGCCCCCTCAGAGAAACACCCTTACTTTGCCTAATTGCTATGCTGATTGAAACACCTTGAAATAAGGTTACTAGGCAACAGGGTGTATAGCAACTCATGTGGGGGATGTGTGCAAGTATAAATTAATCATTGCACTCACCCCTATGAAAAAATACAGGAATAAGACCTCTAACAACATGAATAATATACTATGTAAACAAATCATGCTGAAACCTGTATATGAATAAAAGAAAAAAGAACAAATGATTGAATAAAAACAAATAAATATAAAAACATACATGAATGTTGATGCAAATAAATGTTAATAAATTCATTTTATTAAAAATGGAATACCTTATCTTAAAAAAGGAGTCAATTCAATTAATTCATTGAAACCATATGGATGTCTGGTATGCATTTCATAAATCCAAAATGGCTCCCGTTTCAATAAATGATTATCTCTATTTATCTTAAGCACTTGAAAGAGATCTTTATCTATAATCAATGAAGATAAGTTAAAGATCCCATTACTGGTTAGTGTCAATGGCTCAGGGATCCCCTCTTTGTGGGCGGGCTTTCTCCCTCCTCTCTTACCTCGTCTGAGTAGCCCCTTTTTCGATTAATTTTTTGCAGGGGTTTTGAGGGGGGATTGTCTAGGTCCCAACTTGGTCTGTTGGGCTTGTTTTTGATCGATTTCTGAAAAAAACAATCATTATTACTGTATCTTCATTTATATCACTTTCATTACCGTCAGCTCTATCTTTTAATTGATGAAACTTATTTGAAACTGGTAATTCAAATGCAATACAGTACTTTTGTCCCCTCTACTGGCATATTGGTTTTTCCTTTGATGTTTATATTTATGTTTTACATCCTTGGATTTACCATTTTTGCCTACCATTGACCAGAACAAAGAATATGATAGCGATTTAGTAAACTCTTCGCTCAAAAAATTAGAAAGGATTCCTAGGAAATCTTTGATGAAATATCATCATAAAAAGAGTGAGAAGAGACAAAATCAAATCCCAGCATTTATTACTCAATTTAGTGATACCCATTACAATGTTAGAAAAATTCTGCAAAAACATTGGGGGATATTAAAAGCTGATCCCATTTTGGGTCCCCAACTAAAGTCCAAACCAGGGATAGTGTTCAAACGAGCACCTAACCTTAAACACATTCTGGCTCCAAGTCAAGTCTCCAGAGAGGCCATCGTATCTGGAGATATTAAAACTCACCTAGGAGTTAAAGGCACGTACAAATGCGGAAAGTGTAAAGCGTGTAACCATATCTGTCAAGGGAAAACAGTTACATCAGGAGTTACTAACAAAGTCTACAATATTACAAGTTTCATTAATTGTCAGACAACGCATGTGGTCTATGCCTTACAGTGTAGCTGTAATTTACAGTACATTGGTAAGACAAAAAGACCGTTTAAAATGCGCATGTTAGAGCACCTGAGAAATGTTAAAAACATACCAAAAATAATACCAAAGGGTATGCCATTAACTTTTGAAACAATTTAAAGAAGTGCATAACAGTGAACCTGGTTGTATTAAATTTAAGGGACTTGAAAGTGTATCACTAGGTAGTAGACAGGGAAATAGAGATAATCATTTATTGAAACGGGAGCAATTTTGGATTTATGAAATGCATACCAGACATCCCTATGGTTTCAATGAATTAATTGAATTGACTCCTTTTTTAAGATAAGGTATTCCATTTTTAATAAAATGAATTTATTAACATTTATTTGCATCAACATTCATGTATGTTTTTATATTTATTTGTTTTTATTCAATCATTTGTTCTTTTTTCTTTTATTCATATACAGGTTTCAGCATGATTTGTTTACATAGTATATTATTCATGTTGTTAGAGGTCTTATTCCTGTATTTTTTCATAGGGGTGAGTGCAATGATTAATTTATACTTGCACACATCCCCCACATGAGTTGCTATACACCCTGTTGCCTAGTAACCTTATTTCAAGGTGTTTCAATCAGCATAGTAATTAGGCAAAGTAAGGGTGTTTCTCTGAGGGGGCTGGTTTCTTCAATCAGTTGCCGCCTATATATACGCGTGGATGACGCTGTACGTGTACTCCTGACGAAGTACTTGGTACGAAATGCGTAGAGGTCACGACAGGTCATCCTGCGCGTGTATGCTGGTAAGCTGAGACGGAGCATGCAGGAAACAGCAGCGGTTTTATCCATCTCCGCGGTGCCGAGATCCGGATCCTGTGCAGACACCGCGAGTCTGCTGACTGTCTCAGTGTGAGTGTCCGTTTCCCCTTGCCAGTGCCCAACCCTATGGCGGTTTCTATACAAATCTGTTGATAGGTTGTTTTCATGTTTGTTTTTTTCTTTCATGTTTTTTATATAAATTTTACTGTATTTGTATACTGTGCAGCTTAGGGTTTAGTCACCATTAGGTGTTCTCCTTGGTAGTACTTAGCCGTTCAGCTGCACAGCTGTTCTGAGGTGGGGTTGGATCCCCTCAGTTTTTGTGTATTTTTAATAAATTACCTTCCATTAATCCCTGGTGCGCATTTGTGCATTTTTTATTATCCAATTAGACATACTGTACACACGAGCGGAAAAAAATATTTTACATTCGGAAGAAGAAACAACGTTGTATTTTTGTATTACTTCTTTTCCCTTTATTATCCTGTATATGTGATCTCATATTTTTAATCTGTGTATGGCTAAGGAGCCTCACAAAGGACTTCTTTCCCATGATCTGCTTCTCATCTCATCTCATCTCTTGTCTTTTCTCAGGTAAAACATCTCAAATTGTCTGTGTGTCCTGCAATCCTCATACCCTGCTGTCTATTTAGCTAATTTTACTTCAATTTAGGTAAAACATCTCAAATTGTCTGTGTGTCCTGCAATCCTCATACCCTGCTGTCTATTTAGCTAATTTTACTTCAATTTAGGTAAAACATCTCAAATTGTCTGTGTGTCCTGCAATCCTCATACCCTGCTGTCTATTTAGCTAATTTTACTTCAATTTAGGTAAAACATCTCAAATTGTCTGTGTGTCCTGCAATCCTCATACCCTGCTGTCTATTTAGCTAATTTTACTTCAATTTAGGTAAAACATCTCAAATTGTCTGTGTGTCCTGCAATCCTCATACCCTGCTGTCTATTTAGCTAATTTTACTTCAATTTAGGTAAAACATCTCAAATTGTCTGTGTGTCCTGCAATCCTCATACCCTGCTGTCTATTTAGCTAATTTTACTTCAATTTAGGTAAAACATCTCAAATTGTCTGTGTGTCCTGCAATCCTCATACCCTGCTGTCTATTTAGCTAATTTTACTTCAATTTAGGTAAAACATCTCAAATTGTCTGTGTGTCCTGCAATCCTCATACCCTGCTGTCTATTTAGCTAATTTTACTTCAATTTAGGTAAAACATCTCAAATTGTCTGTGTGTCCTGCAATCCTCATACCCTGCTGTCTATTTAGCTAATTTTACTTCAATTTAGGTAAAACATCTCAAATTGTCTGTGTGTCCTGCAATCCTCATACCCTGCTGTCTATTTAGCTAATTTTACTTCAATTTAGGTAAAACATCTCAAATTGTCTGTGTAGAAATCATCCCCCTATTGCCTTAATGTAATTCATCTTTCACACTTGTGCAAGACAACACCCACCTTTGAAAAACAATTTGGTTTAACATCCCTCATATGTGCTAATTAAGTTTGTTGTACCAACCAGGTGACTTTCTACATGTATATAAGTAAACTTACAACAGCCATTGCTGCTAGCAGCCTTTGCTCTTAAGCAGAAATGCTTTTAAGTAGAAATCTTTCAAGTAGTGGAAGTTTAAAAAAGGAAGTTCAAAAAGAAGTGGAAAAAGTGGACACACTCTACTGCTTCTGATTCCTGCATTTGAACTACGCTGGAAAGGAGGTTATCATCCCACTCTGCACATCTCAACACATTACTATTGCTGTGATGCCACCTTTACTTTTTATATTTACTGTAACCTCACTTATTTTCAAATTATGCACTTCCTTCCACCAGCCTCATGTCTCTAACTCTATTCATATTTCGCCATCTCTCCTTACTTCACCACTTCTCAGTTCACATGAACTCCTCTCTTACCTGCGCCCTCTGTCACCACACAGTTATGCCGCCTGCACTAAAACACACCCCTACAAATCATCCTCACACATTCTCTTTCTGTCCATGCTTCTCCTCCTTGCTTCTGGGGATATCTCTCCCAATCCTGGTCCCTGCCTTATTTCTACTTGCTCTCGTCCTCGCCTTCCACATGCAACTTCTACTCCTTCTGGTGTCAACCCCTCTAACCTCATACCCATCCCCTGCCACCCTCCCTCCTCTCTCCCTTTCTCCTGTGCACTTTGGAATGCTCGCTCCCTCTCTAACAAGTTCCTCTCTGTGCATGACTTCTTTCTCTCTCACTCCCTGCTTCTCTTTGCTATAACTGAGACCTGGCTCACTCAGTCTGACTCTGCTCTGGAAGCTGCCCTCTCCTACGGTGGCCTTTCCTTCTCCCACACTCCACGCCCTGATGGCAGGGGTGGAGGCGTGGGGCTCCTGCTCTCCTCTCTCTGCCGTTACAGAACAGTTTCTACTCCCCCCTCTCTTGCTTTTCCCTCCTTCGAGGCTCACACAGTCCAGATCTTCTCTCCTCTCCCGGTCCATGTGGCGGTCATCTATCGCCCACCTTCCTCTACTCATCCCCCTTCTGCCTTTCTCTCTCACTTT
Source organism: Ascaphus truei (assembly GCF_040206685.1). NCBI lineage: Eukaryota > Metazoa > Chordata > Amphibia > Anura > Ascaphidae > Ascaphus > Ascaphus truei. Next base: position 219,943,619 of record NC_134484.1, on the reverse strand, counting down.
GAATCCTGGCTCTCTTTCTTTCTCTCCTCAGACTCCCCTGTTCTTCTCCTTGGGGACTTCAATTGCCACATTGATGACCCCTCTCTCCCTTGGGCTTCCCGCTTTCTTTCTCTAACCTCTTCTTTTGGCCTTCAACAGTGGACTGCAGCCAGCACCCACAAGGATGGCCACTACTTAGACCTGGTTTTCACTAAAAACTTCTCTCTCTCCGACTTCTCCATTTCCCCTTTTCCTCTCTCTGACCATCACCTCATCTCATTTTCTCTCTCTCTCGCTTCTCTCCATCTCCATCTCCATCTCGCCCTCGTTTTTGCAGAAACCTGCACTCTATTAACCTACCAGCTCTTGATTCCACTTTACGCTCCTCCCTCTCCTCTCTCAGTTCCACTTCAGACCCTGACAACCTGGTCAGGAACTACAACTCTGCCTTATCTTCCTCTCTTGATCTTCATGCCCCACTTTCTCTCTGCCGTCCTCGCCCTTCTAACCCCAGACCCTGGCTAAACTCCCACACACGCATGCTGCGTTCCTCCACTCGTTCCTCTGAACGCCTCTGGAGGAAATCTCATACGCTCGCAGACTTCATTCACTACAAATTTATGCTATCCTGTTTCAACTCTGCCCTCTTTCAGGCTAAACAAACCTACTTTTCATCACTAATCAACACACACAAGTCTAACCCACGCCGTCTCTTTTCTGTCTTTGACTCTCTACTCAGACCACCCTCAGCTGCCTCCTCTTCTTCATCCATCTCACCTCAGGACTTTGCTGACTTTTTTAAGAAAAAGGTGGAGTCCATACGGCAGAACATCCCATCTGTTGCCTCCTCCCATCCCACAATGCTTCCCAACTCTCCTCCTGTCTTTCTTGACTCTTTTCCTGCTATCTCGGAGGAGGATGTATCACTGCTGATCTCCTCTTCGCCCTCTACCACTTGCCCACTTGACCCCATTCCCTCCCATCTCCTAAAACCTCTTGCTCCTTCTATAATCCCTATGCTCACACAGATCTTTAACTCTTCCCTCTACTCTGGTACCTTTCCTTCATCCTTCAAGCATGCAACCGTTATACCATTACTCAAAAACAGCAAGCTTGACCCTACCTGTCCTTCTAACTATCGACCTGTCTCCCTCCTGCCTTTTGCCTCCAAACTCCTTGAACGTCTTGTATTCTCTCGATTGCTACACTTTCTCAACACCTATTCTGTACTAGACCCTCTACAATCTGGCTTCCGCACTGCTCACTCTACTGAAACAGCCCTCACTAAAATAACTGACGACCTCCACGCTGCCAAAGACAGAGGTCATTACACTCTGCTCATATTACTCGACCTCTCTGCAGCATTCGACACCGTGGACCACCCTCTTCTCCTTCACATTCTCCATACTCTTGGTATTCGGAACAAAGCTTTATCCTGGATCTCCTCTTACCTCTCCCATCGTACCTTCAGTGTCTCTTTTGCTAACACCTCCTCCTCCTCTATTGATCTCTCTGTGGGGGTACCCCAGGGCTCTGTCCTGGGACCCCTTCTCTTTTCTCTCTACACACTCTCTCTAGGTGACCTAATCACATCTTTTGGGTTTAAATATCACCTCTATGCTGACGACACACAAATTTACCTTTCAACCCCTGACCTTACACCTGCTATACAGACCAAAGTTTCTGAATGCCTCTCTGGAATATCATCCTGGATGGCCATCCGCCGACTGAAACTTAACATGGCAAAAACAGAGCTCCTTATACTACCTCCCAAACCTGGCCCTACTACATCCTTCCACATTGCTATTGGAAATATGATCATTCACCCAGTAGCCCAAGCACGCTGCCTAGGGGTCACACTTGATTCCTCTCTCTCATTCTCCTCTCATATTCAAAACGTTTCTAAAACTTGTCGCTTTTTCCTCCGCAATATCACAAAGATACGCCCTTTCCTCTGTTACTCAACTGCTAAAACTCTGACTCAGGCCCTCATTCTCTCACGTCTCGATTACTGCAACCTCCTGCTGTCCGGCCTTCCTACCTCTCACCTGTCTCCCCTACAATCTATCCTAAACACTGCTGCCAGAATCACTCTACTCTTTCCTAAATCTGTCTCAGCGTCTCCCCTGCTGAAATCACTCTCCTGGCTTCCGATTAAATCGCGTATCTCACACTCAATTCTACTGCTTACTTTTAAAGCTTTACATTCTTCTGCCCCTCATTACATCTCAGCCCTAATTTCTCGCTATGCACCATCACGACTCTTGCGTTCTTCTCAAGGATGTCTTCTTTCTACCCCCTTTGTATCTAAAGCTCTCTCCCGCCTTAAACCTTTCTCACTTTCTGCCCCACACCTCTGGAATGCTCTTCCCCTCAATACCCGACTAGCCCCCTCGCTATCCACCTTTAAGACCCACCTTAAGACACATCTGCTTAAAGAAGCATATGAGTAGCACTGGATAATCATGGACACATGACACATAAAGCTTAGCCCCTGCAGACGCACTTACTAGTATTTAATCCTACTGTCTCTGTACGTTCTCCCTACCTACCAATTAGATTGTAAGCTCCTCGGAGCAGGGACTCCTTCCTTAATGTTACTTTTACAGTATGTCTGAAGCACTTATTCCCATGATGTGTTATTTATATTTGCTATTTATATGACATGTATTACTACTGTGAAGCGCTATGTACATTTTATGGCGCTATACAAATAAAGACATACATACATACATACATGTACACTATACAGTATGAACTCGTAATGTTAATCTTCAAATTACAAATACACACACACACTTGCGGAACTGTACAGCAATAAAAGACAGGTTGAATTGCTATTAGATTTTTAAGACAACAACTCGCGATTGCTAACTTGAGTTTCTCAACGGTATTGCAGACAACGCTAAAATGCAATTTTCTGCACCCAATTGAAACCCGAGTACACATGCATATAAGGTGGTACGGTTGGAAAAAATCATGCGTCATGACATGGGTACTCTGATGTATACACCGCGTGAAGTCTTCGTATAATGGCCCTGTCACGGTAACTTGTGAAAGGATATAATATAAACCAAATCTCTGGGTTGAATTGAACACGACTTATATATAATAAATATAGTTTATTCCTTAAAGAATGTGAACACACTGGATTATACAAATAACATACAATAATATAACACTTACTCAGGATTTGGGGCAATGAAGCAATCAGGATCTGGATTGGCAATTCATTCACGATACAGGTTACAAAACGAAGTCACAACGAAGACAATGGGTATAGGGTTTACACTGGTTTATATGGGATTCCAGCCCTATACATTAACATTGGGTGCCAGGCATTGGATATCAGTTACCTCCACCCAATGACCCTTTGCCAGCTAACGTGAGAAGCATTGTTAGACCATGCACCCAGTTAGTTGGCACATGCGCACATCTGGCCCCTGTGGTATCGTTTCTCTTGCCCCACACTAAGGACAGGCACCTAAAAGTCTACCAGACTTGGATCTGGTCAGGAAATCCTTTGTCTGTAAGTGTGAATTACAGCACTTACAGACCACTCAAGCACTGCGTTTCTCCACCCTATTGTATACAATCAGAGTGGTGAAGCCTTTGATCAGGGAGTCTGTTGTAGACAATGGGTTGCCCCCCTGAGCATTAACATAAAGAAGAACCAGAAACTTTCACGGGCTTTTATCCCAGCCTTGAAATACAATACATTTCTTAATATCTACACATATTAAAATAATCTGTTCGGCTGGGCCGAACGGGTTCAAACTTTCCAGACCCTCATGCCGGAGGGGACTCTTCATGGTGGCCAAGTCTCAGCTCGCTGCGACCCACTGGACCGGAGTTACACAATTACAGTTTTAAAAGCCCTTTTGAACACGAGGCTTTTTTCTGCTATGCAAGTCAATGGCAGAAACCCAAATTTTACCATTACCCTGACTTCGTTCTGTTGCCCCGAGAGGGTCACTATTTGGAACTAGGACTACATGGTGGCCGAATCTCAGCCCTCTAGTTTGAACAGAACCTGAGTTATGGGTTCCAGGTTTCTGCTCATTCTGACTTAGCCGTTTTTACTTGTGGCTTTTACCTCCATTAGAATCAATATGGCCGGTGCTGCCATAGGATTAAATGGGACCTCCGCTACCATTGAAGTCAATGGGAAGCACACACTTTTTTACAGTTAACCCTACTCCATTCGGTTCAGGGGAGAGGGCTGGAAATTGCCATGTAGTCATGCCGGAGCAGTGACTACATCCTGGCCAAATCCCAGCCCTCTGGTCCCCACGGAACCGGATATTGGGTTTTCAGTTTACACTGTTTCTCACTTAGTATTTGAAGGACACGCGGCTTTCTCCGCCATTACGGTCAATGGTGCGACCCTCTTAACGAGAGCGACACTTTACCGGGGTCATTAACTTTCGGACCCGGTTGGGGTCGAGTCAGGGGGTTCCTGGGGGCCAGGGGCAAAACTAATTTTATTCCTGGGTGCCCTAGAACCAAAGTTCCCACGCCAATTGGACGTGAACTTGACCGGGGAGTGATCAAAGCTCTCTTCAAGATAATGTTTCCGCTTTTGCGGTCTGCGGTCTGGCTGGCGGCCAGCTCGTCTCCGGAAGTCGGCTTCCAGGAATCCCCATTGAAATGCATTACTCCATTCACTTTCAATGGGGGACCGCCACTCCTCCTCTTGGGCACCACCTGCAGGTCTTCTCCGATATCAGGCCCAAATTGCCGGAATATCCATAGGGTTACATGGGGCTGTAATGGTTGTAATGGCGACCAATGGGGAGACTGCAAAATGGAGCCTGCAAAGGCGGGAAAAGGAACAAAGGGCAATAAACACCAAATTAACATTAACCCTGTCCCTCCCACCTGGATCCCAGTGTATGTGGTTGCTGCATACACTGCAAAGGTACAACCACCAATAATTGTACCAATAAACACATCTTAGCAAATAAAACCGTTTGCCATGAGGCAGGGGAATAAACATACATTAATTCCCTCTAAATGTGGGAATAGGATAACCAAGGGACGTACCTTTTGGTTGTGAGGCAGGGGAACATATGTATTGTAAGTACATTTCGGGTTAACCTCTCACTTCCCAGATGGTGGAAGGGGGTGCCTAATGGGGGTGACCCCTTTATTACTCATTTGGCACCCCTCCCCCGTTACAGGCCTCTGCAGCTGTAGCTTATTATGCCCATATTAAATGGGTATGATGTAGTACTATGCTACTCAATGGGTACAGGGTGGGTGTAGTGGGTCGGGGTGGGTGGTTAGGCCTTCCAGGTGGGTTGTTGGAGAGGGTGGGTTAACTCCTTAATTACTATAGTGGTTATTAACAGCTAAGGTGATTAAATGGTTAAGGGCCATTGGATTGTATTTTTTATTTATGCTTTCTGGCAATGGAGGACATGGGCCTTCAGTATGCTGATGAGGAGGCCCTTCATATTGGCAGGGGTAAGTAGAACATTTTTTTATTTACACAATTTATACTGGCTGGCTAATGTTGGGATTAATAATGACCAAATAATCTTTTATCCATATCTGCATAATAGGTATTTTGCACAATGATGCAAAAAAAACCTCTGTTATATTGATATATGATGCTGCCATAAATTTAGTACAAAAGAGCTTTACTGATACTTTCATCCTCTGCATAAAGCTCCATGTGTTCACATATTCATGCTGATATTGTAGAAAATTGCTTCTTTTTCAGGATGATACAAGATGCATTTTCAATCCTTTGTTAGCTATGATAGTCTGCTAGGTTCTATTAACTTTATTCAAGAGACTGGCCCCATTCTAAATGATACTAATAGGATACTGGCTATATTTTTTTAATTACCGCTGCATTATTTATTTACAAATGCAGACAGAATGACAGGTCTTACGCTGTAGGTTCACTGACAGGGGGCCAAGACCTTTTGCATAAAAGATAACTGTGTTACCTATATAACTCACTGTATGTTCTGTTCTCTTTTATGTCCCGGCAAAGGTGAAAAAGGAACTTCGAGTCATTGATCTGGAATAAAGTAAGAACTTATTGATATACTTTAGATTGTTGCCCTACATCATGTGAATATGATGTTTGAGAGCAGCTGCAGCACATAATGATGAAAGCACCCAGTATGAAGCCATGGAGCAACAAGGTAAGATGTAACTTGAAACTTCTTTTGTTCTGGTGTGCTTCATCATGTGTACAGTATATGAAGCCATTATTTTCTCTACTTCTTCGGCAGCTTCTTTCGTGATTTTAGTTGTAATACTATCTTCCCAGGGAGCATTCCCATTCTTCAAGGATTTTCTTGTCTTTGCCACTTCTTTTGGAATATATCAAAGTCTTATCTTAGTATGCTGGTCCGGCATACTCTGGTTTCTGCAGGCTTGTCTGTAGGACAGGGTTGTTGCTTCTCTGCTTTTCCCAGGTACATCCCTCTGTGAACAATAAACCTGGGCCCAGCAGACTTGGAGCTGCTGCTTGTGTTTGGGGTCCAGCTGGTCACATACAATCCTTCTGTGATCCTCTGTGCATGCTGCATCAGCAACAGGAACAAGAAGTCAATTTTTGCCATTTAAACACTGTTCAATCTGGAGTTCATTACATACACCTCATGCAGCTCAGGTAGGAAACCTGACACCCGTATGTAGTTTCCTGATTCTCACAAAAGGAGTGGGTTAACTCATTCACTCCCTTGCAGGGAGACTTGACCACTTTGCATGCTGGTGACACTACACGGATTGTATTTGTATGGTGTAGCATGTCCTACGTGAGCTGTTACAGTCCACTTCTGAATTTGCCAATGGCACTGACAAAAAATAATTTTCAAGCCCTAAGTTACAAAGGAGTTACATTTATAGATGTTAGCATTATGCTTGAGCCTCACAGCAGATTTTCTTCGATTAACTGTGTAATGCTTCAAAAGTTAAAAAAAAAACTAAATGGCACTGTAACAGGGAACTTATCCCTGTTCAGAATATGCCGCTAATCTAGCAGTGTGTTGGTTAATTGGATCCAGCAGTTAACCAACTTCACCTGGCTGATTAGAGGTTTGTTAAAAAAAGCCTGCCTTTGAGACAGGAAGGGAAATTCTTCTTGAGCTCACATGTGAGCTGAACCAGGAAATAGACAGAGCAGAGGTTCCTGAGTCTTACAGGTGAGACTGACCGAGAGAACACAAGCCTGGAGCTTGCAAGATACAACCAAGCTGATAAATAAGACTTCTAAACCTGGATGCTGATATATCCGGAAAAAAGGCTGCAACCCAGCAAACAGATACAGTAAGACTTTCTTATTGGACTGTTAGCTATATCTGTACATATAAATATATCTAAATGACTTGGGCTGATGAATAGCTTGGGTAGCCACCCAGTTAAAGAGGGCTGGTATATAAGTATACATATACGCCAAAGTGGAGCAGGTTTTGTTTGGCTCACTATTTTTCATATGTTTTGCTGTGATTAAAGCGACAGGCACAATAAAGCCTTATGTTAATTTCACCTTAAAACAGTCTCCATTGCGTACCTCTGCACATGTCCTCTTACAGGCACCTATAAATTGTGTCCTCAATATCCTTTTCCTCCCAATATCAATGTCCTGTAGATGTAGATTGACCTCCACAACTACAATAAATAATTTCTCTTTATTTTCACTGCTCTAACCTTCTAACATAACATCATTGATGAGTTCAAACATAGAATGACATTAAAGAGACTGAGAAGGATTAGGGACGCTTTATAAGGCGCAAAAATAAATCACTGAATTGTTTGCTATTAATAAGCACACAATTTAAAAAAAAGTAATAATTTATATGCAGCACATTTTTAATAACTATCATTTTACCCATGAGAGTGAAGCACATCTATGCCTGTTAGCTTTTGTGCTTAACCATGTATAATATTAATAATATTATGTCCTTTTTGTAGCCAGGTTTATTAAGCCAGTTTGTTGTATATAATTACTGCATGAAAAATAAACCTAGATGCCATATAATTAAAAGAAAATGACTTTCCCATTAAGTGGATAATGTTATTTTACAAGCACATTAAATGTAATGTTATTCATCTGCTCTAACTGTACGAATAGAAGCTTTATTGACATACTATAACACACCGAAGATAACGCTCTCAATTGAAAACAAATAGTTGACATACAAGTAGATTATCATTCTTTAAATATTGATTTAAATTCAACAATGTAAAATGCTTCTTGTATCTAATTTTATTGGAAAGTAGTCATATTTCAGATTAGTGATATTAAAGAAAAGTACACTCACCGTATTGTCACTGATTCAGTAAAGCTGTAAGAGAATATACATATATATATATATATATATATATATGCAAATATAACTGTATGCTCATCTGCATGTCTTAGGCAGGTCTGCAACCCCGCCTTTATATATATATATATATATATATATATATATATATATATATATATATATATATAGCAACTGTAAATATTACTGTATGTTCATTTGCATGTCCTAGACAGGTTTGCAAAAAAACATGAATATATATATATATATATATATATATATATATATATATATATATATATATATATATATATATATATATATATATATATATATTCATGTTTGTTTGCAAACATATTTTAAAGTAAAATGAAATATATATACCTCAAGAAACCCTGACCATATAGACAGTACTGTTCTCTGGCTAACGAAATGTTATTATTTGTGCGAGTTTAGAGATACACTGATCTCTTCTTCCGGCAGTGTTACAATGGATAAAGCAAGAAAGGTTTTTACATAAAAACAGTGCATTCTGGAATGTATCTGACTGAAGCTTATCCCTCCCCTTGTGCAGTTTGCAATTTATGACTTAAGGTGTTAAATGGCTACTGAATGTTAGTGATGTAATAGTATGTGTGTGTGTGTGTGTGTATGTATGTGTGTGTTTGTGTAACTATAAATTTATAAAGTGCCCACAGTATGTACAGCGCTTTACAAAAGGTGTGTGTGGGAGTTTAAACCAATGGTGTTGGTAGGTGAAGAAATGTAAGAGTGTGTTGAATTACTATTAATGTGTGCAGATACTCTGTGGTACCTATTGGTATATAGGGATAGAATTACTTTGTTCATACTGTACAGATGCAGCCACCAGTTTCCGATCACTTGCCTGGGTAAAAATGAAGGCATCTCACAGTATATGCCTCAACATTTCTGTGAGATTCCTAATGGCCCATCGGATTAACACAGCAGGGGTCCCTGCAGTCCCATTCAGTTTGATTCAGTTTGAATGGGACTGCAGGGAACCGCCACTGTGTTAATCCGATGGGCCATTAGGAATCTCACAGAAATGTTGGGACATTTACGTTGCGATTGCCCCAGATTTTCCAAGGCAAGTGATCTAATACTGGTTGCTGCATCTGTATGTATCTGTAAGAGACATTTGTGTGTGCATTAATATAGTGCAGTATGTATAGACATGGTCTTTAGCACTCATGGGAAGAGAGTTCTCTTGTGTCAGGGTTGTTACTCTTGAAGCTGCGGTCTCGGTTTAGGCAACCGCTAAGTGTCCTGAAAAGTTGCATACATTTGTATTCATGAAACAGCCTCTCTTTCGGTGTTCTAAGATTAACTTTGAGTATGGCCACCTTCAGATCGTTCCTCTTATGGCCACCACTATGGGCACTCGGATGGTGCCACAGGATGCCAATCTGTTCTCCGCCAAACTGGAAAATGACTTCCTTTCCTCTTGAAACCCCTTACATACCTTTTGGTACATCGATGAAATCCTCCTGATTTGGACCTCTGGTGAACAGGACCTCATGCACACACAATTGTCTCTTACAGATACATATGTACAATTCCCTCCCTGTATACCAATAGGGACCACATAGTATCTAAAGACATTAATAGTAATTCAACACCCTCTTACATTTCAAAACCTACCCACACCAATGGTATATTCTCCCACAATGTCTACTGCATGTTACATTCTGGCAAGGACTAGGTTGAGTGACATACACTGTACAGCATGTTACATGAGGACAATGGCTAGGCTGTATGCATAATGTTATGTAAATGTATGTGTAATGTAATGTAAAACATAGAGGAGAGGACGGGGGTGGGGTTACATAGTTACATAGTAGATGAGGTTGAAAAAGACATACGTCCATCAAGTTCAACCTTCTGTATGCTAAACTTCGACAACATATACGTTATCCTATATCTATACTTCCTTATTAATCCAAAGGAAGGAAAACAAAAACAACCCAGTGTCATATCATCCAATGAAATCTCATAAGGGGAAAAATAAATTCCATCCTGACTCCAAGAATTGGCATTCGGATTATTCCCTGGATCAAAATTCTTCCCATGTTTACTTATTTGGTATATCCCTGGAAACAGTACATTTCCTTTCTAAAAAGATGTCCAACTTTTTTTTTAACAAATCTATTGTATCTGCCACCACAGTCTCCATGGGTAATGAATTCCCCATTTTAACTGCCCTTACTGTAAAGAACATTTTCCTTTGTTGCTGGTGAAATCTCCTTTCCTCCAACATTAAGGGATGCCCCCAAGTCATTTCTACTTCCCTTGGGAATAATAGTTCTTTTGAAAGTTCCTTGTGCTGTTCCTGCATATATTTGTAAATAGTTATCATATCCCCTCTTAAACACCTCTTTTCTAATGTAAAAAAATCTAATTTAGCTAGCCTCTCCTCATAAGTTAGATAGTCTATCCCCTTTATTAGTTGGTGGCTCTTCTCTGCACTCTCTCTAGTTCCATAATGTATTTTCTAAAGAGGGGTACCCAACATTGTACTCTATATTCAAGGTGTGGTCTTACTAATGCTTTGTAAATGGGCATAATTATGTTTACTTCCCTTCGTTCCGTTGTCCGTTAATGCAAGATAATATCTTGTTTGCATTTGCAGCTACTGCATGACTTTGGGCACTATTGCTAAGCCTGCGATCTACAAGCACTCCTAAATCCTTCGCCATCAAGGATTCCCCCAATTTATCACCATTTATTTGTAAGTCGCCTGTTTATCCTTGCTTCGCAAGTGCATATCTGTCAGGAATCGGCATTCTCCATGCTCCCCACTCAGTGCACTCCCTCCCCGCAGGGAGCCCCTGGACACACACTACAATCCTGCCTTACCGGCCTCCACGGCTCCCCTCACCTGCCGCCGTCGCGGGATCACTCCCCTCTGCGATTCCTCTGCTCAGCGCCGGGCGCGTCCACGCCCTCCTGCACGCACACCTGCACCGTCCACTGGCTCGGTTCACGTGCGTACACGAGTTACGGAGCACGCTCAGTCTGCACACTCTTCTTCCCGTCCCCCGGACTTCAGGCTCCGCCCCCGCACACTGCACAGGCATACTCAGGTTACCAACAAGACTCATCTGGCCTGTTATGCCTGCACCAATCTGCAGTGTCTCCCTGTAGCTCTTCCTGTCCCGCCTCCATTCCTAATTGGACCTCCCTGCTTTATCTAGTTCCTCTCTGCTCTCAGTCTTTGCTCGACATAGTCTCTGCGTGGAAGTACTTCTGGATTCTCTCAGTGTTTTCACAGGTTCTGACGCAGCTCGTACGACTACCCCCTCTGGCTCTCGATCTCGGCACTCCTTGGACAACGCTCACTCTGGTAACCCCTTGAACACGGCTTGGACTACGACCTATCTCCACTCTCCACTCCCTGACTTCAGCAAGGCATCCTTCACTCTATCTCTACAACCGGTACCGGCAAGTATTGTCTACCTTACTACACCTGGCCTGGCAACGCTTCATACCACACTCCGGACATGCTCCCTTTGCTGCGGGTGCGTGTATTACCACTTCCCCCTTCAGGTCAGGGGACGGGTCTGATCTGCGGGCAGCACCGGCGTAACATTATGTCGAGCTCACAAGACACAGACCAGACCGAACTTCAATAGTTTCTCTCCAATCTGCTTCAGCAAAACCAGGCCATGGCGGATCAAATTGTGGCACTTACACGCCAGGTCACAGTACTCTCAGACAGGGTACCGACCGCGACCCCGACAGATGTAAGCCCCCACTCCGCAAGTTCAGTTAGCAGCTCAGATGTAAGGATTCCTCCACCTAAAGCCTTATGCAGGTGAACCGCAAGATTGTATGGGTTTCCTAAAACAGTGTGAGGTGCAGTTTGAAATGGCCCCCCATCTCTACAATACTGATCGCAAGAAGTTAGCCTACATTTATAACCTCCTCACTGGCAGCGCCCTGGCTTGGGCTTTCCCAGGTTTGGGAGCGACGTTCTGACCTTACCCAAGATAACCTGGCATTTAAAGCCGAGTTTCAACGAGTATTCGATTCTCCCGCTCATCGGGAGATGACATCTTTTTCTCTCCTCCAGATCACTCAGGGACGGCGAATGGTGACACAGTATGCTGTGGAATTCCGGACTCTAGCAGCCGAGACTAACTGGGGACAAGAGGCTCTCGTCCCCGTATTCTGCAAGGTCTGGCAGATCCCATCAAGGATGAACTCTCTCGCCAATCCAGGCCGGATCAATTGGAGGTCCTCATTGATTTGGCTGTCCGAGTGGATCAACGTATCCAGGTACGCCGCTCAGAGCGTCAGCGCACTCGCTTCCATAACTTTCAAGTTCCATTCTCCAGTACTCCCAGCAACACTCCTGCTCCCCCAAGTGCTACCATACCTCTTCGTCCTGCACTGGAGTTGCCAGAGCCAATGCAGTTGGGGGTACAATTCATCCGCACACCGATACGGCAGTTCCGCCACGCCGGGGGATTGTGTTTCTACTGCGGATCCATGGAACATCTGGTTCGGGAGTGTCCACTGCGTCCGGGAAATGGGAACACCCAGTGAGTACAGAGGGGCTCTCTCTGGGTGTAATGTCTCCACGTCCCCTTTCTAAAGATGAACTCCCTAAGAAACTTACATTTCCAGTCTCCCTTTCAGGCGATAAGTTCAAGACTTCTACCGCCGCTTTCATTGACTCAGGAGCTGGAGGAAACTTCGTGGATCTTGAATTCGCCAGATTAAACCGCATACCACTTGTGAGGAAGAAGGTTCCCATCGCACTCGTCGGTATCGATGGACGTCCTCTTACCCCGGCCCACATCTCCTTAGAGACGGCTCCCTTGCTTCTGTCCTCCCATCTGCACAAGGAGATCTTAGTTCTCGATTCCATTCACGCTCCTGGGATACCAATCACCCATGGTCTTCCTTGGCTACAGCTTAACAATCCTCTCATTGACTGGACTTCCTCTGCTCCCATTTCCTGGAGGCTGAGGTCAGACGAGACTCATCAACTGCTGGCCAATACCTCTGTTCCCGAAGTTATTCTACCTTCCGTTTACCATCAATTCCGGAATGTTTTCAATAAGGTACAGTCAGACCTCTTGCCACCACACAGGACTTACGATTGTCCGATCGATCTAGTTCCAGGTTACTCCCTACCCAAGTCCAAGACCTACCCCTTGTCGTTACCAGAATCTCACGCTGTGGATGAATATATCCAGGAGAATCTCAAGAAAGGCTTTATTCGTCACTCCAATTCCCCAGCAGGGGCTGGGTTTTTCTTCGTCAAGAAAAAGGACGGGTCGTTGAGGCCTTGCATCGACTACAGGGGTTTAAACCACATAACTATTAAAAATTGTTACCCCCTTCCCCTAATTACCGAACTGTTCGATAAATTACAGGGGGCCAAGATTTTTTCCAAGTTGGATCTACGTGGTGCCTATAACCTGGTGCACATCAGGAAGGGGGATGAATCGAAGACGGCCTTCAACACGCGTAGTGGACACTACGAATATCTGGTAATGCCTTTCGGCTTATGTAATGCTCCTGCTGTCTTCCAGGATTTCATCAACGACGTCTTTCGTAAGGTACTCAATATTTTTGTTATTGTATACTTGGATGATATCCTGATTTTTTCCAAAGATCTCCAGGACCATATATGCCACACCTCCTACATCCTTTCCCGTCTCCATGAACACCATTTGTACGCCAAACTGGAGAAGTGCACCTTTCATCAGACCTCTACTCCATTCCTGGGGTACATCATTTCCGATGAGGGGTTTACGATGGACTCTGGTAAACTTCAAGAAGTCACTGAATGGCCAAGACCCAACTCTCTCAAGGCCATACAACGTTTTTTAGGGTTCGCTAATTATTATCGTAAGTTTATACGGAGTTTTTCCACCATTGTGGCACCCCTTACTGCGCTCAACAAAAAAGGAGCTGATCCTTCTGCTTGGTCATCCGAGGCCATCTCCGCCTTCGAGACACTCAAGGAAGCCTTTATATCCGCACCTATTCTCCGTCATCCCAACATTGAACTTCCCTTCGTCCTGGAGGTCGACGCTTCTGATTGCGGCGCTGGTGCCGTTCTTTCCCAGAGACCCACGCCCCAAGATAAGTTACATCCCTGTGCATATCTTTCCAAAAATTCTCATCTGCTGAGAGGAACTATGACGTGGGTAACAGGGAACTTCTGGCCGTGAAGATGGCTCTTCAAGAGTGGACCACAAGAACCTTCTTTACATAGAGAACGCTCGACGCCTTGGTCCACGACAGGCTCGTTGGGCTCTTTTTTTTTTTCTCGATTCGATTTTCACCTTTCCTATATCCCCGGGACCAAGAACGTAAAGGCAGACGCACTCTCCCGAATACATTCTTCTGAAGAGAGGCCAGAGGAATCTTTGGAGACTATCCTTCTGCATGAGAGGATTCTTGCCGCGTCTTCTTTCAAGAATCTTGACAAGATTTTGCACTCCCAGAGACGCATTCCCAAGGACTTGGTTGTTCCTGACAACAAACTCTTTGTACCTTCCAAATTTGTTCCAGAGGTCCTGTCTTGGGGTCATTCCTCTAAATCTGCAGGTCATCCAGGTTTTAAGAAGACTACTGATCTCATTCGTCGGAATTTCTGGTGGCCAAGGATGTCTCAAGATATTCTGGAGTTTACCCGCGCCTGTTCCACGTGCGCTCAAAGCAAGACTCTCCGTCAAAAGCCTCAGGGTTTTCTGTTACCCCTTCCAGATCCCGACCGCCCCTGGTCCCACATTTCGATGGACTTCATCGTGGAGTTGCCCAGGTCCAGAGGAATGAACACTATCTTGGTGGTCGTGGACAGGTTCTCGAAGATGTCCCATTTCATTTCACTTAAAGGATTACCCACCTCCCCCGCCCTTGCTGATATCTTTATGGAGCAGATTTTCCGGATTCATGGGATCCCTTCGTCCATTGTTTCTGACAGAGGTTCTCAGTTCGTATCCAAATTTTGGAGAGACTTCACAAAGAGATTGGGCATCTCTTCTTCTTTCTCTTCCGCCTATCATCCTCAGTCCAATAGACAAACGGAGAGAATCAATCAATCCCTGGAGAAGTACTGCTGCGGCCGAGTTTATTCGAGCATTTGCCCGTTCTCGGCTGCAGCAGTAACCTGGCGCGTGCCAGAGGGTGCCGGGCGCGCGCCGAAGACACGGAGGAGCGCCCTCCGATCGGGGCTTTCTCTCTCCCGCTGCCGGGTCCGCCGGGTCCCCTGGAACCCCCTGCCACCGTCCCCCACATCGCAGGACACCAGGGCTCCCTCGGGGAGCCCTGGACGCGCGTGCAGGGGGCGCAGGCACCCGATGACGCGCAGCACGCCGAGGGAGTGCGGCTAGCATGCCGGGGCATCCCCAGGCTTGCGGAGCTAGCCGCACTCAAATAAAATGTGCCGCCTCTGTACCTGAGATGTTTCATATCCGAATTCCAGGATGATTGGGCTCAACTCCTCTCTTGGGCAGAGTATGCCGTCAATTCTGCCAAAAACGAGTCTACCCGGGAGTCGCCCTTCTTTATAAATTATGGGTTCCACCCTCCCTGTCTTCCCATCCCCAACAATCCTTCTGGAGTACCAGCCGTAGATGAACGCATTTCTTCCCTCCAAACCGTATGGTCCAGGATTCAGTCTACCCTTCTCAACTCCTCCCGCAAATCGAAACTACAGGCCTATCGTTCGTCGTCGTTCGGCGCCCAGTTACAAACCAGGGGATTTGGTATGGCTCTCCTCTAAGAATATCCACCTCAAGGTACCATCTCCTAAACTGGCACCTAAGTTCCTGGGTCCCTTTCTTATTTGTGAACAAATCAATCCCGTGGCATTCCGGCTCCAACTACCACCCTGTATGAAGATTCCCAATGTCTTTCATGTGTCCCTCTTAAAACCATTTATTTCCAGTCACTTCTTTCCGGATCAGACTCGTAAACCGGATCCCATTACTGTACAAAATAACGAGGAATACGAAGTTCACTCTCTTTTGGATTCTCGCCTATCCAGGGGTCAGCTCCAGTTCTTGGTGCAGTGGAAGGGCTTTGGCCCTGAAGAGAGATCCTGGGTACCCTCAAAGGACATTCATGCCCCGGCCCTTCTTATGTCCTTCAGGAAAAAGTTTCCAGAGAAACCGTTCTTGGACCGTCCTGAGGCCGTTCCTGAAGAGGGGGGTACTGTCAGGAATCGGCGTTCTCCACGCTCCCCACTCAGTGCACTCCCTCCCCACAGGGATCCTCTGGACACACACTACAATCCTGCCTTACCGGCCTCCACGGCTCACCTCCCCTGCCGCCGTTGCGGGATCACTCCCCTCTGCGATTCCTCTGCTAGCGCCGGGCGCGCCCACGCCCTCCTGCACGCACACCTGCACCGTCCACTGGCTCGGTTCACGCGCGTACATGAGTTACGGAGCACGCTCAGTCTGCACACTCTTCTTCCTGTCCCCCGGACCACAGGCTCCGCCCCCGCATACTGCACAGGCATACTCAGGTTACCAACAAGACTCACCTGGCCTGTTATGCCTGCACCAATCTGCAGTGTCTCCCTGTAGCTCTTCCTGTCCCGCCTCCGTTCCTATTTGGACCTCCCTGCTTTATCTAGTTCCTCTCTGCTCTCAGTCTTTGCTTGACATAGTCTCTGTATGGAAGTTCTTCTGGATTCTCTCAGTGTTTTCACAGGTTCTGACGCAGATTGTACGACTACCCCCTCTGGCTCTCGATCTCAGCACTCCTTGGACAACGCTCACTCTGGTAACCCCTTGAACATGGCTTGGACTACGACCTATCTCCACTCTCCACTCCCTGAATCGGCGTTCTCCACGATCCCCACTCAGTGCACTCCCTCCCCGCAGCGAGCCCCTGGACACACACTACAATCCTGCCTTACCGGCCTCCACGGCTCCCCTCCCCTGCCGCCGTCGTGGGATCACTCCCCTCGGCGGTTCCTCTGCTCAGCGCCGGGCACGCCCACTCCCCTCCAGCACGCACACCTGCACTGTCCACTGGCTCGGTTCACGCACGTACACGAGTTACGGAGCACGCTCAGTCTGCACACTCTTCTTCTCTTCCCCCGGATCTCAGGCTCCACCCCCGCACACTGCACAGGCATACTCAGGTTACCAACAAGACTCCCCTGGCCTGTTATGCCTGCACCAATCTGCAGTGTCTCCCTGTAGCTCTTCCTGTCCCGCCTTCATTCCTAATTGGACCTCCCTGCTTTATCTAGTTCCTCTCTGCTCCCAGTCTTTGCTTGACATAGTCTCTGTATGGAAGTACTTCTGGATTCTCTCAGTGTTTTCACAGGTTCTGACGCAGCTCGTACGAAGGGGGAATGAATCCAATGAATCTTGGTGCCAATTTTAGCGTAGGGACCTTGAGGCAGATATTTTTAGAAGACCACCACACCCTGTCTCCCTGGCTGAAGTCTTGAATCCTGCACGCGTGACGATCCACCTAAGTCTTCTGTCTAGAAGTTGCTTTCCTAAGATTATCTTGGATTCTTTTCCATGAATTCTGAAGCCAAGAATTCTGTTGTCTGCTGCTGGTACCCCAGAACTGGGTGTGGCAATAGGCAGGAGAGATGGGTGGAACCCATAATTAATGGAGAAGGATGACTCCATGGTGGATTCACTGTAAAGGTTGTTGTGATTGAACTCGGCCCATGGAAGAAGGTCAGACCAGTCATCCTGGGTATCCGAGACGAAACATTGAATATATTTTTCCAGAGACTGGTTGGTTCGCTCTGTCTGACCGTTGGTTTGGGGGTGATAACCTGAGGAGAATTGTAGCGTAATACCCAATAGCTGGGAGAAGGAAGCCAGAACTTTGATATAAACTGGGATCTTGGATCAGAAATGATGACCTGTGGGACCCCATGAAGGCGGAAAATCTCTTTGACAAAGATGTCTGCCAGTTTAGGAGAGTTGGGAAGCCCTTTCAAGGGAATAAAGTGAAACTGTTTGGAAAAGTGGTCTACATCTACTAATATGGTGTTCATACCTTTCGACATGGGCAATTCGACTTTGTAGTCCATGGACAGATGTATCCATGGACGGTCCGGGATAAGAAGAGGTCGAAGAAGTCCTGGTGGTTTGTTCCAGGGAGTCTTGTTATGAACACATGTTAAGCACGCAGCAATTAATTCCTTAATGTCGTTCTGCATGCCGGGCCACCAAAAAGTCTGCTCCAAAAGATCGGTGGTTCTTCTAGTACCTGGATGTCCTGATGACTTGGAAGAGTGACCCCATTCCAGAACCTTCGTCCGAAAAGGTGGAGAGGTAGAAAATCACCCCTATGGAACTTTGAGACCTTCAGGGATGTGGGACTGCTCCTGTACAATATATCTCAAGGCATCAAAGGTTTAGTGTAAAGTATGTAATTGGAAGGGAGTATAGTCTCCTGGTAATCCTCTGACTTGTCATCCACCAAAAACTGGGAGAGGACATCGGCCTTGACATTCTTCAAACCCAGTGTGGCAGGATGGCCTGTAGCCGAGGTCAGGGAACAGTCCACACGTATAGTTTCAGGATAAATAAAAACGTTCAGTGGCTTTATTTCTCCACAGTAACATAACATGCGGGTACACTGTCCCTTTAACAAAATAAATCCTGCTCCACTTTGGGAGAAAAACTGACTAATAACACAGCAGACCTATCTAGCAGGCTGGCTGGCTAAACCAGAACCAAACCATAAGGGTACTTTAAGCAGTCAGTAAACAAATGAATAATCCTTACTTTAGTTGAAGTAGTCTTTGGTGAAATCCCTCTGGCTAAGGGCTCACGCAGCAGTGTGCTTCTCTCTCTCTCTCTCTTTCTCTGGCAGCTACTGCCAGTCACATGATCCTTTATCTACCTTGCTGGCTCTCAGGTGTCAGCTAAAGAGTTCTGATTTCCTAACTTCCACCTGAGTTAACCCTTATGAGTGCTGGATGAAGCACTCAGACATATGTCTCCCAGGCGTAACTGATAGGAGTTGACTTCACTCGGTCACATACCTCCCCTGTTTGTGTGTGGCTAGTGTCCCACACGGCTGAAGCCCAACCCTCCACTCCTTCCCTTGCAAAAAATCAGCATTTCCATGGTCCTTTCCAGGTCTATGCTGAATATCAAAAGAGAAGGGTTGGAGGGCAATATACCACCTGGTCAACCTTGGATTTGTGTCCTTCATGGTGTTTAACCACTTCAAGGGCGCATGGTCAGTGACCAGGGTGAAGTGTACTCCGGCGACATAATGTCTCAAGGCCTCAATTGCCCATTTTACAGCGAGGCACTCCTTCTCAATAACGGAACACCTCACTTCCCTTGGGAACAGCTTCCGGCTGATGAACAGTATGGGGTGTTCAACACCATCAAATTGCTGAGACAGCACTGCTCCCAGTCCTACCTCTGAGGCATCTTTCTGGATGATGAAGGGCTCTTTAAAATCTGGGCTCCGAAGATCGGGGCCCTCTGACAGGCACTTTTTTAGCATGTCAAAGGCGTCTTGGCACTCCCAAGACCATTTAACTTTGGTCGGGGCACTCTTTTTTGTCAGATCTGTTAGGGGTGCAGATATTTCTGAAAAATTGGGGATAAACCGCCGGTAATACCCTGCTAACCCTAAAAGGGAGCGGACCTGTGTCTTTGTCTGTGGGGTGGGAACTTCCTTTATGGCGGCCACCTTGCTAGCTAGTGGCCTTACTATCCCTCCCCCAACGGCATAGCCCAAGTACTTTGTAGTGGATTTACCCAGGGCACATTTTTTTGGATTTGCAGTGAGCCCTGCTTCTCTTAAGGACGTTAGGACTGCCCTTAACCTTTTTATATGAGACTGACAGTGTCTGCTATAGATGACAATGTCATCCAAGTAGGCCGCGGCATATGCCCTATGGGGTCGTAGTACCTTGTCCATTAACCTTTGGAACGTGGCTGGAGCCCCATGTAACCCAAATGGCATAGTGATGAATTGGTATAAACCGAGAGGGGTGGCGAAGGCAGTTTTGCATTTGGATTCTTCCGCTAGAGGTATCTGCCAATATCCTTTCGTGAGATCTAGGGTGGAGATATACTCTGCTTTACCAAGCGAATCAAGCAATTCATCCACCCTAGGCATTGGATATGCATCAAATCTGGATACAGCATTTACCTTTCGCAGATCCACGCAAAACCTCACCTTCACATCTGGTTTAGGGACCAACACGATAGGGCTACACCATTGCCTGTGGGACTCCTCGATCACGCCCAATTCCAACATGTCTATTATCTCCCTCTCTACCAGGTCTTTTCAGCCCTCTGGCAATCTATAGGGACGGGACCGTACTTTTACGCCAGGTTCTGTCTCAATCCTATGGGACACTAAATCAGTCAGCCCTGGCAGCTCAGAAAAAACATCTGGGAACTGGTCACATACATCAAGTAGGTCTGACCTTTGTTCCGTTGTTAACTGCTCTCCCATGGGAACCTGATGGTCAGTGTACGTACTACCCTTTGGAAGCTTTGGACCCAAATCCGTCTCTCCTTCCCGAGGGTGAATGAACAGCGATCTCATCATTTTCCAGGGTTTCAGGAGGTTCACGTGGTAGATTTGTTTACCCTTCCTGGACCCTGGTTGAGAGATCTCATAGTTCACCTCCCCGGTGTGGCTGAGAACTTGGAAAGGACCCTGCCACTTCGCAAGGAGTTTACTCTCTGATGTCGGTAGTAGTAGCATCACTTGGTCCCCAGGTTGGAAGACCCTAAAGCGAGCATTTTGGTTGTACTGCCTCTCTTGACGTTCTTGAGCAGATTTGAGGTTTTCCTTCGCAAACCGACCTATCATGTCTAGGCGGTTTCTAAGGTCTATGACATACTGAAGGGTATTCTTGGAGGGGGAGGGCTCCTCCTCCCAGGATTCCTTCAGTAGGTCGAGAATACCCCGAGGTTGGCGTCCATATAGGAGCTCAAACGGGGAGAAGCCTGTGGATGATTGGGGAACTTCTCGTACCGCAAACAACAGGAAAGGGGAAGTTCATCCCAAGCTCGCTTTTCAGTGTCCACAAACTTCCTAAGCATAGTTTTTAAAGTACGGTTAAACCTCTCTACCAATCCATCAGTATGAGGATGGTAGACCGAGGTCCGGACGGATTTTACCTCCAATAACTTCAGGACATCCTGCATTAACTTTGCCATGAAATTTATTCCCTGGTCAGTTATCATTACTTGGGGAAGTCCTACCCTAGAAAACAGTTCTAACAGCCTGTGAGCAACCTGTTTAGCAGTGGCTGATCTCAGAGGGAAGGCCTCAGGATACCTGGTGGCATAATAAACAACAACGAGTATAAATTTATGTCCCTTCGCAGAGGGTTCTAAAGGTCCGACCAGATCTACCCCAATTCTCTCGAATGGGACGGCTACCAAGGGCAGGGGAACCAAAGGAGCCAGCTTCTGTCCTTTTTGGCTAGTTAACTGGTATTCAGGACATGTCTCAGATAGTTTCATGATGTCACCATGTATGCCTGGCCAGTAAAACCAGGACGAGATGCGGTCCGTGGTCTTATCTCTGCCCAAATGACCACCACATGGGAGAGTATTGGCTAGGGTGAACACTGTTTTAATCAACCCTTTAGGGACTAGCATCTGTCAAATGACCACCCCTGTTTGTGTAACCTTATTCAAACGATATAGTATGTCATTCAACAGTTCAAAATGTGGAAACACTTTTACACCTTGTTCATCTATTATCTTGTCGTTGACCTGTACCACCTTCCCACATTGTCTAGCCAGAGCTGGGTCCTCCCTCTTCCTCTGACGGAAGTCAGGAAGATCCAGGTCTGGCAACACTCCCGTATCTATCTGTTCCCCACCCTGGTCATCCCCGGCCATGACCTGCAATCCTTTGGGCTGACTAATGTTACCAAAAGTCCCAGCCTTTCTTAACCAGTACTCTTTTTCTGCACGTCTCTGTTTACGTGTCTTTGGGACATGGTGTCTACGGGGGAAAATCTCTGGGGAAAAAGGGAACAAGTCTCCGGGCTTCTCCGATACCAGAGAAGTAAGCTCCGTAGGATAGGGGCCAACAATGTTTCGAGGTAGGGCCAGTCTCGGCCAAGTAGAACAGGAGCAGGTAGCCAGGGAGCAACTCCCACTAGTAGGCTAGCCTCTTGATCCTGGATACGCAGTGTAACGTTCGCCGTCGGGTATCTCTTTGTATCCCCATGGATACACTCGATATTCCAAGAAGAGTCATAAGATAGACTATTGCTTGGAATTAGGCCCTCTAGGATCAGGGTTTTTCCAGAGCCCGAGTCCAGCATGGCGTTTACTTTTGTCCCCTCCAGAGATGCTGGGACTAACCACGGATTGTGGTTACCTCGGAGACAAGCTGTGGCAGTGGTTCTGCCATATGAACAGTCCATTTCCTCATCTCCTGAGTCCGCAAACTCGGTCTCAAGGAAGCTCTCGACGGGGCTCGGTGTTTGGACCTCTCCGCTGTTGTATGGGGTCCTCCCTTCTGGTTGGTGGGGTTATCCTCTCCACCAGGTGGGTGACAGGAGTCCAGGTTCTCGGGAAATACTGTGGGTGGCGGCCTCCCTTGAGTGATCTTGTGGCCTCGGACCCAGGATAGGCGTCTCTGCGGGAGTTTGTACCAGGAACCCTCCGAGATGGGAAAGGGTCTTCCGATCGGGTTTACTGGATCTCCCAAGCTGGCGGGTTGTAGACCCCTCGATTGTCTGCTCTCCTGCCTCTAGTATCACCGGAAGCAACTGGTGTTTGCACCGGCCTTTCCCAGCTATCCTGTTGGGTGTCGTCGCCCAGGAATTTTTCCACCAAGCGGACCGCTGAATCCAGGGAAAATGCAGCGTGTCTTTTTACCCAGGAGCAGGAGGAGGGGGGCAGTATCTGTATGAAATGCTCGAGCACAAACTGTTCAAGGATCTCTGCCTTGTCATGTTTTTCCGGTTGTTTCCACCTGGCACATAAGTCTACTAAGCAGTGGGCTACGACCCGGGGTCTGTCTCGGTTTTTATATTTGACTGTCCGGAACCGCTGTAGGTATGTCTCTGGCGTGAGGCCTAGGCGATCAAGATTAGCAGCCTTTCGTTTCTGATGTCCATGGCCTCGTCCGCTGGAAGAGCCTGGTAGGCTGCCTGAGCTTCCCCTATGAGGAGTGGAGCCAGAGTCGTTACCCAGCGATCGTTACCTTGCTGGCTCTCAGGTGTCAGCTAAAGAGTTCTGATTTCCTAACTTCCACCTGAGTTAACCCTTATGAGTGCTGGATGAAGCACTCAGACATATGTCTCCCAGGCGTAACTGATAGGAGTTGACTTCACTCTGTCACACCCAGTAAGAAGGAAATAATATAATTGAAATGAGAAAAGAAAAGTGACCAGTGGGCTTGTCGAGCCCCTAAGCATTGAGCGCCTTCAATGTAGAGCAAGTTCTTGTGGTCAGTAAGAATAGCAATAGGGATCTCCGTGCCTTCTAAAAGATGTCTCCATTCCTGTAGCACTAACTTGATAGCTAGAAGTTCCCAGTTACCTACGTCATAATTTTGTTTGGCTGGAGAAACATTTTCCAAGAAAAGGGCACAGGGATGAAGTCTGGCTTGGGGAGTCATTTTCTGTAACAGTATAGCTCCAGCCCCAACATCTGATGCATCTACTTCCAAGGTGAATGGTAGTTTGGGATCTGGATGTATAAGGATAGGAGCTGAAATGAAGGCTGTCTTTAGATGATCGACGGCTTGGGTAGCCTACGGCGACCATGGAGCAAGATCCGTACCTTTTTTTTAATTAGTATCATAATGGGGGCTACCACAGAAGAGAAATTTTGAATGAACCTGAGGTAGTAGTTTACGAAGCCCAGAAAGCATTGTGCAGTGTTAAGAGTAGTGGGAGGAGGCCAATCCAGGACCACTTTAACCGTAGCAGGAACCATGGTGAGACCAGTGTCCGAAATGATGTATCCCAGAAATGCCGTGGTGGTTTGGTGGAACTGACACTTCTCCAGCTTGGCGAACAAATGGTTTTCAAGTAGGAATAGAAGTACTTGTTTGACGTGAACGACATGTTCCTGTGAAGACTTAGAAAATATCATTATGTCATATGTCATATCATTATGTCATCCAAATAGACAATAGGAAATTGGTTAAGCAGGTCTCTGAAGATTAACGAAGCCTTGAAAGATGGCAGAAGCATTGCTTCTTATATTAGGGTGGCCATTGACTGCTATAGTAGCTTATCATGCCAATATTAAATGGGTATGATGCAGTACTATGCAACTCAATGGGTACAGGGTGGGTGTAAAAGGTATGGGTGTTTAGGCCTCCCAGATGGGTAGTGTGGAGAGTGGTTTAACCCCTTAAGTACTATAGTTGTTATTAACCGCTACAGTGATTAAGGGGTTAAGGGTCATTAGATTAGATTATTTAAAATGGGCAAATGCATTATTATCCATATGTGGATAATAGTAATTTTGCCCATTACTGTATTGCATGTGTTAGGGGGCAGGGGAAGGGGGGTGTATTTAGTTAGAAATATTGTTTATTTTTTGAGACACACCATTGGTACCGCAGGCCCGCGGGGACCCCGGCACTCACGCTGGGACCCTGGGACGGCCACGGGGACCCCTGGACTCCCACGGGGACCCCTGGACCCCGCTTGGTCAGCCGGGGATACCCACGGGACCCACGGGACCGCCGCGGGGTCAGCCGGGGACAACCGCCGGCCTGTGTATGGGTGTTGCGCTTGCAAAAATGTAAACAAAGACATTTTTCTAAGCCCTGCTTTTTTTATCACCTGCCTTTAGCTGGTGAGCTTGTTTCAGCGCAACTTTCAAGTACGATAAGTTGGCAGAGCTTAGAGAATCGCGTTGAAGGGTAGAAATCAGTGCAAACAGCTGACTGTACAAGCAAAGTTGGACTTCGAAAAATTTCTTGAAAATGTCCATTTTAGAGCGCAAAGTGCTTGTTAGCACTGCTCTGTGAATTGCGCTCAGCGGAACATCACGTTCTAAGAATACTTTGCGTTCTTAAAACGACTTATCACAGCTTAGTGCATAGGCCCCTTAGACAGAATAAAAGTGTAAAAGTTTATTTTATTAAACGGGTATGTTTAAAACAAATTATGCTTGTGCACTGTAAAATAAGCTGGGACTCTGAGTGAGCCAGATGGCTACCAAACTATGGTGCCACTGTGTCTACTCTAGGTCCGGACTTGAAAGCCACATATGCTGCCAGAGATGTGAAGAACATGTGGGCAGGGTGGTTAGGTGAAGTACCCATGTCCTGGGATCAATACAAGCCGTTCCAGCAAGTATTCGCCTTCCCAGACCTGGAGGCACCTAACCCAGTGGGTGGCTTCTGCATTACAAGTGGCTAAGGTGGCAAACTCACGCATGCTCTTGTTTCATTCAGAAGATCCACTTGCCCAGCTTCAAGAGACTGAAAGCCATCTGATTGGCTGGTTGTAAAGTTCTCATGCTGGAATTGGCTGCAGTATTTTGTGAATGAAGTCCAAAATACTATAAGGAACCCTGCAGAGGAACCCTGCAGCCAATCCGGTGTTGATATTCGCTAAGGTTTGACCGCAAGACAGAAGCTGCAAATTTGAAATCACCAAAAGATGCTCTTGGAGAAATAGATGTGAGCCGGCTTCAGAAATTTAAAGGCAAGAAATTTTCTGTCCCACTTTTGGGGGCCAAGTTCTGAGAAGAACACGTAGCGGTCGCGGCTGGAACTACAAGCCGAAAAGAGTACCAGGACGTTTGGTACTATCTCCCGGTCAAGGGATTTTGGCATCTCCGGAAGGGATACAGTGGTAGCGTCAGGAATTTCATGCCAATTTGAGTTCAAGGACTTCTAGGGCTAAGTCCCGGTCAACTACAAACTTTGTTCTATGGACTGCAGAAGTTGGGAAAGTCGATTTTTCCCCCCAGATCCCTAGTAAGTGTGTCTTTCTATTGTATTTTTTCACCCACTGTGTGTACGTCTGTTTCAATGGTATAAATGACAATGTGTTTTATCATTTGTTTATGCACAGTGATATGATCCCGTTATAAGGGTGTAAATGCCTGGTCTCCCATGACAGTTCCTTATACCCCATCTCCCCAGGACTATACCTCCTTATACCCTCTCCCCCTCAGGCTTATACCTCCTTATACCCCTATTACCCCCCAAGGCCTAATACCTTCTGACCTCCTTCACTCTAGGTTCCCTCACTATGCCATGGAGTCCAGGGGTTGATGGTGAGCCTACTTTTTACATTTGTCCTGGACATAACAATTTCTGTTGGCAGCCCTTTCCAACACTAATCCTTGAAACAGATGCTTGATTTCTAGTAAATAACTTTATGGACACATGGCTAAATCATGACAGATTATGTTAAGACTATGGGCTCTATGCAGTAAGCGCCGAAAAAGTGCTCTCAGCAATTGTTCACTATCGGCATGATGTTGCCGATTTTCCCTCGCCGTATGCAATAAGTGCCGAATCCCTTCCGAATCAAGCCGAAAACATTTGTTCCCACTCTGGCAATGATTTGCCGATCACACACAGGTGTATCGGCGTGCATGGCGAGGTGGTGTTAGGTTCGCCAATGAAACTTCTTGCTGAATCTGCCGAAGCAAGCATGTTTTTGATTGATCGGCCTATTTAAAGGTAGCGTGTATTTTTATTGCTTTTCTGTGTTGTTGGGAGAGAGAGAGAGACACACACACAGAGCTGGGCTATTTGCATATTTCAAATTGACAGAGAGTGTTGCTGTGTATTGTGTTCGGTTTGTCCTGTGTTGTTTTGTTAACATCTTTGTGTTGTGTTCAGTTTGTAAGTGTTCAGTGCGATTGTGTTTAAATTTCTTTTCTGTTCTTTGTGAGTGCTATTGGTATGGCCGAAAGGCGTGGGAAGATTGATGCTGGTGTGAGTGGTACTGGTAGTCATGTGAGTACGCGTCTGAGTAAACGTAGGATTCAGAGGAGTGCTGTTGCTGCGAGTGCGACTGGTGTTGCTGGGAGTGCGAGTGGTGTTGCTGTGAGTGCGAGTGCTGGTGGTGGCTCTGTTACTGGTGCTGCTGGGGTGTCTATTGCTGGTGCTGGTGGGGTGTCTGTTGCTGGTGCTGCTGGGGTGTCTGTTGCTGGTGCTGCTGGGGTGTCTGTTGCTGGTGCTGCTGGGGTGTCTGGTGGTGGGGTGGTTGGTGGTGGGCCGCTTTTGGAGTCTCTTCCATTGGAAGAAGGAGAGTCCAGTCAGCAGCAGCCAAGCTCTGTAGCTGCACGTGGTCGGAAGAAACGTGTGGAGCGGCCACGTAATCCTCGTTTCAATGATGAGGAAAACAGAGTTCTTGTCACAGGGATTTTGGAGCACTATGACTCTCTGTATGGGCATTTATTAGGTAAGTCAATCTTTGCATTGATTGTTCAAAGACATTTTATCCTATCTCATGTGACATGTGTTAATATCAAACTATTAATCTCTAATATCTATCAATTAAAGTTAATTGTTACACACATAATCCTTCATGCTTTATAACGACCATAACAATCAGTCAAAAAAGTTTGCCAAAGTTCATACAATAATCATGCAAGCTTCCTTAGATTTGTATGTTTCCACATAAATGCTCATGTGCTACACATATTCAACCTAAATCAGCATGTTTCGTATCTCTTGGAACAGGTATCATTTTTGTACAATGTTCGTCTTTCTATTAATTTGTAAGGTCATATATTTTTTATGTATTTCAAGGACGGACAAGTTCAGTCTCAAAAGCAGAAATGTGGGAACAAATAACATTGGCTGTGTCTGTATGTGGGAATCATGTCAGGGACCGCACGAATTGTCAAAAGAGACTTGATGATATCAAGGCCAATTTAAAGAAAAAAAATCCAAGCACAACGGATGCATGCTTCTGCCAATGGAGGTGGGCCACCAGCACAAGCTCTAATCTTAACTCCATTGGAGGAGCAGCTGCGTGAAAAATTTCTTCCTGTCGTCGTGGAGGGTTTGCCAGGGGACAGAGATATCGGAATTTATTCAGCTCAATTTCCACAAGGTGACAAATGTTACTGTACTACACGTGTCCTATGTTACAGTTCTTATCTATATTTCCGCTGCAACTTATAATTTCTTCCAAATATAAGCATACCTACATATATATATGTCTCTCTCTCTCGATATATATAATCAAAAAATAAATAGATGATACCGTTCTGTGGCTAACGAAATGCTTTTATTTGTGCGAGCTTTCGAGATACACTGATCTCTTCTTCCGGCGATGTTACACAGAACGGTATCATCTATTTATTTTTTGATTATTGAAGCTCGGCTTACACGGTACTGATACCTCTTCATGGATATATATATATATATATATATATAATGATGTAAGCCACGATAGTTGAGCCAATACATATTTTCAAACACACAAATAATATATATAAATATATATATATATAAATATTTTTGTTTTTTTATTTTGGACAACTATATTTATATATAGTTGTCCAAAATAAAAAAACTAAAATATTTATATATATTTATATATATTATCTGTGTGTTTGGAAATATGTATTGGCTCAACTATCGTGGCTTACATCATTATGAGTCAACATACACCACTTGACCTGCATGAAGGGATTCTGTGTAATGATCTTCCAAATAACACACACTGCAACCTTCTAGTTTACAAAGCATTCAACATCTTTTCCCCCGTAGTTGAAAGCTGAATGTATGTTCGAATCTTTTTACAAACAATGGGTTAACATGCATAACCACAAAGCACGCATGCAGTCATTGTTTGTCACAGTAATGTTTAACATCACTGTGTTGGTCGTTATACTGTGTCTGTGCACACAAATGCATAATTCACTTTTTCATGTATGTGTCGATCCATATATACATATGATATTATATATATATATTTGTGATAATCTATGTTACACCTATAAACAGGCCGTTACTGCGTAATAAAGTCTTGCATGGAATATTGTCAATTGAAAGGCGATCATGAATAATTTTCACTAACAAATTTCATTATGTATTCTGAAAGCTCTTTTTTCTCTTCATGTAGTATAATGTGAGCATAAATAGGAACATGTACCATATGGTATTTAATTGTGTTCATATGTAGCTCACTTCTTATTTGTATTTCGCTCATGTACCGGTGTGTGAAACCAGCTTCAATTAATAAGTAATCACAGCATAGAGGTGAACAGAGGGGGTGGTGTCAGGCAGAGAGCCACATCATAGGGTCATGGTAGGGTCAAGTCTTGTGGGAGGGCTTACAAGTGGGAGAAGCAGCTAAGAGGTCATGGTGGTGTCAAGTGCTGGGGGAGGGGCTACAGTTGTTAGAAGCTGACAAGGTGAACACAAGTTCATCACATTCATTAGAAATGTTAATTATCTTACTACTTTCAAGCACCAGTCCACGATATATTACAACGTACGTTAGTCATTCGTTCAGTTATATATTATTGTAACGTTATAGATACGCCACCTTCTCACACCAGTACCATCTGTGAGCGGCACACTGCATGTGTTGCTGAGTGTCAGCCACATTGAGCGCTAAACCTGCTTCTCTTAAATGTTCAGACAGATCACTAAAAACATTCATACACATTTCCACAATTAGGTACTGAATTATAAGCAGAGTCAACTTTGCTTGTATGGTAGTGATGTACATAATTGTAGCTTTATTAATAACTAACATATGCAGTGTATGTACAACAGACCAGTTAATTTTATAATGCATTCCTGCATGAACATTGTATGTATGTTGTATGGTGTTCAAAATAAATGTGACGATTAGTTTCACATGTACATTTAGGTTAAGATGGATAATATACAGATTGCCCTAACCATAGAATTGTGATTTCCTTACGTGATGCTGATATTTAGCCATAAGTACTCCCACTACAGATACTTAATGTTAATAATGTACACATGAAAATTACATTCTGATGTTATTCTTCTATATAGTTGGTCCACCAGCTCCTGTGTCACCTGTGGCACGTGACTCTGAAAACGTCTCGTCACCTGTCTCCTCAAGGTCATCATCAAGAATGGAAGGTGAGTGTAGGAGGTGCAGGCAATTTAATGTTTACATTGGAAGCATTTCATTTGCCATGCAAAATAAATGCCTTTCACATGTAATGAACTTCTCATCAGTTATTGACACAGGAGATGTAGTGTTTCATGACACAACATGTATTGTGTCTGTTTTCAAGTATCAGCTAGGAGTTGTGATGTTACAACAAACTTTAATTCATTCTTCTTTCACACTCGAAACCACTGAAGACAGCCTTTCCCTCGGAGGGGACGACATCGCAAACCATTCCTGTGGAGAAGACCAGAAACGCTCAACTTCACAACAGAGGAGAAGAAAATTATAAGCGGAAAGAACACAGAAGAGAAGACACCTAAAGTAAAGATACCTTGATGTGAAAGCATTTACAGAAGGCCGTGTAAGTGTTTACGTTATTGTACACCATATTTCACCTCACAGCTCTATACCGTGCAGTTTTCCAAACGTCTGTATAGTCCCTCAACCTGTGCTCCCCCATTTTTTGTCTGTTTTCCTATATCACCAAGGATCCTGGATAGGTCCTCTTTGGGGTTTGAGCAGCGGGAAGAGATTCGGAAGTAGAGGGGAGCTTAAAGTACTCTTTAAGGTTGTATTGCTCTATCACTAGAATTGTATCACCCCACAAGTCATCAATTTGAGGTAGTGCTCGGGCTTTTCTGTACATCATTAATATACACAATTTGTTAGCC
This sequence comes from Ascaphus truei, assembly GCF_040206685.1. Taxonomy (NCBI): domain Eukaryota; kingdom Metazoa; phylum Chordata; class Amphibia; order Anura; family Ascaphidae; genus Ascaphus; species Ascaphus truei. Next base: position 219,912,633 of record NC_134484.1, on the reverse strand, counting down.
AAATAAGTGGATACAGCGTAACATTGCAGACATCCTTACATGGAGCGGTCACAAATAGATTATTTCCTATAACAATAGACTACATGATGAACCAGGAGTACACATTGGTGACAGAGTCCTAAATCATTCATTATTATAGATTTGAAACCATCTTTTCTAAATGTTACACTAAGTGTAACACACACACACCTCATTGTTTAGCATTCAACATATAAAAACAATGTGTCTTCCACATGTGACGTGGGAACGTAATCATGTCCCAAGGCGTCCTTAAAAAGGTTACCGATGCGGGGGGGCGTGCCGATGACGTCAACCAAGACGGAGGGGTAAGAAGAGAGCTCCAGAGACCCGCATAAATAAAACGAATTTTAACTAAATTTACCCCGAAAATTAAGACACCAAAAGACACAGGACGGACCCCTAAACAAGCAGGGATGTCCCAAAAACCGAAAAACCAGCCTGGACCTGGGGTTGCGAAGTTTTTCACCCCGTCAAAACAGAACACCGAGGCCACCGCCAGAAAACAAGATGGCGCCTCCCCGCCCGGCGCACGAGCCGCCAGGCCGGCTACAACAAGCCAAGTGAACCCTCCCGATATAATGACTGCAGAGCAGGGGATCACAAAGGCCTACCTGGAAGAACTTCACAGCAAACTGTGTAGATCCCTGCAGTCAGACCTGAGAGAGGCGGTTGACGAATTGAAACGAGACATAACAGGGCTCACCAAACGGACTGCATCCCTGGAGGCCAGACTAGAGGAGGCCCTCACTCACCAGAAGGAAGCGGATGAGGAAATCACCCGACTCGGAGCGGAGGTGAACGCACTCAAAGATGGGCTCGAGGATCAAGAGAACCGGGACCGCCGCCAGAATATTAGACTGCGCGGGGTCCCGGAGGAGGTCCTCCCTAATCAGATCCGGGGATACCTAAAAGAATTCTTCACTACAGTCTGTGAAGACCTGGACGAGAGAGAGCTCGAAATTGACAGAGCCCATCGCGCTCTAGGCCCGAGATCCGAGGACCCAAACAGAAGAAGGGACGTGATCATCCGTATGCATAGTTACACGGCCAAAGAAAAAATTATGTCTGCATGCCGTGAGAAAGACCCCATACAATACCAGGGGGAGGACATCCAAGTCTACACTGACCTGTCCAAAAAGACCGTGGATAGACGCAAAGGATTACGCCCCTTAACTTTACTACTACGAGAAAAGGGAATAAAATATAAATGGGGGTTTCCTTTCAGATTGACAATTCACCACAAGGGAAAATTCTATACTATCAGATACCCCGAAGACATGACCCCACTGGTCCAAGCCCTAGGATTAACCCCCCCTGCCTCCTGGGAAAATAAAGAACGCCACCCCCCGAACCAGGAACCTGATGATCCCCCGGTCCGAGCATCGGTAAGACTCGCGGGACAACGCCACACGAATATGAAGTAGCGGCCCCTGTGAAAAGCTGCACCTCCACGTCCATGGAGGCATCCGACACTCCTTTCCACGCTCCTTCCCAGCCCCCGACGACATCCCCCCTGTGACAAAGGGGGAAAAAAAGAAAGAAAAACAAGCCCAGAGATACTCACCCGAGACGGAGGCAACCGCAACACAGACCGACCGACCGACGACCAACACAAGTGATCAACAGGAACCTCGCGAGACTACGTCTCTTCCCGACCGCGACCGGCGTACCATCCGTTCCTCCCCGGAGTGAAGGGAGAGGAGCCGCGGTGCCCACCGCTTGTTATTTCTTTAGCAGGGACCGAATCACAGACCAGCCGCGCAACTTGCGGACCTGACGACGACGCGGTCTTTGCCGGCGGGAAAGACTAAGCCCCCGAACTCTAAACCCAGAGGACTTCAGAACGGGTCTGTAACCCAATCTAGTTTAAAGACCTAGTAGGTCATCAGTTGGTAGTCCAAATTAAAGTTGATAGGCAGTTATGTTAGAAATTTAGTTAATTATTGTTTCTATCACCAGTTGTGTAAAAGTTAATAGATAAATCAATCCCCCTGTTAAAACTACCCATCCCGTATTTCCCCCCCTCCCTTACCCCCACCCCGGTTAACATAAGCTATATATTATAGTTTAACGGAGGAAGCCGCTTGCATGCTTCCCCCCGCGCCCCCCCCGCTACCCCCCACACCCCTACCCTTCCTCCCCTGAAATCTGAAGAAATTCTGCCTAGAGGCTCACTGATCTGAAGCCCCAAAGTAAGAACGCTTCACTGAAAAAGAATGGGTATGGTAACCCCTGACAAAACAGGGAAGAAAAATAATAACAATATGCACCAGAGCTTAGAAGATATATATATACTCCCTCCCTATCCCCCCCATGCCTTCCCCCCCCCTACGCCTACCCCCCACCCCCCCACCCCCCCCCCCCTATCGGGTTACCGTGCTCCCGTCCCCCCCCCTTCCCCTTCCCCCCCTTCTTCTCGCCCCCCTTCCCCTCGCCCCCCCTCCTCCTCTACCTCCCCCCCAAAGATATAAAGATTTTAAGACCTAGAGAGAAACTCCCCCCCTGATCAAAAAGTGGATATATTTCAACGTGAAACAATAGTAAATATGTGTACTGTATTGCTAAATGTCAATCAAAGGGCCATACTCATGATAGCACATTGATGTACAGACGCTTTACCGCAGAGGATTACACATTGCAGAATGTTCATATATAAGTATCCCCCCTGTTCCCTCCCTCCCCACCCCCATTCCCACCCCCAATCCCCCCCCCCCCTTCCTCCCCCTTCTCCCCTACCTCCTCCACCCTTACTCTCCCACTCCCCACGTCCCCGTCCCCTCCAATCTCCCCCCCCCTCCCCTTACCATTTCCCTCCCAAAGGAATAAAGAGTTTAATATCTAGAGGGGAGGGGGGGAGGAAAAAAAAAAAAAAAAAATTTAAAAAAAATATATATATATATACATATTCCCCCCTGGTCAAAAGGTGGAAATAATAGTAAATACATGGAATGTAATGCTAAATGTCAACTGAAAGGGTCACTCTTACGAACTCTATAGCGCGTTGAGGTAGAGGTTGTCATTTTTGGTACTCTATACCACTGAGGATTACACATTGTAGAGAGTATGTTTTAGACAAATGAGCCATGTACATGTACTCCCCCCGCCCCCCTCTCCCCACCCACTCCCTACCCACTCCCCGCCCCCCCCCTCCTTCCCCACCCCTGTTCCCCCCCTCCCCACCCCCTGCTCCCCCCCTCCCCACCCCCTGCTCCCCCCCTTCCTCCCCTCCTCCCCTCCCGCCCCCACCACCCTCCTACCCCCATCCCCCCCTCCCTTTCCCCCTCCCTCCCCGCCCCCCCTACCCCCCTCCCCCTTCCCCTCCTAGCCCCCTATCCCTAATTAGAATGAAGGACGTCCCGGAAGAGGCACTGACACTTGACTCAAAGATATCCACGGTTATATAATACATAGTAAAAGATGTATATAATGCTAAAGAGTTCGACTATTGCTACCTCTCTCCTGAGACTACGACAAAGGAAAATGCACAGAGCCATAAAAGTGGAATGTTCTCTCATTAAAGTAATAGGTAAATCAAGAATGTATAAATGGGGCTACCACTTCCAATGTAAATCCTGTCAAAAAGAACACTCTTCTCTCTCTTCCCTCCCTCCTACCCCTTCCCCCCCACCCCCCTCTCCTAACCCCCCCACCTAGTTACAGAACTAACAAGGAGGCCAACCTATACCCGCCAAGGATAACCACATCCCTTGGGAAGGGCATTAGGGATAAAAGTATCACCCCGCTAACTTAGGCCAACCCACATTAAACAAGATACATACTCGAACATAAGGGGTCTATTTAGGACCTAGCAGAAGAAATCAAGTATAAAGGGCCAAGGTACATCCCTGTCCCTAACCCTTGCCGACTACTTTCCCCTCCCCATCCCCACCCACCCCTCAAACCTACCCTATCCACCCACTACCCCCACCCAGCAAATAGAGGACTCCCAAGCTGAAGAAGGGTAAGGCGAGCCAGTTATGGAGTACTGGATCCGCACTACACCAAGACCCCCATCGTATAAGCTCCACCCCTGCGCCCCCCTCTCTTCACCGAGAAAATGAAGGGGAAAAGCGGGTAAAATATTGAACTATAGGGTCTCTACCTCGCCCACTTCGGACGGTTACCGTCACCGGACCCACCCCCCAAGGGTTCTTTACCCGACAAACCGACTACCCGTTAGGTCGGTCTTGTTCTATTAAGACCAGAACAAGGTCTACTTTCATCTCTTACTGTTACCTGCTGACACTTTCCCAGCAGGCCCCCTCCCACCCTCTCCCCCCCCCCCACACCCTGGTCAACTAAGGCCCATAAAAGACGAGAGTAACATCTAACTGAATACCCAGCCTCTGATCCTTCCGAGGGAAAAAAAAAAAAAAAAAAAAAATCACATAGACAAAGGAGATAATGGCTAAGCAAGGACCAATTAAACTAGTGTCTCTTAATGTAAAGGGACTACAGAATAATAGGAAAAGAAGGCTAGCCCTTCAAGAATTAAAAAGGCTCAATGGTGATATTGTCTTTCTCCAGGAGACGCACTTCACTGCGCAGGAGCCACCCAAAACTTTCCAAAATGCTTACCCTATGAGTTACTACTCAACATTCAGTAGCAAAAAACGGGGAGTGGCCATTTTGATCAGGCAAGGCACCCCCTTCAATTTAACAAAAGTCACAACGGACCCAGAGGGTAGATTTGTTGTGGTGTATGGCTCTCTGGCAGGATCCGCGATCGCCCTGATCAACCTCTATGCCCCTAATGAGAATCAGCCGATCTTCCTCAGAAAAGTCCTTGAGGAGATTGATCCGGAATATTTATCCTCCCTGATAATAGGAGGAGATCTAAACATGGTCCTAAACCCAGTAGAGGACAAATCAACCATACCGGGACGCCCGCATCCGCCCCAAGCAATAAGATTGGGGAAAAACTTTAGGGACATTATAAAGGAATTCTCTCTAGTAGACATTTGGAGAGCACAACATCAGGGACAACGAGATTATACATTTTTCTCGGCCCCTCACCAGACCTATTCCCGTATTGACTGTTTCCTTGCTACCAAGAATGTTCTAGAAGCAACAACCAACACAGATATTGGCCCAATCACATGGTCCGATCACGCCCCGATTTCTCTCATTCTCACGGCCCCATTTGTAAAAACATTCACATATAATTGGAGACTAAACGACTCTCTCTTAAACAATAAAGAGATAGAAAAAGAGATCAAAAGAGCCCTAAAGAATTATTTCAGACTAAATCTAGGCTCGGTGGACTCCCCAGCTACCCTGTGGGAAGCCCACAAAGCGGCTATCAGGGGCCAACTTATCTCGATAGCATCATATAGGAAGAAAGTTAAAATAAAACTAACCAAAGAGCTCACTGACAAAATTATACAACTAGAACAGCAACATAAACAAAACCCGTCCCGGAAAATTTACAAATTATTGACAGCTACCAGAGTTAAACTAAAAGATATACAATTAGAAAATGTAGAAAAAGCTTTAAAATGGACGGGCCAGAAGTATTACGACAAAGGGAACAAAGCCGATAGACTTCTTGCTAGCAGGTTAAGAGGCATACAAAAAAGATCACAGATTACAGCGATCAAGAATAGGTCTGGTGAGATAGTCTATAATGAGAAAAAAATAGCGGAGGAATTTACCAAATTCTACACTAAATTATACAATCTGAGATCCAACTCCGCTATCCCAAAGTTAACCGCAGAAGCATCAATAACAAATTACCTTGCCGATTGTAACCTCCCCTCCCTGACAGAGGAGGAGAACAAAAGGCTAAACGGTAAAATAACAGTGGAAGAACTGTCAGCGGCCGTAAAAGCATCCAAATCCGCCAAAGCGCCGGGACCTGACGGCTATACAAATTCCTACTACAAGAAGTTCCTACCCATATTAACACCTCATCTCCTAAACCTATTTAACTCCTTTATGGAGGGGACTCCAATACCAAACTCTATGTCCTCAGCTAACTTAGCAATAATCCACAAGGAAGGGAAGGACCCAACCCAATGTGGAAGTTATAGGCCCATATCTCTTCTAAATAACGATTTAAAACTGTACAGTAAAATACTTGCGAATAGGCTAAATCCCATATTACCCAGACTTATCCACTCAGACCAAGTTGGATTCGTCTCAGGACGCCAAGCAGCGGACAATACGCGAAAAATAATAAACATAGTTGACCATGCCCATATGTCCAAAACAAGAACGATGATACTGAGCCTAGATGCAGAGAAGGCATTCGATAGGATAGACTGGTTATTCCTAGACAAGGCCTTGGAAAAATTTGGCTTCAAAGATAAGTTCCTGGAAGGAGTCCGGGCTCTCTACCAGAACCCTTCCGCCGCGGTTAAACTCCCAGGTGGAACGGGTGAGAGATTTCAAATCAAAAATGGCACAAGGCAGGGTTGCCCCTTATCCCCTCTTCTTTTCGCCCTCACGATTGAACCACTTGCGACCAAAATTCGAAACAATATAAATATACAGGGTGTCGAGATAGGTGAAACAAATTTTAAAATATCCCTATTCGCCGACGATATCATTCTGACCCTGACCAGACCCCAAACTTCTCTTCCGAACCTTCAAAGAGAACTATCGGATTTTGGTAAAGTGTCTGGGTACAAAATAAACAATGGAAAATCGGAGGCCTTAAATATCAGCCTACCAGATGAGGAAGTGAAATTACTCAAACTAAATTTCAATTACCGGTGGTGTCCTGCATGTATTAAATATTTGGGGGTAAATATATCAAGACACTACAGAGCTCTATACCAAGATAACTACCCAGCGCTTTGGGGTACAATTAAGAAAGATTTGGAACAGTGGCAAGGTTACCAGATATCATGGATTGGGAGAATGATCTCCGTTAAGATGAATATTCTCCCTAGACTTTTATACTACTTTCAGACACTCCCGGTCCATGTGCCTGGCGCTGATCTAAAGAGCATACAAAACAGAATGTTTAACTTCATTTGGCAGGGCAAAAGGCCCAGAGTAGCAAGATCGGTCCTGTTGGCGCCAAGAGGAAGGGGAGGTATGGCCGTCCCAGATATACACAAATATTACATAGCAGCACAATTGAAACAAGCGGTTATGTGGAATGCCGACCCAGCCAAACATTGCTGGATCGATATTGAATCTAAATATGCCAGAATGCCTTCTCTGCAGGCATGCCTATGGAGCTTAGATAAAGGAGATAAGCAGACACACAACCTAAAACTACAAGCGTCCATGTTTACATGGGAAATATGGTCAAAACACAAGACTAGATTCGGGCTGTGCTCAGCTAACCCACAACTCACGCCCCTAACCAACAACCCAAAATTCCCTCCGGGATGCGGTTCTAAGCTATACGACCGACTAAAAGAGAGGGGGATCGGGACGATCGCGGACCTTCTGAGCCTGGACACGCTCCTGAGCTACCAAGAAGTTAAAGCCAAATATAAAATTAGGGAACTGGACACATTCAAATACCTACAAATCCGTCATTTTGCCCAAAAGGTGTGCCCAACCCCAGAATTCCCCTCCCTTACAAAATTTGAACGACTGTGCCAAGCGAACACATATCAAAGGGGATTAATCTCCGATATATATTCCATTCTAGAAAACTCAACAGCCACCCAAGATCATGATTACATGCTCAAATGGGCGGCAGACCTGAATATCACAATAGAAAGGGAGATTTGGGAGGAAATTTGGCAGGCAGCCTCAGGAACGTCCCTATGCACCATAACAAAGGAGAATATATATAAAATTCTCTTCCACTGGTACCTCACCCCAGCGAGGTTGAACCAGATCTACCCCCTGGCGTCAGATTTATGTTGGAGAGGCTGCGGTCATAGAGGGGACATGGCCCACATCTGGTGGACCTGTCCGGAAATTGTTAAGTACTGGACTAAGGTCCAAAATTTGATAAAAGAGGTCACAGACCTAGAACTGCCTATAGAACCGCAGACCTTCCTACTTGCAAGGCCAATACCAGGTATTGTCCGGACAACTGGGAAATTAATCTCCCATATTTTAACTGCGGCCAGATGTGAGATAGCGGCATCCTGGAAGAGACAAACAACACCATCCAAAAACTCCATTAAAAAAAGGATCAATGAAGTGATGATAATGGAAAAGTTGACGGCCATGCTAAGGCAAAAGCTTATAGCCTTTGATACGATATGGGAACCCTGGTGGCTCCTCAATAGATGAAGGCCCTAAAAGGAAACCAGACTCCCCCCGAACCCCAGTGCCAACTCACTGGGTCCAAGGGCCACAGAGATAGGGCCCCCGGGATGTGAAATCCCAACCCCCCCTCACCCTCTCCCCCCCCTCCTTCCCCTCTATCCTCACTCTTAGAGGACCCCTTCTTCTAGGACAACCAAGGTTGCCCCTTCTTTACCCCAGAAAAAGTTAAAATGTTTACGTATTAGGCAATGTATTGAAACTGTAAATCATATGTTGTATCAATGCCTAATAAAACTATTTGAAAAAAAAAAAAAAAAGGTTACCGATGCAAGCCCCCCCAACCAACGTGCATGCGTGAAACAGTATTGGCTGTGCCCGTAGCTTATTGTTACGGTCAGTGCAGTGTGTCATGCGAGCACGTCGGGGGGGGCGTGCGTGCACAGCGCTGGAGGCCAATGTTCATTCAGTGGGAGGGGTGTTTGCGTGCATTTCATGTTGCCTTCACATGACGTCACACGTATTTTGTTCGCTCATTGGCTGATCGTCCGTTTTGGCCGTGGGCACACGTCCGTTTACAAAGTTTAGATATGTTCGTGTGTAGAAGTGAATTTGTTTCGCTTCCATATCATAACTTTCAGCCATGATATGCGTACTGCAAGTAGCACCATGGAGGGACATGTATTGAACACACAGCGTACATATCGTTTTGCGCATGCGCTAAGAGTTAGTCCACACATTCGTGACGTGCGCGCGCAACATACGTTGTGCGCGCACAGTATTATGTATGCAGGCACCGGAACAAACATATCAGTAGTAATGCGAACACCGGCATTTGAAACATGAGATAGTTCTATATCTTTACTTTGATCCTTGCAGTTTTAACATATACGTTACTTATGCGTGAATATCCACAATCATATAGAGATTTGTTAAGCGTTGTCATGCTGAAACACAGATAAATGTGCAATCTTTGAACATCATGTGTTTTCTGTATTTCACAGATGTCGCGGATGAATACATGGGACCAATGTATGATTTCAGATGAGCCAATCATTATATTAGATGATTGTGACGACTAGCGAACAACTATTATAATAAATATGTAACAATGCTTTCAATGATTGGTGTGCAGATTAACAATCACTACATAATGTTATCCTATTATGCAAATATTTACTATGCACTTAATTAACATAATGATGTTGCTAAGCACTGAAGTTAGAACTTATATTGTTTTTTGGTTCTATTCTACTAACATTATATGTATTGCCATGTGATATATGCAACCAACATTATCACTCAGCAAACACATTAATCTACTATATATTATAATCTCCCATGTGACTTTTCAAAGAATGTAAATGCTACATAACAACTCGTAGACATTGTATCTGAACGTACACAATAACAATAGGGAGGTGATAGAAACTGTTTAGTCGTGTGCATTTTAAATTATCACCTAAGTTGTAGTGCTAACCTAACATGCATGAGCTAATGAATGTTAGTTAAAGATCATGAAACCATGAACATTTGTGTGTACATTTTATTCACACGACTAGCTATAGTTTAGTGTTATTAGTAAACGTTCAACACATACATAGCTAAGTGAGGCCGATGATAAAAGCAACATTATTGGGGAGGCGCATGCGCGACGGATCGGGAGATGGCGGCTTAATTTGAAGGCTCCGCCAGTCCCCGGCGCAATTAAATAAATAAATACTTTAACACCCAACTTATCACGGCGCAAAACACACCATACAAAGCGCTGAAGCGGCGACTATGCCAATAACCCGGGCCAACACGAAAAGTACAAAGCGAAAGTCCATGGACCTGAGATCCTACTTCTGGCATACCGAGCAGGCAAAGACCAGGGACGAGACGGCCATGTCAGTGGACGGGAGTTCCGATACGGACTCCACGCAAGGAAGGGGGGACCCAGAGGAAGACGCGGAGATGCAGCCTGTCCTAAGGAAGGACATGACAAAAACTTTAAAAGAAATAAAAGATTCTTTCCGTCATGAAATGGATGGGCTGCGCAAAGATATACAGGGGATAGGAGAACGCACCCACGATTTGGAGCAGCAAATGGACATTTCTATGGAGTGTCACCAGCACACAGGGCAAGAACTTGCCCAAATAAAAAAAAAGGCTGTTGGAACTAGAAGAGAAGCAGGAAGATGGAGAAAATCGAGACAGAAGAAATAACATCCGGCTGAGAGGCATACCTGAGGAGGTCCTGGACGTCGAGGACTTCGTGGGGAGGTGGATGGAGTCCCTGCTGCCAGATAAATCCCCTCCGGAGCTCCAGCAAGACAGATGCCACCGTGGCAGATGCCACTCGATGGAGTAAAACTATCAGTCTATCAAGACATATCCCCCACTACACTTAATAAAAGACGTTCCCTACAACCCCTAACAAAGGTGCTGAGGGACAGGGGCATACGCTACAGGTGGGTCTTCCCCTTTGGACTCCTTGTTATTAAAGGTGGTAAGGCCCACAGCCTGCGGCATCTGGACAAAGGGGCAGCGCTCCTAAAAACCTTAGGAGTCAAAGACATACTCCCGCCGCAAGCAGAGAAGTGCCTGTCAGCAGAGACAACCTGGACAAAAGTGAACAGGGCTGCCGAGAGCAAGAAAGCCAAGAATAAAAATAAACCCTGAGTTGGAGAGTTTGCTTGAATGATGCCCCCCAGTTGTTTTCCCGATGCTCCTGGCTGGTTGGGACGGCACGTTGCCCACTGGGGTGCCACAGGTGTTGGGTGCATGCAAAAGTTCTTGTTTAAATCCTGTTACCACTGCTTAAAGTGATGTTGCTGCGCTGTACCCATGTAAATCAACCTCAGGGAAAAACCAGAAAATGCCTGGTTCAAATACAGAGCCAATGTACAAAATATGGCGCCTCTTGGACCTGCCTGAGGAGACAACGTGGTGCCGAAGAAGAAGCGGGAACACTTCGCGGGCTAACATGGTGCCCCTGCAAAAGGCGCGCATGGACTGCTGCAGAGAAAAGTGGGCGGTAAGGGAAGATGCAGAGGAGGAGTCACGGGAGGAGAGGAGGAAGAGGGAGGTCCCATTTACCCGAGCCGATGACAAGCGGATCTGACGTCAGAGTCAGGGGACGGACGACCAGAACTGACGTCACCGGTGGATCAACCCGGAAGTGGAGAGGGGGAAAGGTGGGGTCTCGATGCAAAGGTACGCGCATTCCTCGGCCGAGAGACCTGACCTCTTGCAAGGGGGGGAGGGACCCGGGAGAACGGATCGAGGAGAGGAAGTATATAGCGCGGTCAAGGATGTGGCACAGAGCACCAGGTACTATAACCAGAAGGCGGAATACGGATAGAAATGCAGGGGAAGAGAGTAAAAATGGGGGAAGAGGAGAACAAGGGAGGAGAGGGCAAGGGCAAGAGGGGATAGCAGAAGATAGAGAAGGATAGGAAGGGGAGGGGGGAGAACGAGGGGAGAGAGGGTAAGGCGAGGTGTAAGGAGAAGGGGGAAGAAGAGTTAAGGATCAGGGAGAACACTGAAGAGTTAGGAGGGGAGAAGGGGGGGGGAGAAAGAAAAATGAGAAGCAAAATAAAACTAAGGGGATAGATAGTCAAACAGAATCGCAAATGGTTAGCGCAGCAGGTTAGTTAACACACATAGAGTTATATGTTTGGGAATAGGACATACAGCTACAAATTAGGGTTTTACAGGATAGCTGGGTGTAAGGAGCATGCAATTGCATGTATTACAGGAGTATTTAGTTTTGAACACTATAATGATCAATAGCGCAGGGGGCTGGGTGGCTGCCCCGCTCTCCTGACAGTAGGCATGGGCCTAGACCACACTGACCAGAGAACATCTAGGTCAGTGGGTAAAGTCCCGGGGAATGTGGACCTCCTACAGAACTGGAACCTTGCTTGGAGGAACTGTGCGTTGAACGCAAGGGCACGGGGTCCCCGGGCGCATGAGCTCGGACCTGCAAGGTCTAGCATGAGCTCAGAACAGTTGTTGATTATGTTGTTTATGATGATGTCTATACTATATGTCATGTTGTCTTCCTGGTATGTATTTGTGAGTGTCTCTCCCACTCTCCTGTCCCGACCCCCCACAAGGACCGATCATGGGATCAACTGGAGCTACGCATCCCAGCAGCAACTCAGCCACCGTCCAGCAAAGTCACCCGTACCAGTACACAGAATGGGATAAGCAGACCTAATAATAGAGAGGAGTGCTGCACACCTTAAAAAGAGAAAAAATATACAATTACCGGTGCTCCAATGTTAGAACGAAAGCCTGCAGTCAGTCCTGAGCACATAGAGGAAGGAACAGAGGGCACAGCGGATTTTGCAAATTCAAACTCATTTATTGAGCCAACACAACGTTTCGACCCGTTTTCAAAAAAATTCCTCTTTGTCCAACTCAGTGCTTTCTCAGCCTGGGAGGTGAGGAGGAGGTTAAGTTCTATTCTTACGTCCTTCAACTCCTTCAATGTGTCGGCTCTACCGGATTGGGTATGCTGTATAGAGAGCTCATGGAGTCTCTCCCTTAGCATCTTTGTTTTAGCTTCCCTCGCTTTTTTCTTACTGGCAGCTATATTTATTAGGACCCCTCGTATAGTGGCCTTGTGAGCCTCCTACAAGGTGACGTGGGACTCCACACTGCCGGTGTAAGTTTTAAAGAATTGTGAGATCTCATCTTTAATTTGTTGCGCGGTCTCTGGGATCTTGAGTAAAGACTCATTTAGTTTCCAATTTGCTCCCGGGCTGGCCAGTTTGATCTGGGAGCACCTCAGCTCAATTGGTGCATGATCTGACCATGAAATATCATGGATCCCTGAGTAGGTGATCTGGGGGACCAATTTAGCTGACACCAAAAAATAATCGATCCTGCTGTAACTGTCATGTGGGTTTGAGTAGAATGTGTAACTCCACTCCCCAGGGTGTTGTTCCCTCCAAATGTCCACCAGTTGATTCTCTCTGATCCCCTGTCGGAGTGCTGTGACCCCTTCCGCTCTGTCTCTATGTTTCGTCTGTGTTCTGTCCATGTGTGGGTCTAATCGTTTATTAAGGTCCCCTGCGAGCAATATGCTGCCCTCTGCGACTCTGTTTAGGAGAGCAAAGAAAGATCGAAAGAACCGTGGGTCATTCTCGCATGGGGCATAGACCGAGGCCAAGGTCAAACTACTATTTTGTATTGTCCCTACCAGAATGAGATATCTGCCCTCTACATCTCTTTTAATTTTATCTATTTTGAATGGGAAAATATTATGTAGAAGTATAGCTACCCCTTTTTTTTTCTCTCTTGCTGATGCTAGGTAAAACTGTCTGTACTGGGCGTCTAAAAACCTGGGGTTGTGTCTGGCTCTGAAATGGGTTTCCTGCAGAAACAGGACATCTATCCTTTTTTTCTTGTATTCAGAGAAGGCAACTCTCCGCTTCTGCGGGCTGTTAAAGCCTTTTACATTTTGTGATAACCAGTTTACAGACATTGTGATGTGTGGATAGGTCTGCTTACATAGAGGAAGGAACAGAGGGCACAGCGGATTTTGCAAATTCAAACTCATTTATTGAGCCAACACAACGTTTCGACCGTGGAGGTCTTTTTCAAGTGACAATGGCATATACAAATCTGGTCTAACAACATATAAATAGTGCCCCAAATCCCCACAATGCAACCTGTTCAATCAGTGTTGATGAAGTCCATGTGCTTAATCAGTTCCTTGAACCAATGTCCAGTGTGCAAGCTTGAATAGGTGATCCCCAACAGCTGTAGATCCTCCTTTAGATGTTCATGTTTAGATGTTCGTGATGTTCATGTCCTCCCACTACCTGGTTATTCTTTGTGACGTCATCACTTCGGGTCCTCAATGGTTGGAACGCAGCGTCCTCGTGCGTTTCAAATGCGCGCATGCGCACTTCCTAATTAATCGGTATCCATCTTTGTGACGTCATTGATTCGGGTCCTAACCAGGGGTTGTTGATGGGACAGCTGGGGGTAGGTACACCTGTGGGCTGACTTCTAGCTGCACCGTAGGGCTTTAGCCTGATGAAGCACAACACTGTGTGAAACGCGTTGCGAAAGCCCTACGGTGCAGCTAGAAGTCAGCCCACAGATGTACCTACCCCCAGCTGTCCCATCAACAACCAGAGACCCTTCGGCACGCCGGAGTGAGTTTCTCTGGGAAACCGGCATTTGAGGCGGGCTACTATTCACGGGTCCTGTGAGAAGCTGCAACCCGGAAGTAAGAACTATATGGTGCTGAGCCAGGCAGCCCCAACACGTGGGTCTACCTTGTAAGCCTCTGCACCATCTCTTTATGCCCAGGACACCACCAGGACTGTTTCCTCTGCACCTTAATACTGGATGTACTTACCCTTACATGTAAGTTTTTATTGTTACTACTACTAACATGTTTTAATTAAATCTTGACCCTCGGTGCGCTTTTGTGTTTCATTCACTGAACTACAAGAAGTAGTTGCTAACCTTAAACCTGCAAAAGCTCCAGGCCCCGATGGATTTTCTAACTTGTACTATAAAAAATATATAGGAATCCTGTCCCCGCACTTGCTGAGGATGTTCAACCATATTCTAACAGGGGGCTCCTTCTCGGACATGATGTTGCAGCCGTCCATCTCAGTGATTAATAAGCAGGGCAAAGATCCCACCAATTGTCCAAGCTTTCGGCCAATATCACTGATTAACTCAGATATTAAAATTTACTCCAAATTACTGGCCAATAGATTGAGTTCAATTCTGCCTAGGCTGATTCACCCAGATCAGGTTGGCTTCATAGCAGGCAGGCAAGCGGCCGATAACACTAGAAGGATAATCGATACTATAGACTATATAAATGCCAACAAGATCCAGGGGATAATTGTAAGCTTAGACGCAGAAAAAGCCTTTGACAGAATTGATTGGCCCTACCTGGATGCCACGCTTGCAGCATTTGGAATGGGGGACACGGTAGCATGGGCAATCAAAGCGCTGTATACTAATCCAACAGCGCGGGTAATCAACCAGGGGTACCTGTCAGACTCGCTGCAAATTAAGAGTGGTACAAGACAGGGCTGCCCACTTTCGCCTCTGTTGTTCGCCCTATGCATGGAACCACTAGCAAACCATATTGGCAGTAATAAAGACATCACAGGAATCCGAATCCAATCTCAGGAGTTCAAAACCGCGTTATACGCGGACGATGTTATCCTGACATTGTCAAAGCCCCTGGTCTCCCTACCCAACCTCTTTGACCTCCTGGATGAATTCAATTCGGTCTCCGGGTTCAAGATCAATCAAACAAAATCAGAGGCGCTGAACCTGAACCTCCCTAAAACTACCGAAAAACTAATAGAGATTAACTTCAATCTAAATTGGCAACCCAAGATGATTAAATATCTGGGAGTGAATCTCACAAAGGAGGTTAAACTACTATATAAGGCCAACTACCCCAAACTCTTACAATCTTTGAGAAGGGAGCTGAAGGAATGGGCGACATACGGTATCTCCTGGGTTGGAAGAGTTTATAGCGTTAAAATGAACCTTCTGCCCAGACTCTTATATCTTTTTCAGACACTCCCCATACCCATAGATAGAACGGACATAAGGGACTTACAAGCCCAGATCTTCAAATTTATCTGAAATAACAAGAAAGCCAGGATACCAGCAGCAATATTGATGAAACCCAAAACAGCAGGCGGACTGGCGGTACCTTGCTTGTTCTCGTACTATAAAGCGGCACAATTGAGCAAAATTATCCAATGGCACACAGATCCGAAACGGCGTAGATGGGTGGAGCTGGAGGGCGAGCTGTGTGCCCCATTGGACATTCAGAACCTGATTTGGTATCCAAAGTCTAGACTAAAGAAAATCTTGAGACCGCTCTCCTCAATGACCATGTCACTCTCAGTTTGGGAGGCCACCAAATTTAAATGTGCCTTAACCACGCGGAACTCGCTGATTACACCACTATTCGGCAACCCTGATTTTGCTCCAGGCTTGGATGAGGGACACTTTATACTCTGGAAGCAGAGTGGGTACGGGAAGTTGAGGGATCTGGAAGGCATAAGCATTATTCAAACATTCACGCAAATTCAGGCCGACAAAGGCATCCCCAACACAGAATTTTTTAGATAACTCCAGATCCGGGCATTTTACACCAAACACAAGAACCGTCCTAAAAGAATGACGAATTTCGAATCGCTCTGTGCACTTGGGCACAACACCTCGGGACTTACATCTAGACTGTATAGAGAAGTAATCAATCCTGGGGTTGGGCCCAAGCCACGTCTTGACTACATGACCCAATGGGAGAGGGACTTGGGGGAGACATTAGAGGACGAGGACTGGACAGACATACTTGAGGCGACAGCAATATCCTCGATCTGTACGATGTTAAAGGAGAACTTATTTAAGGTATTAATGAGGTGGTATCTCACTCCAGTTAGGTTGTCGAAATTTGTCACGGGTTACTCCCCCTTGTGCCCTAGAAAATGTGGAGAGCCCGGAGACCTGCTGCACATGCTGTGGTCTTGCCCTCGACTGCGCCCAACATGGGAACAGGTTCAGAGTTGGCTGGAGAGGATCTTGGGCCTCGAAATTCCTCTAGATCCCTGGCTATTTCTCCTCAATAGGCCACTAGAGGGCCTCTCGAGAGCAGGAAACAAATTGGTCGCAAATTTCGCGACGGCGGTGAGGTGTGAGACGGCAGCATTGTGGAAGCAAAATACAACTCCATCGTTAGAAAAGATTCGGAACAGAATTTGGTTTGTCTGCCAGATGGAGAAATTGACAAGTTTGGTCAATGACCCTGGCTCAAATTTTCAAAAAGTCTGGTCCCCCTGGCTGGCACAGACTGACATTGTAGGGGTGAGCAATGCCACCATTTGGCTATAATAGTGGAAGGTGAGTTCTCCTATAATGCATTCCAGAAGCTAGTGCAGTAGGTAAGAGCCCCATACACAAAATATTGAGTTGATGTGGAGGGAAACGCCCAACACAGGGTTGCACAGTACGAGCCGAACGGTCTAACGAGATGCCAGAAGATGTGGAATGAGGGTCAACCCCCCTATACCCCACCTTTGTCCCCCTTCTGTGTTACCCCCCCTCCCACATGTGTCTCCCCTAATGTGCCTCACCCCTCCCCCCCTGAGTCTACATTCAATGTGTATCAATATGAGCAAGTAAATGCGGCAGCTTGAGCTAATGGGGGTCAAAAAATGTTTTCACACTGTTGTATGCTTGGAAAATGAGGAAAATAAAAAGTTGAAAAAAAAAGCAACATTATTATGTTGGTTTATATTATTTCACGTAGAAATACATAAATACATGCATCACACAAAAACTACAACACACACACACACACACACACACACACACACACACACACACACACACACACACACACACACACACACACACACACACACACTGTTACTGAAATGTGTGCGTATGCAAATGTCCACTTCATTTATGTTCATATGTTGACATTAGTTATAAAGGATCATGATCATTATGAATAACTAACGTGAATGAAATAAAAATTATATTAACAACATTGTCATTGTGTTGAATGAATTAGGAAAAGTTGAGAATCCAAAGAACTATACTTTGGAATGGTGTTAACATTTTGACACATGTTACATGTACGTCAAATCAACACACATCTTTCACTTATACATACACATGTGACAATGTATTAATTAACATGAAGATGAAGTGAGAGAATAAATAATGACATACATTGCAATATTAATGATGTTTACCACATTTGGGTAATTTCATACAAACATGCATTGAGTGTTAACATCGCTCATGTGCATGAATGGATGTTGTTACGTTCTAATAATGACATGTTATGTAATGTAGGTAATGATTTTGAAACACACTGTACAATAACCACAAAGTGTAGATAAACGCACGGACACAATACAGAAAGGACATATTTCTATTGTCAGCACTTATTCATTACGTTCTCTTTGAACATCCACTAACTATACCTGTATCGAGGTTTGCACGTCTTATTACAGATGTGAATTCAAATACATACCATGTGCAGTCCTTGGAGTGATATACCTTGAAAAAGAAAACATGAATGAATATAAATCATTGTCATGACATGTTCATTAAGGTAAGCAACACACAGAAGTGACACTTTTCTATGTGATATGAAACAAAATATAGAATACGTCAAATATGATCTTAAATACACAATAGTCTACACATCATTGTGACACATGTCACACTCCAAAAGAAAAATTGTATGTAACCATATTGCACTAGCTATTGGCTATCGACATAGAAGGTTTATTGTTCATGCATAACCAAAAATAGCATGTACAGAAAATATTGATTTAGTACACATTATTCCCTCACGTACATACAACACCTTTTAGTGGTAAGAAGTATAATACAACCTGTTGATGAATGACATACCGGTGCCACATGCAATTGTCCACACAGCAGAGAACAGAAAGGTGGGAGAACCATATTCATCTGTTTCCGAAGTGAATGGTATTTGGACACATGTATTTATCATTACAATGAATTAATACATCTATGTAGTACTATGAACATATATGTATTTGCTTACATGAAAAATATGTGTTTATCACATTACGACGTGTCTCCACACCACAAGCTGTTTGCTCAGTGTCAGCTGGTAAATTTACGGGATGCTCCTCCTCCAAGCCCTGACGTATGTCTGTTTCTAAATTATTGCGGAGTGCCAGATTGTGCAAAATGCAATATGCAATTACAATATCTGACACTTTAGCAGGCTTATTTTGAAGTGCCCCACCAGTTCTATCTAAACACCTGAATCTTGTTTTCAGAAGCCCAAATGTCCTCTCTATGACGGATCGTGTAGATATATGTGCAAGATTATACCTCTCCTCTGCTTCAGATAGAGGGTTTGCCAGCGGGGTCAACAGCCACGGCCTAATTCCGTATCCTGAGTCACCTATAATCCATCGTGCACAAATATGAAACAATTTGTGTTAACATTATTACATACAACAGTTCATAGAAAAACAAGAGTTGTTTGTTAACACTTCCTAATATGTACTCACCCACCAGCCAACCAGGTCCAAAATATCCTTGTTCGAAAGCATGGAAGACTGATGAGTTTCTCAGGATAGAAGAATCGTGACTGGAACCAGGGTATTTGGCTACCACATGCATAATCTTCATCGTGGCATCGCATACCACCTGTACATTCAGGGAATGGTAGTGCTTACGATTGCGGTAAGCATGCTCACTCTGACTAGGCGGGATCAAAGCAACATGGGTGCAATCTATTGCACCCATCACACATGGTATCCCGGCTATGGCATTAAAGTCATTCCTCACTTCCAGCCACTCTGTGTGCTCTGTAGGAAAATGAATAGAATTCCTAGCGCGTCTATTCAGTGCACATAGAAACTGGGTAAAGGTCCAGGAGAATGTAGATTGCGAGACCCCGCCCACTATGCCCACAGTTGTCTGGAATGACGCGGAAGCAAGATAATGTAATGAGCACAGCATTTTTTTTCAACCAAAAAAGTTTTTATTGAGTTTCTGGTACAATCATCACATAATCTACCAACCCATTGTCGTATATAACAGTACACATGTCAACTAATTTTGTATTTGGACTCACAAAAGACATACCGGGGATACGCACAGGGGATCCTCCGGCGCGATGTCTCACTCCAGTCTCCAGGACACATGAAATACAAACAGACAGAGGGACCACAACCAGGAAGGGCCAAAGCACAATAGCATGCCAGAGACAAGGTATCGAGGAAGCACACCCACATCAAACCTCTATAACCACCCTGAGTATGGTGTGTGCTTCACAGAACAACATTAAACGCTGGGTGCCTTTCGTCTATGCAGTGTAATTTTCTCAGTATTACTTGATTTCGTGAGGTTGTCATCAATCCTTTAGTGATTTCAGACATTGAATTCCAGTGTCATCTCTGACCTTGGGTAAGTCATTGTATCTCCCTGTGCCTCAGGCACCAAAATTAGAGTGTAGGCTCTTTGGGTCACTGTGCCTCCAAAATGCAATCTACGTGAACGGAGACTCTCAAAGCTGCCAGCAGTCTCAGTTCTTTCAAGACTTCAGCTGTCTCACATTTTCATCTGGTCTGTAACTGTAACTTTCCGACGACATCTAGGACCAGCAGCAGAAGTTATGTGACAGTGGCAGCATCAGAGGTGTCTTCAGCCGGCGGGGGAGCTGCAGGAATCACTTCCACAGCACCGGAGCAGGTAAACAGTGTCTGTGTGAGGCACCGGGGAACCACGTGACCGGAGCAGGAGATGGAGCGTTCCTATTGGACAGCTTCAAATTCGAAATACTGGGCCAATGAGAGCTGGATGCAAACATCAGTCTATAGATATTCAGCGTTACTTTTCTTCAGGGAAGGGTGCTTAGAGCAAGCAGGGTTTGTCCTTCTCATCCCTCAGCAAGACATCAGCGCTGTCCCCTGACACAGAGCTAAGTCTGTCTGTCTCTGTGTAACAGGATTCCCCCTCAGGCTGTCAGCCTGATTACCTGAGCCCAGGCCCAGGCTCAGGTAATCAGGCTGACAGCCTGAGGGGGAGTCCTGTTACACAGAGACAGACAGACTTAGCTCTGTGTCAGGGGACAGCGCTGATGTCTTGCTGAGGGATGAGAAGGACAAACCCTGCTTGCTCTAAGCACCCTTCCCTGAAGAAAAGTAACGCTGAATATCTATAGACTGATGTTTGCATCCAGCTCTCATTGGCCCAGTATTTCGAATTTGAAGCTGTCCAATAGGAACGCTCCATCTCCTGCTCCGGTCACGTGGTTCCCCGGTGCCTCACACAGACACTGTTTACCTGCTCCGGTGCTGTGGAAGTGATTCCTGCAGCTCCCCCGCCGGCTGAAGACACCTCTGATGCTGCCACTGTCACATAACTTCTGCTGCTGGTCCTAGATGTCGTCGGAAAGTTACAGTTACAGACCAGATGAAAATGTGAGACAGCTGAAGTCTTGAAAGAACTGAGACTGCTGGCAGCTTTGAGAGTCTCCGTTCACGTAGATTGCATTTTGGAGGCACAGTGACCCAAAGAGCCTACACTCTAATTTTGGTGCCTGAGGCACAGGGAGATACAATGACTTACACAAGGTCAGAGATGACACTGGAATTCAATGTCTGAAATCACTAAAGGATTGATGACAACCTCACGAAATCAAGTAATACTGAGAAAATTACACTGCATAGACGAAAGGCACCCAGCGTTTAATGTTGTTCTGTGAAGCACACACCATACTCAGGGTGGTTATAGAGGTTTGATGTGGGTGTGCTTCCTCGATACCTTGTCTCTGGCATGCTATTGTGCTTTGGCCCTTCCTGGTTGTGGTCCCTCTGTCTGTTTGTATTGCATGTGTCCTGGAGACTGGAGTGAGACATCGCGCCGGAGGATCCCCCCTTCTTTACTCTTCTGTAACAATCAAGAGGTTGTTGAATCACCTCTTACAGAGACTCTGGCAGCAGGACTTTACTCCAGAAGGGACTGAACTCTGAACCCCATTTTACACGGTTGGCGCAGTTATTTTATTTTCTTTGCGGGGATACGCACAGACCAACCAGACTTACAACCAGAATACACCAGGGAAGAAGTAGGGAGGGGGGGAGGGGGGGGAGGGGGGAAGCGGGGGAGAGGGGGGGAGGGGAAGGGGTGAGGCTGCCACAGAAAGGCTCCGAATCATCTAGGCGCGTTTTGGAGATTGCTGCCACAGAAAGGCTCCGAATCATCTGGGCTCTTTTTGGAGACTTCAGGTCCACCAGTTCTCGGGCTAGCTTCTATCTTAATGTTTGCGTACGCCCGCGGATGTGTACAGTTAACCCTGCTCACTCATTCTACTACCGAATGTAGTTGTCCCTCTCCGCTGTCTGTATTCTATGTCTCCCGTCAGCCACACTCATCCAAGGAGAACGCGTCTAGAGCTATTAAAACAGTATATTGGCGGCATTGACCCCTGGGATATCGTTCAGGGCTAACCATGGAGCCCAGACTTTTAGAAAATTTGTGCCGGTGTCGTTAGCCAGACTCGTTAACTGTTCCATCCGGCAAACATGCCAAATTCTGTTTCTGATTTTTGGGATATTTGGTAAGTCGGGCTGCTTCCACAATGCTGCGATTTCGCACCTCAGGGCAGTTGCAAAATGTGCAATTAATTTGTGCTCCGATCTGTTTAACCCCGGGGTGCGTCTGGCCAGCAGAAACAACCAGGGGTCCAAAGGGATCGCGCAATCGAGAATACTCTGGAGCCAATTTCTGATATCTTCCCAGATTGGGAGTATCTTGGTGCAACCCCACAGCATGTGCAGCAAGTCTGCCTGCTCCCCACATTGTTTAGGGCACAATGGAGGGTAGCCCCTGACAAACTTTGATAATCGTAATGGTGTCAAATACCATCTCATCAGGACCTTATACGCGTTCTCCTTCAATGTCATGCAGATTGAGCTCTTAGCTGCCGCCAAGACAATATAGTCCCAGTCCTCGTTCTCTAATGTGTCCCCCAGATCTCTTTCCCATCTATGCTTATATTTTAGTGTCACGTCGGCGTCAGGAGTCGGACAGACTACCGCTTTGTACATCGTAGAGATAAGTCCCTTGGTTTCTGTTCCAGTAGAACAGAGCTGTTCAAAATTAGTGCGTTGAGCTCGAATGGGAAATTTATCATAGAAAGCTCTTAGCTGGAGGTATCTAAAGAATTCTGAATTTGGAACTGATTTTTCAGACTTAATTTGCTCAAACGGTTTGATAGATATTCTACCCTCCAGGTGTAAAAGGCGAGTGTAGCCCTTCTGTGTCCATATAGTGAAATCTTTCTTCTGCAGGCCTGGAGCGAAATCAGGGTTTCCCAAAATTGGGGTCATCAAGGAGTGTTGTCTCATTAATACGTGCTTATATTTGCTTTTGTCCCATACTGCCAAAGAGCTGACAATCACGGGGAGCGGGTGTTTGAAGTCCTTGCGAACGTTATTTGGGAGCCAGATCAGGTCCTGCAATGCCACCGGGGCACAGCAGGCCGCCTCCATTTCCACCCATCGCCTCCGACTAGGGTGGGTGTGCCACTGGATAATTTGGGTCAATTGGGCCGCTCTGAGGTATGATAACAGGAAAGGTACCGCTAATCCTCCTCTTGTTGTGGGCCAAATTAGTGTGCTAGTTTTGATGCGGGGGTTTTTATTACCACAGACAAACTTCACCATTGTGGACTGTAACCGAAGCATCTCTTCCCTGATTATAGGGACCGGAAGAGTCTGAAATAGGTACAGAATTCTGGGAAGGAGATTCATTTTTAGAGACTGAATCCTGCCAATCCAGGATATGTTGTACCCTCCCATTTCCGCAGATCTTCCTTCAGTGTCCGTATTAGTCTGGGGTAATTCGCCTTATAAAGGGTGCCTGATTGCTTCGTGATATTTATCCCTAAATATTTTATGGAGGAGGTTTGCCATTTGAATTCAAAGTTCACCGTGATCAGTTTCTCGGTGGCCTTAGGTAAGTTGATATTCAGGGCTTCTGATTTTGCCTGGTTAATTTTGAACCCAGATATCGCATTAAATTCCCCTAGCAATTGAAAGACGTTCGGCAGAGAGGTGAGGGGCTGTGATAACGTGAGTAACACGTCATCAGCGTACAGGGCCACTTTATGTGGCTGGTCACTAATTTGGATTCCTGCTATATTCGGGCTGAGGCGGATGTGCGCCGCTAGGGGTTCGATGCATAGCGCAAAGAGAAGGGGTGACAGAGGACAGCCTTGCATGGTGCCGCTCTTAATCAGGAATTCATCCGAGGGGAAGCCCTGGTGCCTGACCTTCGCCGTCGGTCCCCGATACAGAGCGAGAATTGCCTCTATCATTCTCCCACCCAAGCCGAATGCTCCCAGCGTCTCCCTCAAGTAGGGCCAATCAATTCTGTCGAACGCTTTTTCTGCATCTAAACTAAGCACCATAGACGGGATATGTTTTTTTTGCGCCAAATCAATCAAATCTATAATCCGTCAGGTGTTATCAGCTGCTTGTCGACCACATATGAACCCCACTTGATCAGGATGGACCAACTTGGACAACACCTAGTTAAGGCGGTTACTGCACCGACACACTTTATTCGAGCAAATACCCAGTATGTACCTGGCAGATACCTGGAATGCGCCACTCCTCACCTCTGACAAGCCCCGTTGCGTTTGCCTTCCCAGCCTGGGTTCATGCCTGGCTGACGGGCGGCTGATCTGTTAAATGATAATGATTAGGATTTAATAGGCTGCAATGCTTCGCGTGTCTACCAGATGGCATAAATTCATGAATTGTAATGCAGTATATATATATATACTGTGCAGTATTGCAGCCAGCGGGAATAAAATGCTTCAATCCCTGCCTGGAAAATAACCCAATACACTCGGGCAGAAAACAGTCACAAACCTCAATACACCCGGGTATACCCAAATTCGTGGGACTAGCCGAGCTCGAATAAAGTGTGTCGCCAGTGTAGCTAAAAGTTTGGAAAAGATTTTTGTGTCTGAGTTTATTAAAGAGATGGGCCTATAGCTTTTACAGTCCGCTGGGTCTTTTCCTTGTTTGTGGATTACTGAGATAGACGCCTGAAGCATCAAGCTCCGGATGGGGGCACCATCCAGGAAAGAATTACACAGTTTTAGTAGATGAGGAGCTAATATTTTGCAAAATTTTTTATAATAGAGATTGGAAAAGCCATCTGGGCCTGGGGCCTTGGCTGCTTTTAATGACTTCATTACCTCTAGGAGTTCCTCGATAGTAAAGTCTGCCTGTTGTGCGTCCCTCTCCTCTCTGGTCACTTTAGGCAATTGAGCCTCTGTTAAGAACGTCTTTAGTCGTGCTTTTGTGGTTGGCGTGTGTGCCACCTTCGCCCCATCATATAGGGTTTCATAATATGTTTTAAATTCATTAACTATTTTTTTGGGGTCAGAGGTCAGATCCCCCTGCTCTGTTCGAATTATCTGAATTTGGGAGACGTGGTTTTTGTCTCGTAATTTGTTGGCAAGTAGAGTATCTGGCCTGTTTGCTTTCTCAAAAAATTTCCGCTTAGACCATGTCAGCTCCTTTTCAGCACGGGAGGTCAGCAAGATATTAAGTTTGGTTTTGGTGTCTAACAACTCCTTAAGGGTCATTGCATCTTTGTTATTTTTATGTCGAGCTGAGAGGACTGCCAATTCCTTCTGTAACTGATTGATTTTTTTGTCCTTCTCCCTCTTTCGCCTGCTTGCAATCCTTATGAGCTCTCCTCTCAGAGTCGCCTTATGGGCTTCCCATAGTGTAGCCTGCGAAGTCACACTTCCCATATTCTCCTGCAAATATTCCCTGATTCTATCCCCCACATTTTGTGCAATTTCGGGGATTTTTAGTAAAACTTCGTTAAGTTTCCAGTTCGCTCCTGGTCTGTCCAGAATAAAATCGGAACACCGCAGCTCTATCGGCGCATGATCTGACCACGAAATATCGTGGATGCCCGAGTGGGAGATCTGTGAAACCATTCTACTGGATACGAAGAGGTAGTCTATCCTACTATATCTGTCATGCGGGTGGGAGTAAAATGTTAATCCTTTGTCCTGGCGGTGCTGTTCCCGCCATATATCTAAAAGATTATTAGTTCTCAGCCCTCTATTCCAGGTTTGTCTGATCTTTGAGTTAGCTTTACCGCTCGGGGTGCATCTATCCATTACTGGATCTAGTGTCTGATTAAAGTCGCCCCCTAGTATTACGCATCCCTATGCTATCCTCTGGAGGATGGAGAAGAACCTTTCCAGGAAAGCCTCTGTGCCTTCACTTGGAGCATAAACGTTTGCCAATGTGATCGGCTGACCTCTTATTTCGCCGCTTATAATCAGAAATCAGCCGTTGTTGTCTTTTTTAATGGTCTTAATTGCAAAGGGCAAACGATTATGTAGTAGAATAGCTACTCCTCTTTTTTTTTTTTTTGGATGAAGCTGAGAACCAATTCCTAAACCTATAGTCAATATATTTTGGGGAACTGGATTTCGAAAAGTGTGTTTCTTGTAATAGAATTATGTCAGGGTCTGTTTTCTTATAGTCCGCCATAGCTAGCCTGCGCTTCCCTGGACTGTTAAAGCCTTTCACATTGTGTGAAATAATAGTGATCCCTTTACTCATGGGTGTATTTCCAAACCTTTACTCGTTTGTAATCAACCGTCCGAGCCCATGGTATCAGCGTCGAGAATCTTCTATTTCTTTCCGAGGACTTGGACTGCAGCCGGGAAGAACAAGGGAGAGTACACTGGGGGAACAGATAAACACATGTAACGAAACATAAAAACACAAAATTAGCACATCCGGCAATAGGGCGAGACCAGTCCCCCCCAAGTGCCTTCTCTGCCTCTCCTAAACGTACAGCACGAGCGTAGTCCGGGATGGCCCTCCATCCCCCTCTTTGCTGGTTCAGTGAGGACTTTCATGGGCCTCCGGACGGAGTTACCTCCCGTGCCCATGTGGAGGCTCATGCCCTCGTTGAGACTGGAGGGCACTCCACCCTCCCCCCGACAACATTAGGTGCTTCATCTTTATTACAGATAATATAGATAAATGAACAAATAGGAAAACAGAACCCTTCTTTTGGCAGTTTAACTGAGATATTGCAACTTTTTCTCCCCTCCCCCCCTCTCGGTCCCGAGTCTTTTCTTTATATATTTGTTTTTATTCCCCCTTTTTTTATTTTTTTTTATTTTTATTATTTATTTATTTTCCCTCCCTTTTTTTTTTTTTTTTTCAAGGGGGACTGCCACTTTAATAAGCTAGTGTGGCTTTATGACCCTCCCAACACCCCCAATTTGGTATCGTGTCCTTGGGTGGGGGGATTAGCCCCTAGGGGAATGAATGGGCACACAGCTACATTTGCCTGGGGACAGTGTTTATTATCTCCGCTACTCTGCTACTAGCATGATGGGCCCTGCTTGCTTGTGACGTGGTGGTTCGTGGACCTTCCGTCCGGATTGCTGCAGGGTGTTGTCCACTCCTTCTCTTCTTCCTCCGCCATCGGGTAGAGAGTCGTCCCTCTGCTGCGTTCCTGGTGCTCTATCCTCTTCCTCCTTACCCGGTTTCTGGGTCAGAGTCTCTTCTCGTGAGACTGGCTGGTGTTCGGCGCTCCAAGATGACGTCAGTGGTAATCTCTTTTTTGCCTCCTCCAAGATGGCGCCCAGCACACTTCCGGTGACCCTGTTCCAGGGGACGCCATTTTCTCACCCGAAGCCCGCGAGGAAGGTCATCACTCCCCTAGCTCTCCCGCCGAAACTTGCAGGACTTCCGTGAAGCCGCCTCGTGGACTCCGTCGAGCCCTTCCTCCATGATGGGCTGCTTGCGTTCCACCGCCCGCCGCCATGATGTATGCAGGTACGATTTTCCATTTTTTAGTTGGTGTTTCTTGCAGGAATGCCTTGGAGGGTTGCAGGGTCCCATAACGTATAGAGCTGAGTCCGGCTATATCCACGCAAGCCACCAGCTCCTTGTTCGTCGCACTCGGGGTTAATCAAGGGGGAAGACAGTTCAGGAGCAACATATAACTTTATTAACTAGCCTCTAACCATGAGGTAACTTCAAGATACGAGACTTTAAGCGGGCTCATGTGAGAGCTTCCCGGCTTTCGCCCACAGCCCCCACCACTTGCCAATCCGTTTCTCTGGGCTTTTCTCCTCTGGGGCTCGCAGGTGAGTTCTCCTTGATCCCTAGTTTTTGTAGGAACTCAGCTCCATCTTCTATCTCCTTCATGGAGATGGCCCTTCCGTTGCGGATGACCAGCAGGCCAAACGGAAAGGTCCATCTATATCTGATGGCTCTGTCTCTCAGTGTGCGGGTGATGGGCTGGAGTTTCCTTCTCCTGGCCAGGGTAAGCGGTGAGAGATCTTGGAAGAGTTGCACTGTGATCTCTTCGAATCTGCAGGCTTCTGCCATTCTGGCCTTCTGTAGGATAGCATCTCTGGTGCGATAATGGTGCAGCCGGGCTATTACATCTCTCGGCTGCTCTGTTGCTGCTGGTTTTCTCCTTAGGGCACAATGGCAGCGATCCATTATTCTTTCATTGGGTGGGCAGTCAGGGAGTAACTCCGCCATCCATCTTGAGTTGAAATCCTCCACATCGGTGACGATTTCAGGGATCCCCCGTACCCTAATGTTATTCCTGCGGTCCCTGTTCTCCGCATCTTCCTGTCTATCAGCCAATTCCGAAATTTGTGCTTGTGTGGATCGTTTATCAGCTTTTTTGATCAGTTTTGTGTTGGTGCTGACTTTCTCTTCCAGGGCTCCGGTGCGCTCACCAAGCCCCTGCACCTCCTTTTTTAAGTCCTGCATTTCCAGGTGTATAAGGGCTTTCATGTCTCTATACAACCTCTCAAAATCACAGCGGCAGACAGGTAATTGCTCTGATCCCTCCGCTGTGTCTTCATCGCGTTCTGACTCTGATCCTGCATTTGAATCCGGCGCCATTGTTGCTGCCACGCTCCGTGAGCTCGATCGGCCCAGATATTTGCGGAGGTCTCCTTCTTTTTTCTTTTTTGCCTGCATCGGTGCCATCTCTAATGTTTTAATGGTATTGTGAAAGTAGTTAGGGGTGATAAAGGTTCGTTTTGCTTGCTTTATGAGTGTATTGTCAGGGATAAGGGATGGAGCTCAAGGTTTAAGCTGCCATCCGTCTCACTCTGGAATCGTGACTGGAACCAGGGAATTTGGCTACCACATGCATAATCTTCATCGTGGCATCACATACCACCTGTACATTCAGGGAATGGTAGTGCTTATGGTTGCAGTAAGCATGCTCACTCTGACTAGGCGGGATCAAGGCAACATGGGTGCAATCGATTGCACCCATCACACATGGTATCCCGGCTATGGCATAAAAGCCATTCCTCACTTCCAGCCACTCTGTGTGCTCTGTAGGAAAATGAATATAATTCCTAGCGCGTCTATTCAGTGCACATAGAAACTGGGTAAAGGCCCGCGAGAATGTAGATTGCGAGACCCCGCCCACTATGCCCACAGCTGTCTGGAATGACGCGGAAGCAAGATAATGTAATGAGCACAGCATTTTAACAAGACCAGGGACTGCACGACCTCTGGCTGTCAAAAAATCTAAATCTACTCGTATCTCTTCATAAAGAGATAAGATTGCTGCTGAACTCAAACGATACCAACTTATGATCTCCTCCTCACTCATCCCATCTAACATGATTCTCTCCCTGTACAAATGTGGACGATGCACAACTTCTCTCCTCTCTCTTCTCCTCTCATCTCCTTGCCCTCTCCCTCGCCCTCGCCCTCGCCCTCTCCCTCTCCCTCTCCTCTCCGCGTCCCTGTCCCTGTCCCTGTCCCTTCCTTGCCCTATTACATCCTGTCCCTCAGCTAGCCTCTCCTCCAATAGAATCTTCCTCCATCTCATGAACAATCGTATCATTTTCAGGTCTGTAACTGTCAATGCGCAGGTAATTGCCCTCCTTTAAATACCTATGTGTTGATGTCACGTGACTTGATGAAGTGCAAGGTGTTACATTAACATATCCAAGTTGTTAACTCACAACGGGTATACAGTACGAATTAAACGGATTATTTATGTGTGTTTACCAGGCAATCATGATATTTGACAATGATGTAACGTTAAGCTTTGTACAACAATTTATTTGCAAGTATTTATGGAATGTGTAATGCATGTACCACTTCTGAACGCAACACTCAGTCATCTCATTAGGATACAACCATGACATTGAAGTTGAAAAACTACGTTGCAACATGTTTAATTTTGCATGTTATTGTCACATGTTCACATGAACTAATTATCATGTGCATATGCATAATTTATGCCACCAGGATACTTGCTATTGATTATGTTTCAATCGTCTAAAAATGAGTAACTATTATAGATCTGTGTATAACTTAGCATGAACTGATTGTAATGCATCGTGTACAATGTAAACATTCAATGTTATTGAGTGTCCAATTGGGGACGTCATAAAAAGAGGGAGGTCACAAACTACATGTAAACATGAAAAATAACAGCTACATTTACATTTGATCATGCGTTACACATTCAAAGCATTCTATAATGTATACCAACAATACTATACGCTGGATCTGTTATATGTGTGAAATCTGTTACATCATATAATAAATTGAAGCACACTTAAGTAACATGTTTCATATTATGTGACCTGTTCCTTTAAGAGTTTACTATAGGAGTTTCCCTTGACACATCATAACATTAAGACTAATGTGACACGCAAAACATCATAACATAGAAAAGTACAATGTTCTGCCAATAATAAACGTAAGCGGTGACACGATAAAGTGAATCACATCGACACTGTAATGTCAAGCACATTTTTATTATGAGCAATAGAACGTAAACACTCCTATAAAGGTATACGTCCCCGCTCCATTGACTCCATTGATGTAGAGATTAGCTATTTTTTCTAAGTGACGTCCCGGCAACCTTGCCAATCCTTCTCCCCTCCAACTTGCCAACTTTAGTTGGCGGGACAAATTGCCATTGAAATCTCAATTTTAGAGTGCCGATCAGCACCGATAAGCTGATCGGGGCTACTAGAATACAGCCGATTTGAAAAAGTGGCGAAAAGTGCCGATTAGTGGGTTATCGGCAGCCGCCTGCCGATAAATTCTTATCGGGAAGAAAAAATGCTGATTTTGGACACTTATCGGTGCTTACTGAATAGCAAATGCAAATTTGGTAGGAAAATGCCGATAAAAGCCTTATCGGCGCTTACTGCATGAGGCCCTATGTCCTAAAATGGTTCTGCTTTGATTATTTCCTGCTTCATACTGGGAAAATATTTTTTTTTGTGATTTGATAATTGCCCAAATCTTTTTTTATTTTATTTTTTGCTTGTATAAGTGCCATATTACCTATGCGCATGCATTTTTGTAATTCACCACACTAGATGCCAGCAAACAAAATATATTTAAAGACACCCTGAGAAGCCTTGGTCCTTTCAACCTCAAGCTTCAGAGTGTGCAGTTTATTAATGTACATTTGCCACTGGGACAATTATTGGGCATGGATAACTGTAAAATAATTACAAAGATGACAACACCCAAGTGGCACAATCTTATTTATTGATAACTATTGATAACTATAACCAGACTTACTATTCTTGGCGCTGCAAAACACTAAGGAGCCTATCCTAGTAGCTTCAATGACTTTACTGCTATCTCGAATAATGTGGCATGTTCCCACTCAACGGTTTTTCATTTGTGTTATGACGGTATTCAGAAAGAATCTGAAACCATCTCAAACTGTGAGGTAGGAAAATGCCAATACAGCTCAGGGTAGCAGCAAAGTGATCTCAGATTTTTTCTAAATTCTTGCAATCTGAGCTGCACAGTGAGAGCCGCCTCTCAGTGCACAGCTCTCACAGGCGATCACAGTGTTTTTATTTTTATTTGAATACTAGTGTGCAGGAACAGGGGGTCTCTGGAGCTGAACTGCTTTAATTTCAGGTCTGGGAATCCCTGCTTCCCGAGTTCCCGGCTCCGGTATGGGGTGCCGGTATCTCCTATGCATTTAAATGTTCTGGTCACATGACACGGGAGATTTACACATTGCATGGGGATACCTGCACCCCTTAACGTTTCCTGTAACACGGGAAGCAGGGGGTCACTGGACCTGAAATTAACGTGGTTCAGCTCTGGAGACTCCCTGTTCCCACACACTAAGTATTCAAATTTAAATAAAAACTGCTTCAGTACCTTAGCGGTTAGCCACAGAGGCAATGAAGGGGTTAAACCAGAGTACACTGTTTATTGGGGGCAGAGGGGGTGGATGCAGGGGTAGTTTCCCCAGGGTGGGGGGTAAGGCTTGCCGGGAAGGTTGCAGGAGGAGTTAACCTATTCACTGCCATAGCGGCAGGAACCACTATGGTAATGAAGGGATTAACCACTCCTGCTACCCACCAGAGAGACCTAACCACCCACCCTTGGGGCAACTACCCCCTTCACCCAAATCGTCTACCCCAAAAAACATTAAAAAAACAACCTACTACCCACCTCCTCTACCCCCAACAATGCCCCCTCCCCACAACACATACTGTACAGTAATGGGCAAAATGACTTATCTAGATATGGATAATAGCTAATTTGTCCATTCAAAATAAAATATTATCCAGACAGCATAAAGTAAATAAAACTTCTACTTACCCCTGCCAGGATGAAAGCCATCCTCATCATCCTCCCTGTCCTTGTCCTCCATTCGCAGGAACACAACAATACAATACAAAATACAAACTAATGGCCCTAACCCCTGCCGCCCACCCGGATAGCCTAATCACCTAAAAAAAAAATCCATCACCAAAAATAAACCAGAATAAAAAAATAAATCCGCAAAAGTAAACCAGAATAAAAAAAATCAACAAAAATACACCAAAATTAAACAACTCAATAAACAAAAATACAGGCAGTCCTCAGTTATCCAACACAATGCGTTACTCAAAATGGCGTTGGATAGCGAAACGTCTTAAAGCGAAACACGTTTTCCCATAGGAACACTGTTTAAATGAAAGGATCCGTTCCTGAAGGCATTTTTAATGCTAAAATACACAAAATATTTTACTCCGGCAATAAGATATGCAGCACACACATAAATTATATAGTGTATATACTGTATTATATATATAATATAACATAATATATCATGAAATTTAATAATATAATATATTATGAAGTATAATATAATATTATATTATATGATATATATATTATATACACATAAACAACTTTACAAAGCATCTTAAGAGCGTTGGATAAGCCGTTTTGGCGTTGTAAAAATGAATATAGGTATGTATTGCATAGCATTGGATAAACCATTCGTTGTAAAGCGAAGCGTTGTAAAACGAGGACTGCCTGTACATATCAATGAAATAAAAACAAGAATTTGCCAAAAAAATTATTCATTGTCACTAAATTTATTTATAGCCCTAGAGAAGCATAAATAAATATATTGGCAATCAATGGGCAAGCAAAAAAATAACAATTTAAAAATACAATCAAAATACCTGAAAAATAAAAATTACATACATTCAATGTTTTTCTTATCTTTAGGTGTCTTCAGCCACCGATTCCCGATGCCTCTGGAAGCTCTCGCTCCGCGACGCAATGATCCTCAGTTTCATGTAACTTCTTTTCCTCTTTCTTCAATCTTCTGTACTTGTAATCCATTAAATCCATAGGGGGAGGTTGTCTCATTATCTTTTTAAGCTCAAATGAGATGGGAAAGGCCATATATATGGCTTGTGATGTCCCATTTTTGTGTCAGATTGTACAGTTCCAATCTGATTGGATTCTGTGCAATGTGACAGATTTTTTTTTCCTTTGAAGGATGTGAAGTTATCTTCAAGGCAGATACGTCACTTCCTTAAAACAAAATGTCTGCCATCACATGGTCCTACAACCAATCGGATTGTTCCCAATCCGGTTGGTTGAAGTACCATGTGACATTCCATTTTTTTAAAAGAATGTGACATCATCTTTAAGGGATGATGTCACATCCTTTAAAAAATGACTGCCATCACATGGTACTGGAACTAATCAGAATGTGAGATATACCATGTTTTGGGTAACAGGGGTGGGTATTACCCCTCAATTACTGTAGTGGTTACTAATTGCTAAAGTGGTTTAAGGGATTGGGGGCCACTAGTTTGTATTGTTGTTTTCCTGCCAACGGAGGACAAGGATGGGTAAGAAGACAAGGATGGCAGGAAGCCTTCATCCTGGCAGGGGTAAGTAGGAGTTTTATATATGTTATGCTGGCTGAATAATGTTTTATTTTAAATGGGCAAATGAGCTATTATTCATATCTGGATAATAGTAATTTTGCCCATTACTGTACTGTAATATTATGGTTGTTGTTGGTAGAATGGGTGCCCATTCCTTGACATTGGGGTTATCTTTGCTCCCATTGAGGGCATAGGTAACCACACTGGCAATGTTTATTGAAGGTAGCGGGAGTGAGCGAAGGTGGTATTTAGCCCGTGGTGCGTGTTTATGCCTACCAGGTGTGTAGCAGGAAGGGTTAACCCCTTCATTACCTTAGCGATAGTAACCACTAAAGTAATATAGGGGTAAACTCCTCCCACAACCCGACAGCAAGGCCTAAACACACACCATGGGCCACAAACCACCTTCATCCACCCCTGCTACCCACAATAAATTGGGTACTGGTAGTTAACACCTTCATTGCCTTAGTGGTTAGCTGATCAGTTAATGAAGGTGCCTGTAAATTTATTTTTATTGCATTGGAAAGAACCCGGGGGTTTCCGGAGCTGGTATTAATGTTTATCAGCTCCGGAGACTCCCGGCTTCAATCCTATGCAGGAAGAAAGTCCTCTATGTCCTGCACTCAGATCCCATCCCTCTAACCTTGTGGTGGCGAGATGAGATCTTCGAGATACTTGCTATTCAAGACCTCTGATGAGATACTCGAGGCTACTAGAATTGCTTTAGTTTCTCGAAATGGCGCTATTTTGACTTTTTGAAGCTCCTGCTCGGTGAGTTTGGCCAGGAGCAAGAACTCGCCAAAAAATGCAGTCTCAGTACTATTTGGCCAATTCATCGATGCTTTCTGAATTGCAAATCTCCAAATTTTGCAAGAACTGCTCAAAATCCTTGATGTTGGTTATTGAAGCTACTAGAATGAGGTACTAAGTGTAAGTCCCCGGTATTTATATGTCTGGGGCTCCTTTATGGCTGATGAGAATCATAGATGAAGATGTTCAGTGTGCCAACTGCTGACCACACATACTGAACTGCACGAACATAAATATGCGCACAAATAATTATGCCAGATGACCGTAGCAGAGCTCGTCCATGTGGACAACAAAATGCTGATGGGGCAGTCATCTCGCACGTCCTCACAGTTATGATGACAGTAAGTCTGGATATATCTGTTGTTGCCCAAAGCGCTAATGTTTGCATCAAATTTACTTTGGAACAATAAGATCCCATTACTTTAAAATCTTGCTTTTAGGCCTATTTCTCTTTGGGGCTTGCAAGGTGATTGGAGAAAGCACACTCATCGTTCAACTGAGGATGATAATAATGATGCAATTGGTTTCTTATTCCATACATCCTTGACAGTTGCAATGTGCTGCTTAAGTCACAACATGTGAGTTTAGAGTCATTGGTTTGTATATTAGCCCTTAATTAATGAAGCAAACAAAATGAACAAAACATAGTAAATTATGTATAACAACAAACATCTTAATTGTAGTGCATGGTAAATTAAAGTTGGCCCTATTAAAAATTATCATTTTTAAATGTTGGTTTTAATAATCAGTAATTGAGCGTAGCCGGGTCTTGGGCTGTGGAGAAAGGTTAGTCGGGTACTTGCCGGATCCTGGGTTACAGAGGGAAACGTAGTCGAGTTCATAAGCCAATGGTCTCGGAGTAGAGAGAGCCGCGTAGTGGGTGTCCGTTTACCAAGTCCGAGGAGAAGAGAGGTAAGCGTAGTTGAGTGTCCATTTGCCGAGTCTGAGGAGAAGAGAGTTAAGCATAGTCGAGTCCGTAAGCCAGAGATCGAAATCCAGAGAGGGTACGTAGACAGGCCAGGTCAGGAACGAGGAGACTGGAAAACACAAGAGAGAGCCAAGCACAAAACCAGACAGCACGGAGCTACAGAAGATTATGCTGAACACTGACTGACCGTGGAGGCAGGAATTAAGTACCCAGAAGGCACCAATAGGGGAAGGGGAGGAGCGGAGGTATGTCTGCAGGGAGGACAGGGATAAGAGCAAGGCAGGGGGAGAATCAGAGTCAGGAGTGCTGCTCAGGAACATGGTGCGGCATCCCTTGGTAGCGGGGGGAGGAGCTGGCTGTGGGAAGGAGCGCATATGATGTGCGGGTCCATGCGCGCCCTGTAATGCTGACGAGCTGGCGCGCGACCCAGGAGGGAGTCGGGGAAGAGGTGGAGGCAACAGCGGGTGCAGCCATGCGCACTGGAGGGGCAGGAGAAGCCGAGGTAGCGGCAACCGCAGCCGACGGGGTTAGTGAGGAGGGGGCACACTGCGCGGAACGTGCCCACCGGTTCTTTACACACACATTGAATTACAATAGGCAGAAGAAGATACACTTACTGGGGGTTGACAAACTGACTTTCCTAGTTGAAATAAAGTCTTTAAAACAGTCCAGCGCTGAAGTGGGGACTTAGAAGATATTCCGGTTTAAAAAGTCCTGCAGTCTTTTTCCTTGCAATCTCCGCAAGGCGTCTCTGTGTCCAGTCTGACCCTTTCTTACCCTTATGGCAAATTGGACTTCTGGAATCACTTGGGAACACATAGAACCAAATAGGAACACAAAAGAGAGAACAACAACAGAGAGACTTTTAGGATGGTGACTAGTTGTCTTATACACTTTGGGACAGGCAGTCCCACAGCTTGTCCTCCTACCCGTGGCGTGGGAATTTCATCTCTAACCACTTACACATTTTGCCAGGTTTGTGAAAGCTGGCACCTACGGCTTCATAACAGTGAGAGAGCATGTGCACAAAACACCATTTTGCTCACTCACTATTCAAAACCCCCGCAGGCTCTGTGCCTCTGAGCCTGGGGAGGTGACAGTTTGACAGGATGGCCTGCTTTTCATAACAGGACACTGGCACTTCACACAACCATCTTATTTAACAGCTTTCACACCCCTCGCATCTGGTGTCTCTTTGATTTAGGGACCTAGGCATAGACTGGATGTCTCCACACTCTATTAGCCATAAGCCCCCCTCTGAGTCTTGCAGGACAAAAGCCCTGCCTGATTTAATGTATAACATTTAAACATATTTTAAAACACTGCTGCTTAATAAAATATACTTTCATACATTCTGATGCTAAAATATGTTACAGTTATTTGGTGTATGAAATAGAGTGTAACCTAAACTGTTCCCCTTACACTAGCCTTTATGTCTTACACACAGCAAACTGGACTTTAAACATTTTAACTTTACTTTTAAAACTCTCACAGACTTATCTTAAAAAAATCCTCCCAGTTTTATAAATGACTGTCGCATTCTTGAACCCATATACCAGAGTTAGGGTGACCCTACTAACATGCTTGATACACTTTATTAAAAATATTCTAAGTCCTTATGGTGTGAGGAATGGAGGGGAAAAACAAACAGTTTTCCTTCCCCAGCAACATCCCTGACACTCTGCAAACAGACTTCTTATTGTAATAAAACCCTCCCAGCCTTATTTTTGGGCTGTAGTAAACCCTAAACTCCTTATACCAGAGTTTCGGTGACCTGGGCAAGAACTGGGCAGCCCCTTCTGTTATATTAGGGACCCCTTGACTGTTTCAGGTACCCTTTGCATCCATGTGCCTCCATTTGCTTTTTCTGGTTCATGCTGAAGAAGGACCTCCTAGTGGTGAGTCGCAAGAATGCTTTTCATGGTAGGGTTTTGACCGGAGCCCTGTGCTTCAATGTAGCCGGGAATCTAACCTGAATCCTGGGTACATTTTTGAGGTCTCCAGTAACTTTGGAACCCAGCTAAATAGACGCAATCTGAATTAAGTTTCTCCGTCAAACCTACCATGAAACTCACAGCTTAGAAATCTCCTGGTCCCAGCACCCCAGGAAAGGCGAAACACAGAAAAATCTTTATTGTCGCATAAATTGCACACAGTCACAGTAATGCATGCACAATACACGGGTCCAAGTGCTGACACTTTAAAACCCCCAAAACACAGTTCAGGGGCAACTAAGTGGGCTTAACCTTTATTATAAAGCCTAGTTACCCCCTCACTGTTACAGATGGAAGCTGACGAGGTGACGTCATCGCGTTGTGGAGCTAACTTTTTCAGATGCATTGCCTGCTACAGGACTAAGAGAGCCATTTACACAACCATGATTTAATTTGTGAGGTAAATGTATCTGAGGCAGGAACCGGCGGAAGATACAACCTGGTCCCTCAAGTGCCCAACTGTACAGCTCTTGACCCCGACTCCTATCTGATGATGTCGCCCGCCCAGAGATTGTCTCTGAAATGCTTTTTATTCTTACTCTTTTGTGAGTGCAGGTCCAATGGACCGTGGTTCTCTCCAGTTTTAAAATTAACTTTCATGTTATATACAGATTTAAGCTATGGAGCTTGCACTTCCTTTGGCTCTCTCTCTCTCTCATTTTCCTGACCCAAGCTTGTTCCTTACGTGAGATTTCCCAAGAAATTTACATGAGTTATCCACGATTTAATCTATGTGAAGTGAGACCTGAAGGCGGGCAGAAATTCGATATGTGGCGTTTTATGCAATAATAGTCAGAATCTCAAGACGAAGATCGCGCGTTATTGTGTGCCCTCCCATATAGCTGTAGGAAAAACATGCTGACAAGGGTTAGGCAAGGGCTGGGCTGAATGTGTACTGCATGTTACATGCTGACAAGAGCTAGGTTGAGTGACACTCACTGTACTGCATGTTATATGAGGACAAGGGATAGGTTGAGTGACACTCACTGTACTGCATCTTACATGGGGACAAGTGCTAGGCTGTAGGTGTAATGAATGTAACATGATGACAAGGGATAGGTTGAGTGACACTCACCTTAGTACTTTATGTTCAGTACTACTGTAAATGTATTAAATGAACTGCTAAAGAGTAAAAACATCTTAGAACAATGAAACCAGTGAACACTTTATAAAACAAAACTTATTTTTTTATTATAAGAAAAACAATCCCAGTACATTTTTAGTTGATTATTGTGAAATTAATTAAACAAGTGTTCGTCCCCATAGCCGTGGGTGTTCCAGAAAAGACGCCATTCATGCCTTAAAAAAGCATTTACAGATGCAGCGGCCGTTATTCGAACATTTACCTGGGTAAATGTTATGTTATGCCGTGGGATGTTGCGAGATGTTCCGTTGCAGATATAATGGCCCATCAGATTAACACAGCAAGGGTCCCTGCTGTGTGAGTCCTTCCAGGGTCTGCCTGTCTGTAAGAGACGGCAGTAAGAAGGATGAATCAGTCACTCTAACTGTGTGCCTCTCACAGGCGATCACAGGGGTTTTGTTTAATTTTAAACATTACTGTAATGTAGCAGGGTGTCTTCGGAGCTGAACCATATTGATTTCAGGTCCGGGGTCCACCAACTTCCCAAGATACAGGTACCGTTATGGGGTGCCGGTATCTCCTATGCATTGAAATGTCTTGCGTCACGTGTATTTTGGGAAGCAGGGGTCCCCCGGACCTGAAACAAATGTGATTCTGCTCCGAAGACCCCCGGCTCATCTACACTAGTAATAAATTTAAATTAAAATATGTAGTAAGCACCAATACACAACCCACCCCTGTGCCCCCACATAAAAAAAAATATTTTTAAAGACACAGGATTAATACCACAGGCTAGTGGGGGTCCCCGGTGGTCCCCACGGGTGTCTGCAGGCCCCACAGTGCACCCTGGGGGGTTCCCATGGTATCTGGGGGCCCTCGGGGGGTCCCCGCTAGGATCAGTGGGCCTCCAGGTGGTCACCGTGGGTTTCCGTGGGCCCCAGCAGGTGTATGTGGGTCCCTGGGTTGTCACCACGGGTGTCTGTGGGCCCTTGGGTGGCTCCCATGGTTGGCTAGGGGCCCTCAGGTGGTCTCCGCAGGTCCCTGGGGCCCCCACAGCTGTGGGGCACATGGTTCCTCCCTGCAGGTGTCCATGGGTCCTGAGATGGTCCCAGTGGCATTCGGGGGTCCTCAAGTTGTCTCTGCAGGTGTCTGGGGGCCCTCTGTTTTTTCCAATGGGTGTCTGGTGGCCCTCGAGTTTTTCCTGCTGGTCCCCTGGGCCCTCATAGCTATGGGCCCGGTTCTTCCCCGCAGGTGTCCGTGTGTCCTAAGGTGGTACCCGTTGGTGTCCGTGGGTCCTCAGGTGGTCCCCACGGGTGTCTGGGGGCCCTCAGGTGGTCCATGTGGGTGTATGGGGCCCCCACAGCTGTGGGGCTCCCGGTTGCTCACGCAGATGTCCATGGGTCCTCAGGTGGTCCCTGTGGTCGTCCATGGGTTCTCATTATAAAACACAGCATTAGCCAGGCAGCATAAAAAAAGTTTAAAAAAAATGTTCTATTTACCCCTGCCAATGTGAAGGGCGTCCTTGTCAGCATATTGCAAGGCCATGTCCTCCATTGCCAGAAAGCATGCATAATAAATAAATCACAATAAATACAGTAAATACATATAACACTTACCTTTTTCAGGCACCCACGATGAAGGCCGTCTTCACCCTCATCTTCATCCAGCCCATGTCCCCTCCGATGCTGCTAAACATACAAAAGAATAAAAATAGCCAATGTAATGTTCCAAAACCCCTTAATCACCTTAGCGGTCATTAACTACTATAGTCATTAAGGGGTTAACCCACCCTCACCCACCACTCGGGAGGCCTATACACCCTCCCCCACTACCCACCCCGTGAGGCCTAACCACCCACTACCCACAGGGAGGCCTACCCACCCTGGCTTGGGGACAATACCCCCTTCTCCCACCCCCATTAACCACAATAAACATCACTATATTTAATAAACAATACATAACCCACCCCCTGTGCCCCCCATAAATACCTGATTTATTCTTTTACATACAGGGTTAATACCCCAGGCCCACAGGAGTCCCCGGTGGTCCTGACGAGTGTCTGCAGGCCACACAGTGGCCCAGCAAAGGGTTTCACACAGGGTCTGGAGGCCTACAGGTGGTCCCCGCCAGGCGCCGTGGTCCACCAGGTGGTCTCCGCGGGTCACCGTGGGCCCCAAATAGGGTCTCCACGTGTAGGCCCGCAGGTGTCTGGGGTCCCCGGGTCAGCCCCACAGGTGTCTGAGGGTCTTTGGGTGGTTCACACAGGGGTCTGGGGACTTCGGGTGGTCCCTACGGGTACACAGGTCCCCCACAGATGTGGGGGCCCCGGTTCTTCCTCGCAGGTGTCCCCGTGGACCCGGCAGCCTTGTACACGTGGGAAGTCCGGGGAGACCTCAGGCGGTCTCCAGAGGTCCCCACAGACCTAAGGAACCAACTCTATATTTAAAAAAAATAAACCTGTCCTATACATTTAAATAAATAAATATCCCCCCCATACACATACAGTAATGTGCAAAATAACTATTATCCAGATATGGATAATAGATTATTTGCCCATTAGTAAACACATAACAGCATAAATAAAGTTAATAAATAGAGTTCTACTTACCCCGTGTCAACGAGATGGGCATCCTGTCATCAAACGGCTTCCGTTGGCAAACCAATACATTGCAAATATTTTCACTTTTCAGTTAACCCCTTAATCACCTTAGTGGATAATAACCACCTTAGTGGATAATAACCGCAACAGTAATTAAGGGGTTAACCCACCCTGCCCCGATACCAACCCTTCAACCATTCATTTGTACAGTGGGTATATACCTAGATATATATATATATACACAACACCAATATACAAATAAATGGTTAAGGATTACACAAACATGCAGAAATAAAACATGAAATAACAATCAGAAAAACAGCTCATTGCATCTGAAAATTAAACCAGCTCATAGAGAAATACATTCTATCTCATCTCACAATACACCAGCACCTAGACAAATAAATATAAAGTATCCCAAATTTCCAAAAAAACACTTGCATTTTAGTGTGTACATGATGCAATTAATCTGTGCATCATGTAACACTATGCAAAATCAATGTTAAAAATAAAATCAACTATGAACAACAACATACAATGCCATCCACAAAATCAAATACAAACTAAGCAAGTAAAGATAAATAAATTGACAATCAATTAATCAATTAAAAAATAAATTACAATCCCAATCAATTATACAAATCACTATTACATTCCTCAATCCAAACCATTGATAAAAAATCTACTTCAAAGTAACCACCATCATACTAAAGCTAACTACCAAAAATAAGCCGATATTACTACAGTAAGCAAGCCCCTAAAAACAAACTACTGGAAAAACCATTAAAAATTACATGTAACTAAATACAAATTAAATTACACACACAACAATGTAGAAATCAAGCAGCTAAATACATTTGAAATACATGAAAAAACATAAACATTAGCAATCATTTATTATCCCTCTGTCTATCCATATAGATATACAGCTGAACCCCGTTATAGCATGATCCATTATAACACGAATTCGGTTATAACGCGGATTTCACATGGCTCCCGTTTAAAAAAAAATAAAAATTAAATTTTTTAAAAAAATTTTTAAACATTTTTTTTTAAACATTTTTTTTATACACTGCGCACTGCCACACTGCACACACTGCACACACTCCACACACTCTCATTGCACACACTCTCACTGCACACACAGCACACTGCACACTGCAGACACTCCCAGCACTCACTGCACACACTCTCACTGCACACTGTACACTGCACACACTCTACACTGCACACACTCTACACTGCACACATTGCACACACTCTCACTGCACACTGCTCACAGCACACTGCTCACCGCACACTTATCACAGCACACTGCACACACTCCCAGCACTCACTGCACACACTCTCCCTGCACACACTCTCACTGCACCACTGCACACACTCTCACTGTACACACTCTCACTGCACACTGCACACTGCACACACCACACACTACACTGCACACACCACACACCACACTGCACAAACTCCCAGCACTCACTGCACACTGCACACACATCACTGTACACTGCACACACTCTCACTGCACACTGCACACTGCACACACTCTCACTGCACACACTCTCACTGTACACTCTCTCAGTGCACCACTGCACACACTCTCACTGCACACACTCTCACTGCACCACTGC
Organism: Ascaphus truei; assembly: GCF_040206685.1. Taxonomy (NCBI): domain Eukaryota; kingdom Metazoa; phylum Chordata; class Amphibia; order Anura; family Ascaphidae; genus Ascaphus; species Ascaphus truei. The sequence goes on along the minus strand of NC_134484.1, from coordinate 219,869,614 downwards.
ACACACTCTCACTGCACACACTCTCACTGCACACACTCCCAGCACTCACTCCCAGCACTCACTCCCATCACTGACTCTCACTGCACACTGCACACACCACACACCACACTGCACACACCCCCAGCACTCACTGCACACAGCTCACTGCACACACTCTCACTGCACACACTCTCACTGCACACACTCTCACTGCACACACTCTCACTGCACACACACTCACTGCACACACTCTCACTGCACACACTCTCACTGCACACATTGCACACTGCACACACTCCCAGCACACTGCTCACAGCACACACTCTCACTGCACACTGCTCACAGCACACAGCACTCACAGCACACTCTCACTGCACAATCTCACAGCACACAGCTCTCACAGCACACAGCACTCACAGCACACAGCACTCACAGCACACTCTCACAGCACACAGCACTCACAGCACACTCTCACAGCACTCAGCTCTCACAGCACACAGCACACAGCACTCACAGCACACTCTCACTGCACACAGCACTCACAGCACACTCTCACTGCACACAGCACTCACAGCACACAGCTTTCACAGCACACAGCACTCACAGCACACTCTCACAGCACTCACAACATACTCTCACAGCACTCACAGCACACTACACCACACCTCCCACTCCCCCTCCCTACATTTGGTGTCGGCTGCTGAGATCGGAGCGGAGCTGGCATCAGGAGGAGGGGGGGGTGTCGGGAGGAGGGGGTGTCGGGAGGAGGGGGGGTGAGTGAGGAGCAGGCTGGGACTCAGAGGGCCGCGTGGGCTATCCCGCAGAGGGCCGGTAGGTGTGGAGGCCTGGGGGGGAGGAAATGGATGCCGGTGGTGGGAGGTAAGGAGCAGGTTGCGGCTGGACTCGCCGTTGCTAGAGGACGTGTAGGGCTTCCGGCCACCTCTTCCTTCCTTCCCTCCTCACTCCCTCCCTCCCGATCAGGCGCGCGGCGGCCATTTAAAAAAAAAAATAGCGCGACCCCGGTTCTAGCGCGGTTGGATCGGGTGGTCCCCGAGGACCGCGCTATAACAGGGTTTAGCTGTACATTACATACAGGAGCAATAAAAGAGCATAAAAAACAATGAATGTACATCAAAAAATACAATACAATACACCCATTCAGTGTCCCTGTATGTATGTATATCCATAGGGACATATATCAATTCAGGGGCATTAAATGGGGAAAAAAATACAGATTAAAAAAAAATCAAAAAAACCTGTAAAAGTTCAAAATATATATTTTTCTTTTGTTTACTTACCATTAGATGGCCCACTCACCGAAATCCAGGGGAACCGGAAGCTCTCGAACCAATCCACAGGCAACCATAAAATAAAAACCCTTACAATCCACGTGTGTGTCTTTTTTCTTCTATTTGTAATCCTTTCCGTCAGTCTTGGGGTCTTCTCCGTCTTCTTCCGGCACGCCCTGCTTCTCTTCTTAGGAGGGGAGGTCTTCCCTCCTCGGCGTATTTTTTTTCCCATTTAATGTATTTTTATTAATTGTGTGTGGGAGCAGGGTGTCCCCTGAGCTGAACCGCATTTATTTGTGGCTCAGAGTCCCCCTGCTTCCCGAGTTACAGGCCCCGGTTTGGGGCATCGGTGCCATTGTCACCGCCATCTTTATAGCGTCCACGTCTCGTCTTGGACGCTATAAAGATGGCAGCGACACTGGCATCCGATGCCCCATACTGGGGCCTTTAACTCGGTAAGCAGGGGGTCTCTGAGTCAGAAATCAATGCGGTTCCGCTCAGGAGACCCCCTGCTCCCGCATACTATTATTAAAACTTACATTAATGCAGCTTCATTACCATAGCGGATAGCCGCAACGGTAATGAATTTTTGGTTATTGTTGTTGTGTTTTGACAGTAGTGTAGATGTGTAGGGGGTCTCCAGAGCTGAACCGAATTGGTTTCAGCCTCAGGGACCCCCTACTTCAGGAGATACAGGCCCCGTTATGGGGTACCGTTATCCCATGCTGAATTTAAATATCCCGGTCACGTGACGCGGAAGCTTTAAAAGTGCAGGGGATACCGGCACCCCATAATGGGGCCTGTATCTCCTGAAGTAGGGGGTCCACGGACCTGAAACAAATGCGGTTCAGCTCCGGAGACCCCCTGCTCATGTACACTATTATTAAAATGTATTTATTTTGTGTACGATCGCCTGTAACAGCCGTGCATGGAGTTGCAGAATCTCCATGCAAATGTTACAGGCGGCTTTTTTTTTCTATCAGCTATCGTACGTGAAGTTTCAGTGCGCTAGCAGAGGGAAAAAACATTGCACGCACGATAGGCCAGTTTTAGGCACATCTGATAGAAAATGGGCTAAAGGCCTTAGTGAATCGCGCCTCCAGCTTCACTTTTTAACAGATGTGCAATTTTTTTTCAGCCTGGCGCAAAAGCTCACTGCTTAGTGCATAGCCCCCTAAGACTTTTGGTTATTAGGGGTAGAATTGGCTCTATATTTTTATTCCCACTAGCCATATCCCTCACACACTGCAAACCTGACAGACCTCATAGCCATCTGGCTATTACACATTTCTGAAACACAAAATATATTTCATCATATTTCTTCTAAGTCCCAGAGTAGAATGAAAAAATGCTTAGGTTCATTCCCAGACCTGTATCTCATTCCCTTAAGAAAAAAATAAACTCAGTTAGAACTAAAAAAACGCTTGGGTTCATTCTCAAAGCTGTATCTCCTTTGCTTTAGTGAAAAAAATAGGATTTAGGTTTCATAAAAACTCTTGCAAACTAAGATAGGGTTTGAGTAAACCCAGAACCTCTATACTGGTTCGGGGGAATCTTGGCATATACTGGAGGACTCTCACTAACTTAGGGACCCCTGACAGTACCCAGGATGCACATATCCCTATGCCCCCATTTACCTTTCTGGTCTGAAGCAGGGAAATCTGGCGGTGAGTTGCGTAACTGTTTTCAAGGGAGGATTTTGACCACGGTGCTGTGTCCATATGTCCCCGGGAATCTGACCTCTTAACCCCGGCTACCTAGACACAATCTGACAGCACTCTTACCTCAACCCCCCCACCCCCTCCTTGAAACTCATAGCCTCTCAATCTCCACTTAGCACTCCTTGAAATGTAAAGCACACATAAATTCTTTATTGTCATACAATAATATCCTTTTCATGTACGACAGACAGGTTCAAGACCTGACCCTCTAAAACTCCAAATATGGCTCAGAGGTAACAAGCCAGGCATAATACCTTTATTGATGGCCTGGTTACCCCCTCACTATCACAGGAACTATGACCTGAGGATTGGCCTTTTGGGCAGGAAGCATAGTGCACAGATAAACTATGTGTGCTTACCTTCAGCTTACCTTCAGCCTTAAAATGGGCATGCCGGAGGCTAGCAAAAGTGGGGCTAGGTTCGGAAGGGACTGTCTGGTGAAGGGATGAGTCCTACAAACTTGCAAATAGGGGACCAGAGGGGAAGTGTGGTCAATAAAATGGGAAGGGCCATTAAGGCCCTCGCATGTTCATGATGGAGATCAGTGGAAAGGGGCATGGGCCTAAACATGCGGCAGCAGGTGGAGAGACAGGCCTTATGCCATAGGTTCACTTGCAGGGGGGCCGGGGCCCAGTCATTGCCACTTCCTCACCTGTTTGCGGCCCTGGTAGTGGAGATTAGGGATCTGTGCATGTCTTGCAGTTGACTTTGTCAACATAATTGCGCATTTGTAAAGAAATGTAACACTAAGGGGCATATGAATCAAGGCAAAAGTATTGCAATTGTGGTGCAGAAAATCTGTAATCAATTTACCGGTACTGAATCAAAGAAAAAACTGCATAGAAATCGGTATGATTTTTTCTTTGATGCAAATGGTTCAGTTTGTTGAATCCTATAATTGCACGTTTTTACTTTGATACATAGCTCACCATTAGTGGGATTGAGACCTATTATACATCAGGTTTTTTTTCTCTCTGTGTAAATTCAGTTAGCAATCCATCATCATCATCATCAGCAGCAGCAGCAGCAGCAGCAGTAGCAGCAGCAGTCCCATGCTAATTGCTGAGGGACACACATCATGTGCAGTGCACTTGTTTTATATATTAATTTTATAAATATGATTTGAAGACAGATTGTCACACTGGGGATTATCGCAGCATAATATTGCAATTGCTATGTGTATTAGTGGTATATCTGGATTGATCCAAAAGAAGGATCAAAAGGTTCCCTCACAATAGAGCACTCAATGTGCGGAGTGCAGTAAGTGGACTAACAATGGTCTACCAGATAGATACTGTTGATAGGTCAAATAAACCCATCATAACCGACGTGGCCAGGTAAAACAATAAAGTTTTATTCAAATATATATATTAAAAACACTTAAATCACATTCAAACATTAAAATAACCCCATAGTGAAGTGGCAAGATCAGCAAAGATATACAACCTTTGGTTATTAATTCTAATATCTGTTTATAATGCTGTCCAAAACGTCAAATTTTACATACTCTATTGTCCCACAATTGGTAGGTAAGTACAAGCAGGGACAATAGAGTAATTTAAAGGGAATGGTGGCAGCCAATCAGAACGGCTGGGCTTAATTTCCTTTTAAGATGACATCACTAAATCCAGGATGGCCAGCGTCACATGGTATTTCAGCCAATCAGATTGGGGGAACTAATTCCCCAATGTGATTGGTTGTTGTACACCATATGACGGAGTCATTTTAGGTCAAGCATGTGACATCATCCAAAGCTAGTCACATGGTGTACTACAACCAATCAGATTGGGGATTTAGTTCCCACGATCTGATTGGCTGAAATATCATGTGATTCCGGCCATCTTGGATTTAGTGATGTCATCTTAAAGGGAAATGAAGTACAGCCATTCTAATTGGCTGGCATCATTCCCTTTAAATGACGTCATTACAAAAAATCGACACAAGATTTTAACAGCCAGATGGCTGTTGAACCAGTTCCCGCCCAAATGTGACATCACAAGCCATATTTAAGGCCGTGACACCTCATTTGAGCCCAAGAAGACAATGAGAAAACATTGGTTGGGATCTCCCATGGGGTTTTTAGGATTGACAGAAGAAGACAGAAAATTAAGAAGATAAAGAAATAATTACAGAATAAGAAAGAAGAAGCGGATTAAAGATAGAAGAATTGGGTGCCTGATCTGGATCTTCATGGCGGATGGCATCGGATGCTGCTTGCACTTTGCGGTATAGTACGTGAGCTTTCTGTTTCCCCGGGAGTCGGAGGGCCACCACTTCTAAAGGTAAGTAAAATATTGAATGTATGCAAATGTATTTTTTACAGGTTTTCAAATGGATGTGCATTTTTAAATGTTTTCTTTGAACATTGACTGATAATGTATTAATCTGTATCACTTTAGGGTACAGATCAATACATTATTAGGCCAATAATTTGTTTTTAAATGGTTGCTTTGTATTGAGTGTGATATTTTTTCTATCTGTTTATTATGTGGATGTAATTGTTTGTCATTTTGCTGCATTATTTTTTAATTGTTTTGGCGATTGATTTTCGTTTTTAATTACTGATGTTTTGTGTTGGGTGCTGCTTTTAATGGTTGCGTTGCCGAGTCTTTTTATTAATTAATTTCTTTGTTGGTTACTGTTTGAATCAATTCCTTGTTGTTTAGCTGAGTTGTTTTACTAATTCATTGCTTTGATTGGTTAATGGTTTAATTAATTCCTTGTTGTGCTGGTTAGTGCTTTTATTAATTGCATTTGTTGGCTAATTTTTTTATTTAGTGAATTGTGGTGTTTCAAATGTCTTATTATTGTGTCTATTGTGCATTAATGTATTTTGATTATAGTGCCCATTGAGTGCTATAGTGACTTATCAGGCCATATTATTATATGGGTATGATGTACCACTATACTACTCAATGCGTACAGGGTGGTATAGTTGGTCCGGGGTGGGTGGTTAGGCCTCCTGTGTGGGTAGCGGGAAGGGTGGGTTAACCCCTTAATTACTGTATTAACCGCAAAAGTGATTAAGGGGTTCAGCGACATTAGAATGTATTTATTACTGTATGTATGCTTTCTGGCAACAGAGGACAGGGACCTGCAGTATCCTGATGAGGACTCCCTTCATAATGCCAGGGGTAAGTAGAACTGTAATTATTTACTTGATTGTTGCAGGATAATGTTGTGTTGAATAATGGGCAAATAATCTAAAATCCATACTGCACCGACACACTTTATTCGAGCAAATACCCGGTATGTACCTGGCAGATACCTGGAATAAGCCACTCCTAACCTCTGACAAGCCCCGTTGCATTTGCCTTCCCAGCCTGGGTTCATGCCTGGCTGATGGGCGGCTGATCTGTTAAATGATAATGATTAGGATTTAATAGGCTGCAATGCTTCGCGTGTCTACCAGATGGCATAAATTCATGAATTGTAATGCAGTTTATATATATATACTGTGCAGTATTGCAGCCAGCGGGAATAAAATGCTTCAATCCCTGCTTGGAAAATAACTCAATGTACTCGGGCAGAAAACAGTCACAAACCTCAATACACCCGGGTATACCCGAATTCGTGGGACTAGCCAAGCTCGAATAAAGTGTGTCGCCAGTGTATCTCTATTTGCCCATGACTGTACTGTATGTGTTTGGTGGGGGTGTATTGATTTAAATGTACAGTAGGTCATGTTTTATTTTTTACATACAAGATTGGTACCTCAGTGCTGCAGGGACCCACGGGGACACCCGAGGACTCCTAGATGCCCACGGGTACCATTTAAGGACCAACGGGGGACACCTGCGGGGCAGAACCGGGGGCCCCACAGTTGTGGGGGCCCCGCAGATCTGCAGGGACAAGCTGAGGGCCCAGACACCCAAGGGAAACACCTGATGGCCCCCAGACCTCCGAGGGAACCACACAAGGACCCGGATGCCCACGAGGCTTACCCGAGGATCCCAGGATGCTAACGGGTACAACCTGAGGACCCACAGGGGACCCATGTGGGAACAACCAGTGGGCCCCCTGACACCCGTGGTGACGACCTGGGGACCCCCAGACACACGCAGGGAACACATGTGGACCACATTAGAGCCTGAGGGGACACGCAGGGACCACCTAGAGGCCACAGAGCCTTGTGGGGACCACTTGGAGACTTCAGGACACCCGTGTGTACCGCCACGGGGTGGATTTGTGGTTCTGCTCCGGAGACCCCCTGCTCATCTACACTAGGAATAAAATGTATATTAAAAAACATACATTTCAGGAGAGATTTTCGCTGGGAGAGGCAGCTCTCTCTGAGCAGCTCTCTCTAGGGCAGAAATGAATCGACGCATAAGGCCTTTTCAGAGGATCAATCCTATCGCTGGTGGCAACTCTCCCTTTTGGGAATTTTGCTATCACAGGTAATCGAGGCTTTCTGAATACTGTGATAGCAACGCTAAAAAAAGGCGATATAAATGGGCAAGCGATTATTTTTTATGAACGTTTACTGCATAGGCCCCAAAGTCTCTGCCATCTGCCATCTAACTTTTATGAATGTGTAATCAGTAGTTACACTTGCAAACCAAAGCAAATGATAAAAGGATATTGTAAGGGATGTGTGCAGAGGTTCGCAATGGAAACCGTTTAAAGTGAAACTAAAATTAGGCTTTATTGCGCCTGTCCCTTTAACACAGGGAAACATATGAAAACAAGTCAAACAAAACCTATCTCTGCTTTGGAGACTACACATGTACACTGGCGACACACTTTATTCGAGCTTGGCTAGTCCCACGAATTCGGGTATACCCGGGTGTATTGAGGTTTGTGACTGTTTTCTGCCCGAGTACATTGAGTTATTTTCCAAGCAGGGATTGAAGCATTTTATTCCCGCTGGCTGCAATACTGCACAGTATATATATATAAACTGCATTACAATTCATGAATTTATGCCATCTGGTAGACACGCGAAGCATTGCAGCCTATTAAATCCTAATCATTATCATTTAACAGATCAGCCGCCCATCAGCCAGGCATGAACCCAGGCTGGGAAGGCAAATGCAACGGGGCTTGTCAGAGGTTAGTAGTGGCTTATTCCAGGTATCTGCCAGGTACATACCGGGTATTTGCTCGAATAAAGTGTGTCGGTGCAGTAGTTCAGCCCTCTCTAACTGTGTGGTTAGCTAAGCTATTTACCAGCACAAATGTATATACAGCTCAATTCCGTTATAGCGCGATCCGCTACAATGTGGTCTGAGCATGGCTCCCTATTTGAAAACCTCAATTTTGCTGCTCCGGCTGCTCTCCTCTCTCCTCTCTCCTCACTTCATAGGGTTGTGTCCATGTGATTAATTATTGATAATAATTATTATCGTTAATTATTAATAAATAATTATTGATACCTAATTATTTATACTTAATTATTAATACTTAATACTTCATTAATGATGATTAATAAATAATTATAATTATTAATTATTAATAATTATTAATAAATAATTATTACTTAATGATGATTATTATTGTAAATTATTATTCTTTATTATTTATTTATAAATTATACAATATAATAAAAATAAAATAATAATTTATAAAAAAATATTTTTATTTTTATAAATTATACCATATCATACAAGAATCGAACCCACGACCTTTCATATGCTAGTTAAGGTTTGTTCCTCTACACCACAGGGATTGTGTGATGTCTCAGACATCTAGATATAAACTTAATATTGCACTGTGCACTGTGCCAATGTGCTGTAGAGGATAAGAGGTAAGGCATTGGTATCAGTATTATGGAAGGTCCTAAGTTCGATACCTGCATGTGAATTTTATAAAATGTATTAATGTTCATTTCCCACATGGTGTGTGTATGTGTCCGTTAGTCAATAAAGTATTGACTGGCTAAAAAATGAGAGAAGAGCACGTGGACACAGCCCCATGAAGTGAGGAGAGAGAGCAGAGAGAGGAGAGTGACATCTGCAAAGAGGAGAGAGAGATCTAGATGCCGGTGAAATTTTAACGTGGTCTTGGGGTTGTGGACCCCAAGGACCGCGTTATAACGGGGTTCAGCTGTACATATATACAGCTATACAACAGTCTCATAAGAAAGTCTTATCTGTGTCTTGTAGCTGTAGGGGAAGGCTTCTATGCTCTCTTGGGTCTGCACCCTTGTGTGCTAAAGCAATGTTAGGATCCAGGTTTAGAATCTTGTCCCCTTTGTCATGTTGTCTGTGTGCAGTCTCTTTTCAGCTCAAGACATCTGTCCATCCTTGGTTCAGCCCCCAATTGTGAGACAAAGGAATCCCCTTCCTGTGTCAGCCATGACACTATTTCACAGAGCTCTGATTAGGCAAGTGGGATTGGTTGATTGCAGGTGTGCAATTAACCAGCACACTGCTGGATCAGAAGGAACATTTCTTAACAGGGGCAAGTTCCTGTTACAGATATGTAGCCATGTATTCTCTTGGCTACTAATCTACCCTGCCCAACACATTAGCACTGGTACCAGTGCAAGCAGTGTTAGGGTTAATCCGGGATTTCCCCTGCAGTATGCAGACCCATTGAGTGACAAGGGAGGGTGGGCCTAGGATCTGTGTTCTACCCAATAAGGGGCTCAGACCTGAGACCCTCCCCCTAGGTACATAAGGGTCTGCACAGCCTAAATTTAGTGGTTCAGAGCTGAGTCTCTGAGTTGGAGTTATAGTTCTGGTTCTGAGTGCTGAAGAGACCCTCTACCTTAGTGGAGTGGGGCAACTACCCCTTATTCCGCTAGGGAGCTGAGGATAGACACTTGGGGCCTCAAGCTCCCTGGGTTGAGTCCAGGGATCATCCTACAAAGTATACTGGTTGTATCCTGTGTTCTGTTGGAAGAATATAAGAGCTGTTTCTGTTTTATATACTCCAACCTGAGAGTGCAGTTATTCAGGAGGAGTATCAAATAACCTTCTTGCAGGGACTGCACCCAGTATCTGATGGAGCCTGAGTGGATTGGAGGTGCTGCACCAATTGAAGAACTAAACGAGAAGCCTAAAGCCTGTCCTTTCTTCCCCACTAACATCGGCAGAATGTTAGTATCCTGTGAGCTTAGCAGGTGAGCAGCACAACAACACCATGTAATAGTGAAATCTCCCAGAGGGTGGGGGGAAACCTGTTACAGATATAAAAATGTAGAACCTCATGAGATCTCAAGACTACAAAACCAGTATAGAACTTTTAACCCTTACCCTTTCACTCACGGTTCACACTTGCTGGTAATGTACAGTAATTATCTGTGATTTAATTTGAACTTCCCTTTCTAGGGGAAAAATAATACACATAATATCAATGCCTATGTGAATCCTTATTTACAGTATGTTCTTTATTTCATATTTAAAGTACTGTAGTACATCCATACTAATCAAATCTCTTCATTTAAGTGCCTCCTTCTGATTATATGCAGTAGTACATACTGAATGCATTCTATCTGAACACTTAAGTTATTATTTTAGTCATTATAACTTTTTTCATAATGTTAATGGTTCAATGGCTCTTGTCAGATAATAAAAATGGCAATTAATATTTCAACTCCGCTTTGATTTCTTTAATTAGATGACTTTCAATATCATTATTTTTTTATTGAGTGCAGTAGCATAGCTTACAGCTATAAGACATGAATGTGATAATGTACAAAAAATTCAACTCCATAGATTTCTTTTTAATGTAATTTCTAGTTTTAGTTAGTAATCTTTGATGCTGTCAGCTAAACTCAATATACATTTATTTGTTAATCAATATTATTATCTTTAGTCCATTTATTAAGCTTATCTGATTCTCAATCAGCATATTTTATTAGAAAATGAATACACAAAACAATAAAAAAAAGATTTTATTTGTCTACTTAAAATTTGACCTTTATATAGAGGAGTGTCAGCAATCACAAGCAGGGACTTTTAATGTTATAACAGATTCATGTTATCAGCATCCTTCAGAATTTGTTGTTAGAGATACATTTGGTGAATTGTGACAGACATAACTAAATACAAATATATTCCAACTGTTCCATATTCCCTGCTGTATGAATCTTGAAGAATTACAAAACATATCTGATAAAATAATACAGTAATACAGTAACTCAAAAAATCATAAATTACGGGAATTTACTTGTGGAACCTTTTGGAGCATATATACAGTATTAAGGAAAACAAGATATGTTGTAAATCTGTGGACAAAACATTGCTCCAGATGTGTGAAAGAAAATATTCTACTGATTTAAATTATATTTTTTCATTGATACAGATGGTGCAGATTTTGACACAGAATTGCACCTTACTTGAGTTGATACTGTACATGTGCCCCTAAAGTTTGGTCCCAATCATAAGATACCTGTAAATGTACTGTGATGTCTCCATCACAGCGTAGGATCTTATGTCTCAGATTAAGGCAGGAAACGTAGTATTTCTCTATATGGGGTTTATTTACAGGGTTAAATAATACACTAACAGGCCCACCATCCCTTTAAGTCAAAACAAATCATAAAATAAATGCCTACTCCTCTTAAGAGACTAATTATACATGCAGCTTCAGCCCTTACTAACTGCATGGACAGCTAAGCTGGTTACCACCCCAAAACAGGTACTATTATAGCTAAATATATACAGTCTCTGCACACAGCAATATAATGTTTCTTTTATATGTTATTCCAAGGTTATGGAGCAAACATCCCCACTTCAGCACAGTCTTGTTTTCTTCCTTCCTAGGGAAGCTCAGCCCCAAGAGAGCCCAGAGAATCTCTCCTCTGTAAGACAGGACAATATTAAAGACAGGACATCCCCACATCAGCACGGTCTCACGTCCTTCCTTACTCTACCTGGATTAAGAACAAGGCAGTCCAAGCAGACCCTGCAACCACCTTCCAGTGGTTCTAGGGGACTGTGCCAGCTTCCACAGCTGAGGAGAACTCTTCTCTGTCCTCCTTCTCTGGGAACAGCAGTCTCTCTCAGCATGTAGTCACTTCTTGACTTTTAAAACTCCATAAGCATTCAGGAGTTCAGACAACTCAATAATTTTGCAGCTCAATAATTTTGCGGCTTCTCTAGGGAAATTAACTCTGTATGCTGGAAAGTCCCATATCTGCCCTAATCCAGCACCTAGAGACAGTAATTGTATCACAGTACCATTATATCCTAGACTCACAAATAGTCGTAACCCATGAAAGACAGAGAGATTATAAAGATGTTTTAAGTTAACATGGAAATACTCAACATTGAAAAAATTATTTTGAAGTACTGATACATGTTAAAAATTAACCGTATGCACACATATAAACATGTCCCTGCTATTATCCTAAGTTAAATAGCTATTTTAGGTAGGCTTTTAAAACCTTGCTGCTTGGGCTAATTAGCATCACCAGTAAAGCACAGTGAGGAAATGTTAACTCATCCTATGAAATAAGCCTTTTCTTTTCAACATGCTGCTAATGTACTGTTACAACTGCATCTTATAAGTCATATAACTATTTAGCACTTACTCAATTTATTCAAAACTGACACAAATTAGAATTGTTTTTCGTAATCTCTAACTATGCAAAATAAATGTATTTACAGTAAATACTTTTAATATAAACTTCAAACCTAATATGAACAATATCACGTTCTACTTTCGTTTGCAACATGATGCTACTGTACATAGAAACGTATCTTTGTTCCAGTATTTCACAGTTATCACATTTTACAGCCAAACGTATTTATCAGTAGCAGTGTTCAATAGTATGTATTTATATTTTGTATCTACAGGTATGTGAAGAAACTAGTGGATACATTAAGATGGAAAAATGATGAGCGTAGTGTCATGCATTTTAGATACATTCTCCAACTGCTTTATATTTGATTGTGTTATTATATTTTATTTGTATCTATAAAGTATATATGGTTACTATGTAACTATCATACTCTGATGGAGAGGTTTGGATCCTGTAAACATGTTAAGTTATTTATTGGTTGTTATCCTGATAATGCTTAAGATCATCATGCACTGCTACCTTACACTGAACCAGGAACAACATAGGCAGATGGAGACAGACAATTCAACTGAATGGAGTGTCCTCTTACTGATACATGATGCATTTCCCAACATTATACATATGAATGAATTATGATACTGTAGACTTGATAAAAAATACTCTCGTGGATTGATAGAATTTATTCTGTCAAAATGATCGTATTACTGGAAATGAATGAATGTGTAAAAATGTAATACCTAGATGAATATTCAAATGCAAACATGGTGTACATAAATGCTTGTGGCTATACTGTACAGATGTAGCAACACAGTGTCTTCCATAATGGAGCTGAGAAGGTCACTGCTTCTGAATGGGACCCCTTGCCACATAAATCATTACGTACTGCAACCAACGTGGTCACATGACTCCATGTGGCAGAGGCACCAAAGACACTAAGGGGCCTATGCACAAAGCTGTAATAAGTGGTTTAAAGGACGATAAATACCCTTATTGTGTGACACTGCCTCCTTTGCTATTCACAAAGCAGTGATAACACTTCAGTATCGCGCAACAATGCCTTTTTTACGACCATTGTCAAAACCGCCAGTGCCAAAAAAGTCGTCTGACAGGCCAAAAAAAGGTAAAATCACTTTTTTTGTCAGTATTAGCTATTTACAAAGCAGTGATAAGCTTACTTATTGACCTTTAAAATCTCTCAATATTTTAGGACCAGCTAAATGTTGGTGCCAAAAATATTGCGAGATGATTAAAATATTTATTTTTTCTGAACAGGATTGATACCAGAGGCTGACAGTGGTCTCTGGGGGTGTCTGCAGGCCCCCGGGTGGTCTATTGGGGTGTCCTGGATTCTCCAGGTGGTCTCTGTTGGTGTCTGTGGGCCTCCGGGTGGCTCCTGTGGGTGTCCAGTGGTCTCCGGTGGTCGCTCTGGCTGTCTGCGGATCAGCGGGTAGTCCCCGAAGGTGTCCGGGTGTCTACAGATGGTCCCAGCTGGTCTCCAGGGGCCTATAGGTTATCCCTGTGGGTGTCATGGGGCTTCCAAGTGGTCCCCATTGGTGTCTGGGGGTCACCAAGTAGCCCTGCTGGCCTCCAGTATCAATCTTGTTCAGAAAAAAAATTACAGTGCAATACATTCAAATAAATACACCTCCCCCCAGCCCCAATACATACAGCACAATAATGGGCAAAATTACTATTATCCAGATACGGATAATAGTGCATTTAGCCATTTAAAATAAAACATAAACCAGCCAGCATAAGGTAAATAAAACTTGCACTTACCCCTGCCAGGCTGAAGGGCATCCTCATAACCATCCTTGTCCTCCATTGGCTGCAACAGTACAATTAAAACTAGAATCTACTGTAGTGCCGACGATTATTCAAAACAAACCTGGGGCGATCTCCAAAAAGACCCAGGTACATGCTGGGTACATGCTGGGTATATGGTATAACTGTTGCATGTTTGAAGGAGGATGGAAAGGTTCCAGAGTAGAGGGAGGAGTTAAAAATGTGCGTGAGCGTAGGGATAATAGTAGGACTGTGGCAAGACGGCCTGCAGCCAAGGTCAGGGAATAGTCCACACGGGTAGTTTCAGGTTAATGAAAACTTTGAGTGGCTTTATTTTCTCCACAGCATAACATAACATGTGGATACACTGTCCCTTTAATCACCAAAACATGACAAAACAAACTCTGCTCCACATTGGGAGAACTGACTAACACTCCAGGCCAATCTATCAGGCTGGCTGGCTGGCTAAACCATTTACCAAACCGTAAATGTATAGTAAGCAGTCAGGAAAAAAAATTAACAATTCTTACTTTGGTTGAAAGAGTTAGTTGGGAATCCATCTGGCTAGCAGCTCACATAGAAGAGGTCTGAGGTCTGAGGCAGCCAGCTACTGCAGGAGGAGAGTTAGGAAGAGGTGTAGGATGGGAGGAAGAAACATAGGGGATGCTCTGGCATATAGATTCCACCTTTTCCTTAAAATAGTCAGCAAAGTCCTGAGCTGAGATGGAGGAAGAAGAGACAGCTGAGGGTGGTTTGAGTAGAGAGTCAAAGACAGAGAAGAGTCGGTGTGGGTTAGACTTGTGCATGTTGATTAGAGAAGACAAGTAGGCTTGTTTAGCTTGCAAGAGGGCAGAGTTGAAACAGAATAGCTTAAATTTGTAGTGAAGGAAGTCTGCGAAAGTATGAGATTTCTTCGAGAGGCGTTCAGAGGAACGAGTGGATGCTGCGCATGTGGGAATTTAGCCAGGGTCTGGGGTTAGAAAGGTGAGGATGGCAGAGAGAAAGCGGGGCATGTAGATCAAGAGAGGAGGATAAGACAGAGTTGTAGTTCCTGACCAGGTTGTCAGGGTCTGTAGCAGAGCTGAGAGAGGAGAGGGAGGAGCATACAGTGGACTCAAAGTCTGGAAGGTTAATAGAGCACAGGTTTCTGCAGAACCGAGGTGTAGATGGAGGTGGAGAAGGGTAGAAGAGAGATAGAGAGAATGAGATGAGGTGATGGTCAGAGAGAGGAAAAGGGGAAATGGAGAACTTGGAGAGAGAGAAGTTTTTAGTAAAAACAAGGTCTAGGTTATTGCCATCCTTGTGGGTGCTGGCTGCAGTCCACTGTTGAAGGCCAAATTAAGAGGTTAGAGAGAGAAAGTGGGAAGCCCAAGGGAGAGAGGGGTCATCAATGTGGTAATTGAAGTCCCCAAGGAGAAGAACAGGGGAGTCTGAGGAGAGAAATAAAGAGAGCCAGGATTCAAAGTGAGAGAGAAAGGCAGAAGGGGAATGAGTAGAGCTAGGTGGGCGATTGATGACCACCACATGGACATGGAGAAGAGAGAAGATCTGGACAGTGTGAGCCTCAAAGGAGGGAAAAGCAAGAGAGGGAGGAATAGGAAGGGTTTGGTAACTGCAAAGAGAGGAGAGCAGGAGCCCCACTCCTCCACCCTTGCCATCAGGGCGCGGAGTGTGGGAGAAAGAAAGGCCACCATAAGAGATGGCAGCTTCCAGTGCAGAGTCAGACTGAGTGAGCCAGGTCTCAGTTACAGCAAATAGGAGCAGAGAGTGAGAGAGAAAGAAGTCATGTATAGAGAGGTACTTGTTAGAAAGAGAGCAAGCATTCCAAAGGGCACAGGAGAAAGGGAGAGAGGAGGGAGGGTAGCAGGGTATGGGTATGTGGTTGGAGGGGTTGACACCCGAAGGAGTAGAAGTTGCATTTGGCAGGCGAGGATGAGAGCATGTAGAAATTAGGCAGGGACCAGGATTGGGAGAGTTATCCCCAGAAGCAAGGAGGAGAAGCATGGATAGAAAGAGATTGTGTGAGGATGATGTGTAGGGGTGTGTTTTAGTGCAGAGGGCATAGCTGTGGGGTGTCAGAGGGCGCAGGTAAGAAAGGAGTTCATGTGAACTGAGAAATGGGGAAGAAAGGAGAGATGGAGATATATGAATAGAGTTAGAGACATGATGAGGCTTGTGGAAGGAAGTGCATAATTTCCGAAGAAGTGATGTCATAGCAAATATAAAATGTAAAGGCGGAATCACAGCAATAGTAAAGTGCTGAAATGTGTATTCTGGGATAGATGATATTCTCCTTTCCAGCATAGTTGAAATGCAAGAATCAGGGCAGTAGGTGTTGGCCACTCCTTCACTTCTTTTGAACTTCCTTTTAAACGTCAGTTGTCTTGCCACTTACAGTGTGCTACTTGGAGATGTGCTGTAGGCAGACTAAAGCTGTTCTATCTGGGGTTATATGGGCCTAACAAGTCACCTGACAATTAAGTTCAGCCTGCTTAATTAGCACGTGTGAGGCCATTCAAACAAATGTTTATCCTATACAGGGTGTTCCCTGCTTAGGTGTAAAAGCTTAATTTAATTAAGGGCTGAATGAGCCAGAATTTAAAGATGGATTTTACCTAGCATTGTTAAAGTTGCATATACTATAATACACACAGCAAACAGTTGGCTGAATCATATCAGGTCGGACCAGGGTAAAAGTGGCACCGGAGTCCAGCAGGCCGCTTTCCTGGCGATCTCCAATTATCATTCGGCATAAATGCTTTTGACGGACACCGTATGATTGCAGCCCGACCAACGCAATCTGATGTCCCCCTGTCTCCGCTGCTGTTCCCTGGGCTTTAGGTGCAGGATCCTCCGTCGGCTCCACTTGCTGGACAGGCTTGATGGCTGTACCTGGCTCCTCTGGGTGTGCCAGTCACACACGGGTGACCAGCCTCTCACTTGGAGAATGTTGCCCCTGTTTGGGTCCATCGGATCTCGGACGGTCCAGACAGTCTGGCTTGATGTGGCCAGTTTTATTGCACTAATAGTGCTGCCTCTCATGCTTGAATTCTGCAGCTTTGGGTGCACTTCCCTTGGCTGCAGCCTTGCTCTTCCACTGCTGCGTGCTTTTTGCTCCCTTGGCCGGAGTGGCCGTGTCTTGGGTAACCCCTTTTTTGCGCATCACTACCCGACTGGTAACAAACTCATCAGCTAGTTTAACAGCTTCCAAATAAGTCTTGGTTTACGGTAAAAGACCAACTCCCTCATGTCCATGGGACACTGCTGCAGGAATTGTTCTTGAAACACCAAGTCCAGAAACAAGTGGTAAACTGTAGCACCATAGCCCTCCACCCACTGGGTCCCCTGCAATGCCATGCGGGATGCAAACTGAACGTAGTATTCCTGGTGGCATCTCTCCTCCATCCTGATCATGACCCAGTAAGCTTCTGGGGTGAGGGCATACTGTGTGAGCAACATGGCTTTTACGTGTCCATAGTCATTGCCATCCTCGGTAGAATAGCCTGGTGAGTCTCCTTGGCTGCGCTGGACAATAACGGATTTAAACGCAAAACCCAGTCCCATTCTGGCATGCGGTACTGGTGACTGTGACGGTGAAGGGTTTAACCAGGCTCACTAATAAAGGTTCAGCCCACTTGGTTACCCCTGATCTATGTGATAAAGCTGAGAGTGGTTTTGTGTGGGTACAAGTTTTAAAAGTTATTTTTCTAAAGTGTGCCAAGTATGAGGCGTGTGAGTGTAGGTAATACAGTATATACACTCACTCCATCCCTGACACCGGAATAGGGACTTATTCATCTTTACCACACAAAATACAGGATACAATATATTTTATTAAAGAGTTAAGTTTAATAGGTACAGTATATTGTGACAGAGTCACTGACTCAGTAGGCTGGAATGGAGGCTATGTGTACCTTCCAGCACTCAACCAGTTAACCTACTGCATGCACCTGCACCCTAATTAAGCAGGATTCCTGAGAGACTGCATGTTCAAAAGACACAGGAAGCTGACAGACTGTGAGCCAGAGAGCGAGAGACTGTTTTCCCCAGAGAAGGGGGAGACAGGTGTGCGCCCCAGCTACCAGAAGCTGGTTAAAGAAGCTGGTAGAGAGTGAGAGACAATGCTGAGAGAGTCGTGCTGAAGCAGTGTAGAGAGTGAGAGACAATGCTGAGCGAGTCATGCTGAAGCAGTGTTAAGAAGCTGGTAAAGAGTGAGAGACACTGCCGAGAGAGCCGTGCTGAAGCAGTGACATCTGGTTACAGAGGAACTACAGGAGTCTCTCTGAACTCATGTGGGGCCATGTTCCCCTGAGAAGAAAAGGAGGAGACATTGTACTGAAGCAGGGATGTCTTCGCCAGATGGACTAAGATAAGCAAAACCCTTTCTATTGTATGCAAAGACTGTGCTGTTACTTCATTGCCTATGCCGGGGCATGTTTTGGGCTGACAATCGGCTTAGCTGGCAGCCCTGATAGTAAGGGCCTGAAGAAGTCAGTTAGTTCCCTGACAGGGATAGGTATTTATTTATGCTTTTGATTTTGGTTTGGCTTTCTTAAAGGGACCGTGGGCCTGCGAATACATTACTGAACCCCTATAAATAAACCCCAAGTAAATAGAAATACAGTGTTTCCGGCCTTATTTGGGATAAAAGAGACTGCAACGTTGTGTGGGCATCACAATATGTACTGATAACATGTAAATGAACTGTGGGATTTCCAAGTCATGGATTCTAAGAGACCAGATGGCTACCAAGCTTGGTGCCTATGGGTCTGTGTGGAGTCCTGACTTGAAAGCTTCAGGGATGCCAAGGTGTTAGAACAGGAGGGATACTGCAGTTCTGCTTGAGTACCCGCATCCTGAGCTAACACAGGGCTTTCCGGCCACCATTTGCCAGATCCCAGACTTTGTGGAGCCTGGACAGTGGGTGGGCTCAGTATGCAAAGAGGCAGAGGTGCCAGGTTGACGCATGCCCCTTTGCATACTGAGAAAAGGTGCCCACCTGGCCTAACAATACCAGCAAATCGGTTATTGGCTGTCAGGAGAATTCCCTCTGATAGGGATTAGAGGTTTGTGAATGGGACTCCGAAACCCATTAGAAACCTTGCAGCCAATGAGAAGTGCAGATTGCAAGTGCCAAATAAACAGCGGAAAAAGCAAAGATGCTCTGTACTGAATAGATGCGAGCCGGCTTCAAAGTTTTTGTCTCAAGAATTCTTCAAAGTCCCACTTCTGAAGAACGTAGCGGTCGCATCATTGCATGCCGAAATCAGTTCCAGGAATTTTGTGAGTACCTACCGTTCATTGGAAAGGGCTAATTTTTGTGAATTTCGTTTAAAGCATAGATTTATTTGTTAACCCTGTTCCCAGTAAGTGTGTTAACCGTGTAAATTGTGTTACATTGTGTGTACAGCCGCGGACCCTTTTATTTTAAAACTTCTTGGATATTTTTCGGTGACTTTTTCCGAATGCCACGCGCTTCACCGCGTTCATGTGGTGTTCATGCGACATTCATGCCTTATTCATGTCGCATTCATGCCGGCGTCACCCGCGCTTGATCTGTTTAATAATAATGGTTTGGATTTAATTTGTTGCAATTCTTCGCGTATCCGCAAGCTGGCAGATATTCATGAATTGTAATGAATTCTAATGTGTACACTACAGTACATGTGCTTCGGTAATGTGTCGACTTGCAGGTATTTAAAAACAGTGGTCCATTGTGAATTGACCTTGGTACTGTACTGAAGAAGTTACAATAATGCATCAATTTAGGCTTTTCATATTAAAAACTAAATGCGCAGTGTCTGGTGTTCTATTGTCCTGAGAGTTCCGAGATGAATGCACCACTGCAGTCCGTGTTCAAAAAACCCGACATAACGTACGCTTATTTAATATGGGCTGCAATTAATGCAACAGATGATAAGATGGCCACAGCTGGTCAAATTTATCAATATTTTATCGACAATTATGACTTTTACAAATTTTCACCAGATGATCGTGTGTGGAAGTGTGCAATAAGAAAAAAGTTATGTATTGATCCGTCTTTTTTTCGTATTGATCCTGAACCCAAGGTTAGAGGAGGGTATTGGTGTGTTGCGCCACAATTTTCCAGTATCTTTGATCATGGAGACTTCAAAAGGCGAAAGGTCATGGTAAAACCAACTAAGAATCGTCAGTCACAAGCAAGCAACGTGCCAGCGCCAGCACTGGCTTCCAATACCGGTCCGACCATCATTGAAAACCTGGTGACCGGCAACCCTTGCTGTCTGTCAACGCCTGGATACCTGCTGCCTGGGCCGGATTTCACGTACAGATACCAGAAGCTTGTATGTACCAAAACGATTTCCAGCTTCATCGGCTGTCAACTACAGGTGTAGCGGGCCCGCTGTCACCTGTCAACTACGTGTATAATCAAGACTACGGAACTGGCAGTGGCTCGGCGCCAACCGATTGGCAACGTCTATAGTTGGTACAGCTGCCGTACAGTATTTACAGTAATTCTCCTGTAATCAATCGCTTTGCTGATGGTTATTTACAGTTATTTACAGTAGTTCTATTCTTTTAGTCACAATTCGCCAAAATACAGTGTAGCAATATCATTGGCTGAACAGCTTCTACAGTAGATACTGAACAATTGGTGGACAGCCAGGCGCATGCGCATTGGAACTTTGTTGAAACACATATGCGTCTCATCACATCTACTGTAGGCGCATGGGTGTACAGTACAGTATGTGAACAAGAGACGCCCACCTGAGAAAATTATTGTTGGGACTGACCGAGGGGACTGCGGGGACTGACTGTGGGAACTTCTTTAGGGGACTGATTAATTTGAACTAACCATTACAGTAATACTTTTATTTTTCTTCCTCAGAAAATAAACTTTGTCATCAGGCTGAGAACGGCAAATGGAGGGATTTCGATGGATAATATCGCTTTTTGTAACGATGCTTGCACACTGCTGAATCTGAAGCAGTGCAATTTTTATTGATTAGGATAGAATAACTGAGTTTTATAGAAAACGTGAAACAGTATGTTGTTTTTTTCATAAAGTATACAGTACAATACTTTTTTACATACTGTACTGTATAATAAACCCCAAAATAAAAAGTATGCATTTATTCTGTACATGTATTACAGTACAGTATGTGTGTTCTAATAATAGTACAGTACTGTACAGTATGAGTCATGGAACGGTATAGTACACTACATTTTTACTGGTGGGTGCAGTCAGTAAAAAAACATTAATGGTGTCCAGTAAGAAAAAACATACAGGTATATTGAAAATAAGCAGCAATTTTTTTTTATTCGTGGGTGCAGTCAGTAAAAAAACATTAATGGTGTCCCATTGATCCCTTCCATGCCACCCTCTTGCTCCGGCGTCCGAGATACAGGGGCATGAACTCCAAGAAAATTATGTATCCCCACTATGTCAGTCTCCATCCGTGATCCATATTTCGCATGGTCTCTAAAAGAAGATCTATCAATACCAGCATAGTATAGTTCCCAGGGATATTGACACTTAACACATTCAGCATGCGGTCTATTGAGCTGGATCTTGTGCATGGGGTGCTGTGGACATCTGGGTGGATGGGTGCTGAAGAGAATGAGATGGGGGGTTACCTGGAGAGAAGCGGCAGAGTCGTCGAAGAGTGATGGAGAAGGTACCCTGTGGATTTCAGGGAGAGAAGACACAGAGTTATCAAGGAGTGATGGAGAAGGTGGCCTGTGGATTTCTGGGAGAGATGCGGCAGCATCGTCGAGGAGTGATGGAGGAGGTATCCTCTGGGTTTCAGGGAGAGAAGCGGCAGCGGCAGCGGCGGCGGCGAGGAGTGATGGAGGAGGTGTCTTCTGGGTTTCCAGGAGAGAAGCGGCAGCGGCGGCGGCGGCGGCGGCGGCGGCGAGGGCTGATGGAGGAGGTGACCATTTGTTTTGCTTTGAGTGTACATCACCGAATTTCTTCTTGACATAATAAGGCTTCTTAAAAGCCTTAGCCTTTGGAGTTGTCAGAAGGTTTTCTTTATTAGCCTTAGCCTGTGGCTTTGGCCTTGACTTGGAAACGGCTGCCGCCTTTTGCTTTTTCTGCACGACAGGCACGGCAGAAGATAGTTGGCTCTTGCGTCCGTAGAATCGGGGTCGCTCCATGGAGGCAGATGGCACAATGCAGTATCTGGACAAGGGCAAGTTCAGATACAGATCATCGAGTGGGAGGCTATGCAATGTGTGTCACCTTTTATGCATGGCGATGAGGTGCCGGTGTTAAAAGTGGGCGTACTCTAATGTGACTCATTAAAGTAAAAATACACCATCCATTTTGTGGATTCACTGCACATTGAATACACATCGACTAAACATCGAATATACATTCTTGTGCTTGTATTTCTTTCTAAACACAGCAATGCCTGTTAAAAATATTTCTAAGGATCTCAGCATGAGAATAAAGGAGATGTACATGCGAGGACAACGAAATGCGGATATTCAACGCTGGTTAAGTACTTCAGGCCTCGTTGTACCTGCAGCCACCGTGAGCTATCATGCCCACGGTAAGACCAAAAAAGTCAAGAGGACACCAACGGTAACTACCACGTACACTGGCGACACACTTTATTCGAGCTCGGCTAGTCCCACGAATTCGGGTATACCCGGGTGTATTGAGGTTTGTGACTGTTTTCTGCCCGAGTGCATTGAGGTATTTTCCAGGCAGGGATTGAAGCATTTTATTCCCGCTGGCTGCAATACTGCACAGTATATATATATATACTGCATTACAATTCATGAATTTATGCCATCTGGTAGACACGCGAAGCATTGCAGCCTATTAAATCCTAATCATTATCATTTAACAGATCAGCCGCCCGTCAGCCAGGCATGAACCCAGGCTGGGAAGGCAAACACAACGGGGCTTGTCAGAGGTGAGGAGCGGCGCATTCCAGGTATCTGCCAGGTACATACTGGGTATTTGCTCGAATAAAGTGTGTCGGTGCAGTAAGTACGGTACTATACTGTAAAGTATTTTGATTACTGTACTGCATGTTTTCTGTACTGTGCAGTACTGCAATAGCACTTTTATTGGTTAGATGGCTCATTGTTTTTAACAGAACCATTTTCCTAGCAATTATTAGATAAACTGTACTGTACAATTTTTTTTTCTGGAACACCTCCTTCCTCTATTTTCATACTTGCATTCCTACATTCTCATAATCAATTCTAGTTGAAAGTGAGTTGCACCTCTTTCCTTAATTATCACTCACTTCATTATTACTCAATTTGACTCACGCACAACCCCTCATTACAGTACACAGTTTACTCACATTCTGACACACACACACACACACACACACACACACACACACACACACACACACACACACACACACACACACACACACACACACACACACACACACACACACACTAAGTACCGTTAATATTATATCTGTTATATATATATGTTATATATATATCTGTTATACTGTATATATATATATATATATATATATATAGACCATACGATACCGGTTGCAACACGACATCAAGGGAAAGCACGCAGGTAAGTAAATCAAAAATATTCTATATTTGATAGAAGACACAAAAACCGACGTTTCGGTCCCCCAGTGGGACCTTACTCAAGGTGATGCAATTGAATGCAGTGCACAATACATATATATACCCCAAACCCCAGTGCAATTCAACAAAACCAATCACAGTTAATAAGCCTCACCTGCCTATGTGACATGCATCCACAGTATCAGCAGGTAAAGAGCGTCCATTTTGAATATATTAACTCTATATTTGTTTACCTGATATGTGTTTAGGCATGCGCAAAAGGCTCAGGAATTGCATAATGTTACTGCTGAGAGACTACATAAGTCTGCCAGACCCAGCAATATCTTGGATAACCGGAGAGAGTGCGCATGGGCTAAACTGATCTGGAGCTGATACCTGGATAGATTAAGTATTTCAGGGACGTGCAAAATACACATTGTAACTGCAAGTTACGCGAAACATGTGAAACACCTGATGTGCTCACCGTAAATGTGCAAAAAATGTAAGGGAATAAAACATATACACACGTGTGGATGTCGTGGCTGACTGGAATCTAGGTCAATATATAAATGCTGAAAGCACTCAGCCATATAACGCCTAATGCATAGTGTAAGAAATGATAATGCAATGATGACTCTATGCCTCCTGTCAGGAAGCGACACCTTAAAAAACAACAAAAATACATAATGCAGACAATGTAAAATAGAGAAACTGGTAATAAATGCTGTGTCACACTCTCAGCAAACATTGCTACAGGTGGCTCTTGACTAAAAGGGACCTGAGGTATCTGACACACAGTAATGCACCAGCATACATAGAAAGTGAAACAGTGCATCAAAGCATAATAATTTGCACAAACAAAAAAGACAGTATATAAATGCTGAAAGCACTCAGCCATAGAACGCATAATGCGTAGTGTAAGAAATGATAATGCATTGATGACTATGTATCCTTTCAGGAAGCCACACCTTAAATACTAACATAAACACATAATGCAGACACTGTCACATGGAGAAACTAGTGATAAATTGAAGGCAGAATAAATGCTGTGTGTCTCGCTCTCAGCAAACATTGCCACAGGTGCGGATCTTGACTGCAAGGGACCTAAGGTGCCTGACATGATGGAGGAAATGCAGCTAACTGGCTGACACCCCAAGGCAGTATGCGCTGGTTTTGCTGTATGAATCCTAGTATCAGCAGGCAGCTCAATGGGCCAGGTGCCGAGATTACAGGAAACAGCTTAATCTGAAGTCCTCATTTAGACCCCGTGGGCTCAATGTGCCCAAACTGTAGATGAGTCTGGCTTCAAGCTGTAGTAGTGTCCTGTTGCGATTCCCTCCTCTCCCCGACATCCGTGCCTGGGCAATTGGCATACAACGCAAGGTGGTGAGCCCATGCCTCTTCTCTTTGTAATGACTTGCTGCTGGTTGATGTGACAAATCCTCCTTGTTTTCAGTATCAGCCAGTGCCTTGCATATGGCAGAACGATGTAGGGCTAATCTCTCTTTAAGCATCCTCATTGTCTTTCCCACGTAATAAAGGCCACATGGGCATTGTATAAAATATACAACGTATTTGGATTCACAATTCATTGTATCCTTGATCTTCTGGCGGATGCCAGTGTGAGGGTGTGGATAGGAATTCCCCAATATCAAGTACTGGCAGTTGATGCAACCGTGACATTTATACACGCCTGCTGGTCTGGATAGCCACATTGGTTTTGCAGCATACTTGGTGGTAGGATCTGCTTTTGTAAGGTAGTCGCCCAGGTTTCGGCCCCTTTGATAGCAGAATCTGGATGGTTTGATAAAGTTGTTGCCAATCACTTTGTCATTGGTCAAGATGTGGCTATGCGTATGCACCTCTTGATGAAGCCAGATGCCGTACTGAAGATGCTTCTAATGTTGAACCGGTTATCGTCAGTCTTTTGGTCTTTGGGTGTCAGCAACCTGCTTCTGTCCACACATTTGGCCTGTTCCTAGGCGAGAGAGACATCATTATATGCATATCCCCGCATCAGGAACTTTTCTTTCATCTCTATTAGCGCCTCGTCCAACTGTGATTGGTCACTTGTGATCCGTATTGCACGCAGAAATTGCGAATATGGCAAGCCTCTCTTCAATGCGCCTGGATGATGGCTGGTTGCTGATAAGAGGGTATTTATATCTGTTGGTTTTTAATAAAGTTTAGTGGCTAGCGATCCATTGGATTTATAGACCATTGTGTCGAGGAAAGACACCTCTTCTTTGCTGAAATTAACAGTGAAGCGGATGGTAGAGGGTATTGTGTTAAGTTGGTCTACAAACAATAATAGATCTCTTTCTGTGCCATCCCAGATAAAGAACAGGTCATCTATATAACGCAAATATTTGGTAATATTATTTTTGAATGTGTTATTATTCATGGTATGCTTCTGCTCATATGTATCTATGAATAAATTAGCATACGATGGGGCCAGGTTGGACCCCATCGCAGTGCCCATCAACTGTAAGTAGAATTTATTCTCGAATTTAAAATAGTTTTTATTGAGAATAATGTGCATTAATAGTAACAAGAAATCAGGAGGAGGGCCCTGATGATTGGTGAATTGCTCAAAATGACATCTGCTAGCCTCAATGCCTTCTTCATGTGTGATATTTGTGCATAGACTAGCTACGTCCATGGTCACCAGTATGGTATTGCTTGTAATACCTGATAAGGTGCTGAGCTGATAAATAAAATCAGTGGTATCTTTCACAAAAAATTGCATCCTGGTGACCATGGGTTGTAGAAAATAGTCAACGTACTTTGAAATAGAATGTGTCAATGAGCCACGTGCCGATATAATCGGTCTACCTGGGGGGTGCAGTTATGGATTTGTGTATCTTAGGTAAGATATAGATAACAGGGATGATGAGGAATGGTTGTTTCAGTAGATTCCCAATCGTTTCAGAGATCCAATTGTTAGTAATGCCCAGATCTATGACCGAATCAATCTCTTTTTTATAAGATGCCATGGGATCTGACCCCAAACATTTATATTGGGAAGCTGTCCCCAGTTGTCTGAGTATTTCCCCCCGATAGTAGGTGTAAGGCATAACCACAATACCCCCACCCTTATCAGCTGACCTAATGATAATATCCTTATTGCCCTGTAGGGACTATAGAGCTAAGTATTCCACTTTAGTCAAATTGGAGAAACTGGTGGGGTAGTTCTTTATTTTTGGCCTGGTCTCATTTTCCACTAGACTCATAAAGGTGAGGATGTTGTAGTTATGCGTTTGGGGGTCAAATGTACTCTGTGGTCTGAATGAGCTAGATACTGCTGCGGCAGCATTTATTCTTAGTAATCACTGGCATGTACCTGGCATGCTCCTGGAATGCCACTCTGTTCACCCGGAGCATGCCGGGCTCCTTTTGCCTTCCCAGCCAGGCGCATTACACGGCTGACGCGCGGTTGATGTGTTAATTAATAATGGTTCAGGATTTACTAGACTTCAATGCTTCGCGTGACCGCCAGATGGCATAAATTCATGAATTGTAATGCAGTATATATATGTATATATATATATATAAACTGTATAACAACAACCCCTATAACCCCTAACATACACATACAGTACTGTATATGCACATCAATGATACTATAGGCCGTCCCCGGCGAGATGTGTTTGCAGCAGAGAGAGAACCGCTGCTCTCTCTGCGCAAACATCAGCACATTAAAAATTATTTAAAATACATTTTTATTGATAGTGTAGATGTGCAGGGGGTCTCCGGAGCTGAACCGCATTGGTTTCAGTTCTGGGGACCCCCTGCTCCCCGAGATACAGCCCCCTTTATGAGGTGCCGGTATCCCTCTGCGTTTAAAGGTCCCGATCACGTGATCGCGGCCTGTAAACAAAGCAGAGGGATACCGGCACCCCCTAAAGGGGCCTGTATCTCGGGGAGCAGGGGGTCCCCAGACCTAAAACCAAAACGTTTCTGCTCCGGAGACCCTCTGCACATGTACAGTATGAATAAAAAACATATATAAATAAACACTCGTTCCTTACCTTAGCGGCTATGTTCTACGGTAATGAAGCAGCATTTCTGTATTTTAATAATATTGTACAGTGAGCAGGGGGTTCCCTGAGCCAGAAATTAATGCTCAGGGACCCCCCTGCTCCTGCACAATATAATTAAAATACAGAAATGCTGCTTCATTACCATAGCGGATAGCCGCTAAGGCAATGAAGGGGTTAACTCACCGTGCCCGCTTTATTGTGGGTATCGGGGGTGGGTGAAGGGGGTATTTGGCCCTTGGTGTGAGTTTAGGACTTGCGGGGGGGGTTGCGGGTGCACTTAACCCCTTCACGACCGTAGCAGTTCTACCGCTACGGTCATGAAGGGGTTAAGCCCTCCCGCTACCCCCCCGCAAGCCCTAAACAAGCACCGTTGGGGCTAATACCCCCTTCACCCACCCCCGCTACCCACAATAAAAAAAAACTCACACACAGCAGCCGCCAAAAAATAAATAAATAAATCTAAATAAATAAATAAATGACTATAAATAAATACATTTGAAATACATTAATATTTTAAATACTATTGATAGTGTAGATATGCAGGGGGTCTCCGGAGCTGAACTGCGTTGGTTTCAGGTCGGGGGACCCCCTGCTCCCCGAGATACAGGCCCCTTTAGGGGGTGCCGGTATCCCTCTGCTCTGCATAGTTTACAGGCCGCGATCACGTGATCGGGCCCTTTAAACACAGAGGGATACCGGCACCTCATAAAGGGGGCTGCATCTCGGGAAGCAGGGGGTCCCCCGACCTGAAACCAATGCGGTTCAGCTCCGGAGACCCCCTGCACATCTACACTATCAATAAAAATGTATTTAAAATGTATTTATTTATAGTCATTTATTTATTTATTTTTTGGCGGCTGCTGTGTGTGAGTTTTTTTTTATTGTGGGTAGCGGGGGTGGGTGAAGGGGGTATTAGCCCCAACGGTGCTTGTTTAGGGCTTGTGGGGGGGTAGCGGGAGGGCTTAACCCCTTCATGACCGTAGCGGTATTAACTGCTACGGTCGTGAAGGGGTTAAGTGCACCCGCAACCCCCCCGCAAGTCCTAAACTCACACCAAGGGCCAAATAGCCCCTTCACCCACCCCCGATACCCACAATAAAGCAGGCACGGTGAGTTAACCCCTTCATTGCCTTAGCGGCTATCCGCTATGGTAATGAAGCAGCATTTCTGTATTTTAATTATATTGTGCAGGAGCAGGGGGGTCCCTGAGCATTAATTTCTGGCTCAGGGAACCCCCTGCTCACTGTACAATATTATTAAAATACAGAAATGCTGCTTCATTACCGTAGAACATAGCCGCTAAGGTAAGGAACGAGTGTTTATTTATATATGTTTTTTATTCATACTGTACATGTGCAGAGGGTCTCCGGAGCAGAAACATTTTGGTTTTAGGTCTGGGGACCCCCTGCTTCCCGAGATACAGGCCCCTTTAGGGGGTGCCGGTATCCCTCTGCTTTGTTTACAGGCCGCGATCACGTGATCGGGACCTTTAAACGCAAAGGGATACCGGCACCTCATAAAGGGGGCTGTATCTCGGGAAGCAGGGGGTCCCCAGACCTGAAACCAACGCGGTTCAGCTCCGGAGACCCCCTGCACATCTACACTATCAATAAAAATGTATTTTAAATAATTTTTAATGTGCCGATGTTTGCGCAGAGAGAGCAGCGGTTCTCTCTCTGCTGCAAACACATCTCGCCAGGGGACGGCCTATAGTATCATTGATATGCATATACAGTACTGTATGTGTATGTTAGGGGTTATAGGGGTTGTTGTTATACAGTATATACTGTATATATACAGTATATACTGCATTACAATTCATGAATTTCTTGGCTTCAAAGACAACAGCTCGCAAACGCCCCCATGCGTTTTTACACGGCATTGCAGTATTGCAGCCAGCCGGAATAAAATGCTTAAATCACTGCCGCGGAAATAACGCTATACACCCCGGGAGAAAATGATACAAAACCGCACATCACCGGGATACTCTGAAATTCGCGGAGCTAGCCAAGTAAGAATAAATTTGGTCGCCAGTGTATGTCAGTGTTGGCCATTGAGCTATCGTCTGTCCCTGGTATCCTGCTGAAATAGTCTCTGAGCTTAAGTTGACGGTTTAGTTTATATAGGTCAACCTCCCATTGGAAAGGGTCCTGGCTATGGGTAGGAACAAATGATAGACCTTTATTCAAAAGACTTATTTCAGCGGGGTTGAGGGTATAGTTAGACATGTTAAATATTATGTTTTCTGCTGGTTGCCCTTGTTCCCTCCTCTTGTTTTTGTCTGTCGCAGTTGATATCTGCCGCTTCCGCCCCCCTCTTCTTGTCTTCCCTCTGCATTGGGTAAACATTTGGGAAGGGGAGGCTTGCCCTGCCCTAAAAAAGGTTCAGCTAGTGTGTTATCATGGTTATCAGAGTAATCAGTATCACTTGTGTTATAGGTGCTGTCAGTTGCGCCTGCTTTCTTAAATTTGTTGAAAAAGCGTCTATTGCATTGTGTAATCTGCGTATTTTCATTGATCCCCAGTAACCATCTATGAACACGTCTTTCCTTGTAATCTGCCTTGACAACCTTTAATTTGTCTTTTTTATATTTAATAATGTTCTCACGATATGCGTCTATGTTTACCTGAATTTTATCAACTCAATCTGTGGATGTATCTGTGCTACTGTAAGAGTATCCCCGTGTTTGGTAGAAATTGTGTCTATTTCTGTTCTTATTTTAATAAGTTCCTTATTGGATTGCTCTATTACCAAAATCATTAAATCAAAGGAGCATTTGTTCAATATGCCTATCCATTTTTTAAGAAACTTGGGATCCCCTCTACCAATTGTGGGTTGATTTTTTATGCGGAAACCTCTTGGTAGTAATTTTTCTCTATGGTAATGTGATAAGGTCACACCGTGTAGATAAGCATCTACCTCTTTTTTCTTTAATTTAATGGTATAATTATATATATCTACCGCTTTATCAGGTCCAAAAACCGCATCAATATCCTCAGTGTATCTGATTTGGGTAATTTGGCGTCGCTGTAACTTACTGTCTCTGATAGATTAGAAAAAATTCCAGCCACGATAACCGGTTCAACATTAGAAGCACCTTCAGTACGGCATCAGGCTTCATCAAGAGGTGCATACGAAAGCATAGCCACATCTTGACCAATGACAAAGTGATGGGCAACAACTTTATCAAACCACCCAGATTCCGAAACCTGGGCGACTACCTTACAAAAGCAGATCCTACCGCCAAGTATGCTGCAAAACCAATGTGGCTATCCAGACCAGCAGGCGTGTATAAATGTCTTGGTTGCATCAACTGCCAGTACTTGATATTGGGGAATTCCTATCCACACCCTCACACTGGCATCCGCCAGAAGATCAAGGATACAATGAATTGTGAATCCAAATACGTTGTATATTTTATACAATGCCCATGTGGCCTTTATTACGTGGGAAAGACAATGAGGATGCTTAAAGACAGATTAGCCCTATATCGTTCTGCCATACGGAAGGCATTGGCTGATACTGAAAACAAGGAGGATTTGTCACATCAACCAGTAGCAAGACATAAAAATCACAATCTAACCTATCAGAGACCAGCATCAAGAAGATGAGATGCAGAATTGGATGGAAATATGGACGTGTGAGGTTAGTAATGGACAGTGCAAGAGGTAAAAGTGTGGTTTAATAAACTGTACTGTGCCTATAAACTTATTCCTTGCCATTACAGAGCGTAACCTATGATAAGGGACGTCAACAAGATCAAGAGAGTGGTCCAGGCACAGGCATGGATTGACAGTGGCGAAACTTTTCAGGATTGCATCATTACTGACGAGTCTACTGTATCGCTGGAGAGATTTGCAATCTTTGCATTCCACAAAAAAGGACGCATGTCTATGAAGCCGCGTCCAAAACACCCAGTGAAGATGCATGTGTGGTGTGCCATCTCTAAGCGTGGACCAGGATGCATCGTCATCTTTGACGGTAAAATAAGGCACAAACTCACACGCTGTTGCCTTATGCACTGTACTGTACTAGTGTGCATTATTTTGAGCACTTTTCTTTTCTTGTTACAGGAATCATGAATAAAGCTTTTTCCAAGAGCAAATAGTGCCAAAGTTTGTGGAATACATCACACGTGAATTCCCAAATAGTCACCGTTTCTACCAGGACAACGATCCGAAGCACACCGCATCAACTGCGCATATTCTTGCTTGCGGTATCAACTGGGTGAAGACGCCAGCAGAGTAAGTACGGTAACCGTGTCTCATTTTTCCCCACTGTTTACTGTGTATCTCTTTAACTAATTCTCCTTTTCCCCCTCCAATGACAGATCGCAAAACTTCAATCCAATCGAAATGGTATGGCATCAGCTGAAGGATCATATCCAGGAAAGTGGTGAAACCCTCAAAAAAGGATGAGTTGGCGAATGGCATACTGAGTTTTTGGAACGATGTACTCACCTTGGAACGATTTAATAAATATATCGACCATATTGCGACTGTGTTGCCCATTGTCATAGAGCGTAATGGGCATGCATCAGGAATGTAGTATGGTAAGTATGTAGTACTGTACTGTAGTATGGTAAGTACAGGCACACCAAGTACAGTATGATACAGGTAAGTATGGTACAGATTGTTTTACAGTACACAGCATGCACTTCACTGCACTATTTTTTTCTTTTCAGAGAGAGCTGCACTCCCAATCTTGTTATAAAGTATTTTACAGTAGTCATAAAGTAGTTCCACTATGCAATAGGTGGAGAGTAGTAACTGCATAGTCCAATATGGAGTAGCTATACTGTACACAATGCCATTATATGCACTTACAGTAACTGCACTAATTTTTTCTTTTCAGAGAGAGCTGCACTCCCAATCTTGTTACAAAGTATTTTATAGTAGTCATACAGTAGTTCCAGTATATAGTAGTTGGAGAGTAGCAACTGCATAGTCCAATATGGAGTAGCTATACTGTACACAATGCCATTATACAGTATGCACTTACAGTAACTGCACTATTTTTTTCTTTTCAGAGAGAGCTGCACTCCCAATCTTGTTACAAAGTATTTTACAGTAGTCATACAGTAGTTGCAGTAAACATTAGTTGGGGAGTAGTAACTGCATAGTCCAATATGGAGTAGCTATACTGTACACAATGCTATTATATGCACTTAACTGCACAATTTGTTTCTTTTCAGAGAGAGCTGCACTCCAAAAAAGTATGGGTGGGGGAGGGGGGTATAATGTGTTAATTGTGTGAACTGTGTGTATAGTGTATCTACAGTACACACATTTACACAAATCCCCCTCTCTCAATGAACTACAGAATGCAATTATTGTAAATGTGCATTATTCATGATTATTTGTATTTTTCATTCTTCCATGATTATCCACCGGCCCTCAATTTTCAACTGACAGAAGAACTACAGTACATGTACAAAGAAGATAAAGACTGAATTTTGTATTATTATTATTGGTCACTTACTGTGGTTGCCCAGAAGGGCTTATCAGATTAACATCTTAAATTCGGGAAGGTGTGGATACACATTTCTATTCATTACAATCATCTAAACAGTACAGCAAGTTGTAAATCTCACAAGTCTACACTACTGTAGTTTCTGTTGTTGCCAAGAAGGGCTAATCTGATTAACATATTCAATTTGAGAAGGGATTATCACACACCATAACCTAAAGGGGTTGGGGGGGTGGATGGATGAGTCATATGAATGGTCTGTGAGAGGTGCACATTTAGAATCAACAAGGTCCCAAAGTGAATTACACGCAGGCACAGAGATGTGACACCAGGCTCGGGACGATTAAAAACACAAAGCCAACCATTTGAAAATGAATGGTCTGTGTCGATAAGAAGTTGAAATCAAATCCTTGAGCCAGCCTTGTGTGTGTGTGCGGGGGGAAGGGGGGTAAAGCTGCATGAATGATTACCTGTACTGTCTTTGAAAGACATATTTTCAACAGGTCATCGTAATGTTTTGATCCCCACACCCACACCCCCAAATAAATAAAAAACCACATAAATAAAGCATGTGCATGACTAGTGTCACATTAAAAAGCTACAGTGCCGATTGAATATCAGAATATCACGAATTTTTATGCAGGCACTTGTCTGGAAACGAAACCAAAAAAACCACACAAAAAAATAAAAAAAATTCAGCCTTGAACTTCTACAGTAAATGAATGTGAAGTTACACACGCATGCGCATTAAGAATCAACAAGGTCCCAAAGAGAATTACACGCAGGTGCAGAGATGTGCCACCAGGCTCGGGACGATTAAAAACACAAAGCCAACCATTTGAAAATGAATGGTCTGTGTCGATAAGATGTTGAAATCAAATCCTTGAGCCAGCCTTGTGTGTGTGTGCAGGTGGGAAGGGGGGTAAAGCTGCATGAATGATTACCTGTACTGTCGTTCAAAGACATATTTTCAACAGGTCATCGTAATGTTTTGATCCCCACACCCACACCCCCAAATAAATAAAAATCACATAAATAAAAAGATGTGCATGACTAGTGACGCATTAAAAAGCTACAGTGCCGATTGAATATCAGAATATCACGAATTGTTATGCAGGCACTTGTCTGGAACTGAAACCAAAAAAAACACACACAAAAATTAAATAAAATTTCAGACTTGAACTTCTACATGAATGTGAAGTTATACACGCATGTGCAGAAATGTGACATCAGGCTCTGTACGTTATACACGCAGGAATGTGATGACAGGTTCGGAAAGATTGAAGCCAGAAAGCAATAAATTCCAAGGAATGGTGTGGGAGATGTGTACTGTAGATAAGAAGTATATAAGAAGTGGAAATAGTACTTTAGCCTTGTGTGTGTGTGGGGGCGAGAGGGAGAGCGATGTATGCGCAGAAAATGTGATACTGTAACACGCCTATGCGTTTAATTTTACAATTACAGTACTTCGCGCGCACACAGACTTGCAGAGAATGTACGGTTGCACTGTACTGTAGGTTGAATTGCTATTAGACTTTTAAGACAACTGCTCGCGAACGCCCATCTGTTTTTTTAGATGGTATTGCAGTATAGCAGACAGCGCTAAAAATCCGAGCGCAAACATACCGAAAACCGCTACGGAAAAAAAGAAAACAGACCGCATCTGGCCGCGTCTTGTCAGAGCGACGCGGCTACGGCCGCATTAGGATAAAGGCGCCCACAGCTGTCTGTCTTTTCCTGAAATAAACTACAATTTATTTCACCTCCTTGCTTTGCTCAATCAATGATCCCGGTATAAAAAGGTGTTAATAAACCTGGTCTCCCATGACAGTGACATTGGGTTTCAAAGTTCTTTAGAAACTCATCAATCTTGTCCGTGCCATCCACAAATTTTCCAATGCTGTGGTGGCCCAATTGGGGGGCGGCTTGCTCCCCGTTAACAAGGTGGGGGTGCTGGGCTTATGTCCCTTGTGCAGCTGCAAGCAGCCAGACCCGATAGTCCAGGGTAGCCGCATGAGGCAAGGAGTACAGTGAATCCAGGAGTGGAAAGTCCATTTGCCACTGGGGCTACCTGGACCGCACTCCCTAAAACTGGTCCCCCAACAAGATCCATGTTGATGTCCTTCCACTGCCACCTGGGCTGGAATAACCTCCTGCACCCTGGGTTGCCTTGTGACCACTTCTACTGTATGTCCCCCTTTGGTAAAGTGGAGAAAAGTAGGGGAGCTCAAAAAAGGAAAAATATTAAGCAATACAGAACAGAAAACTCGTAATTGATAACAACATGCAGACAGATGGAGGCTGTGTGGGTGAATTTACACACCAACCAAATGGCTAAGTAGCACACAAAATACTGTCCACCTTAATATAAGGGGAATAACCAGGAGTGGTGGGGAAATGAAAGATAAAAATATATACTGTAAGAGACTCACACGGCTGTGTGTAAATCTGTACCATGCAAGGTGTCTTTGGCACTGATAAACTGGCGTTTATACCCGATGTCAGTGGGATAAAGAGTGCCCAGATGGTGTGGTTAAAATTAAAGTTGAATAAAATAGCAGTAACAAATAGCAGAGCACTCGCATTAAAAAAAACAACAATGCTCCTGAACTGGTCCGGGCTGCGCCTCACTAGGAGCTCCTCTGTAGACCACGTCCGGTCCGCAGAGCTGGAAGGTAATGGCGACATAGCACTATGGTGGTCAACAGGAGCCAAACAAGTGAACGTTGCCCGAACTACGTGTTTCGTATCTTGCGATTATTCGTCAGGTTCGGCAACGTTCATTACTGGCAGGGCATCTCTTAAGTAGCTCACAGACGGTTGCAGAAATTAAAAAATTAATTAAACGAATATATAACACCTGGGCTACTTACAAAATTAAGCCCTGATGGATATTAGGGCATTAGTAGCAATATTATCACCCATAGTGGATATACCAGAGCATTATGCAATGAAAAATCCCCACATGAGTATTATATAAAAGCATAAAATCACATAAGAACATAACTTCACATTTGGACTGATATTACATCCAGTACCCAAACAAAGTGCATAGCAATAAAAATTCCATTTACAAATAACTGGACATCTCTTAATTGACCCTAAAAAAATAGGGGAGATAAAGACACCTCAGCTCCTTAACACAGATGCCTTAATCTATATGAGGGGAATTTGTCAAAAACACAGTCACCCATAGTTGATATTGCATAGTGATGTAAGGTACAATGGCCCACAACGGTAATACAAAAATACGATAACATGGAGCAGAACTACATTTTCAGACTAATTACAGATAAAATATCAGAAAGTAAATATATGACAGTGATTTAAAACATCACGCTAGTGCCATCTATTGGACATGGTATGTAATAACTCTAAGAGACAGGTATCATAGTAATAAAATACAGAGATATATAAAACAATAAAAGTTTAAATCGATGGTGGTACGAGATGAAAAGCTCGTAAACAAAATTAGAAAGAAAAAGTGAATAATGCACCTAATGGAACCACTATGACTAAATGTCAGATGAAGGCTTCCAGGTACAGCCTTACATTAAGACCTAAGGGAGTCATCGTTTTGAGTTTGTATATCCACAGAGATTCTTTTTGAGATAGTATCTTTGTCCTATCTCCTCCTCGCCAATTCGGGGGTACCCTCTCAATGGCCCTATATACAAGGCCTGAGGGATTACCATCATGGTGGATACAAAAGTATTTAGAGACATTGTGTGTTAATAGGTGTCTTCTGATATTGCCCATGTGCTCCAGTATGCGGACACGCACTGGTCTCATAGTGCGGCCCGCATACTGGAGTCCACATTGGTATTGTAGCATGTATACTACATAGGTGATCTGACAGTTAATAAAATGTTTCATAGTGAAACTTTCACCTGTGGTGTTCGATGAAAAATTTAGTTGTTCACTTGAAACCTATTTACATGCTTTGCACGTACTGTATTACATTTAAAAAATCCTTTAGCTCCAGTGAGCCAGTTTGAGGAAGTTGGCTTCTTAATATTTCCAGCTTTTTTTAAAATTATTGTGGGGCGCTCTGGTACATGGCCCTGCAGGACTGGATCTTGTTGGACCAAGCGCCAGTGCTTCTGGATAATTTTCTTAATTCTATGAGAGTCCCTATTATATTGCATTATAAATGGTACCTCATATGTAGTGGCTGAAGCCTTCGTTTTGGGAACCAGCATAGAGTTCCGATCCAAAGCGCCTACTTTCTGCATATCGGATTCTAATTTAATCTTATCGTAATTACGTTCTAAAAAATTCTCTTTTAGAATTTCAGATTAATCCTCATATATTCTTTTTTCTGTACAGTTCCGACATATCCGTCGGAACTGCCCTATCGGTATATTTTCTATCCACTTGGGATGATGACAGCTGTTTTTTTAAAGATAATTGTTGCAACCGTCTTCTTTGAAATAAGTCTTGGTTTTAAGTTTACTATCCTCAGTGTAAATTGTTAAATCCAAGAAGTCGATGGCAACTTTACTAAATTTGGACGTGAAGACTAAAATAAAAGGGTTATTATTAATATACTGAAGAAAACCAGTTAATTCTGATTCTCCACCCTTGCCAAATAAACAGCACATCGTCGATGTACGTGCGCCAAAGGACCAGGTTTCCGCCATATGCGTGTTCAGACCAGATGTATTCTGTCTCCCACATGTCCATGAACAGATTCGCATAACTGGGCACAAACCTGGTCCCCATCGCGGTCCAGCAATTTTGCATATAATATGTGCCATCAAACCAAAATGCGTTATGGTTTAGTACAAATCGGATGCAATCTAGTAGAAAGGCCCTCTGATCAGCTGATATTACAGGATCCGAATCTAAAATCCGACTGCTCTACAGAGGAGCTCCTAGTGAGGCGCAGCCCGGACCATCAGGAGCATTGTTGTTTGTTTTCATGTGAGTGCTCTGCTATTTGTTACTGCTATTTTATTCAACTTTAATTTTAACCACACCATCTGGGCACTCTTTATCCCACTGACATAGGGTGCATTTTGAGTATCCTACTCCCAGCACTTTACACTACCGCATAAACTGAGAAACGAGATGCCAGTTTATCAGTGCCAAAGACACCTTGCGTGGTACAGATTCACACACGGCCATGTGAGTCTCTTATATATATTTTTATCCTTCATTTCCCCACCACTCCTGGTTATTCCCCTTATATTAAGGTGGACAGTATTTTGTGTGCTACCTAGCCATTTGGTTGGTGTGCACATTCCCCCACACAGCCTCCATCTGTCTGCATGTTGTTATCAATTACGAGTTTTCCGTTCTATATTACTTAATATTTTTATTTTTCCTTTTTGCGCTCCCCTACTCTTCTCCACTATATCCACTGAGGATCGCTGGGATGAACCTCCTCGGGTCGAGCTGCACTATCCACGATGGGCCAATATTATTTGTATTATTTCTTTTACCATCTTTACGCCACTAAGTGTGCCTGTATATTACATCAGACACATCAAAGTATACATTCCCCTCCAGAGTGAGCTTTTTGGAGCGCCCTAGTCTCTCTCTACTCCCCTTTGGTGAAGCAATGCCTGCTTCGTGAGCTTCTAAGTCTTCCTCAAGCAAAGACTTTGACCGACCGTCCGTCCGTCGGTAACCCATAGCTCTCACATCAGGCAACAATCTTGGCTCGGTCCCGTGACTGGAACTGACCTGACCGCTTGTCCATGTTCGCCTGATGGCACTAAACTAAGTGACAATGAGAACCTGTGCAATCTCTGCTTTGTAAAACGTGTGTACGTTACTACTTCGTTTGGGAGCTCACAATTGTCAATTCTCCTTCTATGTTATAAGACCCAGCAGGATTTTGAAATATAGGCTCAATGATCCCACCTTCGCCACCAGTAAGTATATAGCCTGTCATGGGAGACCAGGTAATTTACACCTTTATAGTAGGATCATTCATTGAGCAAAACCAATAAGTAAAAAATTGTCCTTTATTCTATTGAAACAGATGTACACACAATGAATTACAAATTAGAAGAGGAAACACACATATTGGGGGATCTGGGTTAAAAAACTAACCTTTCCTAACTCAGTCCTTAAAACAAAGTTTTTAGGTTACAGGGATGTACCCGCAAAAGTCCTGGAACTCAATTCGGCATGAATTACCAGACGCCACCTCTGTATCCGCTCCGGAGCTGCTGAAATACCTTGACTGGTAGATAGTACCAAATGCCCTGGTACTCTTTTCGGCTTGTAGTTCCAACCGCGACCGCTACGTTCTTTTCTGAGAACTTGTTCCTGGAAAGCTGGACTTGTTAATGTCTTGACTTGAAAATCTCTGAAGCCTGTCTCTGCTATTTCTCACAGAGCATCTTTTGGTGGTTTCATATTTGCCGGTGCTGTCTTGGTGCTTAGAATCTGGGGTCCAGATTGGCTGCTGGATTTCTTATAGTATTTCAGGTTCATTCATCAAATACTACAGCCAATCCAAGCATGGGAATTTTATAACCAGTGTGACAGGGTCATTGACTCTGTATATGTTAGTAGTTGATGGCAGTATGCATGCTTTCCAGTAGACGAGGGGTTAACCTAGCTTATTAAGCAGTCGACAGGTGATACAAATTAAGCTAGTTCACCTGCTTTAAAAAAGGAAGAGGAAATGCCTCTGGGGCAGCAGTCTCTCTCAGGCACAGAGAGAAGACAGAGGAGTGTTGACATACAGACACAGGCTGATCAGATTGATCCTGTCCCAAGGGGGAAATAAAGCTCCCAGGTAAGGAGCCAACTGGTATTGTTGATCATTGTTGGGCTGGACTAGGTTAGCTAGCCAGCCAGGTAGATAGCCTGCGCTTTTGTTTAGTCAGTGCCCCGACCGGGGTTAGGTTTTTGTTTATGTTTATTGCACTTAAAGGGACAGAGTACCCATTGTTTCGGTCACAATTTTGGGCAAATAAATCCACCTGCACTATTTCACCATAAAAGTCAAGTTGTCTCCTCACTTACCACGGCCATCCTGCCACATGTGGTGTTTGAAGCGGGATGTAGAACACCCTGTAAAAGGGGCGGAGCTACGGATTGCGACTGGTGGAACCTGTCCACGTGGTAATTGTCACTATGGAGGATGTTGTGAATGCCTTAGTACACAGCACCGCTGTCCAGCAGGAAGCTAACAAAAAGGGACTGGAAAGCACGGCTGCACAACGCGAGACCAACCGGATACTTGCAGCCCAGCTTGACGTTATCGCAAAAACACAGAGGGAGTTGATTGAACGCCTGGCCCAGATTAATATGGACTCGACCAGTACGGCCCAGGAGCGGCCCATCCAGGCGAAACTGTACCTACAGAAAATGACGCCGCAAGATGACGTCGAGGGATTCCTCTGGTCCTTTGAGCGAATCGCTTTCCGGGAAAGTTGGGCCTGCTCCAGATGGGCTGGGATTATCGCTCCCTTTTAACTGGGGAAAGCCAAAAAAGCATATTGTGACCTCGACGAAGAAGTCGCACCGGACTATGACTGTCTGAAAGCGAAATCCTTGCAAAGATTGGAGTGACTCCCGCAGTACCGTGTATAAATATTACTGGATGAGCACTGAGCTTTGTCTGTGTTTTATGTTATGTCTTTGGTTTTAAATATATATATTGCCATGCTCAGTAGCACTCCTCTGTGAAACTTATATGCTTATATATATGTTGTGGTTATTTTGGGGGTTCGATATTAGCTTGTAGGTGTTCTATATGTTTTATAATTTTTGTTCAGCTAGTCTTAGCTGATTGGAGGGTGGCAACCTCCTAACTAATTGAAGCTCACTCCCTCCCACATTTAAATGGTTAAGAGCTCACTCCATGGCATCTCCCACTCTCAGGGGAACTTGCTTGCATACAGTGTGATTGTGACAAATCTATTACAGAGTGCTTTTCCTGGTAATGTACAGGTTAATAAAAGCTTCAATCAGACTTAGAACTTTGCAACTAATTTTGACAGATTTATTATAAATCATTCTTCCTGGCAATGCACGGGTTATTAAGAATCTATATTAGTGTTAGGGACCCTTGAAATGTGGTCTGCCGTGCAGTTGGCTCAGGGGCTTACAACAATTTGGCCAAAATGTTAAACTCAAAGACCATTTTATTTATTAGTTATCTATACATGTATATTTAGGCACTGTACCATGTATAAGTTTTACTGGATGTGCACTGAGCTTTGTCTGTTTTATGTTATGTCTTTGGTTTTAAATATATATATTGCCATGCTCAGTAGCACTCCTCTGTGAAACTTATATGCATATATATATATATATATATATATATATATATATATATATATATATATATATATATATATATATATATATATATATATATATATGTTGTGGTTATTTTGGGGGTTCAATATGAGCTTGTAGGTGTTTTGTATGTTAAGAGCTCACTCCATGGCATCTCCCACTCACAAGGGAACTTGCTTGCATACAGTGTGATTGTGACAAATCTATTACAGAGTGCTTTTCCTGGTAATGTACAGGTTAATAAAAGCTTCAATCAGACTTAGAACTTTGCAACTAATTTTGACAGATTTATTATAAATCATTCTTCCTGGCATTGCACAGGTTATTAAGAATCTATATTAGTGTTAGGGACCCTTGAAACGTGGTCTGCCGTGCAGTTGGCTCAGGGGCTTACAACAATTTGGCCAAAATGTTCAACTAAAAGACCATTTTATTTATTAGTTATCTATACATGTATATTTAGGCACTGTACCATGTATAAGTTTTACTGGATGTGCACTGAGCTTTGTCTGTGTTTTATGTTATGTCTTTGGTTTTAAATATATATATTGCCATGCTCAGTAGCACTCCTCTGTGAAACTTATATGCTTATATATATGTTGTGGTTATTTTGGGGGTTCAATATGAGCTTGTAGGTGTTCTGTATGTTTTATAATTCTTGTTCAGCTAGTCTTAGCTGATTGGAGGGTGGCAACCTCCTACCTAATTGAAGCTCACTCCCTCCCACATTTAAATGGTTAAGGGCTCACTCCATGGCATCTCCCACTCTCAAGGGAACTTGCTTGCATACAGTGTGATTGTGACAAATCTATTACAGAGTGCTTTTCCTGGTAATGTACAGGTTATTAAAGCTTCAATCAGACTTAGAACTTTGCAACTAATTTTGACAGATTTATTATAAATCATTCTTCCTGGCAATGCACAGGTTATTAAGAATCTATATTAGTGTTAGGGACCCTTGAAACGTGGTCTGCCGTGCAGTTGGCTCAGGGGCTTACAACAATTTGGCCAAAATGTTAAACTAAAAGACCATTTTATTTATTAGTTATCTATACATGTATATTTAGGCACTGTACCGTGTATAAGTTTTACTGGATGTGCACTGAGCTTTGTCTGTGTTTTATGTTATGTCTTTGGTTTTAAATATATATATATTGCCATGCTCAGTAGCACTCCTCTGTGAAACTTATATGCTTATATATATGTTGTGGTTATTTTGGGGGTTCAATATGAGCTTGTAGGTGTTCTGTATGTTGTACCCCGTTTACATCTAAGCTTATGCGAGACTTATGTGTAGAGCTAAAAATACAGTCCCTAAGAACCTCTGTTTACCATCCGCAAACGGACGGACTGGTAGAACAATTTAATAAAACTCTGAAGATGATGTTGAGAGAGGTGGTTGCTAGTGATCGGAAGAACTAGGACACCTTGTTGCCTTATCTCTTGTTTGATATCCGAGAAGTACCACAGGCCTCTACAGGTCTTTTCCCCATTTGAACTCCTGTATGGGATTCTGGATAGCCTCAAAGAAGAGTGGGAGCAACAAGCTATTCCAGGGAAAAATGTCATCCAATTTGTGGAAGATTTAAAAGAACGCATTGCTCATATTACTCCCATAGTCAGACAACCTTTAGAAGAGGCACAGAGGGCCCAACAGAACCTTTACAACAGACAGGCTACGGTTTGCAGCTTCCGACCAGGGGACCGAGTAATGGTGCTTGTTCCCACGGCCGAAAGCAAGCTGTTATCAAATTGGCAAGGTCCATATGAAGTTCTAGAACAGGTCAGCCCGGTGAATTATAAAATTCGACATCCAGATCGGAGGAAGGTAGTGCAAATCTATCACATAAATCTATTAAAATTCTGGAAGGATAGAGAGGTATGTCTGACGGTAGTAGCTAATAAATCCGGGAAAGGGGAGGATCCACCTGTTTGAATATCGGCAGATCTCACTCCTGAACAATACAGAGAAGCTGTAGACTTGGTAAAAAGGAACAGGGATGTATTTTCCAGCGTACCAGGGAAAACTAGGGTGATTTCCCATGATATAATTACCAAGCCGGGGATAGCCGTTAAGATAAGACCTTATAGGATCCCAAAAGCCAGAAGAGGGGCTATTCAGTCAGAGGTAAAGAAGATGCTAGAGTTAGGAGTAATTGAGGAGTCCCATAGTCAATGGTCCAGCCCTATTGTCTTGGTACCTAAGCCGGATGGGTCAATACGGTTCTGTAATGACTTTAGAAAAGTCAATGAAGTCTCGAAGTTTGATGCTATCCTATGCCGCGGGTAGACGAGTTAATTGAGAGGTTGGCGAGGGCCCGTTTTTTAACCACTTTAGATCTTACAAAGTGTTATTGGCAAATCCCCTTAACAAGTTCAGCAAAAGAGAAAACAGCCTTCTCCACACCTGATGGCCTTTTCCAGTATACTGTCTTACCCTTTGGCCTGCATGGGGCACCTGCAACCTTCCAAAGGTTGATGAATAAGTTGTTACACCCACACTCGAACTATGCCTCAGCGTACACTGGCGACACACTTTATTCGAGCTCGGCTAGTCCCACGAATTCGGGTATACCCGGGTGTATTGAGGTTTGTGACTGTTTTCTGCCCGAGTGCAT
This sequence comes from Ascaphus truei, assembly GCF_040206685.1. NCBI lineage: Eukaryota > Metazoa > Chordata > Amphibia > Anura > Ascaphidae > Ascaphus > Ascaphus truei. The sequence continues at coordinate 219,825,427 of NC_134484.1, read as the reverse complement.
TGAGGTATTTTCCAGGCAGGGATTGAAGCATTTTATTCCCGCTGGCTGCAATACTGCACAGTATATACTGCATTACAATTCATGAATTTATGCCATCTGGTAGACACGCGAAGCATTGCAGCCTATTAAATCCTAATCATTATCATTTAACAGATCAGCCGCCCGTCAGCCAGGCATGAACCCAGGCTGGGAAGGCAAACGCAACGGGGCTTGTCAGAGGTGAGGAGCGGCGCATTCCAGGTATCTGCCAGGTACATACTGGGTATTTGCTCGAATAAAGTGTGTCGGTGCAGTACTTAGACGATGTGGTAATTCATAGTCCAGATTGGGACTCACATCTACAAAAGATTGAGGCAGTGCTGAGAACCTTTCGGGAGGCGGGTCTTACAGCCAACCCAGCTAAATGTTCAGTAGGCCTAGCAGAAGCAAAATATCTTGGCTATGTTGTAGGAAGGGGGACAGTAAAACCTCAGCTCAATAAAGTTGAAGCCTTTGAGATTTGGCCCTGTCCCCTTAAAAGAAAACAGCTTAGACATTTCAAGGCATTGTAGGTTATTACAGGCGATTTATACCCCATTTTGCAACCCGGGCTGCACAGCTTTCAGATTTAGTAAAGTCAAGGGCACCTGATGTTGTAAAATGGAACAGTGATGCGGAGACCGCATTTTTAGACCTACATACAGCGCTCTGTAGTCACCCAGTCTTGGTAGCCCCGGATTTTATGAAAGAGTTTTTTCTGCAAACGGACGCCTCCGAAGTAGGTCTCGGAGCAGTACTGTCCCAGTTTGTAGGAGAAGAGGAACACCCGGTCCTCTATTTAAGTCACAAATTGTGTCCCCCCGAACAAAGATATGCCACAGTAGAAAAAGAGTGTTTGGCCGTAAAGTGGGCAACAGACTCGTTGAAGTATTACCTTTTAGGCAGGTCTTTTACGCTCGTTACAGATCACGCACCCCTACAGTGGATGCATAGAAACAAAGAAAAGAACTCGAGAGTTACCCGTTGGTTTCTATCGTTGCAACCTTTCAACTTCACAGTCCAACATCGGCCAGGCATACTGCACGGTAATGCTGATGCACTATCTAGGGGGCACAGTCTCGGTGCACGGGCCGCTCCACTTGGTAACGTTGCGCTGGCAAGGGGGATATGTGACAGGGTCATTGACTCTATATGTTAGTAGGAGATGGCAGTATGCATGCTTTCCAGTAGACGAGGGGTTAACCTAGCTTATTAAGTAGTCCACAGGTGATTCAAATTAAGCTAGTTCACCTGCTTTAAAACAGGAAGAGGAAATGCCTCTGGGGCAGCAGTCTCTCTCAGGCACAGAGAGAAGACAGAGGAGTGTTGACAGACAGACACAGGCTGATCAGATTGATCCTGTCCCAAGGGGGAATAAAGCTCCCAGGTAAGGAGCCAACTGGTATTGTTGAACATTGTTGGGCTGGACTAGGTTAGCTAGCCAGCCAGGTAGATAGCCTGCACTTTTGTTTAGTCAGTGCCCCGACCGGATTTAGGTTTTTGTTTACATTTATTGCACTTAAAGGGACAGAGTACCCATTGTTTCGGTTACACTTTTGGGCAAATAAATCCACCAGCACTATTTCACCAGAAAAGTCGTGTTGTCTCCCTCACATACCACAGCCATCCTGCCACACCAGCCAATCAGCTGCTTGCCAGTCTTCCAAAGCCGGGCAGTGTGTTCTTCTGAATGGAATAAGGGCATGGGTGAGTTTTCCACCATAGCCACTTATTATTCAGAAGCCACTCACGGGGCTAGGTGCCTCTATGTCTAGGGAGGTGACTACTTGCTGAATGGCTTTTATTCATCCCAGGACGCGATACTTCACCCACCCATCCTGTTCTAATTGCTTTCAAACTTCTGGGGCAAGTGTGGCTGTCATGTCTGGACCTAGCCCTGACCTGCAGGCACCAACTTGGTAGCCATTTGGTCTCTAGGTTCCCGGGCTTGAAAATTCCCCACTCATGTTACAGTGCACAAAGTATAATACATTTTAAACAGACCCATTTAATAAAATATACTTTTATACTGTGTCTTGCTAAAAATGTCTGTCTTTCTTTGGTGTCAGGGAGAGAATAAGAATTTATACTCTCTATTCTATCTAGCCATATCCCTGCCACACTGTAAAAACCTGACTTTACATTTTTACACAAAATAAACCTTGCAGCTTTATCCAATAACTCGAGCACCCCCTGAAACCCTATACCAGATTCAGGGTGACTTGTGCATGAACTTGGCATACCCCTTTATACAAGGGACCCCTGTACCCTTCTGGTGATACCTTGATCCCCTATGCCCCTTTTACCTTTCTGGTTTGTGCTGATGCAGGGACTCCTAGCGGTGAGCTGCAAGAACGTTTTCAGGTTAGGATTTTGAACAGAGCATTGTGCTTCAATGTATCTGAGAATCTTACCTGATTCCTAGCTACATTTTTAGGGTACAGGCATACCCCGCATTAACGTACGCAATGGGACCGGAGCATGTATGTAAAGCGAAAATGTACTTAAAGTGAAGCACTACCTTTTTCCCACTTATCAATGCATGTACTGCACTGCAATTGTCATATACGTGCATAACTGATGTACTGCACCGACACACTTTATTCGAGCAAATACCCAGTATGTACCTGGCAGATACCTGGAATGCGCCGCTCCTCACCTCTGACAAGCCCCGTTGCGTTTGCCTTCCCAGCCTGGGTTCATGCCTGGCTGACGGGCGGCTGATCTGTTAAATGATAATGATTAGGATTTAATAGGCTGCAATGCTTCGCGTGTCTACCAGATGGCATAAATTCATGAATTGTAATGCAGTATATATATATATACTGTGCAGTATTGCAGCCAGCGGGAATAAAATGCTTCAATCCCTGCCTGGAAAATACCTCAATGCACTCGGGCAGAAAACAGTCACAAACCTCAATACACCCGGGTATACCCGAATTCGTGGGACTAGCCGAGCTCGAATAAAGTGTGTCGCCAGTGTAAATAAGGCATTTGTAACAGGCTCTATAGTCTCCCCACTTGCGCACAGCTTCGGTACAGCCGGTATTACTGTTCAGGACGTGCTGACTGGCGCATGCGTGAGCTGCCGTTTGCCTATTGAGCGAGATGTACTTACTCGCGAGTGTACTTAATGTGAGTGTCCTTAAACCGGGGTATGCCTGTATACAGTAAATTCTGGAACCCCTCTACATAGGCCCCAACCTGAAAAGACTTTCTCCGGAAAAAATCCACCCTGAAACTCATAGCCTAGCAATCTCTGCTTGCTGGCACTCCTTGAAAGGCAAAAACATAAAAATTATTTATTATCGCATCTTTTACATACAGGCACAGCAGTACATATACAATTGTCAGGTTAAGAGCTGACACTCTAGAACACCAAAACATGGATCAGGAGCAACCAAGTGGGCTTGACCTTTATTAGTGAGGTTTCTTAACCCTTAACTGTAATAACCATAAGTACCGCAGACCCATTTCCCCCATATGTATAATGTTCCCCAAGAGTTAGAAGTTTAATAAAATCATGTATTATGTTTTATACTGAATGTATTAATCTCTATACAGTCAGCCCAGGCATCTACATAGGTGCCGGAATGTCTGCATAGAGATCGTGGATCAAAGGGGAGAAGGGAACTCCAGAGAGAATTTTGGTGAGTTGGGAAGGGCAGTGTACTGGGTCCAGAGAACAAGGGCTTCCGCAGGGAAGATACTTAGACTGCCAGACCTGGTGGAGCCTGCCCAGTGGGAGGCAATATGTTGACTGGGGGAAGCCGCTGCTCATAGGCACGATTCCCATTGGCCAATTCATTTCCTGCTCGACCGGCTTTCTTAGCTTGCTCGACATGCCCCCTCCTCTGACGTCAGCAGCCAGATGATCCCCCTATCTGATTGACTGGCTGAGTTACGATCTGTCCTCTGATTGGTCACCAGTACCTTCTCCACATGGGTAAGACATAAAACACTGAGGTCTATATAAGGGGACTGACCAGACGATTTCAGACTTAGGTCAGTAAGGCACTGGCAGGCTTTTCAAAGTTGCTCTGTTGAAAATAGCAGAGCAACTGTTTTTGTTTTTAGGCAGAGAAGCCTTTCTAGCGAGACTAAGTCCTGCATTTTGTGACCAAGTTCTATTTTATGCTTTGCTCGCGGTTAGTGGATATTGCCTGGCATCTTCCCGAAGAAAGGTACTGTGAAGTTTCTGGACCAGGAGTGGACAGGGTAAGTCTTCTGAATCAGGCACCCTGTACCTTGTTAGGCTAGTGCCTCCCCCAGACCTCAAGTTAAGTGTCTATTCTCTGTATTTTGTGTATCATTTGTATGTCTGCTGGTCTCACCTCATTTTATTCCACTGCCTTTTTTTGCCTAGTGAATTATCCCAGAAGGTAAAGGTGTTAAAAGCACAGGTCTCCCATGACATGTACAGGTGCACCGATGAGTATTCTGAAACTTGCCTTGGAAAATCACCAACAAGACCCAGGTACATGCTGGGTACATGCTGCAACATTTCAGTGACATTTCTGCAGACAGACTAATGGCCCATCGGATTAACACAGCGGGAGTTCCCGGCAGTCCCATTCAAACTGAATGGGACTGCCAGGGACCCCTGCTCTGTTAATCCGATGGGCCATTAGTCTTTCTGCAGAAATGTCACTGAAATGTTGCAGCATGTACACAGCATGTACCTGGGTCTTGTTGATGATAGCCCCAGATTTTCCAAGGCAAGTTTTAGAATACTCGTCTGCGCACCTGTACCATCAAGCCTTAGTCACACCAAGACCAAAACTCTTGACTAATAACAAAGCAGACTGTGATAGAAAAGTTGACACTATTAGATTTATAGGGACTTATAATAGCCAGTGGAATGCCATTTGAGATTTTTAAAATCGACACATACTTACTGATGACAGTTACTTAAAACAGGTTCAAAACCTATGGCAAATATAACGTGTATGAGAGCCTGTAATTTGAAAGATCAGCTTGTCCATAGCCATTATAAAGCTACTGTACACCAACTAAAACATGGCTAGGGCCCCAACCAATGGGATCCTTCCCATGTGGGCGATGTAAGTCATGCTGTGTGATAACATCTAAAAAAGAATTCTCTGATTCAACAAAAAAAAGAATTTTCAGATCAGACAATACATCAACTGCCTTACGACAGGCGTAATTTATTTGATAAATTGTGCCTGTGGTAAACAATATGTAGGCAAGACCCATAGACCTTTCATGATATGAATCCTCGAACATCTTGGGTCTATCTGAAATCCACTGGATACATCAATTGCCAGGCACATCATAAACATACATCAGGGAGAGCGCAATGTCTTACGCTTCATTGGAACAGAACATATTCCATGGGATATACGAAAGGGAGATTGGGATAGATGTCTCCTTCAAAAATAGTTACGTTTTAGAGTTAAAAAGATATAAATACCTGGTTCAAGAATCTCTGCTAGATACTCCCAATATCATGTATGAAAGGAAAAAACCTTTTGCTTTTGAGAAAGGCCCTTGAGGCCGAAACATCAACTATTGGCTAATAAATTTTCTATGCAGAAATCCGCAGTGCCCATGTTTTTTCCTTTCTTCAAAAATAGTGCCAATGGAACTATACTCTTAATATTCTGGCACCCAATGGGATAAATTAAGGTTTTATCTTTTATCCCTTTCTACATGACTTATAAGGGACAATTTGATATAGGAAACTTTTATGATGCACACATGTACAGGTGCGCCAACGAGTATTCTAACACTTGCCTTAAACTTGCCTTGCAAAATCTGGGTTTATCACCAACAAGACCCAGGTACATGCTGGGTACATGCTGCAACATTTCACACATTTCTGCAGAGATTAATGGCCCATCGGATTAACACAGCAGGGGTTCCTGGCTGTCCCATTCAGTTTGAATGGGACTGCCAGGGACCCCCGCTGTTAATCCGGTGGGCCATTTGTCTGTCTGCAGAAATGTGTGAATTGTTGCAGCATATACCAAGCATGTACCCAGCATGTACCTGGGTCTTTTTGGTGATTGCCTCTGATTTGTTTTAAAATAATCGTCGGCACTACAGTAGATGTTTCATACAAACTTAATGACACATTATAAGCGTGCACATCCATAGGACTTGTATCTGCAATAAACCAGTATACGCCATAGATCCATACTGGTACAGTGATTTTAATTGTTCAGAGTTATATATTATCCTTAACACTTAATGAATGCACTGTAACAAATTGGTCTCTTTTCCTTTACACTGTAGGGCAACAAAGCGTCTGGTGGACAAAATCAGCCAGGCAAATAATGAGTGCTGTGCAGCAACACTCAAGACTGTTCTAGAGAAAGGTCACAGTATCACAGCATATGAGACCAGCATCAGGTTCATGAGATGCCAATTGGGATGGAAATATGGACGTGTAAAGTAAGTGTTTTACTGTAACAATGTACAGTACTGTACAGTATATTGTATATAGTACTAAATAAAGTACAGTATACTGTAGTATTACCCCCAGCGAATACGTTATAGTACATTATAGCAATAAAGCTCTGTATATTGCAAGAGTACTGTATGCAGAGCGCTGTGCCATAGTTAGGACATTATAGGTAAAATGTTGTACAGTACACTACTGTACTGTAAAATAGGTAAAATTGTGGTTTACTGTACCTGCATAATTCTTCTTTCTCATTACAGAGCATATCCAATGATAAAGGATGTCAACAAGGTGAAGAGAGTGGAGCAAAAACACAGGCACGGATCGAAAGTGGTGAGACTTTTCAGGATGTCATCTTTTCTGACGGGACAACTGTAGCTCTTGAGAGATTTGCCACTTTTGCATTCCACAAAAAAAGGACGCCTATCTCTGAAGTTGCGGCCCAAGCACCCACTGAAGATGCATGTGTGGGGTGCGATATCTAGACATGGACCAGAATGCATAATCATCTTTGAGGGTAAAATAATGCAAAAAGTCACATGCTGTAGCCTTATACATTGTACAATTGTAGTGTATTTTGTAACCTAATGTTAAATTTTTCTTCTATTGTTCCAGGAATCATGGATAAAGTATTTTTCCAAGAACAAATAGTCACCCAGATTGTTGAATACATTAGGTATGATTTCCCATCTGGTGGTCACCATTTCTTCCTGGACAATGACCATAAACATTCCGCCTCTTTTTCCTATATTCTTGCGAGCGGTATCAACTGGGTTAAGACGCAACCGGAATAAGTTCTCCAGTTTTCTGTACAGTTACTGTTTCTCATTATTTTAAACTGTTTATATCTCTGCAACTAATATGGCTTTTTTCCCCCTCCCAGATCACCAGATTTTAATCCATCAAACTGGTGTGGCATGAGCTGAAGGATTATATAAGAAAGGTTGTTAAACCATCCAAAAAAGAGGAATTAACACAAGGAATAATAAGTTTCTTGAGCGACATACTCAGTACAAAAATGCAATTATTACATAGTTACATAGTTACATAGTAGATGAGGTTGAAAAAAGGCGTACGTCCATCAAGTTCAACCTATGCTAAATTTAGGCAACAGATACTATATCCTATATCTATACTTGCTTATTGATCCAGAGGAAGGCAAACAAAAAACCCCATTAAGGGGAAAAATTAATTCCTTCCTGACTCCAAGAATTGGCAATCGGATTAATTCCTGGATCAACATCCTTCCCATGTATACTTATTTGGTATATCCCTGTATACCTTTCCCATCTAAACAGATGTCCAACCTTTTTTTGAACAAATCTATGGTATCTGCCATCACAATCTCCATGGGTAATGAATTCCACATTTTAACTGCCCTTACTGTAAAGAACCCTTTCCTTTGTTGCTGGTGAAATTTCCTTTCCTCCAAACTTAAGGGATGGCCCCGAGTCCTTTGTACTGCCTGTGGGATGAATAGTTCTTTTGAAAGCTCCTTGTATTGTCCCTGAATATATTTGTATATAGTTATCATATCCCCTCTTAGACGCCTCTTTTCTAATGTAAATAAATCTAATTTAGCTAGCCTCTCCTCATAAGTTAGAATGTCCATCCCCTTTATTAATTTGGTGGCTCTTCTCTGCACTCTCTCTAGTTCCATAATGTCTTTTCTTAGGATTGCTGCCAAAAATTGTACTTCATATTCAAGGTGTGGTCTTACTAATGCTTTGTAAAGGGGCATAATTATGTTTACTTCCCTTCCATCCATTGCCCGTTTGATGCAAGATAAGATCTTGTTTTGCCTTTGCAGCTACTGCATGACATTGGGCACTATTGCTAAGCCTGCTGTCTACAAGCACTCCTAAATCCTTCTCCATCAAGGATTCCCCCAATATATCTCCATTTAATTTGTAAGTCGCCTTTTTATTGTTGCATCCCAAATGCATAACCTTACATTTATCTGTATTAAACCTAATTTGCCATTTACCTGCCCACATTTCCAGTCTCTCCAAGTCCTTCTGAAGAGAAATTACATCCTGCTCTGATTCTATTACCTTACACAATTTAGTATCATCAGCAAAGATGGAGACTTTGCTCTCGATCCCAAACTCAAGGTCATTAATAAACAAGTTAAAAAGCAGGGGTCCCAGTACCGATCCATGAGATACTCCACTCACGACTTTAGCCCAACCTGAAAAAGTTCCATTTATGACAACCCTCTGTTGTCTGCCCTTTAGCCAGTTTTCAATCCAGGTGCATATATTATTACTGAGTCCAATTTTCTTTATTTTTTACACCAACCTCTTGTGTGAAACCGTATCAAAAGCCTTTTCCAAATCTAAGCAGACCACATCAACTGCATTACCCTGGTCTAAATTCCTACTTACCTCCTCAAAGAAACAAATAAGGTTAGTTTGGCAAGATCTATCCTTCATAAATCCATGCTGACTATTACTAATAATTTTGTTTTCCATTAGGTATTCCTGAATATTATCCCGTATTAAACCTTCAAGTAGTTTCCCTAAAATTGAAGTCAGGCTTACAGGTTTGTAATTCCCCGGGTGTGATCTAGCTCCCTTTTTAAATATAGGCACCATATCTGCTTTACGCCAATCTTGTGGTACTGAGCCTGTGGAAATGGAGTCCTTGAATATTAAATATAATGGTTTTGCTATTACTGATCTTAACTACTTGAGAACTCTTGGATGTATGCCATCGGGGCCAGGTGCCGTATTTACTTAAATTTTTTTAAGTCGCTTATGAACTTCTTCCTCAGTTAACCAATTGTTTATTAATATGGAGGTTGTGGCTTCCTCCTGTGGCGCTACTATTGAACTTGATTCTTCCCTGGTAAACACAGAGGCCAAGAATTTGTTTAATACCTCAGCTTTTTCCTTATCTCCAATAATCTGCCTACCCATCTCACACTGAAAGGGTCCTATATTTTCTTTTCTCATTTTTTTGTTATTAAGGTACTTAAAGAACTTTTTAGGGTTGACCTTACTTTCTATTGCAATCCTTTTTTCATTATCCATTTTTGCTAATTTGATTGCCCTTTTGCAATTTTTGTTACATTCCTTATAATTCTGATACGATGTCTCTGTCCCTTCTGACTTAAAGAATCTAAACGCCTTACTCTTCTTGTCCATTTCCTCCCCTACCTGTTTATTTAGCCACATTGGTTTTGACTTATTTCTTTTATACTTATTACCCAAGGGTATACACTGATAAGTGTGCTTTTGTAACAATGTTTTAAAGACTGCCCATTTATCTTCTACATTTTTCCCTGCAAAAACATCATCCCATTGTATTACTACTAGATTAGACCTCAGTTTATTAAAATCTGCCTTTCTAAAGTTTAAAGTCTTTGTTGAACCCAAGTAATCTGTTTTTTGATAATTTATTTCAAATGAGACCATGTTATGATCACTGTTACCCAAATGTTCCAGGACTTGAATATTTGTTATTACTTCTACATTGTTTGATATGACCAAATCCAGAACTGCCCCTCTCCTGGTTGGTTCCTCAATAATTTGGGTCATATAATTATCTTTAAGCACCCCCAAAAACCTGTTTCCTTTTGTTGTAACGCTAACCTCATTGCCCCAGTCTATGTCTGGATAATTAAAATCCCCCATTATGCAAACATGACCAAGTTTTGATGCCTTCTCCATTTGCAAAAGTATTTTAGCTTCCTCAATCTCACAGATATTTGGTGGTTTATAGCATATTCCCACAAACATTTTCTTTATACTTTTACCTCCACTGCTAATTTCTATCCACAAGGTCTCTACATTTTCATCATTCCCTTCATAGACATCATCCCTTATAATAGGTTTTAGATCCGGTCTAACATATAAACATACTCCACCTCCCCTTCTATTTGTTCGATCCTTCCGAAAAAGAGAATAACCCTCTAAATTAACTGTCCAGTCATGAGTTTCATCCCACCATGTTTCAGTAATGCCTATGATGTCATACTGCTCCCTTGTAGCTATTAATTCAAGCTCCCCCATTTTATCTGTCAGGCTTCTTGCATTAGCAAGCATGCATTTAAGTTTTTTTTTCAGCCTGTACTATTATCTTATCTGTTCCTTCCTTTCTGCTCCCATTTGGTTTAGTCTTTAGAAGTTTTCTAGTATTATCTCTATTTACTATCGGTATCTCACTGTTTGTCAAACTTGCACTTGCCCTCATTCTACCTCCATACAACCTTGTATCCTCATCTATTCCATTTAGTTCATTATCTGTTTCATTCCCCTCCCCCTCCATCCTAGTTTAAAATCTCATCAAACCTTTTAAGCATTCTCCCCCCTAGCACAGAAGATCCCTCTTCATTGAGGTGCAATCCGTTCCTAGAATATAGATGGCACCTCTCAGAAAAGGAGTCCCAGTGCTCTAAAAACCCAAACTCCTCCTTCCTGCACCACTTTCTTAGCCATGCATTAACCTCCCTGATCTCTGACTGTCTCCCTGCGGTAGTGCATGGCACTGGTAGTATTTCAGAAAATACTACCTTGGAGGTCCTTGCCTTAAGCTTTTGGCCTAGATCCCTGTAATTATTTTTTAGGACCCTCCATCTTTCTCTAACTTTGTCATTGATGCCAACATGTACCAAGACCCCCGGGTCAATCCCAGCCCCCCCCCAACAATCTGTCTACCCGATCCGCAATGTGCCGAACCCGAGCACCCAGGAGAAAACAAACTGTTCGGTTCATGCGGTCCTGGCAACAGATTGCCCTATCTACCTTCCTAATAATGGAGTCCCCTACCACCACAATCTGTCTTTGTATCTGAGCATCCTGAGTCCCCACTATGCTGGAGGAACTATTCCCCTGGCTGCTAGGGGAATTAGTCTCTCCCAGCCTTGCCATTTCTGCCCCAACATTCCCAATATCTTCACTCAACATGGCAAACCTATTGGGATGTGTCAGCTCAGAAACAACCTGCCTCTCCCTATTGCCCCTGCTTCCCCTTCTAACTGTCACCCAGCTACCTACCTGCTCCTCACTAACAGTGCCACCATCTGCACCACTAGTCGAAGCAAGGGCCTGCTCAGTTAGCTCTAATTCCCTTTCAAGATTGCCAATGTCCCTCAATATTGCAAGTTGCCTCTTCAGATCAGCAATCGCTGATTCTAAAGAGACCACGCGCTCACACCTCTCACAGCGGTATGCTCTTTGGAACAGCTGCTCCAAGTGCGCATACATGTGGCAAGATGTGCATTGAGTGGCATTTTCAATCCTGCTCATTCTAGCAGCTATGAAGTTTAGAAGTACTAACAGTAAACTGTACTTCAATATACTAAACCTTGTTTAACCGCTTCCTTGTTCAAACTGCTTCTGGTTCTAACTGCACACACTTTAACCAACCAGCACTTCAATCAACCACACAGATCAATCAGTACACGCAAGCTCAGGATTCGTTAGAAGCCTCTGTTTAAATAGGGACACCCATCAGGTGTGTTAGGTTATCAATTAACTAACCACACCCACTGCAGGTGTGTTAGGCCAGCCAATAAACCAACCACACCCACTCTGCCTCAGGCAGGAGAAATGGAATAAAAAGTTACAGGCTTCAAATTACAGCACACTTTAAAAATAGATTAACCCACTGCACACTCACCAAAAACAGCCACCCCTGCTAGCATACCCAGTACTTCCCTTTCCTTCTGGTTCTAATTGCACACACTTTAACCAACCAGCACTTCAATCAACCACACAGATTAATCAGTGCACGGAAGCAATATTATATTATATAGACAATATTGCCAACGTGTTGCCCTTTCTTTTACAGCGTAATAGGAGTGCCACCAGAATGTAGTAAGGTACTTTATTGTACTGTAGTAAGGTAAGTATGGGTACAGTAAGTATACAGTAGTACAGGTAAGTATGGCACTCAAAATATTAATTTAACCATTTTATGTCTGCGCTCACCCTCCACTTTCTATATATTATACCAAATGTACAATACATTTGTATTAGACATGTATTAGACATGTATGTACTGCCATACTTATTATACTGTAGATATATATATATATATATATATATATATATATATATATATATATATATATATATATATATATATATATATATAAAGCAACTGTAAATATTATAATACTATTATATTATATTATATTATATATAAAAGTTATATACTGTACAGTATATAGTTATACAGTTATATATACAGAGGCAGCGGCCTTTATTTTAACAAATCACGGCGCCGTTTTCATGTGCGCTGCTGTACTCTACGCAATATGAACGCGGCTAATCGCCTCAGGCACACATAATTATCGCGGTTTCTTTGTTTCAATGTCATGGATTGTGTGCAATTAAATGCAATGAAATGAATGAATTGTAAAGTGTACAGTGCTGAGCTACTGTGTCAATTTCAGCCATAACACTAAAATGCAATTTTATGCACTCGCCTGCACTCGCGTCTTAAGGCGGTATGGTTGAAATAAATCCTGCGCATGACATGGGTATTCCGAAGTATACATCGCTTGATTTGTTAAAAAAATGGCCACTGCACCTGTACTTATACATTAGTTATAGTCCGATATTGTTAAACTGTCAAGGCAGAGGGACGAATGCGGAAGGAGGAAGGGAGGACAGAATGGGGAGGCAAGGTAGGGACATGAGAGGCAGGAGGAAGCGCAGCGTCAGGGACACATGGAGGGGAAGGAATCCCCTGAACCGTCACACCCTCCCATCTGAATGGAATATTGCACACATCAAAAGTAAGAAAAAAATCGTGTTCACATAGACAGGGAAATCTAAAGAGAGGAACACCTATTGAAAATTAATGTGTCCACTTAAGTTTAAACTGCTGCTGCCAGTAATCTAATTGATACCTTACAGATAATGGGAGAAATCTTGGTATGATAATATGTAGTAAAAGGAGGAAGACTGGGCACAGCTGATAAAGAGATGAGGCTGGCCTTCGGTAAAATATAAGATTAAATGTCTTTATTTAGCACCTTAGCCAAAAATATATGTAACCCTTTTACCACACACCCCCCTAAGTGAGATTGGGGGGTATGCGCCTTTCTGGCTACTGCATGGGTGGTTGGGCTGTAACCTGTTGGTGAACAGTAGGGCTGAGGGCTCCGCAGTGGTGTGGGGAGAGCCAGGACAGATACAGGAGGAACAGGTTACCTTGGCCTTTCTCTGGTGCAGTGCCTCCAGCTAGCAAGGATCCCCTGTTGATATTCAGGGGATGGACCCCCACTGACACCCCTTCATCACAGAGACAGGAACACACACACAGCTTGTATGTTCTGGTATTTATTAGCAGTCAACTCCAGAGAATGGTAGGCTTCACATGATCTTTAACAGCAGATACATTCTTCCTGAACCTCTCTCTACATCAGATCCCTGACTAGGTAACATAATTCCCTTCCCTCCCAACCCAGCATGGGTGGGAGGGAGAGACTTCCTCTGTGCTAACTAACTTCTTCTTCTCTTCACTATCAACTCTCAACTGAACTAACTGACAATTTAGGAGGATGTCCCAATTTTAATACCTTTGGGGAGTGTCTCTGACTCTGACTCATAGCAAGCCAGAGCTGGATACAGATTGGCCCACACACACCAGGGGGCGTTCCAACCAATATCCACCCCCCAGATTTACATCCTCAAAGTTGCAAGGCCTGCCCTTGAATATTGACACATTATTCAAGGCTGGAATACACACACACAGGCCTAAGAAAGGAATTAACCTTTCCACCGCCTGCACTAACAGGTCTGACAGAAGAAATGCACATAAAAAGAAGTAACTGCCGGCAAGCTATGTTACATATAAAACACACAAGAAATCCCCTGATGTGCTTCCTGCCTCGTTGGGCGCTTTATCAAAGGGTATGATCATACAGGTATGTACACATACAGGTGAGTTACTAGAAAATCCAATACTCCTAAACACCTTGTAAAAAAGAAGCAATAACAGGATTGCAGAGAAATAGTATATCAAATTCTTATACTGTCGCGGCCCCTTTAAACCTCCAGCTTGGCCGTAAAAATGCGGGCATGTTTTCAATTTGAGAAGGGGTCCTCCGCGCGTTGGCCGCATCTCCAGACAAGCGCTAATGGCGCTTATCATTGAAAGCGCCCGCGGCGCTGGAAAACACCAAAAAAACGCCGCATCTGCACGCGTTTTTAAAAAGCCCGGGAGGTTAAAGGCGGCCGCCACTGTTTGTATAAACAAAAACACTAGATGGCGCTCAAACACTTATCTAGTGAGGTGAATAAATTGAGTGAATATAAATGTGACTACAAAATCTAATATAAAAGGTGAAAAAACACAGTGAATACAAACAAAAATCTTGCTACTACCCTTGAAAGCTTGTTTCCTAAGCTTGACAGATAATTTTCTCAAATAGTAGGGGAGCCAGACAAGTGCCATGAAATAAAGAAAAATAATATAGTGCAAATATGACAAGTAAAAGTGATAAAGTTAAGTGATCTGCAGGTATTCTACTCACAAGTGGAGCAGAATAATAGGCAAGATCCCACACAGTGGTAAGTTCTTCCGTGGTAGTGAACGGGAACCTTCAGGAGCTCAAACAGAAGAAAAGAACCAATAGTGCAGACTATAAACAAAATTTATCAGCACAGAAATAAAATGGAGGCTTACATCATGTCAGCATCAATCGGGCATTAAGACAAACAGGGCATCTCAGTCTGTAGTGGTCGCGACCTCACTGCAGCTTCTCCCTGCGTTCGCGGCCTCGATCGACGTCACTTCCCCTTTTCCTGGGTTAGACGTCCACGCTGACACGCAAGCTGTTTCTGGTTTCCTTCTCCTCTCTCCTCTACGGATCCTCAGATGGTCCAAAAACGCTATGTGTTTCTGTGCTCCTGATGAAGCTGCCACTCAAGTGCAGCGAAACGCGTAGAGTTTTTGGACCATCTGAGGATCCGTAGAGGAGAGAGGAG
This sequence comes from Ascaphus truei, assembly GCF_040206685.1. Lineage (NCBI taxonomy): Eukaryota > Metazoa > Chordata > Amphibia > Anura > Ascaphidae > Ascaphus > Ascaphus truei. The sequence continues at coordinate 219,810,037 of NC_134484.1, read as the reverse complement.
AAGGAACCCGAAAACAGCGTGCGTGTCAACGTGGATGTCTAACCCAGGAAAAGGGGAAGTGACGTCGATTGAGGCCGCGAACGCAGGGAGAAGCTGCTGTGAAGTCGCGACCACTACAGACTGAGATGCCATGTTTGTCTTAATGCCGATTGATGCTGACATGATGTAAGCCTCCATTTAATTTCTGTGCCGATAAATTTTGTTTATAGTCTGCACTATGGTTCTTTTCTTCTGTTTGAGCTCCTGAAGGTTCCCGTTCACTACCACCGGAAGAACTTACCACTGTGTGGGATCTTGCCTATTATTCTGCTCCACTTGTGAGTAGAATACCTACAGATCACTTAACTTTATCACTTTTACTTGTCATATTTGCACTATGTTATTTTTCTTTATTTCATGGCACTTGTCTGGCTCCCCTAATATTTGAGAAAATTCTTATATTTGTCACCAGTCTCTGGTGCAGCTTGTGGTGTCCAGCCACATAAACTACTGTTTAATATGTCTCTTTAATTAGTGTGCCAGGTGTGGGGTGTAGGGGTATCCAAATCTGCGTGTCATCATTGGTTTATTGACTCTAATCAGCCGAGCGCCGCAATCACAGCTCCACAGCTCACACATATAGATGAATCAGCTCCCTCCTATGCATGACGTCATTGAGAGGCGGGGATATCCAAATCGAGTTGGTGTCATTGGAGCAAGGGCTCTGCATAGGAGAATGCCACAGTCCGCGCCTCCTTGCTCTGTCCAGCTCTCCTGAGTACAGCTGGGTAACCTTCCTCCTATGTGTGATGTCAGCAGACTGTGCCGCCCCCTTGGGATGTTCCTTGCATCATGCAGAGTTACTGGGTGTACCAATGGCTGCTTATGTAAAATGGAGGCGTTCCCGGTTACCATGGTAACCCGTGTCATAGTGAGAAGGCACCAAGTTCACTGAATAATCTCACAGAAGACATGAATGCAAAAGAAAACATAGTTAGTGAAGGACAACTTTATTTTAAACACAGCACTTGAATGATAGTCGTTATTCCCAATGACTAAATATTGTTAATCACTCTCAATTAAGGATCCAACATAAAATGTATAATACACCTAACTGATTGTTCATACTTACAGATATAGACTCTGGATTTATCAGAAGCAATTAAACTTAGTATTCAGGCTATTAAGTGCCATCATATATAGAGATCCATTGAATGAAATCAATATTGTTTTGCAAAAATCCAAAGGGCAAAAATAAAAAGTAACAACCATCTGACATTGTAAGACTAATCATATCTTACTAGATTGAAAATGAATGATCCTAGGATAGGGTAGAGGTGAGCAAAGAACCACTAAAGCCAAGAATGGATCATAAACAAGTCGTATGGGTCTATGCAGCATAGAGGGGGCCTCGGGAGCACCTTTCAGTGGGGATGGGCAACAGTCTAGCCTCCGTATTGTGCGGTCTGCGGAGGAGATGGAACAGCATATTAGTACCAACACACAAATATTTGTCAAAGACTGCACAGGGATAACATCAAAGGTGCCTAACATAGCTATATTGACTCAAAAGAAAAACTTAAATCTAATTCCTTGTTCATGCCTCCTGGAATTAGAGTTCCCAATGTCCTGATCCATTTGGACTCTTTCTGCAATAACTGGCGCGTGAGGTTACCCCCTCGTGTATGCTTCTCCACACTATCATTAACCTGATAACAGAGTTGAGTGACATTGTGCCAGTCTGTATGAAATGATGTTGTTTCAGGTGCATAGTCATCCCCTCTTCGGATAGCAGCTTTACGCTGTCGAATCCTATGCTTGACACATTGTGTAGTTTCCCCCACATACCCTGATCCACACGGACATTTAATTAGGTAGATCACATTCCTGGAATTACATGTGAAGAATTTTTTAATGAAAAACTTCTTCCCTGTATGTGGGTTGTAGAAGAGGTTGTCCTCCTGCATATTGCCGCAATGGCTGCAGCTGCAGCACCTGAAAGAACCCAATTTAGGGTGACCCAAAAATGTCTGAATTTTAGTTTTGCCTCCAATATCAGCGCTGATTAAGGGATCTCTAAGGTTCTGACCTCTTTTGTAAGAACATAAAGGTTTAGCACCAAGTATTGGTGCAAGGTTCTCATCAAACTGAAGCTCGTGCCATTGCTGCAGAATATTTTTTTTAAGACTCCCACTCCATGTCCCATATGTTGAGATAAAGGGGACGGAGAAGTCCCGGGATAATCTCTCCTGCCGGGGTCCCCTTCCTAATAAACTGTTTCTGGTATGTGCGTTTGATTTATTCCTTTGTGTTGATAGCAATGCATTTGGATATCCCCTCTTAGTGAATTTCTTTTGCATAACATCTTATCTTTCCAGGATTAGCGGGGTGGTACTGATTATTCGTTTGGCTCTTAAAAACTGACTGTAGGATAGACCTCTAATAGTCCCTGGTGGATGATGGCTTCTAAAGTGTAACAGATTATTCCTATCAGTGGGTTTAGTAAATAGATCGGACTCCAGTTTGCCATTTTGAATAAAAATGGTAGTATCCAAAAAGTGAATGTCCTTTCTGCTAATTGTAGAAGTAAATCCAATTGTTTCTTTCGCGCTATTGGGGTCCCTGATCAAATAGTGATCTCCTCAGTGTCCCCCCATATGAGGAACACATCATCGATATATCACACCCACATACACTCATGTGCCATGAATAAAGGGTGCCTATAAACAATATTGGTCTCAAATCCAGCAATGCAAATGTTGGCATATGTGGGTGTGACATTCGAACCCATTGCTGTACCTTGATTTTGAACAAAAAAGGAATCTTCAAATAGAAAGACATGTTCCCTTACAATAATTGATAGTAAATCAATTATACATAACACAAAAAATGTTAAAAGTCCCCTATGGGGTGATTCGTGGCAGAACCAGACTGAAAAATTAGCTAGTGGGAAGACATCTGTTGGGGTGGTGTGCACTATCTCAGATTGTAACGCGGTATAATACCAATTGCTAGTCCAGCCCAAATATATATATATATAGATGGTACTTGTGTCTTCCCGTCTATATCTGATATCAGTCTAGGTCAGAGGACGCATTGGGTAATGTATAATTGTAGCTTGCAGAAGTCTAGTTTAAGTTCTCAGACCAAATGTGACCAGTTTTATTAATAGCCCACTCCAATGAGTAACCAATATGACCGTAATTAATACTATATATAACCACAATTAATAATAAGTTTAGTGGTACAGTAGCGGCAGCTTTTATTCGATGTAATGCCGCCGGCCGGATGCGTGTGGAAAGCGTGGAGACGCGGCGCTTTGCGGCGCACTGTGACGTCACAGTCACGTGCGCGCCAGGCTTCCTTGGCTTCCCTGGCTTCTCCGGGCTTCCCCGACACCCCTGGAGATTAAAGTAAGGTAAGCGGGGGTGCGGGGAAGCAGAGGGGCAGAGCAGGAGCCGGGTTCGGGGTCGGGAAGGGGGGGTAAAATGCATGTGAAGTGGAGGGGGGGTGCGTGGGGGAAACGCGGCGGCGCGCGCGGTCATGACTGGCGGCAGCCGGAGTAGATCCCGGCATGCCCCGGCATTATATCAAATAAAAGCTGCCGCTACTGTATAATGTAAAATCTCTGAGATAAATAGCGTTGCTATACATAGTGTAGTTCATAAATTGCAACATAAATCTTCATGACTCAGAGTAAACACAGTATAATCACATTATATACATGAGAGTTGCGGCCAAAGGACTGTTATAACACCACCTACAATAATAAACAAAATAGCTAAATATGCATAAACAAATTTGTTATTGTGGCTCAAATCACCACACTTAATATAGTGTTAGACAAGAGGACCCCTACCAGTGTCAATGAATAGCAACGCACAGAGGAAAAAATGTCCTGTATGTATCCATGCAGTGTTACCAGTGAATAGCTACCGAACATTTAGCATTGAATCACCGGTATTGAAACAGTTTGCAAAAAGCCACTTATACAACCCTATGTTGTCTGGTGTGTATACTACGTTACCAGCCGCAGATTAGTCCACACGCGTTACACGAACCGACACCCTCAGAGACACCACCGTCATGACGTCAGTACCCTATGCACGTTTCGTATGTTAGACATACTTCTTCAGGGGCAGGAGTTAAGAATGTGTGGCTGCAATATTGTTTAAGTATACTCCTTATTGGGTATAAACATGTTTTAAAAAACAGTTTGCACTATGTCACACAAAATTTCTTTTGATGTAATAACTTTTTAATATTTTGGTTTTAAGCAGACCCTAGAGCCAAAGAGGTCTAATTATCCATAGGACTTACCTAATTCAGCAATCCACCAGTCATAGAGTGCAAATCTCTGGAGGGTCTTTTTTTGATCCCCCTAGGATCAAACTGTTAAACGATGCTTTTTCCTCCACTGCACCATGACTACGATTTAATCTAATATATAATAGGAGAGCAGAATAAAATGTACTCTATTTGTCAAAGTAAACACCATCAGACAAAATCTAACTATCAAAAAGAAGCCACTATTACAAAGCAAGCACCCCCCCCAAAAGAAACTATTTAAAACACCACTAAAAATGACTTCTTACTAAATAAAACTAAAAATTAAATTGGCCAAACATTTCTAAACAAAGAAGAAATACATTTAAAATACATAAAAGCAAGCATTTGCACAAACTACCATAGCTTGCCCCCTGTATGTATGTATATCCATAAAGAGACATACATAAATACAGTGGAAATGAACAGGCATTAAAAAAATGCAATCACAATAAAAAATTAAATTAAAAACCTGTAAAAGAAAAATAACATACTGTACATTCTATGTTTTTCCTTACTATTAGATGGCTTTACCCTCCGATTCCTCAGGGCACGCAAGCTCTCGAACCAATCCACAAACCCAAACAGGAACAGGCCACAGGTTAAAAAAAATCCAAAGTCTGTTTCTTCTTTCTTTTTCTTCATCTGTAATTTATAATCCAATTTCGTGGTCCTTGAGGTCTTCGGGGATCTTCTTCTTCTTCATCTGTATCTTCTTCCATCTACGCCCTTGTCCGCCTATTGGATCAGGAGGTCCTCCTCTTCTTGCCATCAAATGAGGCTGCAGAGGCTTTTTTTAGGCCTATGATGTCACATTTTCGGCAAATGGTTCAAACGGCTCTGATTGACCAGTGAAAACATGTGCTTTTCTTCTTTCTTTTTTTTTGGTGACGTAAAGGAAATTAAGCCAGCCAATCAGAATGGCTGTGTTTCCTTTCCCTTTAACATGACGTCATAAAAAGCAACATGGCCGTTGTCACATGGTACTTGAGCAAATCAGATTGTGGGAACTATACCCCCAATCTGATTGGTTGTTGTAAACCACCTGGCAGATTTTTTGGGAGAACAGATGTGATGTCATCCAAAGGGAGTCACATGGTCTATTTAATCTGTAATACTTACCTTTTAAGGAGCAAGCTGCTCTTTTTACATTATAGCTATTTATGGGCAGAATATTGATTATGGATATATTACATTATTCTTATCACCACAATATATATGATTAAAACATCTAGTAGTGTTATCTATGTCTACTAACCATCTAAGCAAAAACAGAGACATTGGAAGCTAAGAGGACGACTATATCAATATTTGATATTAGACTAGGACAGTCTCTTAGGATAAGAATCAATAAGTGACTATCATTAACTGTTTCGTATGTATTAGTACCACTAACCATGAACAACTTACTTTGCATTTGTCGTGTTTCTGTTTATACCCTTTTATTTTAATAATATTATTATTAAAATAATTTTAAGGCATTTAACTTTACATATCATATTAGGGTATTAGAGTGCTTTTGATAACCAGGTTCTATTTTCTTTGGTTCCTTCATTATCACACATAAACGCTGCAACATTTCTGTGATATTTCTGCTGCTAGACAATTGGACCATCGCATTAACAAAGCAGGGGTCCCATGCATTTCAATGGGACTGCAGGGACCCCCACTGTATTAATCCAATGAGCCACTAGTCCGGCTGCATAAATATAACAGAAATGTTGCAGCATTTCTGTGAGCCAGCTACAGATTTTCCTAAGGCTGGCCAAAGAGCACAGGTGACCACAACTGTAGTACTGCTGTAAGTGTATCTTAAAAGTTAAATCAACTTTTATTTTCTAGATTTAATGACATTAGTACTTTGTGTATAGTACTACTGTAAGTGTATCTTAACAGTAATAACATGAACACACCAAAAAGTATTTTTAAAGAATGAAATGTTTTATTTGTATAGGATAATAAAGTAAAAAACGATTAATAATTAAAAAAAATATGTTTTTTGGACAAGTTCAGTGTTTCGTTATTTGTGAAAGCATTATACCCCCCATTAACAGGAAGTGGAATACAATCATTAAACATTTCAGTGGGAAATTTGATTGAAGGTTATGACATAAATCTATCGATCACATACAGTACATTATGTGTTGTCCAAAAAAAACCGTGAAACATTCTTAAAATTGTGAAGCTGGCAATACTGTATAAAAGTAAAAAAGGGGAAACAATTGTGATTTTCGAGTTCTATCAAACTCCATCCTTATCATCTTTTGACGGTCGATTTCAAATATTAATTTCATTAAAAAAAATTGGCTTTAAATACTATATACAGGTATTGTGCATGCGTCAACTCACGCTGTAGTGCACATGCATATAAGCATTTAAGGGCTATGACAGGAATACCGATACTCTATACTGTAGTAATGTACAGTATGCGTGTAATTGAGAATTCAAGTTACTACTGTATAGTACATTATATTAACCTTCATAATAATCCTTGCTAACCGGGTGGAGATGATGCAATGCCAGGGGTGTACTGTACTGTGTGTAGCAGCTCGGGTCGCTCATGTAGGTTGTATGAAAGCTGACAGGTGCCTGCTGAAGCTGATAATCAGGCAGGGCCAGGTAGCAAGGATTGATGTCACCAGGTTTTCAGTGATGGTCGGTCCGTTATTGCAAAAGTATTGGTAAGCCGGTGTTGGAACATTGTAGGCTCAGGAAGTACGATTCTTCAATGGATTAAACCAACTTTCTCCTTTTGAGGTCACCATGATCAAACATACCAGCAAAAGCTGGGAGCACTGACCAACAACCTCTGGTAATTCCCGGATGAGTGGCTGTGCCAATAAAGCAATCATTAATAGTTAAAGTTTGCCTTATTGAATTCTTCCATCCATGAAGGTTCAAAGAAAATTTGAAGAAATCATATTTGTCAATAATATAGCCATACTGTATATCTCTGCTAAAGTCACCTTCATATCTGTTCCAGCATTAATTACAGAAAATATCATATATGCGTAGCTGCAGTCAGATTTATTATAAGGACTTGACATGATGTACTGTTCAGTGTATGTCCATTCAGCAATTGCGCAGGCATAGTAATGTAGAATAATGTCCACAACATATTTTAATGTGAAATGCCTTTCATTTGATAACGTCTTCAGTGACCAAGGTCAATTAACAATGGATCACTGAAATGGACACTGTTTTTATCTGTTTTTTTTTAAATACCTGCACATTGACTACCCACTACCCACTGTGTAGTCTATGCAAAGACATTCAATTTTGCCATCTGGTGGATATGCGCAGAACCTCAACCAGACAAATCAGAATCCAGGTAATCTAGGTACTCAGCTACGGGTAAACAAAGGTCTGATTGGCAGACTTCTTGGGAAGATGATTGTGTGAATGCCGCGAGGAATACAGCAGATGTCACTGAGATTGGTCCGAGAAATAATTGGATAATGACTGCTGCATCTGTACAATGCTTTCAAGGAGTTTAGAGGCAAAAGGCAGCAGGGAGACAGGATGATAGTTAGGCCGAGGCCCCGCTGTATGTACCCACATGGCCGCCTTGCTTGCAGGCGGCACGTGCAAGTCACTGCACCGCGATCTTTGGTCTGCAGTGAAATGTTTTTGGCATGGGGGGGGGGCGTGGCCAAGACGGGTCAGGGGTTTGTCCCCCACCTTATCCTCTCACCACTTTAACGTACTTCTATTTCTCTCTCTCCCCCCATGTATTTCTCCTCTTATTACTTCCCCCCACTCTCTTCCCCCTGTCTCTCTCCACACTCTACTTCCACTCTCACTCTCTGCTGTCCCTCCCTCTCCTCACACATTGTCTCCTTCTCTTTCAAACACTCTCCCGGTGAGATCATTTTACTGGGTCCTCCAGTCAGTGCCCTACAGTGGAGGAGAACTGGAGCCCTTTCAATTTCAAGCCAGAAAACCAGAGATTGGTCCATACCCCCCCGCTCTGACCCCCCCCGGTGCGTCCGTCCATCTTCCCCCCCCGGGGCTGTGCGAAACACAAGAAACATAACACAACACAACATACATACATACACATACATACTCATACATACATACACATACATACATACACACACATCCCCCCACCTACCTTTTGGAGGTGGGGGAAACTCTGACTGCTTCAGCCCCTGGTGATGATAGGCTCACAAGCGCACCACGTGACGTGTCACCGCTCGGGATCACAATCCTCTTGCATCCCCTGGTGGCTGATGCATCACAGCGCGTAGTGAGCCTTGCAGTGAGGAGGGACTGGGGCCGGATTGGAAGGACATAATTGGCAGTTGGGTGGGCGGCGCATGCGGCCACGCTTGCTACCGACCACAGCAGGTCCTCAGCCTTAGAAAGGCAGGTAGGGTCACGCTTGCTATTTTTTAATAATGATATAAATGTTGCGTGTTTGAAGGAGGAGGGATAGGTGTGAGTGTAAGGATTAGAGAAAGAGCAAGAGGTCCAGTGCAGTGTTTCTCACTGGGGATGCCAGGAGGCTGGGCTGTTTCCTCCATCCCGATTGGCTGCATAACCGAGCAGTAGCCAAATCTGGAGGTGGTGTCAGGATCCTGAGGGTGGGTCCAAACAAAGGAGGAAGCAGCAGGGGCACGTCAGAGGTAAGTCTTGGTGTCTATTTGTCCTGTGTGTATTTGTTATCTCCTGTTGTCTGTGTGTGTTCTGTGGCTGTCCTGTGGGTGTCCTGTGAGGGGTGATGGATAGAGAATGAGATGGGAGAGAGGGAATTGGTGGAAAGTGAATGAAAGGGAAGGGGAGTGAGGGAGAGAGAATGAGAGGAGTGGTGAGGGAGAGAGAACGAGAAGAGGGGTGAGAGAGAAAGAATGAGAGATTAGGTGTGGTAGGGAGAATGAAAAGGAGGGGTGTGAGGAGGAGAGAATTATAGGAGGGGAAGAGGGAGAGAGTGAGAGGAGGGGGTGAGGGAGAGAGAATGGGGGTAGGGTGGGGAGAGAGAATGCGGGGAAGGTGGGAAAGAGATAATGGAGGGTTGTGGAGAGAATTTTGGGTAGAGTGTGTTTTAAGAAGAGAGGGTGGAGTGAATGAGGGACATAGGGGGAGTGTGTGAGGGAGAGAGGCCGGGGGGGGAGTGTGTGAGGGACAGAGGGGGTATTGTTTGTGAGAGAGAGGGTATGGTGTGGTGACTGGGTAAAGTCCCACCAACATACAAAAATAAATATAGGATTATTTTGCCATGGTTCTATAAATTTGAGAGGGTGGCAGTTGGTGGAACTTGATTATGTGTATCAATGCATGATATACTGTATATATCATTAGTACATATTTGAAGGTTCATACAGGGAAAGTTAGAAAAAATATATTTGGTCTAAAAAAAATCCAGTTGATGCAGCATCATGGCAGATAGATTCGCTTCCCCTCCAAAGAAAAAAGTTAATCATGGTAGAGGGGCGAAGGGGACTCAAGGCTGAAGTTTTTCCTAAGGCACCAAATACCCTTGCACCAACACTGGTCATACATAATTAGCAAGACTCTTGGTTAAATGCTGATTGTTCATACCACATTACAAAAAGACTCATGAGATCAGAAATGAAGTACTTGATATTTATTGGCCGGTTAAATACTAGGACTATTAGCTGTAGTCAGGATAGACTAATTTATACAGCAAAGGAAAGAGCAAGAGGATGTGAGTGAGAGTGAGGAGGAGATACAGAAAGGGAGATGGAGAGAAAAGGAGAGAGGGGAGAATGTATGTGAACAAGCATACCGTACATAGTATGTAACTGCTTCTGCCTGATAATACTGATACCTAGCACGCTTTGTGGATAACTTACAGAGCTATCATTTTCATCACAAGAGAATCCAGGAACTAAGCATCTGCACATACTATTAGACTTTAGCTTGGTGGACTAATGGTTATCTGCTCTGCATCTAGTGATCTAGTGATATTTTATACCTTTAAGAAGATATTTATTAGTGTAAGGATCTGATCATCTACACAGCTTGATCATCAAGGTAAGGGGATTCAAGTTACGAATGCTGCATTTCTAACTGTATATTCTGTCAAAATATTTTTCAGTTGTCCAACAGTACTGTATGTTTCTATAATTTCATCTTCTGCACTTTCAAGATCTACATATTTTCTTGATTTTATCATCTGTAATCGTAAAATCAAGCCAAATTGTGATAAAAAACAGGCTGCACTTTGAATTAGAAGATTCTGTTGTTTGCACCTACAGTATAGTACCAGAGCAGAAACATGTACAGTAAACAACCAAATGCTAAATTGCAAAATGTCATTTAAACTACTACAGTCATGTCCTTTGAGTTATTTCCCAAATATACAAAGCAGTTGTTAACAGTGGGAAAATAGACTATAACAATACTGAAATCTCTCTTTTTTTAAACTGTAAATCCGTTTCTTTTGATTATAAATGTTAGTATAACACCGCAGTAAAACATGGGATTTTAAAGAATACTGTATATAGCTAATCTTGTCAATTTTATATTGTAAAAATGTACAAACATGATACAAAATTGTGCAGCATTAACCTGTTACAAAACAGAGGCATGAAGCCTCATTAAGCCTCATTAAGTGGTTTTGTTCTGACACTGCTTTCTCTTATAGTATCTATGATATCTATGGCTTTACATTATGCAAACTTTTTTATGACATGACATCCTGTTGTTGAAGGAATATGATTTCATTATCGCTATGGAAGATGATAGATCAAAAACCCAGTAATCTAGCTTTAGGCTTTGCAGCAGTCAGGGGTTGATCGACTCTGGATTTAAAGACCAAATGAGTGATAAACTCAAAAGGCAGCATTGCGACTTCAGAAATAAAAACAATAATTTCAAATATACTCTTACTGTGATGATTTACTCTACATTGCATGCCAGTGTGTTTGCTGTTTCACTCTTTTGATTTGAGCAGAAATAACTTTTGTGATAACCCTTTTGATTTTCACTTTGAGTCAAGTAAAGTTGATATTTCACTTATCAAAGTATTACAAATGTTAATCATAACATCCCCAAGGTGAACTGAATTAGGATATAGCCCAACATGAGCCTTCATCAGTATTTTCTTTAATCCCATAGTAACAAATAATGTATGAATTACTGTAAGCCAATCTGTCTCTCTTCCAGTCATACTTCCTGTATATACAATATGCAGCATTAAACATACCGTATTTAATTATGCTTCCAGTCAAACATAAAGTGGGCACTGCATTTTAGATCCCGTAAGTGATATTTAATGATTTCCTTATAATTATCCTCTAAATGATTAATCTTTTATGGATACACAGGCCAAATTTTTGTCAGGCATACATGATATGAATTTTGCAAGCTAGAAGTATTATACTTGATATTATAGTTGATCCACAATAAAGTCTGACAAAATTTGAATCTGGAAACATTTTAAGGACATAAGCCTGCAGAGTTTTATATTTAAAAAATTCTCTTTTCAGATACATTTATGACAGTTAGTCATACTGTAGTATATTGAAAATATAATAATTGAATAATTGAATATTGCCTAGCAGTATTAATACCGACATATAAAAACTGTTTACACAAAGTAAAATTAAATACCGTTTTTAACATGGTTTACCCGAATTAATCAATAACATATGATTTTTATGACAATATTCACATGCAGTAATTTGTATTGTATTTTCTATAAATGTACTGTTTAAATATGGTACAGTATGTAATTTTATTGGATAATATTTTTAATAAATTGTGTTGCATATTCCAGCCAGGCCCTTTTTTCATTAGGAGTAAATGTATTTGATATGTGCTTTAAATGGCTATAATGATGATTGTTATGTATTTGCAAATTTATTTTAAAAAAATGTACTAACGATATAAAGTCTATACATGAAATTCAGATGTTAATAGTCTATAATTTTGAAATATTGTATTATTTTATTAGACACAGTCTAAATAGCCAGTGTTTATAGATGTTCTCTAAGTATATGAAATTACAAATAACACAATACTATTAAATACAAACATAAGTTATACTGTAACTAGAGGTGCATGTCTTACTAGTCTTGTATGCATTAAAGTATAATATGTATTATCCTACCCTGTCAGGCTGTCTCAAATAGTTATTTTTTTCTACAAATTAATTATAGATTTCAGTGAATCCTTAGTCTTGAAAATTAACACTCAAATATATCTGTTATAGCTAGTTCAGGTGACATAGTTTGTACTTTACTACTTGTACTGTAAGTGATACACATTATCTAGACTTATCATTCTGTCAAAAATTGTTAAAAAAATTGCACAGTATTTCTCTCTATTATTATTGTTTATTCCAACCTAATTTTATTTCTGTAATACCGGAAGCTGTGGATTAAAATAGCCATTATATGGCTCTTTCTTTCTATGTTTTTTTATAAGGTACATTGAACCAGAACAATTTACTTTTTCTTCTTACCTGTTAAAAGTTTTGCTTCACTAAGTTGATTCTGACTGTAGAACATTTTAATCATCCATACTAACCAGGGAACGTTATTGATGCAGTATGCATGCTGCAGGTGATCAAAAGTGCTTGTACTAGCAATTAGTTGTTGTCTAATAACATGAGGCTTTCTTCTCTATTGTTTCTAAGACCAATCAGTAATGAATGGGTGGGTGGAAATAGATATTTAAGCAGAGAAATATATTTTAATTATGCATTTAATGTATGTTGGCTTAGATTAAACAAAAAGTATTTCTAGGATATAAATAATGTTTTATGTAAAAATCATTTTATTTACAAAAGGATATAGGGAGTAGATTTGGTTAGCCTCGCACTATTGCGTACTCACTCATATCCACATTGGAGTACTGATTCCTACGTCGTTTTTGTTACTGTATATACTGCTTTGTAAATATAGCCAACTTTCTTAACCTTTATTACATTAGAAGCACTACTAACTCAATTCACTAGAACAGTGTTATATTACTTTCTTCTGAATCTGCTTTATTTGCTTTGCTTCACCTTGTGTTTCTTGTGTGTTTAAGAAAACCTGTGTTTTATCTAATCTCATCTGGCCTCAGTACACATTCTTGCATTGTGCTTGAAGCCTTTTCAAGGTAACAATCAACAAAATAGATATTTCTTGAAGGTATGCTAGTAGTAGAGCGGTGCACTGCTAGCCATCAGCTGGTTTAGCTCACACTACTAGAGGTGCAGCCTTGTGGGTTCTAGTCCTGTTGACTTGGATACCATTACAGTCATTAGGTTGGTGCTTTAGGCTTATCACGCTATATAATCGGTAGGGAAATCCTTTACGGAACTGTTTGACAGGACTCATTTAAATATTATATGCATAACTATTAGCATATGCCCCAGTCAGGTACCTCAGGTGTGTGAAAATAAATAAGATCCTTGTGTGAAAAAATACAGATCCCAACCCAGGTTTCTTTGCAGTTACAAATATAATATATTCTTGAGGCAGATTACAATACCAATCTTCAGTTAGTATGGACAAGGTCAGGTTAACAATGGAGAACAGACTTGGGCTATATATTTTTCTGTTCTGACACATTTACTGAGAAGCTACATTTGATGGGGGGGGGTCTATCTCTGTCCCCCTCCAGTAATATGAACATCTTCGAATGGGTAAAATATGTAAACCTGTTCGCCCGAAAATTAAAATTACATAAATTATACAGATCTAGGCAGAGGAGAATAGCGATCCGTGATGGTGTCCTTGTCCCTGATGCCAGGGAAACTGAGGTTTTGGATGACCTATCAGCCATTCTGGCTGAATCAGAAAGACCTCCAGGGGAAGGGCCCTTCACTGACTTCAGGCCCAAATCAAAATTTATGCCCTATGGGGACCAATATGCCCACATTGACACATTTGTAAATATGGTTACTAGAGATCTAGAGTCGTTACCATGGACAAAAAGAATTGACAACATGAACGGGAGTGAAAAACAAGCTCTTAAAGAACTGGCTAATGACAAGATCATCGTCACCAAGTCATCGGACAAAGGTGGCAATCTGGTTATCATGAAATCTGAGGATATGTAAAAGAGAACACAAGGATATTATCTGACCGGGCATGTTATGAGATTCTACAGACAGACGCCACTTTGAAATTCAATAAAGAGTTGATTAATATACTCAACAGGGGTTTAATAAAAAAATTGATCTCAGAAAAAGAGCATAACTACATCCTGGTCAGGACACCAAAGATTGCGACATTTTAAAGCCTTCCGAGGGTTCACAAAAACAAAACACCACCACCTGGGAGACCAATAGTCTCCGGGATTGGCAATGTGATGGAAAATGCCAGTTCATACGTGGATAAAGTACTGAGACCCTTTGTTACTGCCCTGCCTTCATTCATAAAAGACACTAAAGATGTCCTTAGGAGATTAGAGGGCATCACAGTAGCAGAAGGCTGCATCCTGGTCACTCTTAATGTGGAGGGATTGTACTCCAGCATTAAACACGATCAGGGTATTAGGGCAGTCAAATACTTTCTCAACACACGAAGCCAATGTTATCAAAACCACAACAACTTCACAGTGGAACTCTTGCAATTTGTGCTGCGGAGAAACTACTTCTGGTTCAACAACACCATCTACCACCAGATACAGGGCACTGCTATGGGCACCAAATGTGCCCCTACTTACGCTAACCTGTATCTGGGATGGTGGGAATCAGAGGTAGTTTTCTCTGAGGACCTGTAATTTTTCACCACACATGTGGAACTGTGGCTTCATTTTATTGACGATGTGCTCATAGTATGGCGGGGGACGGAGGCTATGCTCAAGCAATTCATTGAGATTCTTAACACCAATGACCTCAACCTACGCTTAACCCTAGAGTACAGTATTGAGAAAATCTGCTTTCTCGACTTGTCAATCTCCAAAGGTAACAATGACTTACTGGAAACCCCGATTTACCACAAAAGTACTGCCACTAACAGCATTTTTCTGGCCAGTAGTCATCACCCAAGGTCACTGATCGAAGGGATACCAGTGGGTCAGTTTCTCAGGTTAAGGAGGAACTGCAGTGACGATAAGGACTTTGAACTACAGGTAATTGACATGAAGAACCGTTTTGCAGCAAGAGGGTATAGCCAAAAAATCATAAAGAAAGCCTATAAACGAGCTAAGTACAAATCAAGATCTGAGTTGGTCAAACGCAATCCAACTAAAACAGATCACAAAATAGTAAGGTTTATAGGTACCTTCAACAAACAATGGAAAGTTGCTAAGGAAGTTTTACAGAAACATTGGCATATCTTAAGGGCTGACGAGGACTTAAGAGACTCTATACCTCCCTATCCCTCTATGGTGAACAGAAGGGCTAGAAATTTGAAAGATCACCTGGTCCATAGCCACCATACAAGGGGGGTACCAGAATCTACATGGCTACCACGACGTGTAGAGGGTTCTTCCAATGTCAAAAATGCAAGGCTTGTCAATATATCACTGTGTCCAAAATGTTCAGCAACTTCAACAATTCAAAGCAATATCAGATACGGAAGTTCATAAACTGTAACACCACAGGAGTGATCTACATTGGGGACTGCACATTTGGCAAAAAATATGTGGGCAAGACATGCTGTCAATTCAAAACACGCATACTAGACGACATAGGGTCTATACGTAACAAACTGGACACCCCTGTGGCTAACCATGTTAATAGGTGCCAAAATGGGGACTTGAAGGCAATGTGCTTCATTGGAATAGATCATTTCTCCACCGGCATCAGGCGGGGGGAGTGGGATACTGAACTTCTAAAAATAGAATCCAGATGGATTTACACTTTGGGAACATTAAATCCATCAGGACTAAATGAGGGGTTCGTATTCAGCCCCTTTATCTAAATCACCCTCTGGAAATATGGATGCGTCTATATACCATATACTATAAACACCAACCTCAGACTATACTGTTTCAACATACTGCAGTATTCAGTCAGGACCTCAGAGCTTTCATGATGCCTGGAAATATTTACACAGGAGTTCCAGACTGTGCATCTCTAATTGTCGTTGATAATTTATATCAACTAGGGATTGTTCAATTTAGCGCTCTCCCTATTCAATTTGTCATCATAGTGACTAAAAATCACAGATACATAAACGAATGTAAGACTTTGATATGGTCTTAACCCCTACCTATTTGAGTTAATGTATCATCCACTAACTCAATATTACATTTACTCTGCCACTGATACTCAGCCCCAATTCTTTATCTGCAGGTATATCTTATGCATGAAGCAGAGGGCTCAAGGAGTCTGTCATTTTGAGTTGCTCTATATTTGACCACTATTAGTGTATTATTATAATGGGAGACTCCTGCCTGCTCAGACCCAGCAACTCAGGGGTTAACCATGACAGCCAAATGTGACTATATAAACCCTCACTAACCCAATGGGACCTCCCCTTATGAATTACAGTATAAGCCCTGAAGAAGCGTTCCTACATGAAACGCGTGCGTTGGCCACACTCTCCCACACACGCTATGTTGCAGAGTCCCAGCGTTCTACATTACAAATCCTGACAACGATCCTGCGTGCTGTGATTTAACATCGCAGGAACTTCTCTTATAAGGGACTGTAAGAGGACATGTGCAGAGGTATGCAATGGAGACTGTTTAAGGTGAAATTAAATAAGGCTTTTATTGCGCCGGTTTCTTTAACACAAGAAAATCATCCAAACGCATGAAAATAAAGGGTCAAACAAAGCTTCTGTTCCACTTGGGAGTATTTCTAGTTAAACCTATGCAGTCAACAACTTCCTTTAGATTAGCATGTCTCCCAGCCCCAAACATATATCTTGATATGTGCAGATATATAAAAAGTCTTAGAAAGGAAAGTCTTATCTGTTTCTTGTAGGGGAAGGCTTCTCTGTTCTTCTGGTGTCCACACCTTTGGGCGATAAGGCAATGTCAGGATCCAGGTTTAGAAGTACTTTCCCCTGTGTCTTGCTGGCAGCGTGCAGTCTAGTCCCTCTGCAGCTCAAGACACCTGTTCCTATGGTTAGTCCCACAATTTGTGAGACTCAGGAACAATCTCTCTTCCTGTCTCAAAGGCAGGCTTTTCTAACAAACCTAATCAGCCAGGTGGTGTTGGTTAATTGACTACTAGCAGTTAACCACCACACTGCTGGATTAGAGGCACATTTCCTGAACAGGGATAAATCCCCTCTTACAGGGACCTTATCTATTTTCTACCACTGCTGTCATTCAGATGCAGGCATGTCCTCGAGCACATCGACATTGATATACCATGATCAATGTTGATGTAGGGAACAGTGCACTTTGAGATCGTGTGTATTAGTTTCTGGCATTTAACGGAATACTTATCCCTGTGTGTTGTGTTTTGAATGCGCTATATTTAGAAGCTTTACATGAGCACACTGTGTCCTCCCCCAATGTTACCACCTCGGGTGGTCTCTGCAGGAAGCCGGTGACAGTGCTTATACTCACTCTGAGAACCTACTCATGGCTTACCTACTTGCAGTTGATCCGCTCCAATTGCCAGCTGTGGACTACTGGGTGATCAGATATGAATCATCAGTAGTCAGACAGCACAGCCGCTCATTCACATCGGGCTATGGGGCTGCAGGGGCAACAGGCATTTATTTATCTCACATACAGGGACACTATCTTACCTTGTGTCACTCACTGCCTTTGATCCTTTCATGTGCTCTGTTTACAAGCTGTTTCTTATCTATTCTCAGCAGCAGTGAATATATTAAATCCCTGCTGACGGAACAGTGGTTGTTGCTCCCCTCACGGAGAACATTTTTCTGCTGAGTGGTGTTCATTACCTTGAATTAAGCAGGTTAGCCTTGATATCTCTACTCCATTATACTCTGTAGTATCTGGGATTTACCACGAGCTGATACCAGTAGAAACAGTTTATTTTACAGCAGTGTTATTTTACTGGCCCCTTCACTCTATTCTTCAATAGGCTGTTATTTCCAGCATGAGATTCTGATGACTTGTCATGAATCTACCATACAGTATGTCTATATCTACATAGCTGATACAGCAATGTTACTCTGATTACAGTCACAATCAGTGCTGTTCGTTTTTAAACCCCTATATTTTATATTCGTTGATGACATTAAAGATTTTTTAATACAACAACATATCATTTCTGTGATTGTGTGCGTGGATACTAGGTTCACTTGTTCTCCCAGTCTATGACATTTACTGAGAAGCATGATTCATATAGTAAAGCCTAGCTATTAATGTAACTTATTCCTAATAAATTGTAATAAGATTAGGAAGTCGATAGCTCTGTATAATAACAAAAATAACACACACACACCACTAAATTAAAAGGCTATCTGTCATTTTTAACAATCCAATTTTGGATTACTCTCTGTCTTTGAAAAACAATCTAAAATGGTTGAATGGCATTTTTGAAACTGATCTGTGGACTAAAGAAACAATACAAACCCAGCAAAAAAAGTTTCCCATCCCTAGTGATTACATATGAATTAGACTTGCATTTGTGTATCTCCAAAATTTACCAGACGTATTTTTGATGGAGTTATTGAAATATCTTTAGTTATCAAACACTTAAAAAAAATTCATACACATATCTTCTAGAAACTAACAATTTATGCCTTTCAATGTATTTAATCACTAACCACCATACTATTGTAAAAAAGGGTGGCTTATTTTATTCCAAAATAAATGTTTTAACACTGACAATGAGTTTTTGTATAAAAAGGTTTACATTGCAAATCATTTGTATTTTGGTGTTCAACAAAAGCTAAAAATCTCGCATGTTGGCCTTGGTACAGATGCAGAATATTGGTTAATGAAACATGGCAAAAACTGCATTACTATTTAAATTGCACCAAGCATTGTGTGACGAAAGCATCCTGAAAAGATTGATTTTTGGACAGATTGTTAAAATTGCCATTTTGCATGAAAAAAAGTCTTACAAAAGCCCAATGTTTATCATTTTTATATTTCTTCATTCTTATTGCACATTGAATAGTTAGTTAAAATGTATTAATTAACTGTTTTGTATTACAAACTCTCAGCATTATTATTTTTATACAAGTATCACAATTGGCTAATATAATCAACTGGCTAATGTACTGTATCATCTCTATTAATCTATTTAGTTGTATTATCATTTATTTATTTTTAGCACAAACTGTATTGATATTAATTTTATTGGAAATATATTAAATGCAATAATATTACATTCAATATTATCTTGGTCTGATAAAAATTTTATGCAATGTTTTTTATGCTCCTATTTTAAGAATATTCTCCAAACGTATGAGTCCTTTTTATAAATTATTCAAACTCAGACAGATTACAGATCTAAAGTCCATTTGTTATAAAAAAAAAAAGATAATTTCATGGAAGGACAACTACAGGGGAAAATGTGTATCATGCTTCTATTATTTAATTGTGATAACAAAGCTTCTACAAGGATTATTACAAAGTTTAATTGCTGTCCCTAATCCTTCTGTAAGTGATTAAAGTATAGTACAGCACAAAGAGGATATTAGAGAACTAAAAAGCATATTTTTTGTTACTCCCCCCCACTAACACAATTTAATCCAATCAGATACATTACATCCTTCATACTAAAAAAAAGGTACAGTAGAATTAGTAAAAACCCACTAACTACAGGAATTCAAAATTGGGATATGTACAGTATAGCATTTTTTTCCCATTAAATTGTTCTGAGCTTATTCTCCTTATTTTGGATGTGCACTGTATGCTTCCTTAACACTGAAGGTAATTTTTCTCTGTTAATGTTCTTTGTCTTGTGAAAGATCTTTTGAAATTCCATCCAGCACATAAACACACAAAATGGATCTTCTTTAACACCAAAGTCACTAGAGATTAAGTCAAATTTCTTCACCCAATAAATAATCATATGTCAGAAATACAATATATTGATATATATATACTGTATCATGACATATATATATATATATATATATATATATATATATATATATATATATATATATATATGTAGAGGTATCAGTACCGTGTTAGCCGAGCTTCAATAATCAAAAAATAAATAGATGATACCGTTCTGTGGCTAACGAAATGCTTTTATTTGTGCGAGCTTTCGAGATACACTGATCTCTTCTTCCGGTGATGTTACAATGAATGAAGCAAGCAAAAGCTATACTATAAACAGTGTCTATTGGAATGTTATCTGTGCTGGTCCTTCCCCCGGTGTGGATGTGTTTTATGGCTGGAGGTGTCAAAAGGTTCCTGAAAGCAAGTGATGAAAGAGTGTGTATGTGTATCAGTGTGAATAAAAATGAATGGAGAGCCCACAGTATATACAGTGCTTTACAAAAGGTGTGTGGAGTGGGAGTGGATATAAATGGTGTGGGTGGGTGTGGCCCATCTTAAAGTGTAACATCAAAAGTGTGTGGCAGAGTTAATTTTGGAGTTGAAATTGGAGGTGAAGATTGGAGGAAGATCGGGACTCTGCACAACAACATTGCAACTGTGAGAACTTTACTTTCTACGCTGTGATTCTTTGTCCTCTTTCTATCCACATGTACCTGGGAAGTCTCTCCTCGTGCATTTCACTATGCCCTCCCTATTGCTTTTTCTGTTTACTGTTTCCTCACTCCTTTGTGAATGTCTCTGTTCTCTCCAACTTCCCCACTCCCCACTGCACCATTATTTATACACCTTTCTTTCATCAACTTCTTTACCCCTCAATAAAAAACACCCACACAAAGCCTCTATGCACAACCTTTATCTACTCCTTCCTGCTGCTGGGGATCTCCTCTAATCCAGAACCCAGACATACACACCTGATTTCACCCATGCCTCCCTGCCATCTCTTCCTCTGTAAATTGTGTCAACCCTCTCATTTTAATACTGACTAACCTTAAAACTCACCCTACAAAGCATCCCAATAGCCCGCTCTCATGGCTATTCACCCACACTCAGTCACTCCTATCACCCATTGTGGCCAAGCACTGCCATCTACAGCACGTATTCCCTCACCTGCTGTCACTGTAAGTTCCCCACCAAACCTCTTAGATTGTAAGCTCTTCGGGGCAGGGATTTCATTTCCTATTGTCTGATTTTGCTGCACTTATTGTACTATTATAATTCCCTGTACTGTATTCTTTGTGAAGCGCTGAATACACTTTTGGCGCTACACTACCGGCACATTTTATTTGAGTGCGGCTAGCTCCGCAAGCCTGGGGATGCCCCGGCATGCTAGCCGCACTCCCTCGGCGTGCCGCGCGTCATCGGCGTGCCGCGCGTCATCGACGCACGGTCACGCGTCATCGGGTGCCTGCGCCCCCTGCACGCGCGTCCAGGGCTCCCCGAGGGAGCCCATGTGTCCCGCGATGTGGGGGACGGCGGCAGGGGGTTCCGGGGGACCCGGCAGACCCGGCAGCGGGAGAGAGAAAGCCCCGATCGGAGGGCGCTCCTCCGTGTCTTCGGCGCGCGCCCGGCACCCTCTGGCGCGCGCCAGGTTACTGCTGCGGCCGAGACCGGGCAAATGCTCAAATAAACTCGGCCGCAGCAGTATATAAATAAAGACATACAATACAATACGATATATATATAGTCAGTGTTCGACAAACCTATACATTTGCTCGCCCCGGGCGAGTGGATTTAACATCATGGTGAGCTCCTATTGGCCCAAGCAGCACACGTGGGGTACTAGGTGTTGAGTAGATTTTTTTGTTTGGCGAGTAGATTTTTTGGTGATTTGTCGACCACTGTATATAGTATATGATATACCTAGCATAATTGTAAGACAAATATTACATCAACTCATTAGTACCCATAGTGGCAAAGAAGACTTTCATCATTCATGTCTTTATGTCTGCAAAAGAACCTAGGGCTTAAAATGCTATTGTATGTCATGGAATATAACCACTGTGACATACAAGGGGTAAATGCCTCTCCATACCCTAGGGGGGGCCTATCCTCCTTTCCCAGGGCACCTTCCCCAACACCTACACCTACAACACATCTAATTCCCTTAATTATACCTGTAACTTTTTCCATAAAATACAATGTCGAAGGTTTGTTAAATAAAGTGGGTTTTTTTCTACGAAAACTACTGTAGGAACTAAACCATTTGTCCAATTCTTGGCCTTTTGTATAACTGTAGAATTATAAAATATGTCAGACAACATAGGATCAAAATTGCAAATGTCCCAATAGAATTTGTTTTAATATAAGGAGCCGCATGGTCATACCTAGTGATAAAAGGCCTGATCTTCTCAGTTTTCTCCCTACCATCATGAGTTCTACAGTAGATGCACATGTAATCAAGTGATCTCTAAAGAAATGCGAAGTTCTGGTTAAAGCAGACTTTACTGTATGGGCATCTTATCATATTTTGGTAAATTGTTTTCTTTCAAACCCAAAGACTGTACTCAGTGCTCACCACAGACAAGGCAGGACCGCGAGGCTGAGGTGGGGGTAGATATAAACGTCACCCACAGCCGCGAGGGTGCATCTGGAAGTAGGATTGTCGAGTTAACCGGGTCAGGATTGGAGAGGTACGGATAGTCATAATACAAGATCGGGGTTGGAGAGTAGCGGAACGTTGCAGCTATTACAGATGCAGCGGCCATTATTTGAACAAATCACAGAGCTGTTTTTGTTTGCGCTGCTGTACTCCACACGGTATTCACGCAACATTCACACGGCATTCACGCCAACAGGTATCCATGTGTTTACCGCGTTGGATCTGTTTAATTTAATGGTTTCGGATTTCTTTGGGTGCAATTCTTCGTGTATCCGCCAGGTGGCAGAAATGAATGAATTGTAATGTGTACGGTACTGTGCTACTGTGTCAATTTGCAGCTGTTTAAAAACCAGAAAAATACCAAGTCTAATACAGTGGTCCATTGTGAATCGAACTTTGAACTTGAAGATGCTGAAGACATTATCAAATATAGGCATTTCATAATATAAACGTATAAAACTCAATGCTCTGTGCTTTTTTCTAAATTCCTAGAGTATCCTTGCACAATTGCTGACTGGACACCATGTGTAAACCGTACACGTATAAAAAACCTGACTGTAGTTATGTATTTTAAATATGTTCTGCAATTAATGCTGCAGCAGATAACATGGCGACGGTAGCAGAAATATATGAATATTTCATTTCAAACTATGATTTTTGACAAATTTTCACCTGACGTTCGTGGGTGGAAGCGTTCGATAAGACAAACCTTAAGTAATGATCAGTGTTTTTTTCGCATCGACCCTGCACCCGAGATAGACAAACAATATGTGCATCAAAACAATATGCACACAGACAAGTGAATAGCTTCAGAAAGCTGCAGATCGGGGTTATTTAATTTAATTCAAATCTTTCACAATTATTGAAAATGTAGTCCTGCAATATGATTGACTGTGCAGAGGAAGAGGGGGGGGGGGGGGCTCAAGAGCCAGAAGTTTGTTCTCATCGTATAGATACACATGTAGGATATTGTGTGAACTGCTGCTTTAATTCCCAATGACGCGACTTGACGCATGCACAATACCGGAAATCATAGCATCTTTTTTTTTCCCAGAAAAGAAACTTTGACATCAAGTGGCAAAAGGCAAAAGGAGGATTTTCGCTGTACCTCTAATATCGCTTTTTTAAAACGTTTTTTATTGATTAATATTCAATACTTTTTTTATTGACGTTGCATTTGTTTGCTTTTTGCAGTATAATTACAGTAGACTTGCATGTGTAATAAACTCTGCTAAGAAACCCCATATAAAATGTATATCTTTTATTCTATATGTATTATTTGTTATTCAATACTTTCAACTTTTTATAGGCTTGCTCTTCTTTTCATACTCATTTTATTTTATGTCTCATTGGAACCTTGTTGAAACGCATATGCGTGCCATCACATTTAGGCGCATGCGTGTATGTCTTTGAACTACAGTAGAGGTACAGGTATAATCCTGCACACCAGGATGTGTGATACTGACTCCACTTTCTGGGGGATTTGGCGAGAATGACTTCTCATTCAATGTGAATTTCAAGTCTGATAAAAAAAAGAGGCATCCCTTTTTTTTTTTACATGGGCTTGCTTAACAATTTTTGCTATTCTTACAATCAATTACTAGCTTTTTAATTCTGCACTACAGTCATGTATACTGTACTTTATGATGTGGGTGGCATACTGTAATTTTTATTTGGGGGTGGGGGCGTTCAAATTATTCTCATGAATTTAAAGAAGGAACAATTTTAGTTGTACAGGATAATCAACGAAAATGAATAATACAAAACTACAGTAGGTCCTCTTCTTCAAAATGTACAATCTTGTCTTTATCTTTTTCGTAAAGGCTGCATTGCATTCTGTAGTTCTTTTGTCATTGAGAGAAGGTGGGATTTGGGCAAAATACTGACTGTTACTCCAGTATTCACACAGTACAATACATTTGCACATCCCCCCCTTCATGTAGTGCTGCAGCTCTGAAAAGAAAATCACCAGGATTAGTGCAATCAACCTACCGTAGTATCAAGATCTCTTCAAAAGAGAAACATTTTGGATTCATGAATTAGGATGTCTAACTCCTCATGGGTTAAATGTTGATTTTGAACTAAGTGCATTTCTGTAATTAGATCTATTTATTCTTATTCTCATAATTATCCCCGCCTAAAATATGTTTTGTCTTTTTCTCTTTTTTTTTCAGCAATCTTATGCTAGGCATTTAAATAGTGTCTCTTATATAATAGAGATATTATATAGTAGAGGTATTAGTTTTACCAATTATTGTTGTTATTAAATACATTTTTGGACCTCATACTGTATGCATGTTGTGCTAAGAGGGTTAATTATTATGTTTTAGGGTATTTTATCCATTTCACTGAGAGATACACTCTGTCAGTATTTAGAATTCATGTTTCCATATATCATTGGTTATTTAGTAATCCAATATAGATTGGCTAAGGTATACTCAGTTTAGCTCAGCCAATGAGATTGGGAGACTCAATATTTATACACAGCTGAGAGACACCATCACCCCTCCTGATGAAACCGGCAAGCCCGCGAAACGCGTTGAGTGACGAGAGGCATGTAGAACGTCACATAACTTGCAATCCTGCCCGAGACCAAACCGGAACACTCTGTGGAAGTGCGAGACGGGAAGGAGCGGTGGGGACTGCGCAGAGGGCAGAGAGAAAACCCAGAGATCCTGATCACTCGCAGCTCCATTTGATTATTTTTAAGGCACTAATACCTTTTAAACCATGTGAGTGTATTTTCACTTTGCGTGAGTGATAAACATTGTTTATCAGTATACACTATGTTGTATTTGATATAGGAAAAGTAAGCGCAAACCCAAAATATATAAAAATATAATGAAGAAGTTAAAATAAACAATAAATATCACCAAAAGGAGATGCAGCAGGTTTGAGGAATTTCTCAATCCCTCAAGGTAACATCTGGAGGAGTACACGAAGCGCAAGGACTCCTCTCACTCGGGCGGCGTCTGACATCACGGACATGCTCTTTCAATCCTCCAATGGTAAGGGAGGGATGGTCTGGCTCTGTAGTCAGCGTCAACGTGAGATCTTTCGGCGGGGAGACACAGGGAAAGGAACAGTTGACGGCCCAGCAGAGGATCTGAACTGCTTCACGGGTCACAGCGCATGTAGTCTCCCTACGTGTTTCATCCGGATGACCGGACTTCTTCAGACGTCGCCCGAGTGCGGAAGTGAGAAACACGAGCAGAGCTGAGCAGAGGTGAGCAGAGCTAAGCAGAGCTGCGCCGTTACTGAACCCAGAGTGGTTAAACCGCTATTTTTTATCCTGGAGCATGTGAGTGGACTGGAGCTCCCTGCTCTAGTATTATTTGTTCATTAAACCTGTGTTGCACTATATTTTTCTCTTTTTTCCTACATATGCTGCTCACATTGTTACCTGATTTCCTGTGATATTTTCCCACCTTGCGCTTCGTGTACTCCTCTACTATGTTGTATTTGTCTACTTACCTAAGGAAGGTGACCTGACTCCAGAGGCATATCCTAGACAGAGAAATAGAAGACATACAGCCAGCACACTACCAATTGTATAGGGACACGCTTTATAAGCTTTGGGAATTTGTGATTACGCACTGCACAGAATTGAAGACTCACCTTATACTCATTGTGTTAACATATTGCACTATATTCTGTATGTGTTTTATTTTGCATACACCTGCGCTCCCCATTGTTCCTGGACTACAATGTGAATTTCAAGTCTGAAAAATAAAAGAGAGATCCCTTTTTTTTTTTTTTTACATGGGCTTGCTTAAAAATGTTGCTATTCTTAAAATCAATCACTAGCTTTTTAATGCTTCACTACAGTCATGTATACTGTACTTTATGAGGTGGGTGGCATACTGTAATTTTTATTTGGGGGTGGGGGCGTTCAAATTATTCTCATGAATTTAAAGAAGGAACAATTTTAGTTGTACAGGATAATCAACGAAAATGAATAATACAAAACTACAGTAGGTCCTCTTCTTCAAAATGTACAATCTTGTCTTTATCTTTTTCGTAAAGGCTGCATTGCATTCTGTAGTTCTTTTGTCATTGAGAGAAGGTGGGATTTGGGCAAATTACTGACTGTTTCTCCAGTATTCACACAGTACAATACATTTGCACATCCCCCCCCCTTCATGTAGTGCTGCAGCTCTGAAAAGAAAAAAAAATTCACCAGGATTAGTGCATTAAAGGCAGTGAGTATTTCACAATATTGGACTATAACTACTGTCTAACTATATACAGTATAACTGTATAACTACAGTATATTCTGTAACTCTATACTGTATGTACATTATAACTATAATGTTATGGATAGGAGCACTGTGTCTTACAGTACCTGCCAGTATTGGTGATGGGGGGGGGCATTTCCTGCACTTTATCTTTGCCCCACTCCAGACGTGCACATGCAAAACAGAAATAGAAATAAATGATTATACCAAGCATTAAAAGCATTAAACAATTAAACAATTTAAAACAATCAACAGGTTTTTTTTCTCTCTTTTTTTTAAGATTAAAAACATTTTTCTATAAATTTTGAACTACAGTATAATACAATCAAACAGAAAAGTCGTCCAAAAATTGGTGGTCCTTCCACGGATGAGCCCTTGTATGCCTCAAAAAGCAATTGATGGTGTCTCTCATGGTTCTCATAACATGAGTGTTAACATTAAAATAAAGCTGCACTTCTTCCAAAATTGAGTTCCTTAAATTTGCCAGCAGACCCTTCTTGACTTTATTTCCTTCATAATTTACATTGTGGGTCCACTCGCTGTACATCTCAAAACTGACATGCTGTTTAAAGATGAACAGGGCATATTTATGGGCTATACCAGCACGTCCAATCTTGTATTTTTCCCGGACGCACTGGGGAAGTTCTCTCAAGATGATGTCTGGGAGCGTTACAATCCTGGGTGCTGGAGCAGGTGTGATCTAGCAGTGGGCGAGGGTAGGTGGTCTTGGAGGATGCTTTCCTCCTGTCGTGCCCTTAATGGGGTTGTCATCTCCTGCCGTGGCCTTATCAGGGTTGTCATCTATTGTCCGTGGCCTTACCGGAGTTGTTATCTCCTCCAACAGAAAGGCATGCATGTATTCTACAGGCGGAGGGGGTGAGCGTGGAGGGTCCCATTGTGTGCTTGGTGTTGGACGCGTGAAGGTAGAAAAAGGCACCTCCAGGCAACCCTCCTGCTCCTGCGCCGGACATACAGGGCAGGGACTCCAAGCAAAGATTAGATCCCCGCGATGTTCCTCTCCATCTTATCCATATACCTATCCATATTGAACACGGTCTCCAAAAGAAGAGCACTCTTTTGCACCATTGAGTTGTCAGGGATTTTGACAAAACTTAAATCATTCAGAATGCAGGCGAGCGAGCTTGATCTGGTGCGAGGAGTGCTGTTGAAAATGGATGGGTGCTGGAGCAGATGAGCTGAGGGTTCCCAGCAGAGCAGCATCATGGATAGGTGCTGGAGCAGGTGAGCTAGGGGTTCCCAGCAGAGCAGCATCGTGGATGGGTGCTGGAGCAGGTGAGCTGGGGTTTCCCAGCAGAGCATCAGTGGACAAAGGGTCCTCCTCGGTTGGTGCCGGGTCAATTTTGGGCATCCAAATTGTTTGATTTGAGTATATGGCAGCCATATTCTTCTTCACATAATAAGGCCCAAGGCTCTTAGCCTTTGGAGTCTTCGGAACATTTTCTTTATTCTCCTTTCGCTTTGGCTCGGAAACAGCTTCCGCCTTTCACTTTCTCATGGTCGGCACGGCAGAAGAAAGCAGGTTCCTGCGTCCGTATAATCAGGGTTGATCCATTGATCAATGGAAGCAGATGGAAGAATGCACAATGCAGTATATGGACAAGAGCAAGTTCAGATAGAGATCAGCGTGTGGGAGGCTATGCAATTTGTGTCACCTTTTATGCATTGTGTCCCTATTTGAATTTTTTCGCGGGCATAAACACGAGCTGCATGTGTTAAAAGTGGGCATATTGTATAATAAACCTGTCGAATGGGGCCGAGGCCCATTACAATACATTATAAATACACCATAACTTTTGTTGATTTAATGCACATTGAATATACATCGAATACACATCGAATACACTTTTCTCTGTGCTTGCTTTTTTTTCTAAAAGCAGTGATGCCGAAGAAAAGGATTTCAAAGGATCTCAGCATGAGAATACAGGATATGTACAGAAAGGAAATGGAATTTCACAGTTCCAGTTAGTTACTTTGTGACTCAGTTTAGCAAAAAGCACTGTAAACTATCATGCGCATGGTAAGGCAAAAAGTTAAAGCTGTCACGCTGTGCTCACCACAAACTAGGCGGGACCACGGTGCTGAGGTGGGAATAGATATGACACCACCCACAGCCATGGGGGCACATCTTGAGTGTAGGTTGGTTGGGATTGCCGGGCTGCGGTAGTAGAGGTACAGATAGTTGAAGGTACTGTTAGCCGAGTCCGGGGTTAGGGAGGGGGACGTAGTCATTTTACCATAAGCCAAGATCAGGTGCGGAGAGAGTGGGGTGGTCGTATTGCAGTAGCCGAGGTCTGATGCCAGGAGTTCGGAGTAGTCAATGAAGAAGCCGGGTCGGTACACAGGAGAAGCACTACAAAACAACACAGGACTATGGAGGCAGAGAGTGATGAGAACAGCAACTGGTTCTATGCTCAGCCAAAGTGCGAGTGGCACAGCTGAGCATATGTAGATGAGAGAGACGAATGGGAGAACAGCAGCGTGGAGGTGTGAGCAGAGGTGAGGCTGAGATAGGATGCAGGGTAAGTAGGTTCAGGTGGGTACCCTGGGGTGGAGCTTGGTGACACAGTGTGTGTCCGTGCGTGCCTGTGCACAATATTGCGTGTGCCTGTCGTCCGAGAGGATGTGCCTTTAAGAAGCTGGGACAGGTGCGCATGCGCGCCAAAGCAGTGACGGGCATCGGAGGGACCAGCGGGACCTGTGGAGGAAGCCACGGGATCGGAGAGAGCGCTGAGTGCTGGTTTAGGTGAGCCGGGAGCACGCCGAGGGTGGCGTGGCTCCCCGAGCCTTACAAAAGCAGAGTTCCACAGTCACAATATAGTAAGTATTTTTGTTTTCTTTACTGTACAGTATGTACTGTAATTACACTATTACTGGTAAAATGCATTAGTGTGTTTATTTTAGAGAAAAACATTGTTCTCTATTACTCTAATAACGTCTTGTATGCATGTTTTTAATATTGTATCAATTTTTAGATTCTTAAAATCACTTAATTTTTATTTCACTGTATACATGTATGAGGTGGCATAGTCTAATTTTTTGTTGGGTGGGGGTTATACTATTGAAAACCTTCACCTTTTGCTAGGCTTTGTCTGCTTTGCATACTGCTTATGGAAATATCTCAGACACACACCCATGTAATTTGCAGTATGTACTGCAGTGAACCTTTATTATAAAATTGTTCAAATTATGTCTTTGAACTACAGTGTATTATGCTGCACACTCAGAATCGCAAAGTTGAACCTTCCCCCCTCACAAAGCATAGCAGAATGACATTCAACAGCTTATCGACACCTTCCCTAAAGCGATACAGGACATTCACACATTCTCATTTTTTTTCATGCTGCATTGCATATGACAAATTATTGCCTGTTATTCAGGTAATACAAGATTAACTTGTAATTATTTTAGAGAAAATTTGGGGCCTACAGTAACAAATTGTTCTGTTTTCCTTTACACTGTAGGGCGACAATGCTTCTGGTGGACCAAATCAGTGAAGATAATGATGAGCGGTGCGCAGCAAGGGTCAAGACTGCTCTAGAGAAAACTCACAATATAGCATCTGAGACCAGCATCAAGCAGATGAGACGCAAATTGGGATGGAAATATAGACGTGTCATTTAAGTATGTGACAGTGGGTGGGGGAGTGGGGAATGTGGATGGACTGGGCGCTTCCCAATTAATATTAGATTGGTGTAATTAGTGACACACCTTAGATACACACAATAAACCTTACACCACAAAGTGATAATAGAAATAAAAGTGTACAAGTGCAGCTCAACTTCCTCTGGTGGGACAGTTCCAAGTCCCAGGATGTAGAATTTTCTTTTCTTGGGGTTGAGGAGGAGCGCAGGATAAGTTCGTGATATGTGAAAAAATAAAAATATATATAGTGCAGATGGTAGATCACTGCTAAAAAGATAATCAATAAATGAAATGAACTCACAAAAATCGTATTGTATTACTGCATGTCAGAGATCCATCTCTCTCTGACTGGAGCCCTTTGTGTAGCTGGGGTCAGGATGCCTCTCAGTGGAGTGGATGATATGCAAGTGAAAGAAACCACAAATAGTGCATACTGTATAAACTATAAATATGTATTAGTCACAAATGTTAAGGAAACTCACATTTTCCATAAATTCAATGGGTGGTGGAGAGAACCGCCGATAGAAGGGTGGTGGAGTGTAAGGCTGCTTTGCGGTGCTTCCTTTCACTTACACCTCACAGTGTAGTTCCGCATCAGTCTCTGCGGTCGCGTCACTTCCGGTTTCGCGTCACAGGTGAGGGCAGGAAGCCAAAATGGGTCTGGTGTCAGCAGTAGATTGCCAGTCCTTCAGTGAGCAGATTCTCTCCAAACTCTAACTCTACGCGTTTCGCACACTGCTTCGTCAGTACTCCTGACTAGTATGCACTATTTGTGGTTTCTTTCACTTGCATATCATCCACTCCACTGAGAGGCATCCTGACCCCAGCTACACAAAGGGCTCCAGTCAGAGAGAGATGGATCTCTGACATGCAGTAATACAATACGATTTTTGTGAGTTCATTTCATTTATTGATTATCTTTTAAGCAGTGATCTACCATCTGCACTATATATATTTTTATTTTTTCACATATCACGAACTTATCCTGCGCTCCTCCTCAACCCCAAGAAAAGAAGTGTCATTTAAGTGTCTTACTGTAACAAAGTAGGTAAAAGTGTGGTTTTACTATACCTGTAAAATTATTGTCATTACAGAGTGTATCCTAAGATAAGGGACGGCAACTAGATCAAAAGAGTGGACCAGGCACGGGAATGGATCGAAAGTGGCGAGACTTTCAGGATGGCATCTTTACTGACAAGACAACTGTAGCTCTTGAGATTTACCACTTTTGCATTCCACAAAAAAGACGCCTATCTCTGAAGTGAAGATGCATGTATGGGGTGCGATCTCTAGACGTGGACCGGGAAGCATCATCATCTTTGAGGGTAAAATAAGGCCTTATGCACCGTACAACTGTAATGTATAGTATTTGGTACCCTAATTGACAAAAAATGTTTTATTTGGTACCCTAATGTTACTGTACATTTTTCTTTTCTTGTTCCAGGAATCATGGATAAAGTATGTTTCCAAGAGAAAATTGTCCCGCATATTATTGAATACAGTAGGCATGATTTCCTATCTGGTCACCATTTCTTCCAGGACAATGACCCTAAACATACCACTTCTTTTACCCATATTCTTGCGAGCGGTATCAACTGAGTTTAGATGGCACCGGAGTAAGTTCTCCAGTGTACTGTACAGTAACTGTTTCTCATTGTTTTACATTCTTTAACTACTGTAATTCACCTTTTTCCCTCCCTCCAATTCCAGATCACCATATTTAAATGCATCGAATTGGTGTGGCATGCGATGAAGGATCATATAGAAACAAAAAGAAAAACAGCGCAAAAAAAAACTCATAGTGTAGTAAGTTTAAAAATAATATTTATAATAAAGGTGAGTATTGCACGTACATCAAGAAAAAAAATATATAGCAGAACATGTTAGGGACATGTTACCACTCGACGGACTGCAACGCTGGAACACGCCGTAGTAGCTTGGACTTCTCTCCTCCAGTAGCAGGGGCCAGTAGTAGGGGCCAGGAGTATGCTCTCTTTCCTCCGGTCTGGAGTGCCTCACTTTGTGGTGAAGGTGCAGCTGCCGCTGTAACAGAGAGGATGATTCCTCTTGCCGGTTACGGGTTGCTCCGCGTGTATCAGTGACGTCATCAGCTGGCGTCGCTCTGGAATCTGCATTGCGTCTTTAGGCAAATCAGTCAGGTAAATGTCCCGAACAAAGTCAAGGCTGCTCTGAAAGTCAGAGCCTCAATAGGTAATGAATATGGAACACGCCCTCTTCCTACGTGTTTCGTATATAAAATACTTCGTCCCTGACATGGTTCCAATTAGACATACTGTATACGCATGAGCGGAATTTTTTTTTACATTCGGAAGAAGCTACGTTGTATTTTTGTATTACTCCTTTTCCCTTTATTATCCTGTACAAACACAACACTTACTGTAATTCGTACAAATTACTTTTGTTACTATACTGTATGTGTGCTCATATTTTTAATCTGTGTATGGGTAAGGAGCCTCAGAAATAACGTCTTTCACCTGTACACAATACACTATACAGTATGAACTCGTAACGTTAATCTTCAAATTACAATTACAGACGCTTGAAGTACTATACTGTACGGCAATAAAAGACAGGTTGAATTGCTATTACATAGATTTTTAAGACAACTCGTGATTGCCCACTGGAGTTGTCAGACATCGCTAAAATGCCATTTTCTGCACACGATAAAAACATGAGTCAACAAGCGTCCTAAGGCGGTAAGGTTGCAAGAAATCATTCACCATGACATGGTATTCCAGTTATACAACCCGTGAAGTGTTTGAATAACGGCCGCTGCATCTGAATAAGCTGTGGTCTGGATTGGAGAATAGAGAATAGTCGTGGTATGTTGCCGAGGTCGGGGTTGGAGAGGTGCAGATTGTCGAGGTTAGCCGGGGTCAGGAGTAGAGAAGAGCGGAGTCCAATAGAAAGCCGGTGTCAGGAACGGAGAGCTAGGATCAACAAGACAAGACTTCGGAGGCAAGCAGCATTGAACACTACGAAATATAGGTTTATGCTCAGCCAATATGCCCTGGGCACAGCTGAGCATAAAAAGGGAAGGACAACCAATAAAATGGAAGATAGTGTGGAGGTATTAGAATTGGTGACAATCATTGGCAGCTCTGTTGATTGTGGGAGGGCACCTAGGATGATTGCAGCTGGCACGTCTCCTGTGTATGCTGGTCGCGCAGTGCGCATGTCCGTTGCGCCCCGCAGACGGAGCAGCTTGGGCGGAGTTCAGAGGCGGGCCTGAGCAGGAGTCATCAAGTCCGAGCAGGATGCGCGCGCACGCCCCGCACGGCGGACAATCCCCTGAGCGGAGAGAGCAGGACCGGCGGTGGGAGCGACGGTAACGGAACCCTTGGCAAATCTCTTCCCCTCCCTCTTTCTCTCTTCTCTCTCTACCAACACTCTCTCATCCACCCCACCCGTATCTCATGCCACCACCTCTCAACCTCTCTCCCACCTCTCCTTCTCCCCCTCACCTCTCTTTCCAATACACATAATACTCCCCGCCCCCCCATACACACACACTAATCCACCTCCACATCACAAACATAATACCCCCTAACTCCACATCACACACATATTACCCACTCCTCCACATTACACACATAATACCCCCTCTTCCCCATTATTCACCTAATGACCCTTCCTCCACATTACACACATAATACCCCCTCCTCCTCATAACACACATAATACACACATCACCCCCCCTGCACATCACACACATAATACTCCTTCCTCCAAATCACACACAATACCCTCTCCTCCACATCACACACATAAAATACTCCCCCTGTACATTACCCTCACCCTGCACATCACACATAATATCCCCTCCTCCAAATCACACACATGATACCCCCACCTCCAAATCACACTCACATTACCCCCTCCTCCACATTACACACATAATACCCCCTCCTCCACATATCCCCCCGCACATCACACACATCCCCCCCGCACATCACACACTTCCCCCGTGCACATCACACACATAACCGCACATCACCCCCCGGCACATCACACCCACTCCCATAAATCACACACACACATACCTCACCCCCCAACACATCAGACACATCCCCACCTTGCACACCACACTCATGCACCACTGGTGCCATGACGTCCAGCTGCCCAACTTCTGGCACAGTGGTTGTAACGCGTTGCTCACCACAAACGAAGCGCGACCGCGGTGCTGAGGCAGGGACTTGAGTAACGATGACCCACAGCCAAGCGGGCGCGCCTAGAGTGTAGAGTAGTCGTTCAGGCCAGGTCAGGATTATGGATGGTAGAATAGTAATGGTACTTGCCAGGTTCAGGAGTGGAGAGTTGCAGATCATCGGTGTGCGTAGACAGGTTCAGGATTGGAGAGTTGCGGATCGCCGGTGTGCGTAGACAGGTTCAGGATTGGAGATAGTCAGATTGTAGGAGTACTTAGCCAAGGTCAGGACTGGAGCCAGCAGAGTAGTCAGACAAGCCGGATCAGGAGTAGAGAGTAGTGGAGTCCAAGGTACGCGCAGGGTCAGGCAACGAGAGTTTAAACAGCAAGCAAGGCAAGGCAAGGTTCAGGAACTAGATGTGGCAAGGTACGGCATCACAACGACTATGCTCAGCGATTACTAACTGCAGACTGAAGGTATAAATAGGAGGAGCCTCCAATAGCCAGCCAGGGCGGAACCAGGAAGTGGAAGAGTATTGGCTGCGGGTGCACACAGGTGTGCCCTAGGACACAGCCTAATCAGGGTTGAGTGTAGTAGTGCTTGCGCGCCATCCTGCATGCATCACAGAGGCCAGGGGGCGGAGTCTGAGTAGCGCGTCACTCCCACGCTGATTCCTGGGAGCAGATGAGGCGGGAAACGTTGTGCGCCGACCCGTGTGCGTCACAGAGGTCAAGGGGCGTGGCCTGACTCGCGCGGCAGCAGGGAGGCTGGAGGAGCGTCCACGACATGTGACAGGGCGAGGGGTGGGATCAGGGTCCATGGCAGCATGAACAGATAGCGCAGGATCTGCGCACGCACGTCACAGGACCAGGAGATTGCGCAGCTTAAGTGTCTACTGCAGAAGGACCCGAGAGGTGCCTGTTGGCCCTCAACAGCCTCCGGGCTTGGGACAATTGTCCCATCTCTCCCCCCCTCTCGGCAGCCCTGCTCTGTGGTGGGTTCCAGTTACCGCTGTGTCATCGAATACAAGGTCTGGTTCCTTGGTATTTTGCTGGCAGCACAGTCCTTCTGTGCTCAATACAACTCTATGCAGTTTGTGCAGCATACCTTTAAACCTGCTTAATGAGCCAGATGGAGAGTGGTTAATTGACTCTAGCTACCATTAACCAGCTCCTTGCTGGACTGATCTGAAGAGTACTGTAACTTCTTTTTTCCCTTCTCCCTTCCCTATGCGGTGAGATAGGTAATAATTATGATTATGAGAGACAGAACCATCCTTGGAGCCAGAAATGTCTTTGTTGGAGTAAAAATATTCCTCTCATAATTTTGAATGAGTACATTAATTTTAAGAGGAGTATGGCGCATATGTGTAATGGATCGGGGGACTCGCGCTTTCCAGCGCGTCCCCGTCACCCCAGGTCCCACAGCGGCTAGCTGTCCCTCTTCCCTACATCCCCACTCTCTCTCCTCCTCCTCTCTGAGCCGTTTCTCCACGGCACGGTCTGCACGCCCAGGCACATGTTCAGGGCACGCGCGCTGTCCCCTCGCTGAGCGCGCGTGCTCCCGATCTCTTGTCACTTGCCGTGGGACACGCACCCCTCGGCGTGCCTCCATCATCCCAGCCCTTACCTGGCTCCTCCGCTCCTCCTTCCCTTCTGCCTCTCATGCCAAACGCCTCCTCTGCGATACACCCCTCACGTCCTGGTACACGCACGGTGCGCGAGCATAACAATCTTACAGAAGGCGCGCGCACCCGCTCTAGTTATCAGCCGTCACCAGGCACTGGCTCTGCCCCCCATCGGTTGCAGGCAATTACCCTGGTTTACCTCCCTGTCTCCTCCCCTGCTCTCATGGACCTATTCCTGCAATTCTCCACTCAAGCCTCTGCTCCACCCCTCATCCCTATTGGCCCTTCTTTCCATATAACCCCACTCTGTCCTCTCAGTCCTTGCTCTGCATAGCTTTCCTGTAGCTCCTGTGTGTGCAGTGTCTATGCCTTGCTCCCTTGTCTGTTTCAGCTCTGGTTCCTGTCCCTGCCCCTGTTTGGATTCCTTTGGTTTGAACATGTACTCTGCTTTGGACTTGACTACGCTGCCTTCTCCTGCCCTTGAACCCTGGCTTTCGGACATCATTACGCTGCTCTCTCCAACCCCTGAACTCTGGTTCTTGGACATTACCCTCCAACTTCTGGCACCCTGGACTCAGCAAGTATAACGTTAACCCTTAGTCACCAGGCCCGGCAATGCAACTTACCACACTCCGGGCATGCCCTCACTGCTGTGGGTGCGTGTTATACCCTTACCCACCTCAGTACTGGGGACTGGCCAGGTCTTTGGGCATACAGGCGTTACAATATGCTCATACATCACACACATACACATAGCCAGGTCTCCCTCTTACCTTCAGGCTACGTGAGGGGGATGGCTGTGTGGTTGCTGCAGGGAGATTGTGAGCTGGTTAGCGGGCCTCAGGGGCTGCAGACCACATGTTGCCAGGCAACTAATTGGGCTGCTGCATTTATAACAGTTAGAACAGTGATAACAGTTAGGACAGGTAGGGCAGTTGGTCTGTCAAGAGCAGGACAGTAAAGGGATAGGTAAGGTGCAGGAAGAAGTGCTCCACTGGACTAGGCCAGAGTATCCCCCTTTAAGGTCCCAGCTAGACCCAAACATCTCTAGCTTGTGGTGCTATAGGGAAGTCCCCCTCAGATAGGGACTTGCCCCTTAGCCTGTTAGTGCTAGTACCCTTGTACCGGTGACAGATGCACGCGGTGTGCGTGGCCTGCATCAGGGATCAGACTAGGCCCTCATCTTAGAGACTATCTAAAGATTGGATGCTCCGGATGTAGGCCACTCCATGCAGAGGCGGATCTTCGGTGGTACAGACTGACCATTTCTTGGCCTTACTCAGCGGCCCCCAGGGCTGGTGCTCCAGGCAGGTATTTTCCACAAGTGCACCAACGCATCGTGGGGCAGCACTGTCTCACACTGGGGGCAGGATAGGCCTTTGTGGCCTGAACACTGTGACACTGGTCCCCCTGCACCCAATTACTGTGGGGGATACAGCATGTGTCCGTATTAGCTATACTGTACATGTATATTGTGTGTTCATGGTTATTGTTTAGTACCTTCCAGTAAATACTGTTACCCATAATTTGTGTGTGTATTACTGAGTATATTGTCTTGGGAGGGGACATCCTACTACAGAAGGATCCCTCTCAGGTGGAGGCGCTGCTAGTAGATATTGATAAACACACCCCTGGCTCCCCATGGTGGAGGATCAAGCCTCCTGTTTGCCGTGCAGGTTTTAGCAGCACACATAGTCGCCCTGACACCGGGGATAGCGGGCTACACACATACACACACACACACATATATATATATATATATATATATATATATATATATATAGAAACAAAAATAGAGAAAAATTATCCCATGTAAAGCACTCTGGTGTACAGAAGTATAATACATTTATTAAAGACACATCACATAACATACAAACATAATAAAATCACTCGCACATACCTCAAAAAGTGTGGAAAAGCAACCACATGCAACCTATAATAATAGTGGGGACCAAATCTAAAGCCAGAAAAATATAATCATAGCAATGGTCTTGTAACATATAGTATCAGAATGTTGAGGCTCAAATAAAGCCTCCCTTCTGTAGACCAGCCGGTCAACAAGGAAAAAGCTACTCAGATAAGAATACTGATACCAAGACCTAGCTAAGGCAAGGGCCCATGACAAAAAATCCTGCTACAACATAAATATGCACAGATGAAACTATGCTGTTGAGATCAATATGATAGTACTATATCTAAATCCTGCTGTAAAAGTAACTAACAAACCAAACAGACTATGAATGATGTGTGCAGAGAGACAGTGTAATGTGCATATAAACATGGAGGCTGATAAAGGATGATGGTAAACTGCAGCAGTAGATGAATAAATGTCCAGTCTGAGCTCCACATGAGAATGAAATATACAGTCAATGCAGATAATACTTAGCTCCCACGTAAAAACTCCTTAATAGAGCAGGGTCTAGTGAATAGGAGGCCGAGTTGCCCGTGTAGGAGCAGCCAGAGGACCTGTGCCTGCGCCGTCGCCGTCTGATGACGCGAATGACATGGAGAATGTGGAGGCGTGGAAGAAGAGAACAGGAAACGCTGCTGAGTATCCAAAGTGAATTGAGCCAAGGGAGGAGCAGGAACAGGAGCATGCAGGAGATGAGGTGTTCAGGGGAGAGTGAGGACATCATATATATACACACATATATATGTATACACACACATATATATATACACACACATGCACACAGTGTGTAATGACGTTAAATATATTATCAAAGACCTAGATTCCCATGCCCACTGAAATTTCACTGTCTGCTGAGCCCAGAATAAACCAATGGGGGGGGGAAAGTAACATTCAGGATGACCAATGTGGGAGGATGGGGGAGCCGTGGTGGTCATTCCAGGCCCGATAGAGGGGTGTGACTCACACAGCAGACAACAGTAGTTGGTTCCAGACTTTTTGGTCAGCAAGCATATTTGGGGTTCCCAACAGCCACCAGGCCTATTCTCCCTGCTCTTCATAAAAGCCGCTAACCAATTCCCCCCGGCATGTGTTTATTCTGGGCTCAGCAGACAGTTAGATTTCAGTGGTCAAGGAAATCTAGGTCTTTGAGTGCTACATGATTAACAGGATGGGAGGCTTTGATAATAAAAGCATGTGAGCTATTAGCTTTGTTTCCGACTCCAATTTCCTCCAAGACCCGAAAGCTGAATGCTGCCTACAAGCCCTACATAGTCTCATTAGATACCTATGTTCCAAAGCTGAATGCTGCCTACAAGCCCTACATAGTCTCATTAGAGACCCATTTTCTCCAGGCCCAAACAGTTCTTATCCCTTCAGGTCTTTCACAGTTTCGATCCATCCTGGAGCCCCACAGTTACAGTATTATTCCTGCTTGTCCCATATGGTCACAATCCTTCTACGCCACCCAGAGTCCTAATCTCTCCAGCCACCCCCCCAGACAGGATCCAGACAGGATCCTTCCCGACCTCCACAGGCAAGCTCTCTCCTGTAACATCACAGACCTGCTACCTCAAGGCAACCCATAGACTTGCTCTCTCCAGGCTCCTTAGTCCCAATCCCTCAAGACCCACACAGAGTCTATCCCTCTATATCCTCCCACTTTCATTCCTTCCAGACACCCCATAGTCACATTTTCTCCAGGCTCCTCACAGACCACTTTCTCCAGGTCCCTCATAGATCCTTAATCGATCAAAAACCCCACAGTCTTGCTCTCTACAGGTTTCCCAGAGACACACTGCCTTCAGGTCCCCCATATTCCCTCTAATTCTCACCCCCTCCTCTTCTCACCCCCCTCCTTCTCCTCTCACCCCCTCCTTCTCCTCCTCTCACCCCCATTCTCCTCCTCTCACCCCCTCCTCCTCCTCTCACCCTTCCTTCTCCTCTACACCCCCCCCTTCATCTTCTCTTCTCACCTCATCCTTCTCCTCTTCCCACCCCCCTCCTTCTCCTCCTCTCACCCCCGTCATTCTCCTCTTCTCACCCTCCTCCTCTTCTCATCCCATCTTTCTCCACCTCTCACCCCCTCCTTCTCCTCCTCTCACCCCTCCTTCTCCGCCTCTCACCCCCTCCTTCTCCTCTTCTCTCCCCCTCCTTCTTCTCTTCTCACCTCTCTCCAGGCTCTCCCACATTTCCAATCCCTTCAGGCCCTGCAGAGTCTAACTCTCTCTAGGCCCTCAGAGCCCTAATTCTTCATTGCCCCCCAAGTCCTGCTCTTTCAGACCTCTACAGTCATAATTTTGTCATACCTCTTACAGTTCGACTCTCTCCAGGTTCAATTAACACCCACCTAATCCGTCTAGGAACCCACCACCACTTCCCAGAGAAATGTGACAAGTATTTAAACAACCCCTCATCCCCATAATGTATGCATAATATCAGAGAGTAGAGCATTGACTGAAAGTTTTGCTTCAGGGGTACAATCACGTGGTTGCTTTTCTCTACAGCAATTAGCCTCGTTTGTACAAATATGCACGGGGCAAATTTTGAGAGGTCCTAAGCATATTATAGGGGTCAAGATTAGTTTTAAATATATGTTACTGTATGTGATACCTTACGTTTTTTATGTCTTTGTTCTTGCTTACTTTTGCAAAGAAGGTTAAAAAAGGACCATAAAAACATAAATACTCAGAGCTTAGTCCAACATATAGTACATTCAAATAAGTCAAGGTTAAAATGTCCCTGTCAAAGAGAAAATGCCTTCAAACAATAGTGAAATAAGAAAGACATTGGTGGATTACACATACACTTTCAGACAGGCATTGGCAGGCACAGAAAAACACTCATAGGGACACAACTAGCATACACAAACATATTATTTTAAGTCTGCCCAGGGGATGTGGGGTTGTTGAAGATCTGATACTGTATATGTTTTGGGTTGAAGTGAGTTCCAGCTTTTGTTTAAACTAGGGGCTAGTTTTAAGAGGCCACAAAGGAGCTTCCTTATGGTCCTCATGTGAGTTGCCACATTCCCACTGATGTTATTTCACAGGGAGGACCAATGGAATAATATGTTTGAAGTTTGGCATTTCCTGTAACACACCAGATGCGAAGAAGTAGCAGATGTATTGACACATCCTGACTGAGAACAGCTATATAATGCAAATAAAAAAAGAATAAATACAATTTTAAACACCAAATATGTAATCCAATAAGTCAGAGCGGTTTCCTAATAATCTTTTATTACAATGATTGATTTTTAAGTATATACTCTCTCGGATCTTATGAGAATTCATGCTAATTAAATAATGTATCATTCGTGCCAGTCATTAACCTTGTTTGCTTTATGTGATGATGAGGGGGTACCCAGGCCAATAATAAAGGTATTATGCCCGGCTGGGTGCCCCTGAGCCATATTGGGGAGTTTGAGGTGTCAGCTCTACAACCCAGTTATGGCATGTGCACTGAATTTCAATAAAGATGTGTGTGTGTTTTACTGTTCCAGGAGTGCTAACCATCAGAAGTTCACAGGGCATGACTTTCAGGGATGATTTTACGGTAAAATGTTGTCAGGGTGTGTTTGGGTAGAAGGGGGCCAGACTTGCTGGTTACCCCAAAACATATACCCAGGAATCCTACCAGATCCCTGGAGACATGAAGACCCAGACCACTGGACAAAATCTTCCCTAGGAAGCAGTTTGCATCTCATTTGCCAGATCTCCCTGCTTCAGCACAGACTAGAACAGTAAGAGTGTGCAGGGGGAAATCACATTCCAGGGTCCTCTGGTAAAAGCCCAAACCCCCAGAACTCAGTGTAGGGGTTCGGTGTCTTTCCCACCAGGTATAAGGTGGCGAGAGCAAAAATGTTTTTAAATTCAGCACTTGAGGAATAAAAGCAACTGTGTGCTAACTTTTGTTAGAAAGCTCTAAGCATGCTGAAACTTGCTGTGCGTGTAGTTCAGGGAGAAACATGGAAAACACCCATAGCGTAATTTTTATAAGTTTGTATAAACATTTATGAATTAGAGTCCTCCTCAAATAGTGTATTGAACATGTTGGGCACATTTGGGCTTTCATTCAGACCACCTGGGACCGGGAAATACTCATTTATTGTAGCCCCTACTTAGTATGTGTCTAATGACTCACTAAATGAGCTGAGGAGGTGGAGCTCCAGACTTTTAAGACATCCCACTGGCTTGGTGCCACGATGTCTGTAAAAGCCCGGAGTTGAAAGGGCTCAATATCCCCAAGGTGTTTGTTGGGAAGGGGTTCCTCAAGTACCCCCATCCTAGTGTAAAGTCTGAGCAGTTTAGCAAATGGTGCCAACACAAACTTAGTGTCGCCAGGTAGAGGGGCTGGGTCTCATATGCTAAGGAGCAAAGGTGCTAGGTTTGCACATGCTCTTAGCAGAGTGAGAAGCTCCCTCTGCCAGGTTTTTAAAGTATTGGCAACTCCAGGATAGGTGGGGAAAGTTATTCCCACGGAGTGATTGGCTGTACTGTAAGGTATAGGAGTTTTAACCTTAAAAAAAACCCTGCAGCCCATCAGGAATCAGATTCATGAAAGAACCAATTTAAGACTAACATTCATGCAATAACTCTCTCAGATTTCGTAATGGTTAAAGATTCCAAGTGCCATTACAGCGGGGCAGAACGAAAGAAGTAGCTCCGTCGGAGTACACAGCAGTTGCAGTAAGCGCTGCTGACCGAGGAGAGTTTCAAGCAGTTTCTCGAGCAACTCCCACTCCTGGGAAATTGCTCCTAAAGATTTCGTTTGGCCCCGCCCCAGTAAGTGTATTTTGATTGTAATTGTGTAACATTGTGTTTATGTCCATTCGTGAAATAAATGACAATTTATTTTACCTCCTTGCTTCGCTCAATCATATGATTCCGGGTTTAAATGTGTTAAAAGTGCTGGTCTCCTGTGACACCTTATATATTTGCTTTGGTATATGAAGTTTATTAATATAGAAAGTAGTGAGACCGCGCTTGTCAGGTATTCTCAGCTTCCTGTTCCCCTTTTTCCCACTGCTCCAAAACTCTCCAGCGATCAACGCACAGCAAACATAGAACAAAGAAAGGAGCGCAGAGAAGGCAGGACGTCAAAGAAATAGTTCACATTTATTTATAAACATATTAACTTAAAAACATACAGTGAAGTTAAGCCACTTGATCAGTCCAAATCCCCTCACACAGCCGACATCAACACCACAAGATCCGCAGAGTCCCCCCTGCTCCAACTAACCCGGATCACCACACGGTTGTCAAACTAGAAGTAAACCAGGGGCTTACTACCAGGAAGAACCTGTTCCTCTCGTTAGAGCTGCATGCCTAGCTATAGCAGAGCTCACAGTTGATTATCTTTGGGAGGTTCAAATGCCGAACTTATCCCACAGACACATAAACCATATAACTTGGTTTGTGGGGACTGTATGGTAACCCTCTATGCATTCACGCTTTCATGCGCTTCTTCAGGAGTTATCCAAGGACTCTGGGATGTGTCCCTTAAATGGGGTCTACACAAATTACCCCAGGTGCTTTTATTAAAGTGCATAAAGGATAGATCAAGTGGCTGAACTTCACTGTAAATTTTTAAGTTACTATGTGTAAATAAATGTGGATTATTTTTTGATGTCCTGCCTTCTATGTGTAACGCTTGCGCTCACCACGAACAAAGCAGGACCCCGGTACTGAGGTGGGAGAGTATAGAACACGCCACCCACAGCAGCAGAGGTATATCTGGAGAGTGGATAGTGAAGGTTAGCCGGGTCAGTGTTGGAGATAGTAGAATGGTCCTGATACTTGCCGAGGTCAGAGGTAGGAGCCAGGAGAGTAGTCAGTAGCCGGGTGCCATGGTCAAGGGTTT
Source organism: Ascaphus truei (assembly GCF_040206685.1). NCBI lineage: Eukaryota > Metazoa > Chordata > Amphibia > Anura > Ascaphidae > Ascaphus > Ascaphus truei. The sequence continues at coordinate 219,765,801 of NC_134484.1, read as the reverse complement.
GGAGCCAGTAGTATAGTCGTTGTTCGTGTGCCGTGGTCAGGGATGGAGAAATATGGAAGGTCAGAGGCAAGCCGGGGTCGATATCCAGAGAAGGGTCCAAAGTCTAGCTGGGTCGGTACACAGGAGATAAAACACAGAGGCAGGCAAGGCAAAACAACAGGAACAGGGACATGGGAATAGCAAGGCTAAAATGAACAATACTCAGCCAAAAAAGGAGTGAGAGAGCTGAGCATATACAGTATGTGTGAGAGAGTCCAATGAGACAGGGGGGTGAAGTGGAGGTGCAGTTTCTGCAGGGGCAGGGATAGGCTGGGAGGTGCAGAAGACAGGTGTGCAAGATGATGAGTCTTGACACATAGCTGGGGAGCAGTGCACGCGCGTCGCGCACACGTGTGTCGCAAGCGGGGGCCGGAGCCAAGCTTCGTAGGAACCTTGAAAACCCTCCGTTACTGCGCGTTCTCTGTAAGATGCACGTAAGACTGTAAAGCGGCAGATAAGGAGGAAGCATGCAGTTGGGGAAGCGCTCCCCGATTCTGTACAGCAAGGTGCACGGGAGGCTGTGAAGCAGCAGGTAAGGAGGGAGCATGCCGCAGGTGACATGCTCCCCGATTCCTTACACTCTGCACTCCTTTCTTTGTTCGAAATTTATTAATATGTAAAGGTGGTACAGAGAAAATATTGAACAACTTCTGGTCTTTATGAAGTTAATGCACTGTTGATTTTAAATAGACAGAGAAAAACATCTGGGGTAGTCACAGGTCTTGCCGAAGGTGTCATGTTCTATTTAGGTAACAGGATCAACATTTTGGTCCACACTATGACCTTTATCAAGATAAGCAAACAATGTAAAGGGCTGATATATGACCCCCTGCTGAGAAAAGCACATGTATTATGTAATTACCACTGATTTCCAGGTTGCTAGGATATGGAAAAGGCCTACATTTTAAAGAGAACAGAAAAATGGAGCCCCCTGTGGGTAACTGAATGAAGAGAAGGGTAGAGAAGTGCAATAAAAAAAAGATGTGGAATTTACTGAACAAGTAAAAAAAAGAGCTGAATCATATAAAAGACAAAAACATGTAGAATCCAAGACCAAAAAAGAGTATATAAAAAAGATGCGTAAATACTAAGTACGTGTATTAGCAGAATGAATTTGTGAATAAAATGATAAAGACCTGGAGAGGAAAGCAAATAGTGATGAATGGTTGTATAGGAAAAGGTAGCAAAGGTATTGGCAACATCAAATATTAAACATAATTAAATAAAAAATATTGTAAAACATAATACAGTTTGTGCACATAAAAAGTGGTTCAACTGGGTAGTGACAATACAAATAAACCAGGGTTGATACAACTCATGTGTGTTAATGTTACCTGTTAGGTAACAAAATATTGGAAAAACTTTTAATTGTCAGAGCAAAATAAGTGATCTTAACACAAAAGGAAATGAAAAACATAGGTCCGAATGGGAAAACCAAGGAAATGTATTAGACAATTGAAACAATAAAATCTTTTCAACAGGTTATGCACATATGTTATTATGAAGTGTATTAAGTCCAAGAGTTTGAGATAGATCAACGGGTGTCACGGGGGGCGGGGTCAAATAGACAGAGACAAACCACAGTCATCTATCCAATGGTCAGAAATCACAGTGTCAGCAAAAGGTTGTAGTTGGCATCACTAGTGAAAAGATAAAATGTCCATCACCTCCAAGAGAGGTATTAATAGTATCAAAATGTGATTCTACCTCATGCTTAAGCAGCCTCTTCGGGATAGAAAAATTATCATTTATAATGCATCGAAGCAAGTGCATCTGATGTGCTAATATGTGGAAATGTCTTGCATCAGGTTTATCCTTATTTCCATCTTGAAGGACTGCTCAAATAGAAGATCAATGTTCCACCATTCTGTCCAGGGTGCATATGTCAGTTTTTACAATACAGACAAGGACTGATCATTTTACATTCAATAAGGTTGGTAAGTCAGAAATGTTATGTTTAATTTTGATAGGCAGTCCTGTATGAGAATGTTCACATGTGAATCCTGTCACACGGCTTCTACACAGGATGCTGCTGGGGCATCTGAGAACATCCTGTCTTATTCACACAGGAAAAAATCAGTGCACCTCCAAGAAATAGAGACAGAAAAAAAGCAAAAATAGTGAAGTACTTTCTAATGAATCAGAAAAAAAGAAAAATGGTGAGATATGCACTTTCTTCTAAGTGCCTGGTCACCAGGCACATAAAGGTTTCTTTCCACAGCTTCACTGGAATATAGATGAGCTGGAGCCTTTCTGGTTAGTGTAAAACCAATTTTATAAATGTAGCCATGTGTAAAATTGGTGTACATATCTCTTCCTCATGCTGGCAGTAAACCTGGTAAGTATGCAGGATTGCCAGTAGTCATCATGGAGGTTTGCCCTCAAACCCTGGTGAGGTGTCATATGTCCCAAAGGAAGTGACAACATGCTTGGTGTCCACCCTTAGTGACATCAGAGATGTGCCTGTTCCTGAGGTGATATAAGACACAGCACTGCCTAAAGTTAGTAGTTCAGTTTCCTGTGTTGTGCTGCCTCTGTTCAGTGAGAGGCACGTGAAGGTCTGCAACAGTGTTGCAGTAGTCTCATGCAAGAGCTGTGACTGTGTGCAGCTCAGAGCAGACAGAGAGGAGCTGGTGAATCTTCCTTAGGGAGAGGTGGAAGCAACTCCATTAGAAAAGGAGGAACCTTCCCAAGGATTGCAGCAAGAACATGAGCGGCTAAGTACGACCGCTATGAGGGGCAGTCTGCCTGAACCGTCAATAAAGATGATCTTTTTAAATCATACCCTCGTGTGTAAGTGTGGAGTGATTACTCTGCAGAGGAAGGCACCACAGAGGAGTTCCTCATCAGAATCATCCCCATGTGGACGCAGGGATCCTGATGAGGTGGAGGCGCTGCATTGGATATAGGTAGGACTCATGCACACTACCTCAGCTGCCTGTCTGGGTTGGCAATCCCCCCACAACATCATGCGGGAGACTCAGGAGTCCTGTTGCCAACAGGTGCACCACCAGACACTACACTGTAATGTTGACTGGTTAGACCACAGGGGCCAATGTGAGATTGGGTGGGTCAGGCTAGGCCAGAAAATCTGTTACATAAAAGATATACAGGTATACACCATGAATGGAGCAGAGGTACTGGTGTTTCACTGACGAGTCCTTTCCCCAGATTGCAATCCTCGCCGCTTCTGTCAGCGTCTTGCATCACTTCCGGTTTGGTCTCTGGGTTCCTGCAACTCAGTCCCACGGCAACCTGACTAGTTTAGAAAGAAACTCCTTCTTCCCTTGAGGAAACTAGTCGGGACTTGATTGTGAACACAGGTGGAAATAGTGTCAGGTAAATCTTGCCAAATGAGGAAGACATCAGCAGTGTAATGGGTGTAGAAGATTATATTGAAAGCAAAAGTGTTTAGATTATATTTGGTCTCAAAGAAATGCAAGTAGAGATTGATATAAAATGGCATCATGTTTGAGCCTGTGGCAGTTCCGAACAGTTGTTATTAGAGGATCTTCTCAAAGCCGAACACATTTTTAAAAGTATAAGATGAATCAGGTGTATGAGGTCAGTAGGAGGTCTATAATTTTATCATTATGTGATCCCTTGGACGCTATTTTATCTATATAGATACTAGTTATATGTATTTCACTGGAGTTATGTTTTGGTTTGGTATTCACAGGGTGTGATTTACCAAACACAGTATATGTTTCATATGAGTTTTTTTTTGTTTTGTGCATTTTATCAAGTGATTCTTTGTATTTTGTGGTCAGTGACCTTTATTAAATATTGTGATATACATTCTACTAATCTGTGGTGCGCTTGTGTGTGTTTTGTCTCTTTTATGTGATATGATCCCTAACTGCTTCAATATACCCTCTGCGAGTTACAACAGTGAAAAGACTATTCAAATTACATAATAAGCATGGTGTGGTCAGATAGAAGTGTCAGGTTAGCAATCTTAGTCAAAATTGCATAGGTATGTTTTAGGTAAATTGAGATAATTTTAATAACCAATTGGAGCTGGAAATCAATATAATGAGACATCAGTCTTTGAAAAGATTTATGTATTTTTAGAAAGTATATAAAATAGTGCAGATTGGAAAATCTTGTAAAAAATAGATGGACTCATTAATAAAGGAATTAGATAACAAATCCTTTAACTGTGTCAATCTCTTGTTAGAAAACTATACATTTGGGAAAATATCTCATTGTGATAGTCACAATTAGACAGATAGGAGATTTCTGAGCCAGAGTCACTCCGTAGAAGGAGAGTAGTCAGAGAAAGAAGCCTCCAGTAATGTGCACTCGCGAAACTGAGATGTATGTTTGTAAATGTATAATACTAAGGATAAATGGACAGGTAAAAAAACAGCTACAGAAGCAGCCCCCACGATTTGACCGTTTCTCGCCAAAAATGTTGAGATTTCGCTGAGATACCTCACGAGGTGGACCACAGCAGACAAACCATCAGATTAAGACAGCGAGGGTCCCTGCTATGTGAATCCTACCAGGTTCCAGCTGTCTGTAAGAGACGAGCAGTAAGAGATAGCCTAAATCAGTCACTCAACCTGCGCACCTCTAACAGGCGATCACGGGGGGTTTATTTAATTTTAATATTACACTATGGTAGCAGGGGGTCTCCGGAGCTGAACTAAGTTGATTCAGGTCCAGGGACACCCTACTTCCAAAGTTATAGGCCCCGTTATGGGGTGCCGGTATCCCGGCGGCCATGTTTAAATCCTCCCTCGTTACGGCCCATGTGATCTAGGGATTTAAACAAAGAGAGGGATACCAGCACCCCATAACGGGGCCTGTAACTTGGGAAGCAGGTGGTCCCCAAGACCTGAAATCAATGCGGTTCAGCGGCGGAGAACCTCTGCTACAATACTGTAATATTAAAATAAAATAAAAGCAGCTTCATTAATTTAGCGGCTAACCGTGAAGGCAATGAAGGGGTTAAGGCAGACTTCCATGTTTATTGGGGACAGAGAGGTGAGTGAAGGGGCTAATAGCCCCAGGGTGTGTGGTTAGGCCTACCAGGAAGGTTGCGGGAGGGGTTAACCCCTTCATTACCTTAGTGGTAGTAACCACTATGATAATGAAAGGGTTAACCCCTCCCACTACCAAACAGAGGCCAAACCGCCCACACTGTGGCAACTACCCCTTTCACTCTATCCCTCTATCCACAATAAACATTGCAATACCTACTACTTACGGTACCAATACACAACCCACCCCTGTACCCCCAACAACCCCCTTAACACATACAGTAATTTAATGGGCAAAATTACTATTATCGAGACATGGATAATAGTGCATTTGACCATTTAAAATAAAACCTCAGCCAGCATAAAGTAAATAAAATTTGCACTTACCCCTGCCAGGGTGAAAGCTGTCCTCATCCTCATCACCATCCTTGTGATAAAAAAAATACAATCTAATTGCACCTAACCCCATTAGCGGTTAGTAACCAGTATAGTAACTAATGGGCTAACCTACCCTCCCACGCTACCCACCCAGCAGGCCTAACCATGCACCCCAGGGACACTACCCCCACCCTCCACCCCCGCTACCCATTAATTATAAAACACATTGCAAATGCCAAGAAACCAATTGATTGGCAGAGTGGTACATTTAGCACTACAGTATGACAGTGTGACAAGGTAAAGTCAGCCACTAACAGTTGTGCCTGGGAGACATATGTCTGAGTGCTTCATCCAGCACTCATCCAGCACTCAGAGGGTTAACCCAGGAGGAATAGTTGGGTAATCAGAAGGGAGCCAACACATCTGACAACCAGCCTAAGATATAAGGAAGCCATTGCTGGTAATCAGGTAGCTGACTCAGAGCTATCCTAGACAAGCTGCAATGCAGATGGATTCACAACTATGGGCCTTATGCAGTAAGCGCCGATAAGGCTTTTTTCGGCATTTTTTGCCCTCCCGATTCAGTAAGCGCCGATAAGTGGGAATTATTGGCAACTTTTCTTCCCGATAAAAAATTATCGGTAGCCGGCTGCCGATAAGCCACTAATCGGCACTTTTTGAACTCGGTGGAATTCAGGTAGCCCCGATCAGCTTTTCGGTGCTGATCGGCACTCCAGAATGGAGAGTTTATCGGGAATCCAGCCCGCCAAGTAAAGTTGGTAACTTGGTGGAGGAGAAGCATCGGCAAGGGCGACACTTTGAAAAAATCAGGCCTTTTTCCTGTCTGTGATTGATGCCGGGGGTCTCCGGAGCTGATACCCGTACCGGAGCCCCCCGGCATGCATCCGAGGCAGGAAAAATGCATTTAAAGGCCATTTCATTACCTTAGCGGCTAACCGCTAAGGCAATGAAGGGGTTAACCCACCGTGCCAGGTTTATTGTGGGTAGCGGGTGTGGGTGAAGGGGGTATTTGGCCCTTGTTGTTTGTTTAGGGCTTGCGGGGGGGGGGTTGCGGGTGCACTTAACCCCTTCACGACCGTAGCAGTTAATACCGCTACGGTCATGAAGGGGTTAAGCCCTCCCGCTACCCACCCGCAAGCCCTAAACAACCACCATTGGGGCTAATACCCCCTTCACCCACCCCCACTACCCACAATAAAAAATAATCCCACACAGCAGCCCCACACTAAATAAATAAAAAAATCTAAATAAATAAATATCTCTATATAAATAAATATATATATATATATATATATATATATTTATATTTATTTATTTATATAGAGATATTTATTTATTTAGATTTTTTTATATATATATATATAACCCAACAACCCCTAACATACACATATATGCACATCAATGATACTATAGGCCGGCGGGGGCCCTCGGGTGTTACCCGCAGGCCTGCAGTACCAATTATGTGCCCCCCCAAATTAATGTCTAAACACATACATACTTATAAAGAAATAACCCCCCCTCCTAACACATACAGTATAGTAATGGCCACAATTACTATTATCCACAAAGGGATAATTGTGCATGTGCCCATTTTAAATATATAAACAGCAATAAATACATTAAATACATATAGCACTCACCCATGTCCAGCTGCCACGATGAAGGCCATCCTCCTCTTCATCCTGCCCATGCCCCCTCTGCTGCTGCAAAACTGACACAAGAATGAAAACATCCAATGTAATGTCCCCTAACCCCTTAATCACCATAGCGGTTAATAACCGCTACAGTCATTAAGGGGTTAATCCACCCTCACCCACCACTTGGGATGCCTACATACCCTCCCCCACTAACCCCCCACCCCGTGAGGCCTAACCACCCTCACCCACTACCCACAAGGGAGGCCTACCCACATACCGTTGGGGAACCCCCCCCCCCACCCCCAGTACCCACAATAAATGGGCATGATGAAGAGGAGGATGGCCTTCATCGTGGCAGCCGGAAATGGGTGGTGAGTACTAAATGTATTTAATGTATTCATTGTTGTTTATGTATTTCAAATACACAGTGGGTGTATGTTGTTTATTGCTATGTTTATTGGGTGCAAATGTCCCCAATAAACATGCTATTCTGCCTTAACCCCTTCATTGCCTTAGTGGCTATCCACTATGGTAATGAAGCAGCATTTATGTATTTTTAATAATATTGTGAGGAAGCTGAGGGTCCCCTGAGCTGAACCGCATTGATTTGTGGCTCAGAGACCCCCTGCTTCCTGAGTTACAGGCCCCGGTATGGGGCACCGGTGCCAGTGTCGCCGCCATATTTATAGCGGACACGGCGCGAATGGGGTGCTATAAAGATGGCGGCGACACTGCCACCTGATGACACATTCCGGGGCCTGTAACTCAGGAAGCAGGGGGTCCCTGGTCCACAAACCAACGCGGTTCAGCTCAGGGGACCCCCTGCTCACTGTACACTATTATTAAAAATACATTCATGCTGCTTCGTTATCGTAGCACATAGCCGCAAAGGTAAGGAACGAGTCTTTATTGATATGTGTGTTTTACTGATAGTGTAGATGTGCAGATGGTCTCTGGAGCTGAAGCGCTTTGGTTTTAGGTCCGGGGACCCCCTGCTTCCCGAGATACAGGCCCCTTTAGGGGGTGCCGGTATCCCTCTGCTTTGTTTGCATTCCGCGGTCTTTGATGTACGATGGCAGTATTTTCACATATTTTTGTAGAAAAAAATCTACATACTGTGACAAATTTGATGTTAAGGACCCAATTCCGGTCCATACGATTTGTCTTAGAGTTGCAAGGCCTTCTCGATGAGGCTGTTGAGTCCACAGTGATAACCAAATCAGAACATCAATTTCTAAATGTTTTATTTCCTACCATAGCGGTCTATTATCATCTTCCTAAAATACACAAGACATCAATCGATCCACCGGGTAGACCTATAATTTCCGGAATTGGGTCCTTAACATCAAATTTGTCGCAGTATTTAGATTTTTTTCTACAAAAATATGTGAAAATACTGCCATCGTACATCAAAGACACAACTGCTGTTTTAAATTTGGTCAAATCAATCAAATGACAAGATGGGTACAGATGGGCAACATTTGATGTTCAGTCCCATTATACATGTATTCCCCATGATAAAGGGATTGAGGCAATTAAGGAGACATTATTAAAAGATTTAGAACTCCACCCATTAAATTGCGATTTCATTATCGATGCCATCAGTTTTATTTTGTCACACAACTACTTTCTATTTTTGAATCAGTTCTATATTCAGTTGTGTGGCACAGCCATGGGGACACGTTTTGCCCCCAGTTATGCTAACATATACATGGGGGTATGGGAAGATAACTTTATATGGCATAATAACCCATTTGTGGAAAGGGTTATTGTATGGCAGAGATATATCGATGACGTCCTGTGTATCTGGGAGGGTGATGATGATACCCTGGAACTCTTCAAGGTCTATCTGAATAACAATAATTTCAATTTGAAATTCACTTCTGAGACGAATGCAAACCAGATAGACTTTTGAGATCTCAGTTTAGTATCCAGAACGGGTGAAAATATTAATACTAAAACCTATTTTAAAAAAGTGGACACTAACAGTTTTTTATTATCATCCAGCAACCATAAAAGATCCTGGATTGATAATATACCCCTTAGTCAGTTTATGCGTTGTAAATGCAATTGTAGTCTCCAAACTGACTTTGAAGTCCAATCGGCTTCTCTTTTTGAGAGGTTTGTTGAACAAGGGTACGACAAGGCCTTGTTGATCAGCTCTTTAAAGAGAGTTGACAATATGGAGAGGGACTCTTTATTGATTCAGAAAAAACATATAATTAATGAGGACACTGGTGATAAATTAAAAGTTCCATTTATCACAGAATATAGTTCAGTTAGCACTAGCATTCAAAAAATAATTAACAAGAATTGGAATATTTTATGCAATGATCCGATTTTGGGTCCCTCTCTCCACCAAAAACCCAGTTTTATTTACCGTAGGGCTAAGACCCTAAAACATTACCTAGCACCAAGTGACATTGGGTCCCCAATAATTACATCTTCCGAGATTCCTTGGATGCCTTGTAAACCCAACGGTAATTACTGCTGTGGGAAGTGCAAAGCTTGCAAAATGTTAAGTACAGATCGCAAAAAATTTCAATCAAACACTACTAAAGAAAATTTTATTGTCAAAGATTGCATATCCTGTAAATCAACATATGTGGTCTATCTTTTACAATGTCCCTGTGGGTATCAGTATGTTGGACGGACCAAAAGATTCTTGAGAGTTAGAATTTTAGAACACGCTAGAAACATTAAGATAGGGTTTGAACAACATAGCGTTTCTAGACACTTCAAGTCCAAACACAATTGTGACCCCTCATTATTAACATACATAGGTATCCAAATTGTACCATCAGGGAGACGTGGTGGGGACAGAGATAAAAAGTTATCCAAGCAAGAAAGTTTTTGGATTTACAAATTAAAGACTCTGTCCCCCCTGGGTTTAAATGAGGAGATTGACGTTTGGTCTTTATTTTATACTCCACCCAAGTACTCCATTGTCATAATTTTTATCACCAGTGAGTATTAAAATTTTATCTGTGTATTTAATTTCTCTTAAAACCTAATTTTTCTCTTCTGTCTATATATTGAATTGTCTATGTGTTGATTTTTAGACTTAGACCTTATCATTTCAATATTTAACATTAGGTAGCAGTAGTTTGTGTATTTATTATGTATCAGAATGTTACTAATTTTTGTCTCTTTATTTCTAGAGGAAATGCTATCGCTTTGTGACGTCTAAATAAAATTGTGACGTAGTAATGTTAAATGTTTTACGTTAACCCCTCATGTCTCCAGGTGAGGGGCCGCCTGTCTTGGGCCTGACCCACCGATGGATGGATATATGTCTCTCCAGGTGGGGGGAGTTGAGCTAATTCAGTGTGGCCAATCACGGGAGAGATGAGGGTATATGAAGCGCCCCCGGAACTTCCTCCATTATTATCCCTGAAGAAGTATTTCGATACGAAACGCGTAGGAGAGGGCGCGTTCCTGACCTTCTTTTACCCATTGAGGTATTTCCCACTAGAACAGCTGTTTTCTTTGGGACATTCGCTTGTCTGGTGAATTATCCAGCGCGGCGCGACGCGGACGGTAGAGAGACGCCACTTGATGATGTCATACGCACAAGTGGACTAACCCGGAACTGGACAGGAGAACTACCTCCTCTGAACCAACGGCAGTGATATCCCCATTGCTATGGAAAGAACTTCGACGGCGAGCTGGTCTCTTCGATCCTGGGTTCCTGCTAACAGAGGAAGGTTATTAAAGCCCATATCCGGTGTTCCTGTGCTGCTGTCCCGCCGAGTGGTAACATGTCCCTAACATGTCATGCTGTGTTATTTTAATCCTGATGTACGTGCAATACTCACCTTTGTTATATAAAATTATTTTTTAATACACTACACTATGAGGTCTTTTTGCGCTGTTTTTCTTTTGTTTTGTACTAGCTTGGAGTGCTGAGCCATCCCACCAGAACAGCGGCACCAACCTCATCCTAATCAGGTTGTCTTAAATCCCTTAAGGGTCACAATATCACCAATCACCGTTAACCATTTATGAGCGCAGATCACCCTTTTGTATCACTGGTTCCTGTGATACCAGAAGCAGGAGAGCAGACAATCGAGGGGTCTAAAATCCGCCAGCTTGGGAGATCCAGTCAACCCGATCGGAAGACCTGTGGGAAAAGTGGGGAATAGCCCCCAAAATAGTTGAGGCTACTACCAAGGCTGTGAGTATATCAGTCCATAGAACCGGGAGAAAGACACCACATCTTCATAGATTGTTGCTATAAAAGCTGTTAAAACTTCATGCGTCTCTGGACTAAATCAGGATGGGGGGCTGGGAAACATATATACACTGGTAGAAGTATGGAAAGACACGTCCAAGGAAATGCCTAAAGGTAAGTCACGTTTCCAGTATCCGTTGGCCTCACCTACACCCTGTGTCCCATGATGAGAAAATAGCAGGTCAATTCTCATGGTAAGATGTGTAGTCTGCCAATATTGCTGATAGGTAAGCAGCTTAGTAGCAAGCTGCTCGTGGTGTTGGCGTGCACCAGCTGGAAATAGATGCAAGCGGAAGAAAAACATTTGACTCGGCGGTCACAGCTCCTCACGAATAAACCAGGCGCATTGAAAAAGTAAAAAACTTTATTGAATAAAAGGAAGAACATTAGCAGGAAAAATACTCTGACGTGTTTCGTCCAAGGAAGGACTTATCAAAGTGTCTCTGGATGACTCGTGAGGAGCTGTGACCACCAGGTCCTCTGTTTTTCTTCCGATCGGAAGACTCTTTCCCATCTCGGAGCGGTCCTGGTACAAACTCCCCCAGAGACGCCCGTCCCGGATCCAAGGCCATTGGATCACTCAAGGGAGGACACCACCCACAGTATTCCCTGAGAACCTGGACACCCGTCACCCATCCGGTGGAGAGGATTCCACCACCAAACAGAAGGGGGGATCCCGTCCCACAGCGGAGAGGTCCAAACGCCGAACAACGTCGAGAGCTTCCGCTGACGACCAAGTTTGCAAACTCAGGAGATGATGAGATGGACTGTTCATATGGCAGAACCACTGCCATGGCTTTTCCCCAAGGGGACCACGATCCGTAGTTGGTCAATGCATCTCTGGAGGGGAAAACAGTGAAAGCCCTGGTGGACTCGGGATCTGGAAAAACCCTGATACTGGAGGGTCTAATTCCAAACAACCGACTATCCTATGAAGCTCCATGGAATATCGAATGTGCCATGGGGATACAGAGAAATACCGATGGCGAACATCCTCCTCTGCATCAATGATTGAGATGCTAGACTGCTAGTAGGAGTTGCTCCCTGGCTACCTGCTCCTGTTCTAATTGGCTGAGACTGGCCCCACTTTGGAACATTGTTGGCTCCTACTCTTACAGAGCCTACTTCCCTGGTTCCCGGAGAACCCCGGGGACTTGTTCCATTTTTGCCCAGATATTTTTCCCCATATTTTTCCCTGTTCAGGAAATGTGCCTCTAATCCAGCAGTGTGGTGGTTAACTGCTGGTAGTCAATTATCCAACACCACCTGTCTGATTAGCTTCTTAGAAAAGCCTGTCTTTTGAGACAGGAAGAAGATTGTTCCTGAGTCTCACAAGTTGTGAGACTGACCATGGGGACAGATGCCTTGCGCCTCTAAACCTGTATGCTGACAAAAAATGAAAAAAGGCAGCAACCCAGGAACAGAGAAGTCTTTCCCTCCATCTACAAGAAACAGATAAAACTTTCCTTTATAAGACTTTTGGTATATCTGCTCATATCAAGATATATGTTTGGGGCTGGGAGACATGCTTATATAAAGGGAGTTGTGGACTACATAGGTTTCACTAGAAATACTGCCATGTGAATAGAAGCTTTGTTTGACCCCTTGTTTGGATGATTTTCTGATGTTAAGGAAACAGGCGCAATAAAAGCCTTATTTAATTTCACCTTAACAAGTCTCCCTTGCATACCTGTGCACGTCCTCCTACAGTCCCGAAGACACGTAAACTGAGACGTGCGGAAAAAAAGATCTGGTTAAGAAAGGCTGGGACTCTTGGTAATGTTAGTCAGCCCAACAGACTGCAAGTCATGGCAGCAGATGACCAGGGTGGGTAACAGACAGATATGGGAATTTTGCCAGACCTGGCTCTCCCTGACTTCCTAGCTGGATAGTTTTCACCGCTCATCCTATTTGGAGATCATTTTTGATCAGTAATAGGGTGCATAAGGAAAAAATATTGACATATACACAGATTTATCCAAGAAGGATAGAACGAATTCCTCTCTTTGCACTCTCTATAGTGTTAGTATGTAAAGTACATATATATTTATATCGTAGGCTTTTACATCGGCGAGGACTGTTAAACGTGATTGGACACGCTTCTTCAGAAAGGAGGAGTCTTTCTGAAGTTTCTGAAGAAGCGTGTCCAATCATGCGAAACGTGTCATACGTCCTGACGTCACAGAGGGCCGAGAGCTCTAATCCAGAAACACGGCCAGTATACTGGTGCCTGAGACACCACACTTTCTAGGGGATCTGTATACCGTGTTTGAGCACGGAAACCCCTTACTTTTTGCCAATAGAGGTCCGCCGTGGCCATGAAATGAAAGTTGCTGGGAAACTATTGTGTTTTTAGGTCCGCCGTGACCTTTCATATAAAAGCTTATTATAGATATGCACACCTTGAGAGGGCTAAGACTGTTAGCACTCTATACCTTATCGGTGTATACAACATCTAAACCTAAGTGTTATTGGTCTCTTTCCTATATAGACCATAGAAATATACATGTATGCAGATATATATGTGCTTTGTGGATTACTGAATAGGTGTGATACTGTGAGCTATGATGCCACTAAAACGCTAAATCAACCTAAAGACAGAGTTCATATATGTATGTTTTATTCATAAGGATGTGCATCTAACCCAGTGGTTACGTATCACCATGATATACTGAGCAGATATAACTATTAGATTGAGCATTATACTGAGCTGACGGAGTGGCTATATATAAAAAATATACAGACACACATAATTTATGTGTTTTTCATAGTCTGAAACACAATATAGAGTCTCCCAACACCTATCGCTCTGTGAATAGGAATTTTAAACATTTTATATATTTCACACAATCACAATATATTTCTTTCCTTGATGTAATAAAATTTTATTATTTTTTGTTTTAACAGTCCTCGCCGATGTAAAAGCCTACGATATAAATATATATGTACTTTACATACTAACACTATAGAGAGTGCAAAGAGAGGAATTCTTTCTATCCTTCTTGGATAAATCTGTGTATATCTCCCTAACTTCTGTCAGAGGCAGAGGGAAGACCCAGCTCTGGTTAGACAATATGTGAAGGTGGTACGGGTCAACGATAACATAGTGAATGAACAAGGTGTAAGGGTGTTTCCACATTTCGAACTATTGTAATATGACATCCTATATCGTGTGAATAAGGTTACACAAACAGGAGGTCATTCGACAAATGTTAGTCCCTAAATGTTTGATTAAAACAGTGTTTAACCTAGCCCATACTCTCTCATGGGGTGGTCATTTGGAGAGAGATAAGACCACAGACCGCATCTTGTCGCGGTTTTACTAGCCAGGCATATATGGTAACATCATGAAACTATGTGAGACATGTCCTGAATGCCAATTTACTAGCCAAAAGGGACATAAGCCGGATCCCTTGGTTCCTCTGCCCTTGGTATCAGTCCCATTCGAGAGGATTGATGTAGATCTGGTATGACCTTTAGAACCCTCTGCGAAGGGACATAAGTTCATACTAGTGATTGTAGATTATTCCACCAGATATCCTGAGGCCTTCCCTCTGAGATCAGCCCCTGCTAAACAGGTTGCTCACAGGCTGTTAGATCTGTTCTCCCGGATAGGACTTCCCCAGGTAATGTTAACCGACTAGGGAACAAACTTCATGGCGAAGTTAATGTAGTTTGTCCTGAAGTTATTGGAGGTTAAATCCAACCGTACCTCGGTCTACCATCCTCAAACTGATGATTGGTTGAGAGGTTTAACCGCACTTTAAAAACCATGCTTAGAAAATTTGTGGACACTGATAAGTGAGCCTGGGATGAACTTCTCCCTTTCCTATTGTTTGCGGTTTGAGAAGTTTCCCAGACATCCACAGGCTCCTCCCTGTTTGAGCTCCTATATGGATGCCAACCCCGGGGTATTCTAAACCTACTGAGGGAATCCTGGGAGGAGGAGCCTTCAACCGTCCAAGAATACACTTCAGTATGTCATAGACCTTAGAAACCGCCTGGACATGATTGGTCGGTTTGCTAAGGAAAATCTTAAATCTGCTCAAGAGCGACAAGAGAGGCAGTATAACCAAAATGCCTGCATAATGGTATTCCATCCTTGGGACCAAGTGATGCTCCTATTACCGACTTCGGAGAGTAAACTCCTTGCAAAGTGGCATGGTCCATTCCAAGTTCTCCGCCGCACCGGGGAGGTGAACTATGAGATCTCTCAACCAGGGTCAAGGAAGGGTAAACAAATCAACCACGTAAACCTCCTGAAACCCTGGAAAACGATGAGATCGCTATTCACCCACCCTCGGGATGGAGAGACGAGTGGGTCTACAGCCTACGAAGGGTAGTACTTACAATGACCATCAGGTCCCTATGGGAGAGCAGTTAACAACGGAACAAAGGTCAGAACTACTGGAATTATGTGACCAGTTTCCAGATTTTTTTTCTGAGCTGCCAGGGCAGACAGATTTAGGATTGAGATGGAACCTGGGGTAAAAGTACGGTCCCGTCCCCATAGATTGCCAGGGGGCCAAAAAGACCTTGTAGAGAGGGAGCTAATAGATATGTTGGAATTGGGCGTGATCGAGGAATCCCATAGCGAATGGTGTAGCCCTATAGTGTTGGTCCCTAAACCAGATGGTAAGGTGAGGTTTTGCGTGGATCTCCGAAAGGTAAATGCTGTATCCAGATTCGATGCATACCCAATGCTTAGGGTGGATGAATTGCTTGACTCTCTTGGAAAAGCAGAGTATATCTCCACCCTAGATCTCATGAAAGGATATTGGCAGATACCTTTAGCGGAAGAATCCAAATGCAAAACTGCCTTCGCCACCCATCTCGTTTTATACCAATTCTTCACTATGTCATTTGGGTTACATGGGGCTCCAGCCACGTTCTAAAGAAAAAAGGACAAAGTGCTACGACTGTCTTTTATGACATATTGCGGTTTTCATCCCGAGATGTGGTCCAATTTTTGTGGCTGCATCTGTAGTATGAGGTGGAATGAATGAGGTTGCAGCTTTAAAGAAACGTACCAGACAAAGTGATAGTGTTATGCCAGGAATGCATATGTGATAACTAAATGGTCGAACATTTAATGTGGTCCTATGGACTGAATTTAGTTATCACATATGCATTCCTGACATAACACTACCACTTTATCTGGTACTTTTCTTGAAGCTGCAACCTCATTAGTTCCACCTCATACTAGTTGGGTGTTTTACGTACCTGTCCGTTTATCCTTAGCATTATGCATTTGCAAACATACATCTCAGACTTGCGAGTGTACTTTACTGGGGGCTATTTTTTCTGCCAACTCTCTTTCTATGGAGTGACTCTCTGGATTTATAATAACCTCTGTCTAGTATTACCTCCCCTAGTGCACCCATACGTCTGGCTAATGGAGTCTGATTGGGTGTCCCTCTTTACCAGTCCTGATAGTCACAGTTATTCTGAATGAAAACACTGCCACCCTTATCTACAGATCTAATTAAAGTGTTATGATTGTCAGAAAAAGAACGTACTGTATGGCCTTAAACTCATCCCTAGTAAGGTTTGACAGGTACTGTACATCATTTTTTTGCCCTTTAGGGAGGTTTTAATTGAGGTGTCAACTGTAAGAAAAACATTTTGATTGAAGAATTGTGAGATGGAGTTTGAAGATACTTTTGGGTCTAAAACCACAATAAAAACTATTCCTGTGCAGAGACGCATATGGAATTCACAAACTTGGTATCATACACCTTAAAGGAATGAACAAATATAAAAACTTGAGCTGTTCCCTCTAAGGTTATACTGCACATTATGTATATCTTGGCACACATGACCTTGTACCTTTAGCATTAGTAGAGCAACAAGCTTAATGCCTATAACTCACATTAGTTTTGACTGTTTAAATATAAAGAAATGCTGTGTTTTTGTGTACAAAGAAAACATTTTGTTTAAAGTTGGCAACATTTATGATCTTAATGTTGAACATTCATATTAAACTTGAAAAAGGGTTTGTATAGATACATACTGTATGCCAACATCAGTATATTTGACTTATGTTGGCAGCTGTGCTAAGGCCTCTCTAGGTGGCTGCTAAACTTATCTCCCTGAAATTTGAAGGAGAATCCATTGCATGCTGTGAGCTGGAAAGCCGTTTATGATGCTGCTGTCAGACAGTCGATGTTAAAAAACAGTGAGAGAAAGATCTCATGTAAGAATTATGATATTAATGCCAGACAAAAACTGAAGATTTTTATAATTCCTATACAGACTAAGCCAAAAGGAAAGCATTGTTTCTGTATTGTTGTGTTTGCCGTTTTGGGGACAAAAATGAACCACAATAAAAGAAAAAACTCTGTTTTCCTCATTATGTCAAAATGAGTCTATTAACATAACATACAAATCAAATTGCCTCACTGTAACCATATATATTTTATGCCCTTAGTTTTACAAGAGAGAGAATACAGCTATATGTAGCTGCTATTATTTGCTGTTGTGTACATACTGTATATAATGTTGACCTGTACATTTTTATTGATTGCTTCAACTACTTTGAAAGTACATACTGTATGATTTGAAGCATCTCACAACTTGTTCTCATTCTTCTTTTTGATACAGTAGTTACTTTTCTGTAGATGGTAATTTGTATGCAAGTATTTCGTGGGTCACCCTGGTCCCCTGTTTGTCCCCTTACCTTTACATAGGTAGTGGAATCTGGGGAGAGTGCGAGGGGGGAGGGGGTGTAGTAAAAAGCGCAAGCGGTGGCCATTAGGAGTATAGCACAGCAGGGGAACTATAAGTCCCAGCAGCCCCAGGGGATGCAGACCACATGTTGCAGGCAGCCAATAGGGCTGAGAGATGCAGGGCAGTTAAATAATTCTGACAGCTGGAGTTCTGATAGTTAGAGGGACTGGCAGTTAGTGTGACTGGCAGTTGGAGCCAAGACAAAAAAATGGAAGGTAGGGTCTGGGTGCACCCAGATCAGGCCAGATTAACCCTTCAGATCCAAGATAGGCTCCACACACCTAATCAGATTGTGGCTGCTACAGGGAAACCCTTAGCTAGGTACATTTCCCTTTTAGCTGTAAACAGATAGTGTATAGTGCCATTTGAATATGCTGTGCGGCGATTTGTGGACTGTGGTCTGTAGTCAGACCACCACGATACTATCATAGACTATCAAAGGTGAGACTCTCCTACCGGAGTTCACCCCACGCAGAGGCAGAGGCTTTGCTGACATCAACGTCGCTGGATCCGTGGATCCCTTTTGCTTTTAAGCTATATGTGGGTGATGGAGCACCTAGGCAGGTACTGTGAGGACTCTCGGGCTGCGCAGACATACGCATGTCCCCGCGCAGGTCCCGCATGCCCGCACTTACCTGAGACCCGCTCCAACGCCCGCTGTCGGCCCCCCGCAAGGTCGGGTTCCCTTACGTGCTTTCTCGTGCATGCGCAGGGTGCTTCCCGCGGGAGCAGCGCCCCCCGCTGGTACGGTGCACAGGCGCAAACCCCGCATCGCGGAATAGAGGTCTGGCTGCATCCTGCATCATCAGCACGCGACGCACGCGTGTGACACGCGCATGATGCACCCGAGCTATGGGTCAAGAAGAGCTCATTAGCTCCATCCTCTTCAGCTGCCTTGCCCATCCAGCCTATCACTGGACTCTGGGGAGGTCACGCCTCCGCTTCACCCCCTGTGGGATTGGTCAGTGCCTGCTATTTATGCTCAGCTGTGCCACTGGCACACATGACTCACGTTACCCTGTTGTTTGCCTCTGCTTATCCTGCCTTGTTCCCATCCTGTTGCCTTGTTTCTAGTTCTCATCTCCCGTGTACTGACCCAGCTTGCCCATGGACCCTTTGCTCTCTGGAATACAGATCTCGGCTTCACCTGACGCTCTGCACATCTCCTACCCTGACCCTGGCATTGAACTTTGATGATCCGCTCCTCTCCAGCCCTGACCTTGGCAATAGTACCTTCCACGCTCTGGACCTCTCCTGCATCGGACCCGGAAAGTATACGTTTACTCTGATCTCTAATATCCTAGACTCGGCCAGCAAGACCATTCTACATTCCGAACAGGTTCCTCTTATCTGTGGCTTTTTTTTGCCTATTCCCAACTCAGCACAGGGGTCTCGTATATTTTGTGGTGAGCACAGTGTAACAGGTACCTCACAATGTGCACCAACTATAACACTTTGATTTACTGTGGGCAACGCTGTCTCACACATTGGGTGGGTTGGCTCTTGTGGACACCTGGGAGGTTGGGTGCCATGGGCTCCCCAGTACTTTTGAGAAATCCCCTCAGGGGTGGACACTACGGTCGGAGTGCACAGTGGGGCTACAGCCGTGCAAGGCCTATATTGTATGGTGATTAGTGATATACCTAATTTTACCTGTGTTCAGTAAACTGTTATTAAATACAAGTGTGTGATTTTATTGCATTGTGTACTGTAAAGGGGTGTCAGGATCTCTCACAGGTGGAGGGACTGTCACCAAATGGATCAGGTACACACCAGGCTCCCAGCAGCAGATGTTAAGGCCTCCTGTGAGCCAAAGGTCAAGCACCACACACTCTGTAGCCACAACATTACCGATACGGGGGGGTGGGGGGATAGCACTACACAAACATGTCTGATTATATATAAACAGTATCGAGTTACACAGATTGAGAAACGTTATTTCTCTCCCATATCTATATATCTACTGATACACCTACCCTGGACAAGGGGCAGCTAAAGTTGAGTATATAGTATACTCATCCAATTGTAAATATATGCATGCATGAACAATCTACTAATAGAGAGACCCACAATCAGAAAAATACACTGACAGGATACACTTACAGTATTTTGCACTGATTGGTATAAATATACAGTCTGGACACATGGGCATTATAGGATTCACAGAAATATGACCGACAATCGTATTTATACAGTATACAGTCACTGTTGTATGCACCAAAGCATCGAGGTGAGCACAACATTATCACATTCACAGCATTGTATATTGATAAATATATTTTCTTGTTTTTTTCCACATATTCACTGGATTTATATTTGAGCACTATCTGGAGTTGCAGCTCCAAGGAGGACTTTTTTCTTCATACAAGTATCAAGAGGGATTTATGGACAGTTCCAAATTTGTCTAGGATGCAGGACCCTTGGCCAGTTACACAAAACTGGTTTTGTTAATAACATATGTACTGAACACATATTGTTCTAGACTTAGGTTGAAGAGCACTACAAGTTGTGTTACATTCCCACTTTGTATGCATATATGTCTGATTGTATATAACAGTATCGAGTTACACAAATTGAGAAACTTCATTACTCTGACTTTGTACCTCTGCTTTGAATTTTTACAATATACATACATGATTGTGCCTATTATTCTGTTTCTATGTTTAGAATAACATTATAGGCCGGGATCTTTTTATTCAGATCACAAAAGTCTATTGCTCCAGTCGTGTGATTGCTGTTACCACTTAAATGTTTTCTATATTATACTATCATTCCAATGATGTTTTCATTCCAATAACACATAATGTATGCACTCATATATTGTATACGGTATGTGATTTTTGATGCATTTTTTTTTTCTCGATGTAGTGTTTTTTAAATGTGTTACACCTTAAAAGTGGGAACATATGTCAGTCGATGTAGAGGAGTGAACATCTACAGATGTAGTAAACATGATTACACCAGTTATCACATGGTAGGCAGTAAACTACTGTACGTGTTACGGTTAGCAAATTGTGCAATTTCTCAACTTGTTGCTCCATTAAATTGAACTGCAAATCACCTTGTATAACTTGTGACTGAACAATAAGAAATGGCATAATAACAAGTGCAATAAAGTCAGCTACAATGTAAGTCTGATGTAAGGGCATCACTAAATTCAGTATCAGAAAATAGAGGAAGCACTGCTTAATCTGAGGTCAATGTTCCAAAAGATATATCTGGGGTTACTTTTAGTGAGGGAATATTGAACAGGGTAATCCGTCAAAGTCATTAAAGCCCAGAAGCTACAGTATGCCCGATGCTCGTATGTAGAAAAAACGTTAAGTTTGTCTCTCATAATTTTGACAAGGTTTTCATGATAAATTAGTTACCTGACTTTTAAGCTTTGAAAGCAAATCTTGTGCAGTTTCAGAGGTGAGTATTTGGTTTAGTCAGGGCTCGACAAATGAAAAAAAGAGCCACTCACCCCCCAAATAAAGCCACTCGCCCCCTCTCTAATCCCCCTCACTTTACCTGCTGGCAAGACTTACTGGCAAGACTAACCGGCAGCATGGTACGGCGCCGCATGGTACTGTTTAGTTTAGGTTAAATGTGTTTATTTAATATGTAATAGTTAGTCTATTATTATTCTCTTTTTTATTTTTTATTTTGTTTGATTTATTTTTAAGTCCTTTTTTCTTTCATGTCTAATTTTTTTTTATATATATATTTCTTAGTAGAAGTTGAATGTGTATTTCTTTAGGATCGCATACCACCTGTGTCATTTATATCTTTCTTTGTTTAGTAGGATGTTAGTATAATAAGGTTGGAGTTATGACTGTATTTATGTACAGACTCATCTCATTTGTAAAGGCTGTGATCCTATTTAAGATACTCTTGTACACTTTGAACTATACCTGTACCAGAGGGGTGTGCAATTTCTTGTGGTTGTTTATTTATTATTTTGTTTTTTTATTTTTATTTTTAAATTGTATCCTTTTTGTATCAGTTTGATATGGTAGCCAGACCTCCCGGCTGTACCCCTTTATTATCATTTTTTCTCCATAGGATTGTATTGCTACTGTGTATCCTTGTATAGAAACAACTGTATATTGTTTATATGTATCAACTTTGGGGCTCACAGTCTATGATTGGTCTTATGATCTGTAGGTATCTGTCACCTATTCGCATAGGTATGCAGGGGTGTGAAACTCCAGCTCTAATTAACATCTAGTATTCATCAGCTGTTGTGATGATGTAGCCTGGAGGGAGGCGCTACACACCTGTGCGCAGGGAAGCAGGGTTATAAATAACAATGTCTGGCTGCCTAAAATCACTCTTTGATAAAGTCCCCAAGGGACGAAACGCGTCAGAGGATTTTTCCTTATGTCTTTTTAATCCTGGCTTACATGCCGTAATAAAGTTTTTTCTATTGCACCTTGCCTCCTGCCTGACCCTGTTTTGCAGTGCTCATGGTCCCATGACTTTCACTCTGATAAATTAGTTACCTGACTTTTAAGCTTTGAAAGCAACTTTTGTGCAGTTTCAGAGGTGAGTATTTGGTTACAGTCAGGGCTCGACAAATTAAAAAAAGAGCCACTCGCCCCCCAATAAAGCCACTCGCCCCCTCTCTAATCCCCCTCACTTCACCTGCTGGCAAGACTGACTGGCAAGACTTACCGGCAGCATGGTACGGCGCCGTGGTAACTTCAACGTGGTAACTTCAACTCTTGGCATTCTCCTGAAACTTCAAGGAAAATGGCCATGCAGCGTCAAATGACACCACATTGCCGTAACAATGGGACACTATGTGGCATCTCGACATCCCATAAAAAAAGGAATGAAGATGGGGCACACGGATTTCCAAAATAAAGAGATTTATTAAAGCATACACAACGTTTCGACCCTAAGGTCTTTGTCAAGTGCAAAAGTGGCTTAATGAACAGAACACCAATGAATCTTTAAATAACACCCATAATTACCCACAGTGCTTCCTGTTCTAATTGTTCAGCTTAAACACATGTGGAACTGCCTACTCATCATCCATTGACATAATTAAGGCTCCACCTCCCTTCCCTTCATAATTATACATGCAGCAATAAAAGTCATATCATCAATGAGTCACCTACTGTAACCCTAATACTCTGTCATTTTAGTTTCTGGCAAGCATTGCATATTATTAAGTGTTCCCATATATTCATATGGACCGCAAAACTTCATCCGGCTAGCATCTATGCTATCGACGCTTCATTGACGTCATCAGTCGATGGCCCCTCCTCCTTGTATCCTGTAACCCTCGGCAATGAAACCACCGTCCGTGGTCTTGCCTCCTGGGTAATGTCGCTCTGTTGACATCATCAATCGGCGAATCCAATGTCTCCTTGTAACCCTTAGCAACGAAACCACCATCCGTGGTTTTGCCTCCTGGGTAATGTCGCTCTGTTGATGTCATCAATCGGCAAATCCAACTCCTCCATGTCGCATAGCAACTGGCAAACAGCCATTGAGTGCCTCTCTTGCTTGTTGTTGCTCCGATGTCATCATGGGATGGTTGCTCCTCCTCATGTTTAACCCCTTAATGGCGGGTTGTGTGTAGCTTGTAACTAATGCCATGACCAGATAAGCTTGCAATAGGGATGTGATGGTGACTATTTGTTCGAGGTTCATGCATGAAAAAGAGGGGGGAGAAATGTGTAAGCACAACAATAAAACAGAAAAATACCCCAGATATGAAAACCATAGTGATCAGTGCAAATATAAAAATTAAAAATGGAGGTATGATTGTCCAAAGGTAATTTACTAGATATTAAGCATAAAAGGAGAACAGGAGCAAACAGTAGTAAAATAATTATCTCTCTTCAATGAAACTATTTAAGGATAAATAATCATTGAGCCCATATGGATGAACTGTATTCAATGTATACGTCCAATAAGCCTCTCGTTGTAGCAGTATGGTATCCTTTTTTTCCCCCTCTTGCTATCTTAACATGTTCTATTCCCATAATTCACAAAGAAGATGTAGTATGGTTAAAATCTGCACAATGTTTTATGAGAACAGTGTCCTCTACATGTAATCCGATCTTCATCTTATGCTCTATAAAACACGTTTTTAACATTCTTGTGCTTTTCCCCACATGACGCAGTCCGCAGGGACATTTGATCATATATATGATATTACATGTGGTGCATAAAATGCGATCCTTAATTATATATTTTTTCCCACTACGAGTGTGGTAAAATGTATCCCCCAAGATCAGGCTATTACATACACTGCAATTGTGACATTTGTAACAGCCAGCTTTGGGTTGTGCCATGAAATGTGGTGTTTTATAGTGCATCGGATTATCTGCCTTTATGAGAACCTCGTTAATGTTCTCTCCCCTTTTGTAAGCAAAACGGGGGAATTCCTTACAAACATTGTTTAGACTCTCATCAGTCTGCAAAATTCTCCAGTGTTTTTTGATGATATTCTTATCAAAACCACTGGCAGTTGTAAATTTGCTCACAAATGTCATCCTAGGTTGTTCTGATGAAATCAATGTTTCTCTTGGTGTAGTGTTGAATGCATCAGCAACATCTGCTCTTGTATGCCCACATTGAGAAAACCTCTCTTCAATATCCAAAAGAGTTTCTTTTAATTTATAATCTCTATCTATGATACGAGTGGCTCTGATTTTTTGGGAGAATGGTAACATGTGTTTAAGACGTTTGGGGTGAAAGCTAGTACCGTGTAGAGTGGAGTTCCTGTCAGTGGGTTTTCTGTATAAATCAGTGTGTAAAACCACACTATCAATGGTCAGTAATACAGTACATCCAAATAAGAAATTTGGTGATCGCTCCAGCTATTAGTGAAGCATATGGTAGTATCTAATCCTTCAAGATAATCAAAGAATCTTATCAATTCATCTGAGGTACTGCTCCAAAGAAAAACAAATCATCTATATATCTGCAATAAAATAGTATGTTATCAAAAAATTTAGTAGGATAGATATTTTTCTCCTCAAAATCACACATATAAAGATTTGCGTATGATGGTGCCATACTGCTACCCATCGTAGTCCCTGCTGTCTGCAAATAAAAACTATTCTCAAATTTAAAATATTTTTTATAAAGAATAACATGTAGAAGCAGCATTAAATAATCTATTGGTGGGTCAGCTTTGTGTGAAGATGTGAGATTGTGACGGATGACATTGAGACCCTCCTCATGTGAAATAACTGTATATAAATTGGAAACATCCATTGAAACATTATGATTGAAGTTCCTACAATAGGGACTGATCTAACCTTTGTAAGAAAATCAAATGTGTCACGAATATATGACCTACTCTTTGTGACCATTGGCTGTAAGAAAGTATCAAGATATATTGATAATGTCTGACTAATGGAACAAGTAGCAGAGATTATGGGTCTCCAGGGGGATTTAACAAACCCTTATGGATTTTTGGTAAAAGGTATCATACCGGCCTTCTCGGACTTTTCATAGTGAGAAAATTGACCGTATCCTCATTAATCCAAAGGTTATTCTGTCCCAATTGTAGGATCCCCTTAATCTCTGTTTAATATCTTAGTGTTGGATCATAGTCCAATTTCACATAACAATCTTGATTAGATAATTGTCTCATGGCTTCAATTTTATATTGACTGTAATCTTGTATAACTAGAACCCCACCCTTATCTGCTCTTTTGAAGATGACTTCTGTATTATCTCTTAATTTTTGAAGAACAGTTTTCTCTGCAAGTGAAAGATTCAAATGGGATCAATGTTTCTTCTGAAAATAACTTCTAATATAATTTTTCACTAAACGCATAAATACATTTACTCCAGCATTTTTAAATGGCGCTATGAATCTAGACTTCAATTTACAGGGATTAGCTTTAACTAATTTTGTTTGTTGCTCCTGTTGCTGATTAAGATCAATAGGTTTGCTTTGAACAAAGGATTTGAGATTGAGGTTTCGTTCAAATTTAAAAAGTTCAACCTCCAATTCAAAAGGATCAGGTCTTGTTGTTAAGACAAAAGAGGGACATTTTGCCAAAACAGAGATCTCCATGTCTGTAAATTGGTAACTTGAAAGATTCACAATAAGGTTATGCTTACTTAATTTATTCTCGGGCGTAACACCGGTGGTGTCCGCGGTAGTTCTGCCCCCCCCCCCCTCCTGATTTTTTGTCTTTTTTCTTTTTTAAAGACTGTCCTCTCCCTCTGTCTAAAAAAGAGGTTGATGTCCCCGGGGTTTGTGAATGTCCATATTCAGTAGATGAACCTGTATCAGAATCATTTGTCTACACTGTGGGTTTTTTTGTCGCAGTGCGTGATTTGTTCAGAAAATTAGGGCGTCTTTCTATCTTACACCAATTATAAACAGTGTTATATCTGTATTCTGTTATTACTTTTTAAATTTTTTGTTTTTTGAAATGAATCAAATCATCTTTGAATTTCTGAAGTTTTGCTTTAAGTTCGTCTAAGGATTTGACAGTGATCTCACTCTGGTGTGTTTGTTCTATGATAATTTCTGTTTTCAAAATATCATGTCTAACAATTTTTAATTGTCTGCCAACCTCTTCTATAACTAGAAGGATTAGATCTAAGGAAGCTCGATTTAGAATTTTACACCAATCATCACAGAAAGTTTTATATTCTCTTCCTTTTGTAGGTCTATTTTTTATTCGAAAACCTCTTGGAATTAACTTTTGTTTAAAGTACTCAGATAACGTATTACCATGAGAATATAATTCAATCTCTTTGTTCTTAAGCCTTTCTAGCTCCCTAATGTGATCTGTAGGCCTGTCAGTCCCAAAAGCCTCCTCTGGTGTAGACTTAAAAAATATTTTATTAATTTCGTCGTCATCAAAAATTTTGATTTCAGCACAATTCGTAAGACCAAAGGACAGATTAATAAGACCTTCCATATATAAAAAACAAATAAGTCACTGTGCGCACTATAGCCAAAATATCCAAAAGGATCAAGCACTGAAGTAAATGCAAATGTCCAGACAATGTCAGCAAAGTATATAACTGATTACTGACTAAAGAGATGATAAAGAGATCAGTCAGTCTAAATAGAATGCTATCAAAGCATAATAACGGATGCTAGCACTTAAAACAGCAATAAAGTGATATAACAAAGAGTAAATGCTGCACACCACAATATGATAAAGAGTGATACAATTACCGATGCTCCCATCAATGTACGATCGGCTGCATCCAATCCACGGCATACAAAAAGGAATGAAGATGGGGCACACGGATTTCCAAAAAAAAGAGATTTACTAAAGCATACACAACATTTCGACCCTAAGGTCTTTGTCAAGTGCAAAAAGTGGCTTAATGAACAGAACACCAATGAATCTTTAAATAACACCCATAATTACCCACAGTGCTTCCTGTTCTAATTGTTCAGCTTAAACACATGTGGAACTGCCTACTCATCATCCATTGACATAATTAAGGCTCCACCTCCCTTCCCTTCATAATTATACATGCAGCAATAAAAGTCATATCATCAATGAGTCACCTAACCCTAATACTCCGTAATTTTAGCTTCTGGCAAGCATTGCATAATATTAAGTGTTCCCGTATATTCATATTGACCGCAAAAACTTCATCTGGCTAGCATCTATGCTATCTACGCTCCGTTGACGTCATCAGTCGATGGCCCCTCCTCCTTGTATCCTTTAACCCTCGGCAACGAAACCACCGTCTGTAGTCTTGCCTCCTGGGTAATGTCGCTCTGTTGACATCATCAATCGGCGAATCCAACTCCTCCTTGTAACCCTTAGCAAAGAAACCACCGTCCGTGGTCTTGCCTCCTGGGTAAAGTCGCTCCGTTGATGTCATCAATCGGTGAATCCAACTCCTCCTTGTCGCTTAGCAACTGGCAAACAGCCATTGAGTGCCTCTCTTGCTTGTTGTTGCTCCGATGTCATCGTGAGATGGTTGCTCCTTCTCATGTTTAACCCCTTAATGGCGGGTTGTGTGTAGCTTGTATTTGCGTCAATATACAGGAGTAAATCCAAGAAGTGAATATGATTAATGTGGTGCTCAAAAGTGAATTTAATATTATACGTGTTGTTATTAAGATAATTGAAAAAAGAAAAAAGTGAATTTTCGTCTCCCCTCCAAATGAAAATCAAATCGTCAATATATCGCCGGTAAAAGACGATATTATGACGATATGAATTGTTACTGTGATAAATAAAACGTGACTCCCATAAACCCATAAATAAATTAGCATACGATGGTGCGAAGCTTGTGCCCATTGCGGTACCCAAATTTTGTAAATAAAAAAGTGAATCAAATAAGAAATAATTATGTGTTAATAAAAAGGATATTGATTGTAGTAGAAAATTGCAATGTGAAATAGATAAAGTGGATTGATCAAGAAAGTGCTCAATGGCTTCTAAGCCATGTTTGTGTTCGATAAAAGAATACAGGGAGGTCACATCCATGGTGACCCACCTGTATTCATGTGACCATAATAACTCCTGTATACTGACGAGGAAGTCTGTGGTATCCCTGATAAAGGATGGTAGTTTGAACACCAGGGGTTGTAAGAACCTGTCCACATACCGCGATAACCCATCTCCCAAAGATCCAATACTCGCAATAATGGGTCGACCAGGAGGGTCCACCAGCGATTTATGGATCTTTGGGAGATGGTGGAATACCGGAATCATGGGATGTGGACAGGAAAGGAAAAGAAACTCTTTTTTGTTAATAACATTTAGAATTTGACCCGTCTCTAGCAATTCTAATAACTCAAGACGGTACTCAGATGTAGGATCACCCTTTAGATTATGATAGGTGTTTCTATCTCTCAATTGTCTGATGGCTTCAGCATGATATTGAGATTTGGACAATATAACTAATGCCCCTCCCTTATCCGCATTCTTAAGAACTATGTTATGTTCATTTTTGATACATTCAATTTGTTGAACTTCTGTGTAAGACAAATTTCCAGATTTAACAAAAGAGCTAGAAAAACCTTTGGACAATATACGTAAATCCCGTTCAACCAGTTGTTCAAAAAGATTGATGGAAGGCCCCCTATTGAAGTTCGGGCCAAACAATGATTTGGGACGATATCCTGAGTCCTCACGGCCAAAAGATGGCTGACTATATGTAGTGAGGGGTTCTCCTTGCTGTTCTAATAAGGAGTCCATATCAGAAAGTGTGCAATTCTCCTTAAAGTTCAAAACTGGGACATCATTAGTAATAGATAAATCAACTGGTTGTTCAGGATCCTCCAAAGGTTCTAATACATCAAATCTGTTTCTAGTTGACATCATTTTATTCAAGGACAATTTCCTAGTAAATTTTTGTAGGTCTATGACCGTCTGGAATAACTGGAAATTCTGGCTAGGAGCAAACCCCAATCCTTTATTCAGAACTGATAGTTGTTCTAATGTTAAGTCTACCCCTGACAGATTGATGATATTATCGGTGGGCTCTAGTCGTATTTCTTTCGTTTGGACCTTCCTCTGCCCCTCTCGTTTTCTTTTGGATCTGCGCGTTCTCCCCGGCTTTTGGCCCCCATGTCTAAAAAAGCCGACGATGGTTGCCCAGATCCCTTAGAGTTTTTGTGTTGAGTAAATGAGGTGGTGGCATTGTCAGAATATTTGGAGGTCCCTCGGTCTCTAGAGTGATCCCGTGATCTGTCAAAAGAGAATGAATGAGCTCTTGAATCTGGGTCTGAGAAATCAGATTCAAAGCTAGATGTTTCTACCCGTGTGTTTTTTAAAATAGATTTATTTGGTAGATTTTCTGTTCTTCTTTTTGGATATTTTTTAGATTTGGGAGTACTAGAGCCAGTAAATTCCCTCACCATAGTAGGTTTTTGCCAACAGTAAACTTGGTTTTTGACATAATCAACGCGATCCCTTTCGAATTTTAAATGTTTTTTATCGCTGATTAAGTCTTCAACTATTTCTACATTGGAAGACAATGTTTTGTTATTTTTGATGAATTGTTCCCTCTTGCTAAATGGCTGTAATTTTGACCTGAGATTATTAATTTCCACCATTAGGCTTGATTTTTCATTCATTTTTTGTTGAATAATTAAATTCATCAGTTTTACAGAGCATGTATTTAGGATATCAATCCAATCTTGTTCAAACTGATTGCTCGTAAAGCGAAATGATGGAACTTTTTTTAATTCTCAGGCCCCTAGGGATACGATTACATCTTATATAATTCTCCAGTGAGGTGATATCCCACCAGAGTCTAATATTCTCAACCAACAGTTTTTCAAGTTTGACAAAATGATGAGTCAAATCAGAGGGTTCATCACAAATCACATCGGAAGTCCCATCAAATAAATGTGTGGCTTTTCTTAATCTTTTAGTATCATCCCCACAGGTAAACACATATGTATTGTCCACTGGATTCAATCCTGTATTTTCCTCCCCACTAGACTCTTCCATGTTGTGCAAAGGAAAATGTATTGTGTTTATAAAGAACAGTCCTTTTTAATCATAAAATAGAACAAATGGCAGAGTTCCTTGTAAAAAGGCATCCAAGGTGTTTGAATATATGAGAAAATATATAACCCATATATTAGACCTTCCAAGCAGGTAATTGAAGAAATAAAGCAATGTCATGTATAAACATACACACTCTGAGCCACCAGAACAAGAGAACAGTCTATAAAGTGAGGGGAGTAAACCCCATAGTGTTCGGTGCTCTTAGAAGTGTGTGCTGGATATGGGTCAATTAGTACACTTGGATGCTATGATGAATAGAAATGGAAAAGCGATCCCACTGCAATAAGCATATGAAGCGTTCATGCGTATAAATGAGGCAACAATAATGCAAACTTGAAATACCTAGGGGGGGGGCCCGTTGTGCAGGGGCTGGTATGGAGACTGGATGAGAAGCCCTTTAGGAACTCCCCTCCTGTACTCACGGATAAACCAACCGGTCTCTGCTGCCCTTGCCCGCCTGGTGTCTTCACTGCTCCCTCGGTGAACTCCCGGTGTTTGCTTCACATGTGCAGCGCTTCAGAATGATGTCATCGCCATCGTGGACCTGGTTGCTCCGGGAGGGTTTCCCACGACGCGTCACGTATCCCAGCAAGCCCAGCGACTGCAAGGGGAGGAGGTATCGTGACGTACATCCCATAGTGCAGGGGATCCTTGGCGTGCCCCGGCCGTAGAAGTAAAGTAGCAAAATAAATGGAATATTGGCGGTCACTGCGCAAATAGGAACTCGGCCATAGATGAAGATAAAATCAACTTTTATTCAAACGTGGTGCTGGACATCACAAAGATTCACATCCTCTTTGCACAATGTCCTCATGGGGGCATCCAAAACTTTTCTTTTTCAGCTATAGAACATATACCCTGCCATCCCAGAGGTGGTAATAGGGAAAATACTTTAAACAAACAAGAGATGTATTGGATATACACTCTCAACACTATATATCCACACGGCATTGACCATGAGTGGGAGCTTAAACACTTCTTGCATGGTTGAATGCCAGGGGAGTCTTGAGAGTGTGTCTCCATGCATCTCAATATACTTTTTCATTTATTAATTTCAGTTTATGGAAGATTATTATATTCAGTGCTTTGTTGTCATAAATATAAATAGCTTTGATATTGTCTCTATGTGATTCATATTTCAATGTGATGTATATCTCACTAATTATCAATGTTGGGATATTATTTTACTGACTCTTTAACATAATTTTGATATTACATTTGTTTATATTTTCTTAATGTATAACTAACATTTATTATGTCTCAATATGTAATATATATATTTTTCCCTCAATAACTCTCACCATGTTTTCTAAGTGCAATTGATTATGAATATATTTTTTTATATTTGGGATGCTGCACATTACTTGAACTTGTTTTTAATATTTTATTAACCATTTGTTAATTGTTTTTCGTTATCACTTGTTTTTTTGTATGTCTTTGTGCATTCACAATATACCTTTGCAGACAAGGTTCTTCTCCACATAAGGCCTTAATTATAATCAGTGATTCATTAATTGTTCTCAACTGAGTCAATTTAGTATTCAGCCAATGATGGAGGGAGACCTGCCTACTTAAGGTTCTTGTGAACAGATTCATTGTACTCTTTGATAAAGTTCCTAACGGAACGAAATGCGTCAGAGGATGTGAATCTTTGTGATGTCCAGCACCACGTTTTAATAAAAGTTGATTTTATCTTCATCTATGGCCGAGTTCCTATTTGCGCAGTGACCGCCAACATTTCCTTTATTTTGCTACTTTACTTCTACGGCCGGGGCACGCCAAGGATCCCCTGCACTACGGGACGTACGTCACGATACCTCCTCCCCTTGCAGTCGCGGGGCTTGCTGGGATACGTGACGCGTCGTGGGAAACCCTCCCGGAGCAACCAGGTCGGCGATGGCGATGACATCATTCTGAAGCGCTGCACATGTGAAGCAAACACCGGGAGTTAACTGAGGGAGCAGTGAAGACACCAGGCGGGCAAGGGCAGCAGAGACCGGTTGGTTTATCCGTGAGTACAGGAGGGGAGTTCCTAAAGGGCTTCTCATCCAGTCTCCATACCAGCCCCTGCACAACGGGCCCCACCCTAGGTATTTCAAGTCTGCATTATTGTTGCCTCATTTATACGCATGAAAGCTTCATATGCTTATTGCAGTGGGATCGCTTTTCCATTTCTATTCATCATAGCATCCAAGTGTACTAATTGACCCATATCCAGCACACACTTCTAAGAGCACCGAACACTATGGGGTTTACTCCCCTCACTTTATACACTGGAGCATATAGGAAATATAAGACGTAAGTTAGACACACACAGTGTTCCAAAACATTTTAATCTTTTTCACTCATCTAATCCAAAGGATATAACCATTAAAGGTATTGAACATGTCCCCCTGAATTGGAGAGGTGGTGACCGTACAAAAGAATTAATAAAGAGAGAAACAATCTGGATTCACCGTTTAAAAACGTTAAGTCCGGCAGGCCTTAATGCAGATATAGAGATCGGTGTTTTTAAATAGTTAATTGATCTAATATTATATATACTGTGTGTTTCAACTTTCCTTGTTTTTAATGATTTATTAATGGTTTTTAGTTATTTCCAGTGTTTATTATATAGAACATCATACTTGATCCCTCTTATGAACTCTGAGGGTGATATATATATATATATATATAACAAAGACACAAAAATGAATACCGCATCACTTCCAAAAAATTAATGCAAAGTCTAAATAACCTACTTAAATCAGGAAAAATATACCTGAAATAGTTATAACAGATAGAAAAAATAAACTGTAGGTGGTGCTTGAGGAAAAGTTAAATATGGGAACACAAAAGAAAAAGATACCTCTGAAATAGCACTCAGACAAATAATTGCAAAAATATAAAGGGTACTTTAATTAAATTCAAAAGATAACAGAAAAACAAACAGCTAACCAATGAACCCGCCTGACTATAATAGATTAGTGGACAAAAGAAAATAACAAAAGTTAATGTATACAAAACCCAATAAAAATAAAAGAAAAGTTGATGCCCCAAAGAATGGACCTAACTCACTGAAGGAAAAAGTAATTTCCTGCAGTGAAATAAATCAGACCGGCCGGTCCCAAGGAATATTGCTAACTGAAGGACATCATACAAAAAGGTCAAAGATACAAACTAACAAAAGCATACAATCAAAGAAAACCATGGTGCTGAATTGATGACAGTTGAAGTGTTAAAAAAACACTATAGTAAGCTGGTTGCAGTACAGATGAGATTAATAAAAAAGCATACATATACAAAACTTCATTTAGTAACCCAAATACATAAAAATACAAATAAGATGGGGAAACAAATGAGAGGTAAATAATCTGAGATACTCAGCTCCTGGAAAACTGAAGTACTGCAACCATCAAACAGCACAGCAAAGTCCACTATTAATGTCCAAGGATATAGGACATAAATGAAGGTTCAAAATGGAACATAGGCAGGCAGGGTCAGCAGCAGCAGAAATTAAAATTAGCCCACTGAATGTGGGCTAATTTTAATTTCTGCTGCTGCTGACCCTGCCTGCCTATGTTCTATTTTGTATTTTTATGTATTTGTATTTGTATTTTTATGTATTTGGGTTACTAAATGAAGTTTTGTATATGTATGCTTTTTTATTAATCTCATCTGTACTGCAACCAGCTTACTATAGTGTTTTTTTAACACTTCAACTGTCATCAATTCAGCACCATGGTTTTCTTTGATTGTATGCTTTTGTTAGTTTGTATCTTTGACCTTTTTGTATGATGTCCTTCAGTTAGCAATATTCCTTGGGACCGGCCGGTCTGATTTATTTCACTGCAGGAAATTACTTTTTCCTTCAGTGAGTTAGGTCCATTCTTTGGGGCATCAACTTTTCTTTTATTTTTATTGGGTTTTGTATACATTAACTTTTGTTATTTTCTTTTGTCCACTAATCTATTATAGTCAGGCGGGTTCATTGGTTAGCTGTTTGTTTTTCTGTTATCTTTTGAATTTAATTAAAGTACCCTTTATATTTTTGCAATTATTTGTCTGAGTGCTATTTCAGAGGTATCTTTTTCTTTTGTGTTCCCATATATATATATATATATATATATATATATATATATATATATATATATATATATGTATATATATATATATCTATATATATATATATATATATATATATATATATATAGATATATATATATATGTATATGTATTTCTTATTAGCCTATTATATATAAATGTTTTTTTATACATGTTTTTTTATACATTATTTTTTATATTTTTTTATGTGTATTTTATATATATATTATATATATATATATATATATATATATATATATATATATATATAGATATTTATATGTAGTGTATTCATGTATGTTTATCATTGGAGTTATGTATAGGCATGCAATTATAAACGCTATACTAATTCTGTATTTTTTTTGCTCTCTTTTGCTCCCCCTTTTTCTCCTGCATCATCCTCTTCCGTTTCATTCCCTTTATATGTGTTTTTCTGAGTGTTATACATTGAATATTAGCTCAGATATAGTTACCCCCAGTATATAGCTATCAGTCATTAGGATTTATTATAACCAGTTTATATATAATTATTAGTTAGCTTTTTTATGTATTAGTTAGTATTAGATAGAATTTGTATGTACTTTTATGTATTTTTTATGTATTTTTGGTTAAACTATTTTAATATTATGTCATTAAAGATATTGTGTTATGTATTATATTACCAGACTAGAACGAAATCGTAGTCCCGCCCATTAGCCAATCACAAGTGTCTATTCCAACCAATAGGAAGTGGTGAATTATCCCTTTATCCAATCAGAACCTTATAGGGGTATATATATATATATATATATATATTAGGAAGTGTAATGCCACAGATTGAACACCTGACGAAGCTGCCAAGCCAGCGAAACGCGTTGAGTTGAACCTGCAGCAGCCTGAGAAGTTTATTCAACATCTCCCCCTCTACCCGGTGATTCCATCCTTGCGATCGATCACAACCGGAAGTGACGCGACGACCGACCGCAAGTGACGCGACGGACCGACCGGAAGTGACGCGACGCAACCTCGGGGCAGGGCTGGTGGCATGCACAAGCTGCGCATCAATATTGTTACGTGTCTATGCACATATTGCCTAATGTAAGTGCAATACTTATTGCCTTGGATAATATATTTTACTGGAACATGCAATGTTGCACTAAGTGTGTTATCTTTTCACATTGAGGGATTATGCTGCTGATTCCTGATACTTCACACTGACCGAGTCTTCAATATTATATCCACTGCTGATCTTTCACTGGGAAAGTGTGAGTTCCCAATCGTGATTCTTTGAATTGATTGTTTATTTTGTAGAACATACTACAATATATATATTTCTTTCCCCACATATGGTGACATCTGCGGTACCACTGGCTCCAAGGTCCTTTGGCCAAGGTCCTTTGGCAAAGGATGCTGGGTGGATGCACTGGTCCAGGCTAGCTGGGTGTTCCACAATGTCTTTTTGTGAAAGTCTCTGGAATTGTTTCTTTTTAAACGTGTGAGAGAACAGTCTTTTTGCCTCTGTAGTTTTTAAGTAGGCCACCGCTGCTATAGCCTTTGTTGAGGCATCTGAGAATACGTAAAGCACTTTGCTGTGTGCAGCAGTGAGAGATGTGGGTGAGTAGGA
Organism: Ascaphus truei; assembly: GCF_040206685.1. Lineage (NCBI taxonomy): Eukaryota > Metazoa > Chordata > Amphibia > Anura > Ascaphidae > Ascaphus > Ascaphus truei. The sequence goes on along the minus strand of NC_134484.1, from coordinate 219,729,625 downwards.
GCGTGGGATCTGAAGTTGTTCAAGGATCATCAAAGAATCCTTCCATGTTTCCCACTTTTTCTGGCTTTCTGGAGGTGGTGGGTTGTCCCAGTCCTGCTTCTCGAAGGACAATTCTCTGAGAAGAGACTTTCCTTGTGTAGTGACTGGTGCTACGAATCCCAGTGCGTCATAGAGACTATTGACCATAGATAGGACTCCACATCGGGTGTAGGGTTTTTCCTCGATGGACACCTGGAATGTGAATGTGTCTGTTTTGAGATTCCAGGTTAACCCCAGACTTCGCTGTATGGGAGGCGTGTTGGTCCCCAGGCCCAAATTGTTAAGGTCGCTCGCGTGATCATCTGTATGAAACTCCTTCATCACTATAGCACTATTGGAAGCTATTCTGTGCAGTCTTAGGTTGGCGTTTGCTAACATCCTTTTAATCCTTTTGAGTAGGTATATGGTTTCTTCTTCTGTGGGGACTGATTTCAACCCATCATCTACATAGAAGTCTCTTTCGACGAAATTTCTTCTCCTTCTTGGGCTGTCCTTCTGAGCCCATAGGTGGCCACTGCAGGTGATGGGCTGTTGCCGAAGACATGTACTTTCATTCTGTACTCCATGACTTCGTCAACTATATCATCGTTCTGGTACCACAGGAACCTTAGGTAATTTCTGGTATCTTCTCACACAAGGAAACAGTGGAACATCTGTTGGATGTCTGCTGTTATGGCAATTGGCTCCTTGCGGAAGCAGAACAACACTCCTAGAAGACTGTTTGTTAGGTCTGGTCCAGTGAGGAGGACGTCGTTTAGTGAGACTCCCTGGTGCTGAGCACTGGAATCGAACTCTACCCGGATTTGACCGGGTTTCTCGGGGTGGTAGACACCAAATTATGGGAGGTACCAGCATTCTTCACCTTCCTTCAGTGGGGCGCCGGCTCTGCGTGACCACTAAGGAATATCTTCTGCATGAAGACCACAAAGTGATTCTGGGTCTACGGCTTCCTTTGTAGATTGCGGCGGAGCCTAGAGATGGCATGTTCTCTGTTGTTTGGGAGGCATCTTCTAGGTGAACGGAATGGTAGCGGGGCCACCCAACTGCCCGATCCATCTTTGAAGAGCTCCTTATCCGTTAACCTCAGGAATTCTCTATCTTCCATCGATGGTGCTCGCTTGTTATTGTCCCTCATCGTCTGGAACGCTGTGCACCCTAGGTCATTGCCACATTCCCCTGATACGAAGTTGTTTTTGTTGTTCTCAAGGGTATGACAAAAAAGATGCTGCCATGCGTTCAAAGGCAGGTGGATTAAAGAACCCTGTAGAATTTTGAAGATCGAAAGGGGGGGGGGGGAGGAAGGGGGAGTGTGAACAAGTAACAGCAGTGTCCAGGTAGAGGAGGTGGGGTAGGGGAAAAAGTAAGGCAATGAGTGTCCTCTTACCCTCTAGTGTCCTCCTCCTCACAGGAATGAAATGCAGCAGTCTTGACAGAAAGGTTCTCACTCATGGGCTGAGCAGCAAGGAATTCACCTCTTACTGCTTCACACAGGCTCCATACCGAGCTCCCGTCCTCCTCCGCAGTCAGTCAGGTTGCACTGCATTTCTGCAGTGTAAACTCCTCCTTCTCCCCCAGTAAGGGTGCTTCCGAAGGCCAAGTGCATACAAGATAGAAAACAGGCTTCAGAGCACTCCAAAACGATCTGATACTCTTCTGAGTGTAATGAAAAAACTGTGGTCCCAAAGTTGAGTAAACATGAAAAAATATTTATTGCAACATGAAAGGTGAACAATAAAATACCTCCCACGCGTTTCAACCAACAACTGGTCTTTCTCAAGGAGTAAGAAACTGAGGCAAACAAGCACTTTATATAAGTGCTAGACAATTACAAAATCACAATCAGGGAGAATATATTGTATAATCATACAATACAATTACGTATTGACTAGAATATAATAACATGATAATAAGAGGAAACATACAGAGATAGAGATCATAAACATATAGACATATAGACCATGATACATATGAATTTTGGCAATACACAAAAATATGGATACATGTTGTTTATAATGCATCACACAATATGATTGAAATGACTGAATCAAATAATCCTGTTATTCAGTTGCTCCAAAACAAAAGCCCATAACCTCAGGCACTAACACTAATCAATGATTGAGGTTTGCAATAAAACCCTCAATTCTATATTTCTGATCTCATGGTCTGAATAAATCTATATATGTAAGCAACAATAAGCAAATGAAAACATACTAAACTGCTGAAAGGATAAATGAATTGTAAAGTGAATGTCAGGTAAACAATAATTTATACTCCAAGGGAAAATACATTATATATATATATACACAATGATAATGAATAGCCCACATATAAGGTCTCTGGTTAAGGAAGAAAATGACAACAGCAATGGGACCCATAGGAACATACTCTAGTCCCTGCAGAGTTATAATAGAAATTTATAACCCATGAAAATTGTAGCTCTTCGTGTCCAGAACCACAATGTAGAGTAACATAGAACTGTATGTGAAGAAAAAAGCAAAAATAGACAGTAAATTTGGAACTAGAATAAGCTAGAATGACACAGTGAATCGGGTTGGATAAGGAATACATAGAAAAAGCGCACAGCATCAAAAAGGACTCTGCATCAGAGAAAACAGTTGAGATCCCACTCTGAGTTCAACCCGCCGGTTTGAATGTCCCCAGAGGGACCTCCCTCTGATGCAGGGTCCAAGATCTATCGCCACCCCATTTAGGGACGGGAATGTGTTCAAGAGCTGTACATTTGAACAATCTCAGGGAGCCTGCTTGACATGACAGAAAGCACTTAGATACTGGATGGTTATCATCCTTCTTGGCTATCAGTCTAACATGTTCCTGTACGCGAGTCTTCAACATTCGTGTGGTAAGTCCAATATACAGTATTGATTCAAACAACCACATGTCAAAAGATATAAAACATAATCTGTTTGACATGTGATTAAACTTTGTATGGTGAATATTTAAGTTCTCTCCTTATTTTCAAAAGTGAGTGCCCGCTGCATGTAAGAACAAATGTTGCAACGACCACACTTGTAGGAACCCTTCAACTGTGGAAAGAATCCTCGACCATAATACTTGGAAGACTGTGTATTGAACATAGAAGGTTGAAATTAAATTACCAATAGTTTGAGACTTTGAAAAAACTATCCTTGGGCTCTGGGAAACTAAATGCTTAATCTGAGGATCTAAAGCAAGCATAGACCAATGCTTCTTAATAATGGCTGAAATTGCTGTAGCCTGACAACTGTATGAAGTAATAAAGTACGGTGGTTGTTCAACATTACTGTCCAGCTGAAAATTTTACCTAGTATCTGATTTAGCATTGGTCATACTAATAAGTTTCTTCCTGTCCCTGGATAAAGCATATTCAAAGGCATCATTGAGATCATGAGCGGCATACTGTAGCCTCTGTCCAGAAAACGATCCTTCAAATCAGAAACCCTCAACATATAATCGTCCACCGAAGAACAATTATTGCGTAGCCGCAGGAATTTTCCCGTGCTATACCCTTGAAGAGGGATCTGTTGTGGCTGCTGTCTTCATGAAACAGTGCGTGAATGTTCCTTGCGATAAATATCGTTTTGAATGGTGCCATTCATATCTATGAATAGATAAAGGTCCAAGAACTGAATGTGATGTCTATGGATGCAGTAAGTGAAAGAAATGTGAAGAGTGTTGTTGTGGAGATAATCAATGAAAGAAAATATATCTGTAAATGAACCATGCCAAATGATAAGCAGGTCATCAATGTAACACTTATACAGCATTACATTGTGACGAAATGGATTCCTATCTCCAAACACGTGGGACTGCTCCCACCAACCCATATTTTCATCTTTACTCAACTCTTGGACCACAGTTTTTTCATTAGACTATCAGAATCAGATAATTTTGGAGTGCCCTGGAGCCTGTTTTCTATCTTCTCAAGGGTATGACCTTGTCTCTTCTCCTCACTAGGCCTTCCTGTCACTAGGATATGGCCAAGACATGGTTTGGAGAGGGATATATGCCCATGTTCCATTACCACTGTTCTGCGGTTATCAACATACTGTAGTCTGTCTTGTGCCTTTTGCCAATGCACACGTTGACCACTATCACCCATCCTAAGTCAATTCTTTGAGAAAATGGTGCGTTGTGGGGTTCGTTACACTGTTCGCAGACTTTGTGCACCCTCAGGATGTCCCTTACGAGCAGCAGCAAGATCTGGGTGCCTTGCTCTATTAAAGGGCTGCGGTCGGCTATTCAACTGAGGTGTGGGTGATGGTGTGTTACGTCTGGTGTGGGAATCTCGTTCCTGTTTGCCACCATGTGATTACACTCTATGAGTGTAGGGAGAGCAATTTTTACTATGTTGTCCACTGAACATATGGTGTAGCCATCTGCTCTCCTCCATGTTGTCTCAGTTAGTCCTGCGCAGGTTCTGAGTGTGTAGGGTGAGGTATTGTATTGTGCGTTGAACAAGCTGAAGAATTCCGTCTTCGCCAATGATCTGTTGCTTTGATCATCAATGATTGCATACATCCTGATAGCCCTCTCAGGTTGTCCCTGGGGATGTACTGCGACAAGGTATGTTTTGGAGCAGGACCTTTTGTCACATCCTTCTCCGCAAACCTCTATACATTGGGACATGACAGATGTTGGCTCTTCCTCTCCTTCCTCCCCGCCATGCTTTGCCATGGGGGAAGGGTTGTTGAGTTAGTGAAGTGTCAGCGCCTCTGGATGTAGAGATGTTACGTGCTTGTCACTGTTGCACACTGCAGATTTGATGGCTTCTTTATAGTCTTTGGCTAGATGGGTTGTGGAAGTGCAGCACTGGAAGCAAACTCCAAACTCTCTGAGTAAGTTCTTGCATTCCTATATGGACTTCATCCTGAACCCGAAGCACTTGTTAAGTGGGTGCGGTTTCTTGTATATGAGGAATTCCCTGTTTGGGTCCCTTGTCTCCCTGCTTGGAGCGGTAGAATGACTGGGACGTGTAGATGTTTCAGGGGACACGTCTGTCCTGTGGACCGAGATAGGCGCTCTGGTGCTGCCATATCGTGTCACCGGTCCTTCATTCTTTAGGCTGCTCATGCTGGGTGCAGTCGTTGTGCCTAGGATAAAACTGGGATCATTCTTGTTCTTGCTGCTTCGCGAATGAAACTCAAGAAGAATGAGAAGGGGGAAAGCGACTTGTTTCTCCCTTTTGTATTTTGAGCCCTGCGAAGTCCACCTTTCTTGCAGTTGTAGGGTAGCTTCTCCAAGATGGGTCTCACTCCGCGAGCGGAGTCCAGGATGTTGAGACCTGTCAGCGATTGGTCTGTTCTTGCAGACACCAGCTGTTGCAGCAGATCCCAGAGTTCTCGTAACTTCGAGTAGTCTTCAGCTGTTATTCTGGGAAAGTTCTTGACTCTCTTGAAAAGCGTGCCTTCGACTGCTTCGGGGCTACCAGAGCACTCATCTAGCCTTTCCCATACTAAGTCAAGAACTACTTGAGGGTGGTTCACGTTCTCTGCCCTGAGCCTCTTCGCATGTTCTACGGATTCTTTTCCCAGCCATTTGGTTAGTAGGCTGAGTTCTTGCCTTTTGGAGAAGACCAGACTCTTGATAGCATCCTTGAATGTGAACTTCCATATTCGATAATTCTCAGGACGGTCGTCGAAGTTGGTAAGTCCTGTTTGCACCATGTCATGCCGGATCAAGTACTTGCCCATGTCTGTTAGGCCTGATGCATCGGTGTGTTGGTCGCGTTCTGATATGGTTGCCGGGAGGGGCCCTGCGGTCGCCTCTTCCTTGGCATGGCCGTGTGGTGACTGCTGGTTAGTGTGAGGAGTGGTGTTTCTCCGCGTGGGCATACCTGGATTGTGAGCCTGTTGTAGGGAATCCGTATGCATTCTGGCGTGTGGATCACTGTTGTGGCTGAGGCTATCCTAGGTAGCGGGTACCCTTGAAGGAACAGCATCTTGTCCACGTGGACCGAGCAAGTCTTCACATCTGTTTTGTCGCCCTCGTCGTGTTGAGATGGCGTGCAGGTATTTAAGCTGAAGAGGCTCATCATGTAGTCTTCAGTGCATTGGGTTGGATCCTCTGAGGCTATCCTACTCTACGGTTGCTCCCCCCATCCTGTCTCATGGCTGCTTCTAAGATTTTGGCTTGGGCTGCAGTGGCGGCAGAATCCTCTTCCTTGCTTAGGGCTTCTAAGTCAAAGTGCAATTCGGCCTTCCTACGTCCAGCGGCTGCGGCAGTGGCGGCGGCATTGGCGGCTGCAGTGGCTGCAATGGCGGTTGCAATGGAGGCTGCATTGGCTGCGGCTGTCTGCTCCTCCTCTTCTATGCACGCTCTCTCTGCCCTTATGTTTGCCTCTTTTCTACCATATTCGGCCCTAGCTCGTGCAGCCTCTGCGGTGGCTCGCGCCTTGGTGCCGCTTGTGCTTGCGTTAGACTCATTGGATTGCACTGATTTTGATGACCTTGATGAGTGCCTGGATGTGCCGTAGCACTGCAATGCGGTCTCCAGTGCCAGGTCATTTCTCCTACCCTCGGCTTCCGCCATAGCGGTTCGCACACGGCTGTCAAGTGTCAGGTCAATATTACTCAGTAAGTCTCTTTCTTGCATTCTTTCACCGGTGTTGGCTCTGGTCAAGTAAGTGATGTATGTCTCTGACAGCCCTTGGTAGCATGAGTGGCTAGACCTTATTTGAATTATTGCCTACTCAAGCTGCTGTACAAAATTGCCAATGCAACAGTAGCAACATTGCGTATTTCAAGTGCAGTTTTTTCTCAGGCCTTTTCTAACTTGGTGCAGTGCGCTTCAATGTCAGCCTCATAATTTTCGCGGGCCTTTTGTGTCAGTGTGACTGTCCGTTTAGGCCTTGTGCCTTCCTGTGCCTTTTCCTGTTGTGCAGCAGTCTCAGTGTCTGAGTTATCACTCTCCTGCGTGGTGTCTAGTGAGGGTCTGAGTTCTGCCATGCTGCAGGTGTATGTAGACCTTTAGCCAGTGCGTGTGGCGTGCGGTCTGTTACCTGCATCAGCGATGGACGACTATCTCAGATGGTACCGGTTGGTGTCCTGCAGCAGTCAGCGTAGCGTTAGCTGTGCTTACAGCTCTCCGTGGCTCTGACTCCTGTCCTGGCAGGTGTCCGGTGGCGTGGCCCTTGATGACCTCAGCCATGGGGACGTGTGCAGGGGTGGGTGTGATGTTACTTCCTCACCGTGTAGCAGTGCAGAGGATGGACTCAGGCAGGATAGGGCAGTGAAAGTTCTGTGTGTAATGCTGCAGTGCTACTGCCTTTTGTACTGTTGCTGTTTAAAACGGCTGCTTGTTTTGCTGTATAGAGGTTGCTGTCTCTGTGTAGCAGTGTAAACAGTTTGCTTGTCTTGCATAAAGGCTGTGTAGGTAGCAGCTTTTTGTACTGATCCCAATGCACACAGCGGCCATTTTTTACTTTTCTGAAGCCACAGGGTTATATGCAGGATATAAGTATGGCCAGATAGCTGAACTCATGCCTCTTTGAAAGCACACCCAGTCCTTTAGTATATGCTTAACTTTATTGAGAAAGTCACAGCAAAATAAAGGGTGCTTGTAGATGTTATGAGTGGTGAGAGAGTGCTTCTCTGTGAAGGTGCTTTTGTATTAAGGGAAGGTCAAAAACGGATTGCTTGCAAAGCGGTAGGTAAGATAGATGTACTCACTCAACCTGCTTGGATGGAAAAGGAAGTATGTGAATCCTGTCACACAGGAAAAGTGACTGGACTGTGCTAACTATGAACACAGACAGGGGAGTTGAGACAAACCATCTCAGCTTTGAGGACTAAAGAGGTTGCCAGGCCAACCAGCTATTGGCAGTCTGGACGGGAAAATGTATAAAAAATGTAGCAGTTTCCACATGCACTGGGAGTTATGGATACAGGGAAAGCTAACAACCAAAATATGTAATGGGAGAAAAATTGGGCACCGCAGATATTGGAAAACGAGGCTGGTCGTAGATGATAAAGTCACTTTATTTGGGCATGATAGCCAACATTAAAAAGCACAAGGCATCCCCTGACGCGTTTATCGCCTCTCAGGGCGCTTTCTCAAAGGGTAATTGAGTTTGGACATAGAATGCCTTATGTAGTGTCTCACCCCAGACAGGTGTCTCTAATCAGTGATTTGCTGAGAAGATCTTGACGAAAGCACAGCCAATCACTGACGCACCCTGAGAACCACCTGTATGGAGGTGCAACAACTACACAAGACCACTAATAAACAATTGTATATGCACATAAATCTAACCACAATATAACCATGATCCTAAAAAACTACAAAATAATAATAAAACAAATCATTACCACTCAAATCAAACCTTAAATGTGCTCAAACATATATAAATGCAAGGAAACATATAATGCTACCCTGTGGATATAATGTGAACAACCAAATACAAATATGAAATAAAATGTGTCATTTGTGATGACACAATGACACATTTTATTTCATATTTTTATTTATATTAGTTGCCTGTTATATGTTTTTGCAACAGAGGCTGGTCAATGAGTCTTTTTGTTATATTTCCTATTTTGGATTATATACTTTATGATTTCATTTTCTTGATTTATGTCATAAGTTGTGAAAAAAACGTATACTATTGTTTAGTTTATTTAGTTACGATGGAAGAAATCCAAGATGATCATAATCATGACATTAGACCTGATACCTTTTTACATTGTTGCAGTGATCATACCAAACGTACACAAAAGGCATTACACATATTCAATGAGGGAGGTGACATCACTTGTGAGGAACCCTCCGATTTGATAACACATGAAAAACTTTTAACATCTAATGTTATAATATGGTGGGACATTACGTCCTTAGAAAACTATCTCAGTGTTAAAAGAATACCTCGAGGCTTAAGGATCAAAAAGTCCCCCCACTTTTGGCTTTAATAGCAAAGAGTTTGAAAATGAATGGAGGTCCACACTTGATGAATGCTCCTTCAAATTGATTCAAATCATTATACAATACAAAACCAATGAAAAACAAGGTTTTAAATAGAGATTACTAGTTTACAATCTAAACTAAAAGCATTTGAAAATATGGAACACTTTTCAAGTAATGATGATATTTTGTTAGAAAATGTTAAAGAAGTTGAAAAATCTATATTGAATAAGAAACAAAACAAATTTGACAGAGATAAACAGGATTATGTTAAAAATCAGGTTTATGTGTGGCAAAAACCAGCAACTCCCACCTCTAGACATAATAGATCCAAGTCCCCATTTAGACCACAGAATGATAAAGATCGGTCAGACAATACCCCCAAAAAATCAATATTAAAACAGAGGTATGCTGAAACCTCCAGTTTTGTATCAGATATATCAGATGGTAGGAATCGTGGCCCTACGGTCTCCTTTAACCATACAGATGATGACTGGAGGTCCAGTAGTAATTTTGGGACTGCACGTCGAGACCAAACTACGTTTGGACAATCAAACCCTCCATAATATCTCAACAGGACAGGGCACCCAAACCTTTTTTAGGACGAGGAGATCAAGGAGGAAGAAGGGAGCAGAGAGGGGTGGTGAAAAGAAAAAAATACTCATGAAAGTCATCAACATTTCTAATGTTATACTTACCCCTGATCAACGGTCTCTCTTAAACAAGGGACTTAATTTTGCATCAAACAATGATTTTCTCCTCTTTAATACAACTATAGATCTACATTGGTTTACACGTAAACTCTGTTTAAAAAAACATTTTCACAATAGTGAGCCTCTAGTTGACATTGCCGACCCTTGTTCCCAGGCTTCAAATACAATACAAGACAACAACAATGACTTGCAAACAACACACATTCAAGCGTTTCTTTTTAGAGAACATTGTGTAGTTTCTGATTTAGAGAGCTTGTTAGAGAAACAGACTATGGACTCCACACTTTTAGAAGGCATCACTTCTGATTTTTTTGGACACACACACAAACAGTTTCGCAAAAAATCCACATTTTGTGCCAATGCCTCTAGGGGCCCTTTCAAAGCCACCTTTGAGAAATTGGTGGAAAGAGACCTTAGATCATTGGCAAATGGTTTAATACTTAGTCCATCTCTATGCAAATATCTCACACCTAGTGAGCAGCGATAGCTCCATAATCTTAAAAACAACAAGTCCCTTGTCATTAAACACGCTGATAAAGGTGGAGCCATCGTTGTACAGTCAGCATCAAATTATAGAGATAAGCTTGTAGACAACTCAATGATATAAAATCTTATAAAAAAATTCCTTCGGATTCCACCAATATTTTTCAATGACAACTCAAAAATTTGTTAGAATTGGGTCAAATATTTTATGTTCTCAACTCAAAAGAATTGGATTTCCTATATCCCGAACATCCAGTGGTGCCCATCTTCCACTATCTCCCAAAGATCCAAAACATGACATGTCCGCCAAGTAGGCCTATTGTGTCCAGCATTGGATCTTTGGGAGATGGTCTTTCACGCTATATAGATGCACATTTGCAACCGATTGTTCAATCCTTGCCGTCCTTTTTGAAGGACAGTAATGATTTAATTGACAAATTACAACATATTCAATGGCAAAGCAATTATAGATGGGTAACCATGGATGTGGTATCTCTGTATACAGTCATCATACACCAACAAGGCATTGCAGCTACACGTTATTTTCTTGATCGATCTAATTTATCACCAGCACTTTGCACTTTTCTTCTTGAATCAATCACATTTCTTTTGACAAACAATTATTTTAGGTTTGATGCACAGTTTTATTAACAAATCACTGGCACAGCTATGGGTACATCTTTCGTACGCTCCTATGCGAATCTTTTCATGGGTTTTTGGGAATCACTATTTATAATGAGCACCACATATTTAGACATCACATTACGTTTTATATACGCTACATTGATGATCTACTTCTTATCTGGGATGGAGACACTTATTCACTCCAGACATTCCTGGATGGACTCAATATCAATGATTATAATTTAAAATTAACTTTTGAGCACAGCATTCAACATCTGTATGATGTTGTATATAGATCTACACGGGAATATTCAGACTACATTATACAGGAAACCCAATTCAAGAAATTCATTTCTTATGGCCAGTAGTAACCCTTCTAAACCCCTCAAAAAAGGCATTCCTAAGGGCCAGTTCTTAAGGCTCAGGAGGTTGTGCTCCGCTGAGGAGAGCTTTAATATACAATCTCAAGATTTACAGGCAAGATTTCAAGAAACAGGATATAAAAGTACTGACCTTTACGAGGCACTCAGTCCTGTCAGGGCAATGGATCGACATGAATTGTTGTCTTCCTAGAAGGGGTCTAACAAACATAAATCCGATCTCAAAAACAATGTACCATTGTTTGTTACCCAACAGAGTCAACAGGCAGACATAGTGAGATCCATTGTACTGAAGCATTGGGATACTCTATGATTAGACAAAGACTTGGTCCCTATAGTGGACAAGGGACCTAAGTTTGTGTTTAAGAATGCCAGATCATTAGGAACTTACCTATCTCCTTCTTTATTCAGTTCCAGAGATTCTCATTTGAAATTGGGGAACATTCTGAAGGGATTTCACAAATGTGGATTTTGCGTAGTCTGTCAGTATGCTCACTTAATCAAAACTATTTCATGTATAAAACCCAAAGTCTCCAAAACAATACAGACGTTCATATATTGTAACACCAGTCATGTCATCTACATCCTAAGGTGTGGTTGTCAAGAAGTTTATGTGGGGCGGACCATAAGACCGCTCAAGAAGAGGATCATGGAACATGTCAGAGCCATCAAAAAAAGAGATCTGTTATATCCAGTTCCCAGAAATTTATCTGAATGTCCCAAATGGGGCATCCAGAACTTTACATTCTCTGGTCTTGAGCATGTCCCAGTCCACATTCGTGGCGGGAACAGATTGAAGATGCTTAATCAACAAGAAATGTTCTGGATCTTTACGCTTGATTCCATGTATCCCAATGGCATCAATGTCGACAGGGAGCTCACACATTTTTTATAGGAACATTTTCTATAGGAACATTTTCCATATCGTTGGTCTCACGCATATATGCTTTGTTACATTTTTTAGTCAGTATTATATTGTGTAATGTTCCAGGTTGGAGAATATATGACTTTATATATCCAATTTTGATGTATCTATAGTGTATTGATCCTGCGGGGTCTGGTTTTCACAATCATACTATATATCATATTCAATAATAGAGATTGTTATACACTATTATAGTCTTTATTTATAGATTCCCAATAGAATCATTGATTCAAATTATTTAAATTTAACATCATCATATGATAACACATTGATTATACAAACTTACCTTGTATGATATATGTTTTAACAATATATCACAATGTCATGTATTTTTCATCTCTTGGATGTTATTTTCATAGTTCAGATTCTTGATGTTTTATTATGGTCTATCAACAGCTTGCATATGGTTTAAATTAATCAATATCATTCATCGGCCAAAGGCAAAAATTATATGTTGTATTTTCTACATATATGCTTGACGCCCGCACAGTACTATCCCTTAATGGTCGGTTTTTCGATCAGTATTGGTGTATTGTAATATACATTGGTGATTGCTCAGTATACACATGTTCTTTCTCACCACATATTAGCATATGTATGGCTTTTGTGTTTCGGCTAACACAGAATACCAATATATATGTATTTCTTTTATATAAATATTTTTAATTTACTTTATGTATTTTTAAATGATGTCTGCAATTATCTTATACACTTTTACTTTGACATATATTCACTGCACATATGGGTTTGGTAACATTACATTTTCACAAACTTAAGATACTTCATCACAAATGGCACATTTTATTTCATATTTGTATTTGGTTGTTCACATTATATCCACAGGGTAGCATTATATGTTGCCTTGCATTTATATATGTTTGAGCACATTTAAGGTTTGATATGAGTGGTACTGATTTGTTTTATTATTATTTTGTAGTTTTTTAGGATCATGGTTATATTGTGGTTAGATTTATGTGCATATACAATTGTTTATTAGTGGTCTTGTGTAGTTGTTGCACCTCCATACAGGTGGTTCTCAGGGTGCGTCAGTGATTGGCTGTGCTTTAATCAAGATCTTCTCAGCAAATCACCTATTAGAGACACCTGTCTGGGGTGAGACACTACATACGGCATTCTATGTCCAAACTCAATTACCCTTTGAGAAAGCACCCTGAGAGGCGAGAAACGCATCAGGGTATACCTTGTGCTTTTTAATGTTGGCTTTCATGCCCAAATAAAATGACTTTTTATCATCTACGACCAGCCTCGTTTTCCAGTATCTGTGGTGCCCAATTTTTCTCTCATTACATCTTTTCCTGTTCTCACTTTGGAGCATTCCTGGGACGGCACATGGCTATTACCCACAAACCTTGGGCATTGGTGGATTTCGGCCAACGGAGTGGGTCACGGTGTGAGGTGATCATCTGCAGTTCTCGTGGGGATCATGGTGCGGTAGCAGGATACCGGTGATGGCGAATCACTGACTGATGACGTTGCAGCGGTGCCATCATTCTCCGTGATAGTTCGCTGGGAGAAGTCCTCAGCGCTACTGATGCCTCCCGAGTGACCGAACATCCTTCATCATTGAATTACTCAAGACGAGGACATCAGTCCCAAGGTAAGTGTTCCCCCACCACACACCCCCTTCCTTTCCTCTCCAATCACCATAACCACACATTGAGGACACCTCCGTTATACACCGTGTAATTAGGACCGGCACAGAATATATCATCACAGTGCCTGGTCCAGACACAGAGAGGTTAATCTAGGTGATATACCATTGGGGAACACTTTTGGATTTCAGCTAGACGATTTATGGACATATACACCTACCGTGGCCACTTCCACCTATTATTATTTAAGTTGTACAACTAACTTTACCACATCTACTACAGTCGATTGGAGGTATCCATAGAGGCTGCTGCAGTGTACCTACACCGGACACTATACCAAAGTCATTTGCTACCGGGTTCCTGCGTCTAGCTGGCTGAGTTTTACTCAAAAATGCTTTTTATTAAGCTATGTTTGTGAGTGTGCATTTTTAAATCCTTGACTCCATAAATATATTGTTATACCTTTTACGCTATGAGTGCACCTGTTTTTTCTGTGTTTTTATAGATATCTTCAAGGAAGTGGTGTTCCCTTCAATCGGGCTGCAGAGACTATTTTGGATAGCAATTGGAGCATTTTTTAGGATTTGTATATTTTTTATTATATATTTTTTCTGGACTTTTCATCTGTTATTTTTATATGTTTGTGTATTGTTTGTACTATGTTTCTCCACCTTGTATAGTATAGGGTTTTTTTTCATCATTTATATTCATTTAGTGGTTTAGGTTGGCGCCATTTTTTCTTTTTGTTGTGATATATATATATATATATATATATATATATATATATCAAAGGAAAAGAAGCGCGAGCTCCATAACATAATACTTTAAAAGTAGAGTAATCCTTAATAAAACTTGGAGTAGTCACCAGGACCTATACTCACATGGTAGAAGAAAAAACAATAATTTGCGACAATCTATGACAGCAGTGGGTCAGCGCAGGTGTAAATGCAAACAGGTGGCCAGGACCAGTGGATATGGCAGTCAGTAATAGTAAGTGGGGAAGAACAATCCACAGAACTCTCTAATATAAGAATGATGTGTGCACCAAAAAGTTGCTTGCTCCAACCTGTGGAATATAGAGTGCAGCGTCCTCCTCTGGTGATAGGGTAAATCCTCACTATGTCCTTAGCAGCAAGCTGGTGGATAGGCTACTGTGAGTCAGTGTGCCTCACACCAATGGCGTCGCCACGAGGAAAAGAGGAATAGGTAGCTGAGAGTCTGCAGGGCTTCCCTGTAGTAACACACCGAAGTTCCAAACCTGGCCCAGCTCCATGCGTTGGCGATGACGTGCAAACTACAGGCGGAGCTGGGCCAGGTTTGGAACTTCGGTGTTTTATATTATTTTTATTCATACATTTTTTATTTTGGTACAGTATATGCATTGCAATACATTACAGTATATATTGATCTAGTGCACTTTAGACTTGTCTTTTTTATTGTTTTTATTTAACATCATATTGTGGTTATTCTTTAACACACTAGAGGTGTTTCATATATAATCAACTTCCAATTATACACCATAGTAGTCATTAAATAAAGATATACTAGGCGCAGGCTTTTCTTTTTCATATATATATACATCAATAGTCATTTCCCAGAATCCCTTGCTGCAGTGGAAGCGCTGTGTGCTGGGTGATAATGGTGAAAGGCGGGGTTGAAGACCTGTCTAAGACATGCAAATGAGCATACACTAATATTTCCATTTGCTATATGCTTTGCTGTGGAGGGTTTTTGTCATTTTTTTACCCACTATAACTTAACTAAGTATGGTAAAACCTATCCTTGCTTCATTTTTACAAAGCCAGTATAACCAACCCCACACTGAGGAGACCCATTAAGGTCGAAACAGTTGTCTGTGGGTGAGTTTACTGGTTATGCATCTTAACCCTGGCTGTTCTCAAAGCTGTGACCAAGAAGCAAGTTTAAGCCTATAGGGAACCATGTTGAATCGTTTTGTAGCAAAAGGTGGCACTCTGTGCTCATTTGCATGTCATTTACCAGAATCCCTTGCTGCAGTGGAAGCGCTGTGTGCTGGGTGATAATGGTGAAAGGCGGGGTTGAAGACCTGTCTAAGACATGCAAATGAGCATACATTAATATTTCCATTTGCTATATGCTTTGCTGTGGAGGATTTTTGTCACTTTTTTACCGATCATAACTTAACTAAGTATATATATATATATATATATATATATATATATATATATATATATATATATACACAGAAAGATGACTGCGCTCAACAGGTACTAATGATATAAGTGTATAAGTACTAGTAAGCACTGTAGATTAGCATAAATGATCGACTATACATTAAATGAATATAATTTCAATAGCTGAATTAATACTGGTATTCACTGAACATGCTATAAAAAATGTATGTGATTTTAGACCAATGAATATTAAAGCAAAAATAGTTGAGACCCATAAAGCATACTTAAGAATACATATATAATAGTGGTATAAATGTGAAAAGCAAATGATTATTTAATGATTAAAATGAATTTAAAAAAATAAAAATAAAAAATGCAAAAAAATTTTAAAATTTAAAAAAAAAAAAAAAATTGTTTTTAAAAAATATAAAAATGTAAATATGAAAAAAGGGGCTCAAAAATAGGATCTGGCAGCTCTCCACAAGGACCAACGAGTTCCCATAAATCTGTGAACAACAAGAAAAGAAAGCGCCCGATCCTAGTGCAACATGAAAAATACACTTTTAATAAAAATAGATTAGGTCCAACATAAATGCACTCACAAACAAAAAATCAATAAAAGCATGTAATGAGTATACTCATTCGCCTCCGTGTGCTGCTATGGCGCCGTTGCTGTATGCTCTCTCTCAAGTAGGATGTCAGCTGCTTCTGCCGTCTTTACTGAGTGCAGGAACTGTGCATGCCTCTGGAGCCGTGACCCGGAAGTGTAACAGTCTCTTTGGTAAACCGGATGCCAGGATCGTGGATGTTTGTCCCCGTACAATGTAATAACGGGCGAGGTACTAAGTCCTTTTAAAGTCCACACCAGGAGATTATCCTGTACCTGTACCTTCGCTGGCTAGCCGCTCTCATAGAGAATAGGGCCCCGGTCTTCCCGCAACCATCTAGTGGAGATCGCTATTGGGGCTCTAACCCGGAAGTGATGGCGTGCCCTCTAGCCAAACCGGATGTGTTTTAGCGAATGTATAGCCCCGCTGTTACCTACAGAGAACCGGCACGTTCCAAATGTCCTGGCCGTGTCCAGGCACAGCAGACAAAGTAAAAAAGGCTGCGAATGAGTACTATAATAAAATCTGTTCTAAATACCAGTATAGAATCCTCCCTACGCGTTTCTTCACTCTTAGGGTGATTTCATCAGGGGATGTATGACGGAAGTGCGTCATGCTATTTATACATATGTATGTCAATCAATTAATTTAATGCTTCTAGTGCAACACATGATTGTAATTAATTGCTAATTGCAAAAACGAAGGCAGCAATATATATTTAACATATGAAATCAACCATTCATAGTTGACCATTGTTTTTAACCTAATTGTGAATGTCACATGTGATACAAATGACAAGAATAAAGGAATTTTATCCATGTCTGTTTGCAATAGATGTTTATGTTTTATGCAATATAAATTAATAAAGCATTACCCTACTTCAATTATTTCCCAGATGTTTTTAATTTACTGATGTACTGGGATATTGGTTAATTTTATTTTATTCTTACAGACTAGGACAATTAAAAATTGCAATTAGACTCTGATGTGGATAATGGCTGGAGGATAGGTGCCAAAGGTGACCACCAATATCTGACATAATATAAAATATATTGGTCTATAGTAAATGATAGATCCTTAATGTCTGGGCAATGCTCCATCATAATTGAATGGTAACATATACCCCAAAACATGGGCTATTTGGATCTATCAATGAAATTGTGATTTGGCAAGATTGATAGGAGAAAAAGATGGTAAAAGATAGAAACAATTATTATTAGAACAAAACATTGAAAGGTTTCAGATATAGTAATCCTAAAAAGGACGAAATTGTGACCTGTATCTAATGTTGATAATCAACCTCAAATAAAGAAGGATTTTGTGTATTACATTCTATTTACAGACAGAAGGGATATAATAGGTACGATATGTGATATTATTTTAATAAATAAATAAATATCCCCAACATACAGGAAAGAACAGAAGACATTAGTTCGCTTTGACTTTGTATCCAAAAGCCTACTTGTAAACCAAAATGAAAAGTAAATGCACCAATGGCCAGTGTGTCAGCTACTGGACAAGGAATTATTTGTGATCTATCTATAGTGAAATTATATGTTTAACAAGGTTGATAATGTATAATTATTTATTTTCTATACTAGTGATATATGGTGAAAAAATGAATTGTGAGCCAAATTAGTTATTAGTGTGCATATTAATTTAAATTTGAATAATAGATTCAAATATGTGAATAAAATAAAAGTGAATTTTTATTCCAATTATAATTTGGAATGACGAAATATATGATATATTTATATATGTGTGGTGTATTCTATGTGAACTAAATTAAATATAATTATTATAATTAGGGTATACCAATAAATACTATACAATTAATACTATAATGTTGATGTGTGTTAGCTGAAAAAAGAAGATCTAGAACAGACCTAGGAGGACACCAATCGGAACAGATATAGAGGGAACAAGTCAAGCATGTTCTATCCAGACATCTATAACGGACCTAGTTGAAGTGCTCTTATATGACCGTGCTAATATCTATGCAGTCATTTAAACCGGACGGACTGAGAGTATTTAGAACGTAGATCCAATAGGTTTCACGTAGGTTCAGGCTTTTGTGCCTATCTCCACTCAGTAAGGTGGAATTAATATGTTCTATACCCATTACTTTGAGTGTCTTTGGATCTCGATTATGTTTTAGTTGGTAATGTCGTGACAGGCTATGCGTTTGTAGCCCGTGTATAATGTTCCTACGATGTTCCAGGAACCTAGTGCTCAATGCTCTAGCTGTCCGGCCAATGTATTGTAGCCCACATGGGCATGTGATGGCATAAACCACAAAGTTGGTTAAGCAATTTATATTGCCCCGCACCGGATGGATTACTCCATTGGAAGCAGATGTAATGGAGTTTGATACCTCCAGATGTTTACAAGTGATGCATCTACTACGTTTACACTGAACGTTACCATTTAAGTGATTGCTTTGTTCACAGGCAGTTTCTAAACTTTTCAGTCTACTTGGTGCTAGAATGGATTTAATATTTCTGGCTTTTTTGAAAACCACTGGTGTCTTTATGGGAAGTTGATTTCCAATTATGGGATCATTTCTCAATATATTCCAATGAGAGTTTAAAATGGATTTTATTTTAGAGAAAGAATTATTATATTGAGTAATGAATGAGGGTACCTCAGATTGGTGTTCCCTAGTATTTACTACTCTTTTATTGATCCCCATATTTGCTTTACTCTTATCCAACAATGTGTTCCTTTCCAATGTTCCTACCTGTTGAAACGTGTCCTTAATGATATCCTTATCATATCCCTTATTGATAAATCTATTGACTAGGATATCCCCCTGGGCCAGATAGTCCGAGTCCAGAGAACAATTTCTCCGGACCCTTAAAAACTGGCCCCGGGGGATATTCTCCAGCCATCTACCATAATGGTTACTGTTATTATGTATATATCCATTAGCTGCCACTTTTTTGAAAAAAGTTTTTGTGATGATCTTATTGTCACTATTTACACTGAGCTCCAGATCTAAGAATGTAATGGTGGTATTATTTATTTCAGATGTAAATTTTAGACCCATATTGTTGTCATTGAATGTGGAAAAGATGTCTAAAAGTTCATGTTCGGCACCGTCCCACACAAATAGCAGGTCATCAATGAAACGGCCATAGAACACGAGTCCAGCCCCCAGTCTCGCATTCCCCCACACATGGTTGCTCTCCCACAGCCCCATGTATAGGTTTGCGTAACTGGGGGCAAACTTCGTGCCCATGGCCGTTCCACAGATTTGCAGATAGTACAAATCCTCAAATAAAAAATAATTATGTTCTAAAATAAATCTAATAACTTTCAGAATGAACTCTCTTTGTATATGATCTAACTTGGTGTCTGTCTCTAGTATTTGATTAATCGCCTCTATACCTTTAACATGATTAATACAGGTATATAAAGAGGCCACGTCACACGTGGCCCAAATATATGTAGACTTCCAGGTGATATGTGAAATCAAGTCGATGACGTGCAGCGTGTCCCTAATATGTGACCTTAATTTTGTATTGATTAATACAGGTATATAAAGAGGCCACGTCACACGTGGCCCAAATATATGTAGACTTCCAGGTGATATGTGAAATCAAGTCGATGACGTGCAGCGTGTCCTTAATATGTGACCTTAATTTTGCCACAATAAATGAAGCATTGGCTTGATTTATTGGCTTTACAAAAATATTTGGACAAAAAGTTGGTTCCAAGGGGCTTGAGGGTCCTAAAGAAACCTACATTTGAGACTAGTAAGGAATTCACAGCCAATTGGAACCAAACTTTAGAAAATTGTTCATTCGCACTCATAAGACTCCTTATTTCCTATCGGGAGGATAAGCTATTATGTCTAGAAAAAGAAATTGAAGAATTACAAGAGTCAATTACCCCTTATATTGACAGTGAGGAATTTAAGGAGTTAGATAACCTGGTGTCAATGAGAGTTTTAAAATATGAGGAGGATATTCTAGAGAGGAAAGACAACAAATTTGAAAGGGATGTTGTTGATTATGCAACAGATAGGGTGCGTAATTGGAAAAGAAACAAGAGAGACAATTCCCAGCACTATACCCCACATAGATACTGCACCGACACACTTTATTAGAGCAAATACCCAGTATGTACCTGGCAGATACCTGGAATGCGCCGCTCCTCACCTCTGACAAGCCCCGTTGCGTTTGCCTTCCCAGCCTGGGTTCATGCCTGGCTGACGGGCGGCTGATCTGTTAAATGATAATGATTAGGATTTAATAGGCTGCAATGCTTCGCGTGTCTACCAGATGGCATAAATTCATGAATTGTAATGCAGTATATATATATACTGTGCAGTATTGCAGCCAGCGGGAATAAAATGCTTCAATCCCTGCCTGGAAAATACCTCAATGCACTCGGGCAGAAAACAGTCACAAACCTCAATACACCCGGGTATACCCGAATTCGTGGGACTAGCCGAGCTCGAATAAAGTGTGTCGCCAGTGTATGGACGGAAAAATAGTAGAAAAAGAGAACAGAGTAAAGAACAAAGTAGAGAACAAAACTACACACATACAGAGAAATCAAAAGTTTTCAAACATTTTGCCAGATCTGACAATAGGGATAGAAAAGGACGTACTAGTACTAAGACTAGTTCTCCTCCACCTACGCCTATTGAAAATAGATTTGAGATATTGGAAGTTGATAGACCACTAGGAAGTTTAGAAAGTAATATTCCTGACAAAAAATCCACTAGTGGTACTATCCCAAAAATACAGAAAAAAGATGGAATCAAACCTTCCTATAGTAAAGATAAGAAAACTGTTTCCCATACTGACTCTTTTTTAGAGATGGTGAGCCAACACGAGGCTCAGGAGAAAAAGGAGAAAACCTACCCTCTATGGATTCAAACAACACCATCAACAACACCGCGCAGAAAACGAGACACCGAGGAAGAAGAGGAGGGAAACAGCAGCAAAGAAAGGAGACAAGCAAACTGAGACTTTTGACGCCAGAGAGTCACGGTATTTTCAATCTGTCTAGTTTTGTGCTATCGGCTCATCATGTGTCACTACTGGCTAAGGGTCTTTCATTTGCACCGAGCAGCACACCAAATAAATTCAATCTGTTCGTTGATTTAAATAGATATATAAGAAAGATCACCCTTATGAGGCATTTTGCCATTAAAAGCAAAGAAAAAGAAGTGCTATTCAATTCACAAGAAAAAGAGTGTATTAGACTTATGACATCCCAGCTATCTGTGCAGTCACAAAATCTGAATATACGGATGCCAACTGGCACTAATAGGATTGTAGATTCCGACAATAAAACCACAGTTCCAGACCTTGATATTTTTACCCAACATTTTACGCAGGATCCATTGGAGCCAATGGCCACTATAAATGATGAAGCCTTGGTACATATTGATTCTACTATTGTACATTCCCCATTTGTCCCAAGATCCACTTTTTTTCCCTACTTATCCAAAGGTGGATTTATAGAAACATTCTATACCCTAGTCCTACGAGACTTTGAGAAAATGTGTGAAGAAAAATCTACTTTAAAAAGGAAAAATCTCCATCCAAATGAACAACGGGCTCTAGAGGAAATGAGCCAAAATAAAAATATAGTTATAAGACAAGCGGACAAAGGGGGTGGAGTAGTTCTACAAAATAGGGAGACCTATATAATAGAAGCGTATCGCCAATTGGATGACAAGACCCACTATATCACACTAGATGGAGACCCTCTAATTGAATACCAATTACAGTTAAAAACTTTATTGTTAGATGCACAAATGCAGAGTATAATTAGCAAATCAGAATTTGAATTCCTCTATAAACGCCATCCAAGAACACCGGTATTCTACCATATACCGAAAATAAATAAAGACATAAATACACCTCCAGGAAGACCCATAGTATCGGGTGTCGAGTCGATGACGTCTAGCATGTCCCAGTATGTAGATTACTACCTACAACCCATTGTGGCAAAATTAAGGTCACATATTAGGGACACGCTGCACGTCATCGACTTGATTTCACATATCACCTGGAAGTCTACATATATTTGGGCCACGTGTGACGTGGCCTCTTTATATACCTGTATTAATCATGTTAAAGGTATAGAGGCGATTAATCAAATACTAGAGACAGACACCAAGTTAGATCATATACAAAGAGAGTTCATTCTGAAAGTTATTAGATTTATTTTAGAACATAATTATTTTTTATTTGAGGATTTGTACTATCTGCAAATCTGTGGAACGGCCATGGGCACGAAGTTTGCCCCCAGTTACGCAAACCTATACATGGGGCTGTGGGAGAGCAACCATGTGTGGGGGAATGCGAGACTGGGGGCTGGACTCGTGTTCTATGGCCGTTTCATTGATGACCTGCTATTTGTGTGGGACGGTGCCGAACATGAACTTTTAGACATCTTTTCCACATTCAATGACAACAATATGGGTCTAAAATTTACATCTGAAATAAATAATACCACCATTACATTCTTAGATCTGGAGCTCAGTGTAAATAGTGACAATAAGATCATCACAAAAACTTTTTTCAAAAAAGTGGCAGCTAATGGATATATACATAATAACAGTAACCATTATGGTAGATGGCTGGAGAATATCCCCCGGGGCCAGTTTTTAAGGGTCCGGAGAAATTGTTCTCTGGACTCGGACTATCTGGCCCAGGGGGATATCCTAGTCAATAGATTTATCAATAAGGGATATGATAAGGATATCATTAAGAACACGTTTCAACAGGTAGGAACATTGGAAAGGAACACATTGTTGGATAAGAGTAAAGCAAATATGGGGATCAATAAAAGAGTAGTAAATACTAGGGAACACCAATCTGAGGTACCCTCATTCATTACTCAATATAATAATTCTTTCTCTAAAATAAAATCCATTTTAAACTCTCATTGGAATATATTGAGAAATGATCCCATAATTGGAAATCAACTTCCCATAAAGACACCAGTGGTTTTCAAAAAAGCCAGAAATATTAAATCCATTCTAGCACCAAGTAGACTGAAAAGTTTAGAAACTGCCTGTGAACAAAGCAATCACTTAAATGGTAACGTTCAGTGTAAACGTAGTAGATGCATCACTTGTAAACATCTGGAGGTATCAAACTCCATTACATCTGCTTCCAATGGAGTAATCCATCCGGTGCGGGGCAATATAAATTGCTTAACCAACTTTGTGGTTTATGCCATCACATGCCCATGTGGGCTACAATACATTGGCCGGACAGCTAGAGCATTGAGCACTAGGTTCCTGGAACATCGTAGGAACATTATACACGGGCTACAAACGCATAGCCTGTCACGACATTACCAACTAAAACATAATCGAGATCCAAAGACACTCAAAGTAATGGGTATAGAACATATTAATTCCACCTTACTGAGTGGAGATAGGCACAAAAGCCTGAACCTACGTGAAACCTATTGGATCTACGTTCTAAATACTCTCAGTCCGTCCGGTTTAAATGACTGCATAGATATTAGCACGGTCATATAAGAGCACTTCAACTAGGTCCGTTATAGATGTCTGGATAGAACATGCTTGACTTGTTCCCTCTATATCTGTTCCGATTGGTGTCCTCCTAGGTCTGTTCTAGATCTTCTTTTTTCAGCTAACACACATCAACATTATAGTATTAATTGTATAGTATTTATTGGTATACCCTAATTATAATAATTATATTTAATTTAGTTCACATAGAATACACCACACATATATAAATATATCATATATTTCGTCATTCCAAATTATAATTGGAATAAAAATTCACTTTTATTTTATTCACATATTTGAATCTATTATTCAAATTTAAATTAATATGCACACTAATAACTAATTTGGCTCACAATTCATTTTTTCACCATATATCACTAGTATAGAAAATAAATAATTATACATTATCAACCTTGTTAAACATATAATTTCACTATAGATAGATCACAAATAATTCCTTGTCCAGTAGCTGACACACTGGCCATTGGTGCATTTACTTTTCATTTTGGTTTACAAGTAGGCTTTTGGATACAAAGTCAAAGCGAACTAATGTCTTCTGTTCTTTCCTGTATGTTGGGGATATTTATTTATTTATTAAAATAATATCACATATCGTACCTATTATATCCCTTCTGTCTGTAAATAGAATGTAATACACAAAATCCTTCTTTATTTGAGGTTGATTATCAACATTAGATACAGGTCACAATTTCGTCCTTTTTAGGATTACTATATCTGAAACCTTTCAATGTTTTGTTCTAATAATAATTGTTTCTATCTTTTACCATCTTTTTCTCCTATCAATCTTGCCAAATCACAATTTCAT
This sequence comes from Ascaphus truei, assembly GCF_040206685.1. NCBI lineage: Eukaryota > Metazoa > Chordata > Amphibia > Anura > Ascaphidae > Ascaphus > Ascaphus truei. The sequence continues at coordinate 219,704,853 of NC_134484.1, read as the reverse complement.
TGATAGATCCAAATAGCCCATGTTTTGGGGTATATGTTACCATTCAATTATGATGGAGCATTGCCCAGACATTAAGGATCTATCATTTACTATAGACCAATATATTTTATATTATGTCAGATATTGGTGGTCACCTTTGGCACCTATCCTCCAGCCATTATCCACATCAGAGTCTAATTGCAATTTTTAATTGTCCTAGTCTGTAAGAATAAAATAAAATTAACCAATATCCCAGTACTATCAGTAAATTAAAAACATCTGGGAAATAATTGAAGTAGGGTAATGCTTTATTAATTTATATTGCATAAAACATAAACATCTATTGCAAACAGACATGGATAAAATTCCTTTATTCTTGTCATTTATATCACATGTGACATTCACAATTAGGTTAAAAACAATGGTCAACTATGAATGGTTGATTTCATATGTTAAATATATATTGCTGCCTTCGTTTTTGCAATTAGCAATTAATTACAATCATGTGTTGCACTAGAAGCATTAAATTAATTGATTGACATACATATGTATAAATAGCATGACGCACTTCCGTCATACATCCCCTGATGAAATCACCCTAAGAGTGAAGAAACGCGTAGGGAGGATTCTATACTGGTATTTAGAACAGATTTTATTATAGTACTCATTCGCAGCCTTTTTTACTTTGTCTGCTGTGCCTGGACACGGCCAGGACATTTGGAACGTGCCGGTTCTCTGTAGGTAACAGCGGGGCTATACATTCGCTAAAACACATCCGGTTTGGCTAGAGGGCACGCCATCACTTCCGGGTTAGAGCCCCAATAGCGATCTCCACTAGATGGTTGCGGGAAGACCGGGGCCCTATTCTCTATGAGAGCGGCTAGCCAGCGAAGGTACAGGTACAGGATAATCTCCTGGTGTGGACTTTAAAAGGACTTAGTACCTCGCCCGTTATTACATTGTACGGGGACAAACATCCACGATCCTGGCATCCGGTTTACCAAAGAGACTGTTACACTTCCGGGTCACGGCTCCAGAGGCATGCACAGTTCCTGCACTCAGTAAAGACGGCAGAAGCAGCTGACATCCTACTTGAGAGAGAGCATACAGCAACGGCGCCATAGCAGCACACGGAGGCGAATGAGTATACTCATTACATGCTTTTATTGATTTTTTGTTTGTGAGTGCATTTATGTTGGACCTAATCTATTTTTATTAAAAGTGTATTTTTCATGTTGCACTAGGATCGGGCGCTTTCTTTTCTTGTTGTTCATATATATATATATACTTAGTTAAGTTATAATAGTTATAGTTATAATAGTTATAATAGTTAAGTTATATATATATGCACAAGAAGCTCGAGAACCCGCCAGGTGGGCCCATTATTTCAGGGGTGGATTCTATGACGTTGAAGTATGTGGACAACTTTCTACAGCCATAAGTAGTCCAACTGTGGTCGTACATTAGGGACACGCTCCACGTCATAGACTCCCTCTTATCCATCACTTGGAAATCCACTTATCAATGTTCCACCTGTGATGTTCAATCGTTATTGTGGCGATAGGGGGTTAATCAAGCCATTAATAAAGGCATTATACCCGGCTGATTAACCCTAAAATCGCACTGGGACTGAAGGGGTTATCTGTATGTGCACCAAACTGATATGTTTTCCCCTACACCATCTTTATTGTCCCCATTTTGCAGGTCCATCCCTAGCTGCAGTAACAGAACTGTATGTGAACTGTGCCAATTGGTTTTGCGACTCAAGAGGGAACTTTGAGCGCTAAACCAAGCGCTGATTGAAAAAGCGTGCCTATGTATGGGTGGCCACTTTGAAAGTATATGGATCACTTTCTAAGCTCTCGACCTCGCAACTGCAAGGTCAATTGAATAGTGGTTTGCGGTCTAGCAGAAGTGGTTTCTGTCAAAATGTATCCGTTACCTTGTCAGCTTCTTAACTTGAAAGGGGGAAAGTCAATTGACGTGAGAAGTAGGTGAAACTGCAAACCACATCATAGCCCGTTCAATTAAATAAGCTAACTCGCAATCGGAATAAGCTAGCACTCTAATTTTTGGAGTGCTGTGAGGAATATAGAAACCATACACACATATAAAGTTTATAGTAGTGTCAATAGCAGAACATACTTAATATTCCCATAGGCCGGATTGGCTATGTATGTAAGGTATAGGACCCTCAACCTTATAAAAATGCCTGCTGGCCAGTTCCTAGCAGATTCATCTGATTTAACAACGATTTGACCAAGTTCCAGCGTCAGCGGTTACGGAATGTGTGGGGTTAATAATATTGTAACCAAGGATCATCCCCCTCTAATGGAATTCGTTAGATCTAAGGGTTCCCAAACAAACCCTATAAGGACAAAACAAACTTTTACCTGTTGGCAGAAATATAGGGGCAAGTGCATATTGTGAAGATTTGTGTGTCTGTCTGGAAAGAAAGAAATTACAATTTATATTACCCAACTTGTGTGATCAGGGCAGAATCCCGGTACTAATATGTATATAAGTCTTTGTCTCCCGTGACAAGCTTATATACATGTATTCAGCATGATAAGGGTCTCGAGGCGATTGGGCACTTTCTGGGAGGTGATGGGAATTTACACGACACACAGTTCAAGTTTATACTCTCCCTTATCGGCTTCATATTAAACATAATTATTTTTTGTTCGGTGAGAGCTTCCATCTCCAGACCTGTGGTATGACCATGGCCACCAGGTACGCCCCCAGCTATGTGAACCTCTTTATGGGGTATTGGGAAGCCAATTTCATCTGGTCCAATGCACGGCTGGTGGCAGGCCTGGTGTTCTATGGCCGGTACATCGACGACATCTTGATGGAGATGGGGGTGATCTCGAACAGATTCTGGATGGATTTAACAACAATCATTTGGGCCTCAGATTCACCCACCAGATTAGTCCTATAGGTGCGGTCTTTCTTGATCTTGAGTTGTCAATAGGCGAGGATATAAATATCAATACGCAAGTACATTTCAAGGAGGTGGCGGTTAACAGTTACCTTCATGAGATGAGCAGACATCACCCTAAGTGGCTTCGGAACATCCCCCTGAGTCAATTTAATAGACTCAGGAGAAACTGCTCGTCGGACCACACCTTTGAGATACAATCATGCCGCCTTATTGACAACTTTGGACAGAAAGTCTACAATTATCATACGGTACAGGAGGCATTTAATAGAGTAAGAACTTCTGAACGGAAAGAAATGCTGGCAAAATCTAAATCCAAACAATTTGTACAAACTATTCCATCACAGAATAGGGTAGTGGTGTTAAATTTATTACTAAATACAGTGGGTACTCCAAAAAAAATTATAACCATTGTTAACCGCAACTGGAAGGTTTTACTTTCAGACCCTTATCTCACAGGTCAACTTCCTCCTTCAGCACCCATAGTTTTTCGTAAAGCAATGAATGTCAAAAATTGACTAGCACCCAGCAAATTAAGCAAGGTCCCTCAGGCCACAGGTAGTTGTCAACCTATACCAGGGAATAGGAGATGTGGTAGATCTAGATGCACTATGTGCAAACATCTACAAATTTCAGATACATTCACTTCCTGTAGTAATGGCTCTGTTCATAAACGTTCATAAACTTAAGAGTTCTATTAGTTGTTTATCAAATTATATTGTATATCTTCTCTCATGTTCATGCAATCTCCAATATATAGGTCGCACGAAAAGGGAACTGTGCATTAGATTCCTAGAGCACCGATGTGCCATTATCAAAGGAGTTCTGGCTCACAGTGTCCCTAGACACTTTTCCCAAGTTCACTCTACAAATCCGAGTGAATTGTAGTTGGTGGGTGGTCACAGCAACAGGAACTCAGCCGGATACATGAATGAATAAAAACAGCTTTATTGCACTATAGTGCTGCGCATCACAAAACGGAGAACACCTCTGACGCGTTTCGTTCCGTGAAGGAACTTTATCAAAGAGTATATTTTGGGTTTACTCCCTTATACAACAAACCTACAAATCCGAGTGGACTCAGAATCATGGAGATTGAGTCCATCCCTCAAACAAAACTAGGGGTTGATAGATTCAAATCGTTTTGTGTTAGGGAGTCCATTTGGATTTATTCCCTTACACACTTGCACCGAAGGGTCTTAATGAGTGTATAGATACAAGTATATTGGTTTAGGGCTGTTCTTCTTTGAGTTGTACAGCTGCGCCAACCTATATTCTAAAGCCTCGCCCGGCGTACCGCTCTAAATACTGGGTCATGATGCGTATTTTCCAACCGTATAGCAAATTGACTCGGGTTTCTATCAGGTTTTTATCAGGCACAGAGAAAATTGCATTTTAGCGTTGTCTGCAATACTTTCTAGAAACTCAAGTGGGTGATCGCGAGCTGTTGTCTTCAAAGTCTAATAGCAATTCAACTTACTCAGTCCAGCAGTACAGTTCTGCAAGTCTGTGTGTGTGTGTACAATAAATGTAAGTTGAAGATTTATATTTGTATCAGAAATTAACATTACGAGTTCATACTGTATACATTAGTCTGAGGCTCCTTAGCCATACACATAAAAAATATGAGGACACATACTGTACTGTATGCAGGATACTAAAGGGAAAAGAAGTACAGTATTACAAAAATATAACGTTGCGTCTTCTTCTGAATATAAAATATTTTTTCCGCTCATGCGGATTGGAACCTTGTTGAAACGCATACTGTATGCGTGTCATCACATTTCTATATGTATTATTTATTAAACAATACTTTTGCTAGGCTTGCTCTTCTTTTCATACTGTTTTTATTTTATGCGCATGTGTGTATGTCTCATTATAACCTTGTTGAAACGCATATGCGTGTTAGCACATTTATGCGCATGTGTGTATGTCTCATTGGAACCTTGTTGAAACGCATATGCGTGTCATCACATTTAGGCGCATGTGTGTATGACTTCCCATTCAATTTGAATTCCAATCTGAAAAAAAAAGATTCTCGACATGGACTTGCATAACAATTTTGGCTATTTTGAGATTCAATCACTAATGTAGCTTTTTAATTCTACACTAGTTATATACTTACTGTATGAGGTGGGTGGCATACTGTGACTCATAAGAAACCCCCAAAATAAAAAGTTATAATCTTTTATTTTATACAGTATGTATTTATTCTACAGTATATGTACAGTATTATATATTACTTGTTTTTATACTGTTTTGATTTAATGTGCATGCGTGTTTGACTTCTCATTCAATTTGAATTTCAAGTCTGAAAAATATTCCTTTTTTCATTTCTCGACATGGGCTTGCATAACAATTTTTGATATTCTGAGAATCAATCAATACTGTAGCTTTTTAATTCTACACTAGTAGTGGCATATTGTGATTTTTATTTGAGGGTGTGGGGTTCAAAACATTAAGATGACCTGTTGAAAAAAATTTTTCAACTAATAATCCAGCATACAGCCCTTTCCCATTCCCCCCCCCCCCCCACACACAAGGCTAAAGTATTTCTACTTCTTATCGACACCTCCTCCATCCATTAATTTGTAATTGGTGGCTTTGTGGCTAAAGTTTAATCTTCCCAAGCGTGTTATCAAATTTATGCGCATGCGTGTATGTCTCATTGGAACCTTGTTAAAACGCATATGTGTGGCATTACATTTAGGCACATGCGTATATGTGAACAAGAGACGCCACTCTCCCCCCCCCACGAGAAAATTATTGTAGCCTTCTTGAGGGGATTGACTGTTTTTTTTTTTCCAACTTGAATTTTATTAGTAAATCACATGTTCTACAGACATTTCAAATAATTCCAAATAAAACCATTGTTTTGCAGTGTCCATTGTACATGGGTCTATACTTTCAACAAACTATGACAGGACAGACTAGGGGGGACAGACCGACCTATAACCTAGACAATACAGGGAAAAGGGAGACCAAAAAGCGCACCAGCACAAACGGAGCAGGAAGAAACCAGAACAAAAAAATGATTAAAAGGGCACTTTAATGTGGTAAAAGACCCATCCAATGCATTTCGAACGTCGCAGCGTTCTTTTTCAAGGATAAAACACAATGTGATAACATCCATTATATACCCTCTTACCTGTGGGCCATTTCGCGCCAAAAATCAGAACCTGATGACGTCATAACAGAGCGACTCAGTGCCGATCTAAGGGCAAAAGGAAGTACCAAAGGCAGTGTGGCCATTTTGGATGTGGGCAAACATAGGAACACAATAACAAAGCTTTATTGACCATTCCAGCAGAACAAAATACATTGCTGCTAACTGGACAAGCATATTTAAACGAAATAAAGCTATATTAAACTATATGTCCAGTTAGCAGCAATGTATTTTGTTCTGCTGGAATGGTCAATAAAGCTTTGTTATTGTGTTCCTATGTTTGCCCACATCCAAAATGGCCACACTGCCTTTGGTACTTCCTTTTGCCCTTAGATCGGCACTGAGTCGCTCTGTTATGACGTCATCAGGTTCTGATTTTTGGCGCGAAATGGCCCACAGGTAAGAGGGTATATAATGGATGTTATCACATTGTGTTTTATCCTTGAAAAAGAACGCTGCGACGTTCGAAATGCATTGGATGGGTCTTTTGCCACATTAAAGTGCCCTTTTAATCATTTTTTTGTTCTGGTTTCTTCCTGCTCCGTTTGTGCTGGTGCGCTTTTTGGTCTCCCTTTTCCCTGTATTGCATTGAGTAGCTGCACAGCCTGCCTGCCTGCCCTACCAGGATGTGAGTATTTGCATATTTTTCAGGGGAACCTGCCGATGAGACAAATGGTGAGTGGGTTGCACCACACACCACCTGTCTTCAGGAGGATAGTACCCATTATATGACACAATAGGTACTATATCAATTGTTAGTACCCTGGTACAGTGGTCTGGCTTATTATCATTTTTAGATATACCTGCATTTGAGCGCTTCAGCTATTTTCCATATAACCTAGACAAACCTGAAGAAAAGAGGGGGGAAGGGTAGGAGGGGGAGGGGTACCTTCTGCTGTGGTTCCGCTGAGAGTCCCGTGTCTTCCGGCTCATCGATTCTTGGGGGGTCAGATGTATCCCCGGCCGCTCCGACAACCTGCACTATGAGGCCCTATCTGGTAATATCCCCTTACTTCTAAGTTGTGCTATATGCTTGGTCCTGTGCCTCGGCACCAAGGGAGAACGCATTCCATCCTATCATTGCTAAATCGTGGACCCATCTATCCCTGGTATGTCTGTCTGAGCTAACCAAGGTAACCAGACTTTTAGGTAGTTTTCGCCGGTGTCATTGACCAGGCTCGTCAGTTTCTCCATCTGACATACTGTCCAAATTCTGTTCCGAATAGTAGCAATCCGTGGAGTCTCATTTTGTTTCCATCTTGCTGCGATCTCACCCCGCACTGCCGTCGCGAAGTGCGTTATCAATTTATTTGTTGCTTTAGAGAAGCCCTGGAGCAGCCTATTTAGTAGGAACACCCACGGTTCCCACGGGATTTGTATGCCTATAATTCTGGCTAGCCAATCTTTGATTAAATCCCATGTCCCGGTCAGTTTGGGGCAAGACCACAGCATGTTTAACAAGTCTGCCTGTTGTCCACATTGTCTAGGACACAATGGGGAGTAACTGGGCAGAAATTTAGCCAATTTTGAGGGGGTATGGTACCATCTCATCATAACTTTATATGCGTTCTCCCTTAAGGTCGTGCATATGGAGCTCTTAGATACTGCTTGCACGATTTTTGTCCACTCTTCCGGGTCGAGTGTCTCTCCTAGGTCCGCCTCCCACTTGGTCATGTAGCTAAGTTTCTCTGTCACAGTTGAGCCAGAATCCGTTACGTCTTTGTATAACTGTGATGTGAGTCCCTTTGTGGTCATCCCTGAATGACAGAGCTTTTCGAAATTCGATAGTTGACTTATAGGTTGTTGGGCTTGATAGAATGCCCTGACCTGGAGGTATCTAAAGAGTTTGGCATTTGGAATATTGTTGCTAGTTTTTAGAATATCAAAAGTTTGTATGCCTCTTCTGCCCTCCAGGTCCTCCAATCTGTAAATGTGATTGACTTTCCAGATTGTGAAATCCATACTGGTCAGCAAATAATGGATTCCCACAGAGTAGGGTCATTCCCGATGATCTATGGGTCAGGTTGCATTTGAGCCTGGTGTTGTCCCACACCGAGAGTGCGTTGGCCATTGAGGAAAGCGGCTGTTTGGTGCTTAATCGCATCTTTTTGGGAGCCAAATTAAATGTTCCAGCTCAACTGGGGAACAGAGTTCTTTCTCCAGGGCTACCCATCTTTTTGAGTCTGGGTTGGTGTGCCATTGCACAATTTGGCATAACAAGCAAGGTACCGCTAGCCCTCCCACCCCTGTTTGTTTGCACATTATCAGCTTACTCACTCGCGCTCTTTTCCCTCCCCAGATAAATTTATCTATCTCGGATTGAAGCAAGAGGATATCCTTCAATCCTAACGGCACTGGGAGAGTCTGAAAAAGGTATAAGAGGCGAGGCAGCAGGTTCATTTTAATGCAGTGAATCTTCCCTATCCATGAGATTGTATATTTGGCCCAGCGCCTAACATCCTCTCTCAAGGTTTGTATAAGTTTTGGGTAATTTGCCTGATACAGCTGTTTAGTAGACTTACAGTAGTGACATTGACTCCTAGGTATTTAATTTGTTTCTGTTGCCAATTGAAGTTAAAATTGAGGGCGATCAGTTTCTCCATATGTTTTGGTAAATTTATATTCATGGCTTCAGATTTAGCCTGGTTTATTTTGAATCCGGAGATCCTGTTATACCTCCCCAAGAGGTCGAACAAGTTTGGCAGAGAGTTGAGGGGCCTTGATATTGTCAGGAATACATCATCCCCATATAGTGCCACCTTATGCGTCTGGTTTCCAATGCCAATGCCCGAGATATCGTTGCTATCTCTTATCTGAGCGGCTAAGGGCTCCATGCATAGTGCAAAAAGTAGGACTGACTGATTTTAACCAACCATTATGTGAAATGTTATACAGTACTTACTGTATGTTTTTGAAACACTGTATTTTTTTATAAAAGGTTGCACAATGAAACCATTTTAAAAAATCAACTTTTTTTTTTGGAAAACATTACTTTTATAACTTTTGAACAACAGAACAATCAAGCAGCAGCAATACCGGAAATATATACTATACTGTACCAGTAATAATTTTATTTTTCCCCAGAAAATAAACTTAGTCATCAAGCGGTGAAAGGCAAAAGGAGGGATTTAGATGGACCTACAGTATAATATTGCTTTTTTGATACGTTGCTTGTGCATTGTTGAGTGGGCGAAATGGGATGATGGAGTGGGATCACATATGTAAACAAAGAGAAGAATGCAAATAGTACAGCACAGTAATAAAAATGATGATAAGTGTAGACAGAAATCTGTAGATGTTATACTCACATACGTGTGAGCCAAACAAGCATGTCACACTCAGTGGTGTATTGTAACAGAGACACCGTGTAGTGGACCCTCTGGGTGCAGGAAATGGATGTGGGTGTACTAGGACAGAAGGCAGAGAAACAACATACAGACGAGACACCGACTATTCTAAAGTTTGCCTTAAATTAGCCCGGTTACATTCTGGGTATGTGCTGGGTGTAACCTGGCTAGTTTAAGGCAAGTTTAAGGCATTTCTGCATTGACTAATGACCCATAGGATTAACACAGCAGGGGTCCCTGGCAGTCCCATTCAGTTTGAATGGGACTGCCAGGGACCCCCGCTGTAAATCTAATGGGCCATTAGTCAATGCAGAAATGCTGGGTCTAGTTTAAGGCAAGTTTAAGGCATGTACCCAGCGTGTACCTGGGTCTTTTTGGCGATTGCCACTGGTTTCTGTTAGAATAGTCGCAGTCTCTGCTTTAGCATAGACCGTATATAATCCAATTTGGCGGAGCGACATTGAGGTGGACCGACGCCGAGTCTGGAGTGGTGTTTCTTGCAGCTGCATTTGGAAATACCCCCTGCAAGGCGCTTCTGGATTCCATCAAGCACGGAGCTGTGAGGACGTCTTCACCACATCTGTTAATTCTTACATGCTGATTTTTACTTTTAAAATTGTAAGTGCGCACTTGTGAAGTGCTTCTTTATTAAATTGGGTATATACGGTCTATGCTATGGTGTTTTTACGCCTTTCCGCCTTCTGTCCTAGTACACCCACATCCATTTCCTGCACCCAGAGGGTCCACTACGCGGAGTCTCTGTTTCTATACACCATTGAGTGTGACATGCTTGTTTGGCTCACACGTACTGATGGGGCGGCCATTATTCGAACACTTCACGCAGTTATTGTTGCGGGAAACCGTGATCAAAACGGGGACAAAATTCGCTGTGTTTAAAGAAATGACCACGGTGCATTAGATGCCCAAAGCATCCTTGGACCCCTGCTGTGTGAATGCTACTGGCATCTGCCTTTGTGTAATAGACGCGCAGTAAGAGTCTGAATCAGTCACTCTAACTGCGCGCCTCTCACAGGCGATCGCAGGGGTTTAATTAAAATTCTAAAATTACAGTTTTGTAGCAGGGGGTCTCCAGAGCTGAACCACATTGCTTTTAGGTCCGGGGACCCCCTACTTCCTGAGTTACAGGCCCCGTTATGGGGTGCCGGTACACCCGCCATGTTAAAATCCTGTGGGATCGAAGCTAAACAATGCAGAGGGATACTGGCACCCCATAACAGGGCCTGTATCTCGGGAAGTAAGGGGTCCCCAAGGCTGAAATCAACTTTGATTAGCTCAGAAGACCCCCTGCTCCCCCACACTAATATCAAACCCCCCTCCCCCCCTCAAATAAAAAATCATGACCTTAGCGGGTAGCTGCTAAGGTAATGAAGCTGCTTACATTTTATGTTTATTCATAGTGTGCGTGAGCAGGGGGTCTCCTGAGCTGAACAAAGTTTATTTCAGGTCCGGGACCCCCTACTTCCGAGTTAAAGGCCCAGTTATGGGGTGCCGGTATCCCCGCCATGTTAAAATTGTGTGTCATGTGACCACGGGACTAGAGGGATACGGGCACCCCTTAACGGGGCCTGTATCTCAGGAAGTAGTGGGTCCCTGAGGCTGAAATAAACTTTGTTCATTTCAGGAGACCCCCTGCTCACGCACACAATAAATAAAAATTAAAAATGTAAGCAGCTTCATTACCTTAGCGGCCATGCAATGCCCGCTAAGGCAAAGAAGGGGTTAAGGCACAGGTGCCAACCCTGTGTGTAAAAAAACTAAAACATGACCTACACAGTACAGTACATTTAAATAAATCACCCCCCCCCCACACCACCAAACACACATACATTACATTAATGGGCCAAATAACTATTATCCAGATATGAGATTAATTGTCCCATTATTAAACACATTAACTAGCATAATAAAATAAATACAGTTCTACATATAACTGCAATACAGTATGAATCCCCTCCACCAGCAAAGCCCATCTGTCCTCTGTTGCCAAAAATATATAGCAAATACATTCTAACACATAAAATAACATCTCCAAATAAAAAAAGCACAATGCAAATAAAAATAAACCTCATCTCCCAAGAACACAGCACCTACAGTACAGTACAGTTGGCAAATCAATATCTAACAAATGGCTATCCAAAATTTAATTTTACAATGTGTACAGTACATGATGCAAATAATCTGTGCATCATGTACTCTACACTACAGTATGCCAAGCAATGCTCTAAATAAAATAAATAAATAAAATACCATCAATCAATCCATTCACAAATCAATTACAATACAATTCAAATCAATAACACAATTCATTATTCAAATCCTAGAAACAAAACAAGTAAACAGAAATAAATTACCATCAATCAACAAAATCTAACCAACAAAAAGCCACTATTAAAAAGCAAGCTCCCCCCTGAAATAAACTATTGCAAACACATTTGCACACCAAGCAGCAAAATACAGTTAAAAATGCATCAAAAAAAAGCAAGCAAACATGAGCAATACAAGCTTTTATTAGCTCTGTATTATGTATATCCATAGGGACATACAAATTAAAGGGGAAATAAATGGACATTAAAAAAAAATCAATCACATTCCAAAAAAAATTCAAAACCTGTACAAGCTAAATAAAATACATTTCTCTTGTTTACTTACCATTAGATGACCCACTCACCGACTCGGAACAGCATGCTCTTGAACCAATCCACGCACATGAAACAGAAACCCATAAAATAAAAAACCATAAAATAAAAAACCATAATATAAAAAACCATAATATAAAAAACCATAAAATAAAAAACCATGGGGGCTATGCACTAAGCTCAATGGCTTTGCGTTCTGATTTTGCAAAAAAAAGCAGGTTCGTTAAAAATTGAGGTCGGAGACGTGATTCACTAAGGCCTTGAGCCCATTTTTTAACGTACTTGCTTACAATAGCTCAGAACAGCCACAGTGTACGTGATGCTTTTTTCCCCCCTGCTAGCATTCTTAACTTTTCCGTATGCTAGCTAATAGAAAAAAAAGCCGCATGTAACTTTTGCATGGAGATTTGCCATCTCCATGCAAGACTGTTACAGGCGATCGTACACTAAATAAATAAATTTTAATAATAGTGTACATGAGCAGGGGGTCTCAGGACCTGAACCGCATTTGTTTCAGTCTGAGGACCCCCTACTTCAGGAGATATAGGCCCCGTTATGGGGTGCCGGTATCCCCTGCACTTTAAACCTCCCGCGTCACGTGACCGGGACATTTAAATTCTGCAGGGGATACCGGCACCCCATAAAGGGGCCTATATCTCCTAAAGTAGGGGGTCCCCGAGGCTGAAACCAATGCAGTTCAGCTCAGGAGACCCCCTGCACACCTACACTAGTATTAAAACACACATAACAATAAATAATAATTTATTACCGTTGCGGCTATCCGCTATGGTAATGAAGCAGCTTTAATGTATTTTTAATAATAGTGTGCGGGAGCAGGGGGTCCCCTGAGCTGAACCGCATTGATTTCTGCCTCAGAGACCCCTTGCTTCCCGAGTTACAGGCAAGGTATGGGGCAAGATGCGACGTGGGCTCTCTAAAGATGGCGTCCACACTGGCACCGATGCCCCAAACCGGGGCCTCTAACTCGGGAAGCAGGGGGTCTCTGAGGCAGAAATCAATGCTGTTCAGCTCAGGGGACGCCCTGCTCTCGCACACTATTATTAAAATTTACATTAATGCAGCTTCATTACCTTAGCGGATAGCCGCTAAGGCAATGAAGGGGTTAAGGCACATTAGCATGTTTATTGGGGACAATTGCCCCCATTAAACAACACACATCCCCCCGCCCCCTAACACATACAGTACTGCAATGGGAAAAATTACTATTATCCACATATGGATAATAATGCATTTACCCATTTTAAATACATATAAATTACAATAAATACAGTAAATATATATTACACTTACCTTTTACAAGCACCCACGATGAAGGCCGTCTTCATCCTCATCTTCATCCTGCCCATGTCCCCTCCGATGCTGCAAAACATACACAAGAATAAAAACATCCAATGTAATGTCCCCTAACCCCTTAATCACCATAGCGGTTATTAACTGCTACAGGCATTAAGGGGTTAACCCACCCTCACCCACCACTCGGGAGGCCTACATACCCTCCCCCACTAACCCCCTGCCCGTGAGGCCTAACCACCCTTACCCACTACCCAGCCGGGAGGCCTACCCACATACCCATGGGGCAATTACCCCCTCCCCTTCCCCCCAGTACCCACAATAAAAACAATAAACATCATTCTATTTATTAAATACATTTCCCACCCCCTGTGCCCCCCGTAAATACATGATTTATTCTTTTACATAGAGGGTTCATACCCCAGGCCCACGTGAGTCCCCGGTGGGCCTGACGGGTCACCTCACAGACCTACAGGTTACCAGCAACTTGTTTCATACAGGTTCTGGAGGCCTGTTGGTGGGTCCCGCCAGGCGCCATGGCCCACCAGGGGGTCTCCGCGGGTCACCGTGGGCCACAATTGGGGCCCCACAGTAGGCCCACGGATGTCTGGGGGCCCCGGGTCAGACCCACAGGTGTCTGAGGGGCCTCGGGTGGCTCCCACGGGGGTATGGGGACCCACGGGTGGGCACTATGGGTCCGCGGTGCCCCCACAGATGTGGGGCCACTGGTTCTTCCCCGCAGGTATCCCCCGTGGACCACGCAGCCTGGTACCCGTGAGATACCTGAGGATACCTCAGGTTGTCTCCAGTGGTCTCTCGCAGACCAAAGGAACAAACCCTGTATGTAAAAAAATAAACCAGACCTATACAATAAATACATACATCCACCCCCCCAACACATACAGTACAATAATGTGTAAAATAACTATTATCCAGATATAAATAATAGATTATTTGCCCATTATGAAAAACATAAAACATGCATATATCGAAACATGAATTCTTAATCTTAAAATCACCACATTGCATGTTAAAATAAATCCTGCAGCAATTGTAAATATAAACCAACAAACCAGCAGCTACCCAAATGTATATGAAATGTCACACATTTGCATTGAGTGTGTACATGATGCAATTAATCTGTGCATCATGTAACACTATGCAAAATATATGTAACATTAAACACACTATGAACAATGTCCCCTAACCACCAATGCCATCCTGAAAATCAAATAGAAACTAAGCAACATCAATACAATCAGCATCAATCAATTAATCCAGTGATCCAGTAAATGGATTAATCCAGTCCGAAACCGCCCTTCAGGTATTAACCGGAACAGTGCCGGTGACGGAGGCTAGTTAGCAGGGTCCACAGCTCCGCACCACGTGTGGCCGCTCTCCCCACTTCCTCCTCCGGTTGCACAGGATGTCTCAGCGCGCCCGCGCGCGAGTGTGCTCGGATGACCTGCGGTTCTTTGCATTTGTTAGTACCATTTTATGGCATAGCCCCTTTTAATAAATAGTATTTTTAAGTGTTGCTAGGTTTCTCACTGTCTTATGTGATTTATAGTGTAGAACTGTTTAACCCTACAGTGTTGCACTATGATCTTTGTTTGTTTGTGTTTTTTTCATTACATGGCCTGTCGAGCAAGTGTGCAGACCCCTTGAGGATTACAGTACTTTCCATTGATTATTTGGCGCCAGGTTTCTTTTTCACGTTTCTCTGTTAGTACTGGCAGTATTACCAGGCAGCCTTCCTCTATTATAAGACATTTGTTATTGTATACACATCGGTATTTAGACTTTAGCGCTTGTTCACATTTTTTTTCTTTACATGAAAAGAACATAAACATTAGCAAAACAATCAATTATTATCCCTGTATGTCTATCCATATAGATAGATAAACATAACATACAGGGGCAATAATAGAGCATAAAATACAATGCATTTATATACAAAAATCATACAATACACCCATTCAGTGTCCGTGAATGTATGTATATACATAGATACATTCACGGGCATTAAATGGGACAGAAAAAATAAAAGACATGAATCAAAAATCCAAAAAACCTGTAAAAGTAAAAATAATAAACTTTTCTTTTGTTTACTCACCATTAGATGTCCACTCACCGAAGTCCAGGTGACCCGGAAGCACTGGAACCAATCCACAGGTAACCATAAAATAATAAACCCTTACAATCCACGTCTGTGTCTTTTTTCTTCTATTTGTAATCCTTCCCGTCTGTCTTGGGGTCTTCTTTTCTTCTTTGGGGTATGTGGCTGGGTAGTGGGTGAGGGTGGTTAGGCCTCATGGGGTGGGGGGGTTAGTGGTGGAGGGTATGTAGGCCTTCCGAGGGGTGGGTGAGGGTGGGTTAACCCCTTAATGACTCTAGCGGTTAATAACCGCTATGGTGAGTAAGGGGTTAGGGGACATTACATTGGCTATTGTGATTGTTGTGCATGTTTTGCAGCACCGGAGGGGCATGGGCAGGATGAAGATGAGGATGAAGATGGCCTTCGTCGTGGGTGCCTGTAAAAGGTAAGTGTAATATGTTTTTACTGTATTTATTGTAGTTTATATGTATTTAAAATGGGCAAATGCATTATTATCCATATGTGGATAATAGTAATTTTTCCCATTACTGTATAGTATGTGTTAGGGGGGTGTATTTAGTTATAAATATTTTTTATTATTTTTGGAGGCGCAACATTGGTACCGCAGGCCCGCGGGTACCCCGGGACTCCCGCGGGGACCCCTGTACTCCCACGGGGACCCCCGCTTGGTGAGCTGGGGACCCCCACCCCCGGACCCCCACGGGGCAGCCGGGGACACCTGCGCGACTCCCGGGCTCCCTCGGGGACCCCCACGGGATCAGCCGGGGACACACGCCGGCCTGTTGTAAGGGTTTTGCGCATGCAAAAATGAAAGCAATAATTTTTTCTAACACCAGCTTTTTTTGCGTCTACTCTGACCTGACGTGTTCTGATCAACGCAACTTTCGCGTACGCTAAGGTTGCGTTGCTTAGTGCATCCCGCTTAAGGGCAGAATTTAACGCAAACAGGGTTACGAATGAGCAAAGTTGGACTTAGAAAAAATTCCAGAAAAAAGTCAGTTTTAGAGTGCAAAGTGCCTGTTTGCGTTGCTTAGTGCATCGGGTTGAGCTCAAAATCACGTTCTAAGAGCACTTTGCGCTCTAAAAGTGACTTATCAGAGATTAGTGCATGACCCCCCATGTCTTTGTCTTCTTTCTTCTACAGTACTTGTACTCCATTGCGTCAGTCTTGGGGCTTCTTTACCTTCTCCGGCTCTTCTGGGGTCTTCTGGGGTCTTCTCCCGCCACGCCCCGGACTTCTTCTTAGAGGGGATGTCCTCCCTCCAAGCCGTCTGGCTCTAAAATGAGACGACATAGGCTTTTATAGGCCTATGACGTCACATTTTCGTCATTTGTTCCCACTGCCCTGATTGAGCCGTGAAAACCATGGGATTAAAAAATTTTTTTTTAAATTGATCACGTCATTTAAAGGCAATGATGCCAGCCAATCAGAATGGCTGTGCTTCAATTGCCTTTAAGACGACGTCATCAAAGGAAAGATGGGCGCCCTCACATGGTACTTGAGCCAATCAGAAGTGGGATGTCTCTTTGTTTACATATGTGATCCCGCTCCCTCATCCCATTTCGCCCACTGTTCGCCAAGGAATAAGAAAACTTTTCCTTACATGAAGGTTGAGTGGAATCACGTTGTATTCATAATCATATAATGTTTATTGTTCACTGGTTTTTATTTCTATAGTGTTATTTTTACACCTTGTTCCGTCACTGGAAGTCACTGTATATTTTATCCTCACCATTAAATCACTTTCCTGAGCGCCAGTCCTGTTAGTTTGTGTTCTGTATCTTGCGCATTGATGAATCTGATTTAAAAATCCAAGTACTGAATCTTCTTGAGGCCGGCGGTCTCACGCACGCATTCGCACGGGTTTGGCGACAATGACTCCTCCATCCACCCGCCCACCCCGAATTGTGAATAAAATAATAGAACTAAATAACCATGAGCAAAGAGATTGATTACAGGGGAACGGACCGATCTGCAGCAACTAATCACTTGTCTGTGTGCATAATGTATTGATATTTTAATAGAAGAATAAAATACGGCAGTTTGAACTGCAGTTAGTGTAATACAGGTAGAAAAAATATATAGACCATTCGCAGCTCTAAAGACACTTTAAATCCCAGCAAGGAAGGGAGGGAACATGTATAGCAGTATAAAAGATATTAGATGGCGTGTTATCAGCAACGATAAGAAGATTGCACTATCGAGCAGGACCACTGAGGTAATTTATTACTATTTACACACTGTGTGGTTATTCCTGCCAGCAATTGTTACTGAGCAAACCAGCTCTATTCGTTTCCACTGAAATCTACACGCATTGCCACACAGTCTTCAGCTGTCTCCTGATACCTCATACCCCTGCACTTGAAAGCTGCTGATAACACGCCATCTAATATCTTCCATACTGCTATACATGGTTATAATTCCTCCCTTCCTTGCTGGGATTTAAAATGGATTTAGAGCTGCGAATGGTCTATATATTTTTTGTAAGTATTCAGTTGTACCATTTCATGAGCTCAGACACTTAGCACTCCAACAATCAATTTATACAAACTTTATATCATTGTTTGTTATTTGTTCGAATACAACTCACCGGCACTTTTTTGTACTTTTGTATTTTTAATATCCTTTTTCAGCATTTTGTTGCATGGGGTTTGGTTACCTCATACTGTACATAGTATTATTCATAAATACCTTTTCAACACACCATCGGTTGATCAAAACCACCCACAATTCTCAACTTTTCTGGCATCTCATTTTTTAGTGGCTACTTTACATATACACAATTCCTGATGGATCTCACACCTGAAAAACAACCAATTTATGAATCTAAATTAGATTCTTACTTTGCATTCAATTGTTTTGATATCTCAGCAAGACACAAAAACAACCAATTGATGAATCTAAATTAGATTCTTACTTAGCATTCAATTGTTTTGATATCTCAGCAAGACACAAAAAAGCTCAAATTAAAATTTTTGTGGGAAATAACCACACTAAAAAATTACCAGAGAAGCAAACGTATCCCAAGAGGGCTGCGAATGACAAAAGCCCCTACCTTTGGATTCGAAAATAGGGAGTTTGAAGCACAATGGAGTCAGATTCTGGATAATTGTTCCTTCAAACTCATTGAACTAATATTACAACATAGAACCAAAGAAAAAACGAAGCTTTCAACAAAGTCAAAGATTTACAAAATAAATTACAGGACTTTACTGATATGGATCAATTAAAAAAATTAGACGATAAGCTAGCAAGTAACATCACTAAATTTAAAAAAAACATAATGCAGATTAAACATAACAAATTGTAATGAGATAAGTGCGACTATGAGCGCTATCAAATATATATTTGGCACAAACCACAACAGCAGAGAAATAATGCAAAGAACACCACAAAGAAACAAACACCAAAGAGACATACAAAATCCATCTTAAAGAAGTCTAATACGAATACCATTGACTCTGACACAACAGATAAGGACTGCACCACACATAGTGTCTCCTTTTCCGAACACGACTCCCTAGCCTCCTCAGCTGATGAGCTGAACACCACAGGGAAATCCTACTCCAGCTCAAAGGGCACTATCAGGAGCAACTAATCGTAAAAAAACGGAGCGGCAAGAGGGAGAGATCGAAACCGAGGAGATCAACCACCAAAGAAGAGGAGATACTAACATGTGACAATACAGTACAAATGTTATTAACATTTCTCAACACCCACTTCCTCAAGATGAGTACAGAGTTCTGGATCTAGGCCTAACATTTGCCCCGACACAACTTTAATTTGTTCAGCACCACAGTGGATCTATACAAATTTGTTAGAAAATTTTAATTGAAGCGTTTTTTAATGCTAAATCTATTAATTCTTCTCCACATGACTTTGCTAATCCAGTATACAAACAATGTATAGAAAAACACGTTTTTGATATATCTCAACAACTTACATTTCAGGATCACTGTTTCTTTCAAGATATGTTAGACCTATCAGAGGAAAATGTTGACTATATTGATCCATCTGTTGCATTCTTTGGACATAATCCATCGGGTCTACACAATAGATCCACATTTTGTCCAGGTATAATGCAAAATAGCGCCATTGATTTGTTCCAACAAACAGTTGAAAGGGATCTTCTGCTTTTATCTAAAGGTATCCAATATACAACAAAAACAAAACACTGACAATATGCGTCCTGAATTAAGAGAAGCTATTGTCTCTTTAACAGACAACGACAGCATCATCGTTAAAAAAGCTAACAAAGTCAGAGCTGTCATTTTACTTGATAAAACCTTTTATTATGCAGAAGCATCCAGACAACTGAATGACCAACTTTCTTATATTCCACTAAAATCTGATCCCACTAAATCATTTTTGATTCAACTATGTGATCTATTGGAGTTAGGCAAAACAATAGGAGTATTGTCCTCAAAGGAGTTTGATTACCTATATTGCTCCATCCCCACTATTCCCATCTTTCACCACATTCCTAAAATCCACAAGTCCCTTCACTCACCCCCTGGGCGCCCCATTGTCTCAAGCATTGGGTCAATGGGTGAACACTTATCTATTTACATAGATCACTACCTATAACCCATTGTCACTACACTTCCCTCACACCTATTGGACACCTCACATTTACTCACCTTACTTCAAGATTACCCTTGGTCTCCCAACTATCTATGGGTTACCCTCGACATATCTTCTCTTTATACTATTATTTCTCACACTGACGGCATCACAGCCATACAAAACTATTTAGAACACGACCCTTCTTATTCACCTGCACACATCACTTTTTTGCTAGACGCCATTTTATTTCTTTTAACACACAATTATTTTCTTTTTTCAGGGTCTTCTATCTCCAAACACGTGGAACTGCAATGGGCACATGCTTTGCACACTCCTATGCCAACCTCTTCATGGGTTGGTGGGAGACGTCCTACGTGTTTGGAGATAGAAACCCCTACAGACATCACATTCACTTTTTCGTCGTTTCATAAACAATCTCTTAAAAATTTGGAGTGGCCCCTTAGAGAAGCTCAAGGCTTTCATCTAATACATTAACACTAATTCATTTAATCTTCAATTCACGTCACAATATCACTCTCACCATATCCATTTTTTGGATCTGAATCTATTTGTGGTGTTGGACAAAAAAGTCCAGACGGACATTTACAAGGAGAATAGTAGGAATACAGTTCTACATGCAAAGAGTGGAAATAACCGAAGTCTATTTAGGGGCATACCCATTGGGCAATACATTCGACTACGTTGAAATTGCTCTAGTCTAGAAGTCTTCAAATCCAGGGCAGAAGAACTCACAGATTGGTTCGTTTCTAGAGGCTACAATAAAACCATTCTTGAAGAGGCCTATATGAATGCCCTCAGTAAGGATAGGGAGGAATTAATATATTCCAAACATGATGGGAAAAATAAGAAAGTTGGCCAAGGGCATGATGTTTCTGATCTGGACCCACCATATTTCATAACTTAATTTAGCAACCAAGCCTACGCTATTAAACGCATCATCAACAAACATTGGGGATTACACTTAATAGACCCTTTTTTTAAAGGGCATTACATCAGTGAATCCAAAATTCATATTTAGAAAATCACAAACTTTGGGTAATCTTATTTCCCCCAGTATGGTAAGGAATGATAAAACACACTGAAAAATTATTTTTTTCCTAAACTCAAAGGATACTTTCCCTGTGGACGTTGCAAAATTTGTAAATATGTAACCAAGACACAAATCTTTGATAATATGTAGGGTACCAAATCACATCAAATCATGTCCTTTATAAATTGTAACTCTGAATTTATTATATACAGACGAGACCACAAGTATTCTAAAGTTTGCCTTAAACTAGCCCGGTTACATTCTGGGTATGTGCTGGGTGTAACCTGACTAGTTTAAGGCAAGTTTAGAGCATTTCTGCATTGACCCAGCACCTCCTGGGGAAGGGATGCATTAGTCCTGAAACGTTACCTTTATTAGCTCTGATGCTGTGAATACTTTATTGAAGTTTTTTTCAAACTCAAAACAAGTCTCCTGTGTGCTCCTTCTTTTCCTCTATTTTGTGCCTATTATTAGGTCCAGCTTTAAGACGCCGGGGCCATTGTAAGGTAAGCACCAGAAGCAAAATAATATTTATATACTCTTTACAAACAGTGGTGTGCCATTTATAACTACTATTGCACTTGTGGATGCAATAAGAGGTATGTTGGACTTACTACAAGAAATTTTAAGATTCGGATTATGGAACTGTAGGAGGACGTGCGCAGAGATATGAAAGGGAGACTTCTTAAGGTGAAATTAAAAAAGGCTTTTAGTGCGCCTGTTCCTTTAACATAAGAAAAAACATCCAAACATATTCAAAAAAGGGGTCAAACAACACTTCTGTTCCACTTGGGAGTATTTCTAGTGAAACCTATGCAGTCCACAACTCCCTTTAGATAAGCATGTCTTCCAGCCCCAAACATTTATCTTGATATGTGCAGATATACCAAAAGTCTTATAAAGGAAAGTCTTATCTGTTTCTTGTAGTTGGAGGGAAAGTCTTCTCTGTTCCTGAGTTGCTGCCTTTTTCCTCAGGTTATGTCAGCATTCAGGTTTAGAGGTTTTTCCCCTGTGTCTTGCAGGCAGCGTGCTGTTTCTTCTGGCAGGCTTCAAGACATCTGTCCCTATGGTCAGTCCCACAATGTTTGAGACTCAGGAACAACCTCACTTCCTGTCTCAAAGACAGGCTTTTCTAAGAAACCTAATCAGGCAGGTGGTGTTGGTTAATTGACTACCAGCAGTTAACCACCACACTGCTGGATTAGAGGCACATTTCCTGAACAGGGATAACTCCCCTGTTACAGGAACACATGAGACTTATCTTAAAAAAAGATTTAAATCATCCTGTTTCGCAACATTTCAGTGATTGCCAAAATGGTTCACTTGAACATTTCAATTGTGTAGCCACTGAACATATTCATATGTATAATAGAGGAGGTGATAATGTAAAAACACTATATAAAAGAGAGGCATATTGGATTTTTTCATTGGATACTTTGTGCCCTAAGGGATTAAATTCCCAATGGGACTTAAAGTATTTCCTTTAAATTAGTGTGGAAACATTTTATTGTTATCAACCACTTTATCCAATCTGCAATCCTCTCTCTATTAGATGCGTTGCTTTGCACTCTCCCATATGACATGTTATTGAATCAATTGTGTCCCTTTCATTGTTATGCCAATATCACTTTGACTTCGTGTACATCAATATTTAAGCTAAAACTCAGGGTCTTATATTATACCCAGAAAATGTATATTGTTACATTCATTTTCTACTATATGTGACATAAATACGCCACTATATTATTATTATTATTATTATTTATATTATTATTATTATTATTATTATTATTATTATTTAATATTCTAGATTTATTATTTAGATTAATTGCTATCATGTCCTGTTCAATGCCACTATGAATTACCTTAAACTGATGTCTTTAATCAACTTTCAGTCAGCTGTGTTTGCCAGAAGGAGGAGCTATATAAACCAGGCAACATACACTTCGTTTAACACTCCTTGAGAAAGCACTATCAAAGCGTGAAACACTTGGGAGGAGAATTTTGCTTGTTTTGTCCCCAGTATGTTCCCAGTATGTCATTTTTAATTATGTAGTTTAATAAATTTTCTTTCATTTTTGTTCCAAACCCGGTGAGTTGTGAGTGCTTGGGCGTGTTCGAGTTGTCCACCAATCTTTCACAGCGTTCTTGAGTGTAATACAGGTAGTGTAATAAAGGTAGTGACTGTAGTAAATTATACTGTATTTACCTTCATTATAGACTTTGCCAAACGAGTGGTGATGAGCCACTGTCACACCTGTGGTCTCCATTATACACATAGATGACAGGTGACAGCGGGCCTGCAACACCTGTAGTTGACAGCTGATGAAGCTGGAAATCTTTTTGGTATATGCAAGCTTGCTTGTATCTGTATGTTAAATCAGGCTCAGGCTGGAAGTTTTGCAGGTATCCTGGCAGGGACAGATAGAAAGGGTTGCCGGTCACCAGGTTTTCACTGACGGTCAGACCGTTATTGTAACCCGGTGCTGGTGCCGGTGCAGGCACTTTTACATTGCTGGCCTGGGATTGACGAATCTTATTTGGACTAAACCTGACTTTTCTCCTTTTTAAGTCTCCATGATCAAAGATACTGGAAAAATCTGGCATCACACACCAATACCCTCCTCTAACTCTGTGTGCAGGGGCAATACGAAAAACACGGATCGCTACTTAACTTTTTCCTTATTGCACGCTTCCATCCAAGAGCATCAGGTGAAAATTTGTAAAAGTCATACTTTGTGATGAAAAAATCATAGATTTCAACAACTTTGGCCATTTTATCATCTGCTGCATTAATTGCCGAACATATTAAAAATGCCTAAGTACTGTCAGGTCTTTTGCACACGTACTGCTGTCTACTCATTGCGTCCGGGCGGCAATTGTGCAATTTATACAGTAACTTCTTTCAGTACCAAGGTCAATTCACAATGGACCACTGTGGTAGACTTTTTTTTTTTTTAAACACATGCAAGTCGACACATTACTGTAGCACAAGCAGTGTACACATTAGTATTCATTACAATTCATGAATATCTGCCACCTGGCGGATACGTGAAGAATTTACGCCAATAAAATCTGAAACCAGTAATTAAACAGATCAACCGCAGATCAACCGAGACGCGAATGCGGCATGATCACGGTGGATGCCAAATTTATAGTGCGTGGAATACGGGAGATACAACGACAACGACTCCGAGAAGTTATAAAATAAATGCTGGCACAGCAGTACTTGTCTTTCTGCTTACAGTCAATTTATTTGACAAAGTTTAGTGTTTATCATATATTTGATAATGATATGAGCCTCTATATTTATGTTTCAATGTATTCCTCTTGTCAATAGAGTTCTGTTTCCACCTTGTCATTACTAAATAGAAATAGTTTCCAGTGTCTGTCAAATAATTTAGAGCAGTTTATTAATTTTTAAATTAAATTAAACTAAAAAAAAACTTCACACTTTTTAGTTAATAGTTACCCATGAAAGGAATGCAACAAAACATTATCAAAAATATACATTTAATATCTTGTATTTATATAATTGTGTATTTATTTGAATTTTTATTTTGTATTATTTTTATCCATGTCAAAATGTTGTTTAGGTTGGTATTGCAATGGTTAAATTCATTTGGTTTATAGTTTATTATTATTTTTGTTATTATCAAACACTCATCCAGAAATGGATAATAGTGCAATTGCCCATTAAAAATAAAACCAGCCAGCATAAAGTTCTACTTACCCCTGCCAGGATGAAGGCTGTCCACGTCTTCCTCCCCATTCTCTCTGTCCTCCATGGGCAGCAACATAGCAATAAAAATCAAACTAAGGGCCACTAACCCCTTAATTACCTTAGTGGTTAGTAACCATCCATCTCCTTCTACCCACCCAGGAGGCCTAACCACCCTCCCTGAGGAAACTACCCACCCTCTACCCATTGATTAGCATAGTGATAAACCATAACCATATAATATGGGCATGATTTGTCACTATATCAGTAAATGGGCAACCTAAAAAAAAAGCATCACAAATACAAAATTAAATCAAAGTAAGCATCAAAACTACACCAAAGTTAAATCAAATCAATCATCAAAAGAAACACAACAATTAAATAAACCAATCACCAAAGATACACAATAAAAAAAAAAACAATCACCAAACAATATACAATAAAAAAAAACAATCACCAAAAAATACACAATAAAAAAAACAAGCACCAAAAGAAACACAATAAAAAAATACAAGCACCAAAGATGCATTACAATTTAATAAAAAATGCTTCGCCTGTCACTGTATTTATCTATATCCTGAAATGGTATCAGATTAACGCATTGGCATTCAATGGGCAATCTAAAAAAATAAAAAATACAAAAATAAATAACATACAATCAATGTTTTTCTTACCTTTTTATGTCTTCGCCCTATGATTCCAACTTCAGCAGGAACCTTTTGAGCCTCGACACAATGTTCCTCAATTTCAGGTAAATTCTTGTCTTCTTTGTTCTTTCTTCAGTCTTCTCTTCTTTATTTGTAATCCAATCCATTGTGCGGATGTGGTGCCGTCATATTCTTAAGGTCAAATGAGACAGATCAGGCCTTATGTAAGGCATGTGACATCACATTTGAGTGTCAAATGATACACCCCCAATCTGATTGGATGGTTTTCAATGTGACAGATTTTTTTTTTGTAAAGGATGTGACATCATCAAAAGGGAGGGAAGCCCACCAATCCCTTTAAGATGACATCACCAATACCAAAATGGCTGCCATCACATATTACTCCAACCAAGGGGATTGGGAGAAATACCATGTGAGGCATACCATATGGTGCACCCGAATCTGATTGGTTGTAGTAAACCGTGACAGCTTTTAATTATTTAAAGGATGTGACGTCACATCCTTTGAAAAAAATGGAAGCGGTTACATGGTTTACTACAACCAATCAGATTGGGGGTATACCATGTGATGTCTTTCTGGTGCTTGTATTTTTTTGGCTACAAAGAAAAATGAATGAAGGGAAGCGCAATGATTGGGTAATGGTATGAAAACCTTTATGGAATAGGGAACAGCAAAATATATAAATTAACAATATTCAATGATGAACATAAAATGATAGTCAATGTGAACAAAAATGCACTAGGTGGTGCCAAATGATGCAGACTGCTGCTGGTGAGAGTCATGGAACAAGCATGGGTGCAATACAAAACCCCTCGTGATGGTCAAAAATCCTACGACCAGCTGATAGGCACCGATAGAATACAGGAAAGGGGATCAGGTGTAAGGGGGTGCCGATGTGAGCCACAGTCCTCAATGAGCTCACCAAACCTCCGCTGGCTTCTGCTCTGGCTAGATGAATCCCCCGAATCCACTCATCCAATCCTGGGCGCTGACAATGATCCGTGCACGGATTTCCGGGTATGACGTCACTTCCGGATGTGATGCGATGACGTAGTAACCCTTCCCGGTCGTGTAGTAAAATGTGTGCTCCTCCTCCACACCAACAGAGGAATAATGCAGATGCAATAATCTCACAGGGCGCATATGCAGTGCGTGATGGAACTACCCTGTTGCAAATGGGATCGCAGACCCTTGGCTCCTCCTCCTACGCGTTTCCCCAAACTATTTGGCTTCGTCAGGGATACTGGAGTGCATACTCAATTAGTTAATATACCCCATGCAATTGAATGAATAATTAATCAATTATAATACTCATTGAATAATTTAAAGAAAATTCATTAGGGGGGAATCTATGCAATAAAACTGAGATGTAGCTCACAGTAATAGGATTGGTTCATGTCACAGAACAAAAAATTTTTTGATGAAAATTAAAAATTAAAATGCATAAATACTATAAATACTATACAAAATATGTTTAAAATGAGTAATGGAACTTCAAGCAAATATATTAAACTAGAACATTACATACAAGACAATAAATAATCAGACAAATGTATATAACTAGATCATTAGATGAAAAACACTAAAAATACTTATTAAGTTGGAACACATCAAAAAAGATATTTGGTAAAAAGCAATATGTGCAAAAAGAGCAATGTAAATATACAATAATTAAAATTCACACATACTGTATGTATAAATATATATATACATACAAACAAATCTATATATAAAATACAAGGAAACAGGTATGCCCACAATAAATAAGGATAATAGTATAAATGAAAAATATATAATATATATAAAAAATATAATTGAAAAATATGTAAAATGGGTCCACAAATATTTACTGGAATGCTAAAAGATCTAAGGGGCCTATGCAGAGAGCAGCACTATTTCGAAATTCGCCATTTTTTGGAGAAAATCGCGCAGAAAGCAGCAGAAAATGGCGAGTTCCGAAAAACGCGCCAATTTTTCTTTTCTATTTGTAAAACTCGCCTCGCGGCTGGCGAGAACCTCAATCTCGCCAGTTTTAAAAATATCCTAATGCAGAGAGGCGCGAACGGCATCTAGCGGCTGTTCGCGCCAATAAAATGGCGCGATTGTCTCCTTTTTGCCTCGCCAGAAAAAATTGGCAAGAAGCTGCCGCTCGCGGCCATTGCAAAGGGAAAAAAAAGGCGCGAATTTGTTTTTACACGTTTCTGAAGCGCGCATCTCGCCAATTTAAACTCGCCACACGCATCCATGTTAAACATAGCAGAATTCGCACTTTTCTGCATATGGAGAATAAAACTCTCCAAAAAAGCTACTTTTTAATAAATTCGCCAATTTTAAAATTCGCTGCTCTCTGCATAGGCCCCTAAATCACTGAGCATAGAAGAAACATTTGAAAATATTTTTTTGGTCATGGGGTCTCTAGACATTTTTTTACCACACACAACAAGAGTATTGATCTACTTTCTGTTAAAGGTATAGAACACATCAACAAAGCTAGTATGAGATGTGATAGACTCCTAAGGCTCAGGAAACAGGAGACCTACTGTACATAGCTGATGATTACTGCGCATGCGCCTGTAAATACACCACTGCTTGCTTGCGAAGTTCAAGAGTTTTTTTCTCCTCATTTTTTATTTTTATTTTCTCCACAAGCTTGCCTAAACCATCTTGATATTACAATATTCAATCTGTGCTGTAGCTTTTGACTGCGACCCTGTGCATTTGACTGCACATGGTTGATTTGTGTGCTTTTTATGTACTGTATTTGGGGGTGTAGGGATCAAATTATTATGATGACCTGCCTTTTCAAATTATGTCATTTTTTGAACTACAGAACAGCTAATCCTTCATACAGCTGTACCCTGTGCCCCCCTCCCCCACGCACACACACAAGGCTCGCTCAAGGATTTGAAACTCTTATCGAGAGACACCTCTACAGAGTCATTCAGTTTCTGAAGCTTGCCATTGTGTATTTAATCCGTCCCTAGCCGAGCATCACCTCACTGCGCCTGCATGTAATCCTCTTTGGGATGGGATCTATCTGATGATTACTGAGCATGACTCACCCATCCACCCCTCCAACCCTTGGAGGCTTTGTTTACGGTAACGCTTTTTAAAATCCCCTCGGGAAAATCCCTCTCGAATTTGATATGTAAATTAGATTTGCACAGCACTGTCATTCTTTCTTTTTCTTTGGTGTAGGTGTGTGTGTGTGTGGGGGGGGGAGGTTGTCAATGATTATGATTATCATGAATGTAAATAAATATTTATTTTATTTTATCAGGAACAATAAAAACATATATAAAAATAATCATGAATAATACAAAATGCAGTCTTTATTAAGTTCTTCTGTCAGATGGCAATTGAGGGCCGGTGGATAATCATGAATAATGCACATTGATAATAATATTAATTAATGATATATAATATATAATAATATATATATATAGTAATATAATTTGTTCCGTCTTTATCTTCTTCCTCATTCTGTGTACAGTACAGTAGTTCATTGAGAGAGGAGAGGTTTTGTGTACATCATGACTGCAGTTTAGATACTGTACACTTAACTGTACAAACAGTTCACAGACTTTACACGATACCTCCCCTCTCCCCCAGTCGATACTTTTTTTCTGAAAAGACAAGAAAACAAATAATTAGTGCAGTTATGTGCATACTGTATTATGGCATTTTGTGCTGTATAGTACTGTCAAACTAGTCTATACTGGAACTACTGTATACTGTGACTATTGTTAAATACTTTGTAACCAGATGGCAGGTGCTGCTCTCTCTGGAAAGAAAAAAATTGAG
The DNA here is from genome assembly GCF_040206685.1 of Ascaphus truei. Taxonomy (NCBI): domain Eukaryota; kingdom Metazoa; phylum Chordata; class Amphibia; order Anura; family Ascaphidae; genus Ascaphus; species Ascaphus truei. The sequence goes on along the minus strand of NC_134484.1, from coordinate 219,675,522 downwards.
CAGTTAGGTGCATACTGTATTATGGCATTGTGTACTGTATAGCTACACTGGCGACACACTTTATTCGGGCTCGGCTAGTCCCACGAATTCGGGTATACCCGGGTGTATTGAGGTTTGTGACTGTTTTCTGCCCGAGTGCATTGGGTTATTTTCCAGGCAGGGATTGAAGCATTTTATTCCCGCTGGCTGCAATACTGCACAGTATATATATATATGTACTGCATTACAATTCATGAATTTATGCCATCTGGTAGACACGCGAAGCATTGCAGCCTATTAAATCCTAATCATTATCATTTAACAGATCAGCCGCCCGTCAGCCAGGCATGAACCCAGGCTGGGAAGGCAAACGCAACGGGGCTTGTCAGAGGTGAGGAGCGGCGCATTCCAGGTATCTGCCAGGTACATACTGGTTATTTACTCGAATAAAGTGTGTCGGTGCAGTACTCCATTTTGCACTACAGTATGCAGTTAGTACTGTCAAACTAGTCTATACTGGAACTACTGTATACTCTGACTACTAGGAAAGACAAAATCTATGCCATACTTACCTGTATCATACTGTTCTTACAATACTACAGTACAGTACTATACCATACTACCTTCCTGATGCTTGCCCATTATGTGCGATCACAATGGGCAACACAGTAGCAATATGGTCAATATATTTATTGCATCGTTCCACGGTGAATACATCGTTCCAAAAATTCAGTATGCCTTGCGCCAACTCATCCTTTTTGGAGGGTTTCACGACTTTTCGGATATGGTCCTTCAGCTGATGCCAGACCATTTTGATTGGATTGAAGTCTGGCGAACTGTCATTGGAGGGGGAAAAAAAGGACAATTAGTTTAAGAGATACAGTACACAGTAAAAACAGTGGGAAAAAATGAGACACGGTTACCGCACTTACTCCGCTGGCGTCTTCACCCAGTTGATACGCGCTCAAGGTAATGCGCTGTTGACGCGGTGTGCTTCGGATCGTTGTCCTGGTAGAAACGGTGACATTCGGGAACTCACGTGAGATGTATTCCACAATCTCAGGCACAATTTTGTCTTGGAAGAAAGCTTTATTCATGATTCCTATAACAAGAAAAGAAAAGTGCTCAAAAAACTACACACTAGTACAGTACAGTGCATAAGGCAAAAGTGTGTGACATACATTTAACTGTACCTTCAAAGATGATGATGCATCCTGGTCTACGCCTAGAGATGGCACTCCACACATGCATCTTCCCTGGGTGTTTTGAACGCGGCTTCATAGATATGCAACCTTTTTTGTGGAATGCAAAGGTGGCAAATCTCTCCAGAGAAACAGTAGACTCGTCAGTGAAGATGCAATCCTGGAAAGTTTCTCCACTGTCGATCCATGCCTGGGCCTGGACCACTCTCTTGATTTTGTTAACGTTCCTTATCATAGGGTACGCTCTGTAATGACAAGGAATAAATAATTTTAGAGGTACAGTACAGTTTCTTAAACAACACTTTTACCTCCTGTACTGTCCAGTACTAACCTCACACATCCATATTTCCATCCAAGTCTGTGTCTCATCTTCTTTATGCTAGTCTCGGATACAGTGAGATTGTGATTTTGCTGCAGAGTGTATTTGACCCTTAATGCACTCTTCTCATCATTCTCTTAACTTATTTTGTCGACCAGAAGAGTTGTCTCCCTACAATGTACAGAAAAACAACAATCCGGTAAGTTACAGTGCAGTAGGCCAGAAGTACAGCACATCATTTGCTGTAAAAATAGTATACAATGAGATAGATCTACACAATCTATAGTTCTATTAATATGCAGCAATATACAATAAATACAGTATACTGTAGTTATATAAATATACCGAAATAACTATAAAATTAGATAGATCAACACAATATATCGTTCTATTAATATGCAGCGATATAAACAATATATATATACTGTAGTTATATAAATATACTGAAATAACTATAAAATTAGATAGATCTACATAATATATAGTTCTATTAATATGCAGCAATATAAACAATATATATACTGTAGTTATATAAATATACCAAAATAACTATAAAATTAGATAGATCTACACAATATATAGTTCTATTAATATGCAGCAATATAAACAATATATACAGTATACTGTAGTTATATAAATATACCAAAATAACTCTAAAATTAGATAGATCTAATATAAACAATAATATAGCAATATAGCAATATAAAAAACAATAGATATACTGTATTATATAGTTATATAAATATACTTACGCGTTAGTTACCGTTGGTGTCCTCGTGCGTTGTTTGGTCTTTCCGTGTGCATGATAGCACATGGTGGTTGATGGCACAACGAGGCCAGAAGCAGCTAACCAGCGTTGGATATCTGCAATTCGGTGTCTGCTCGTGTACATCGCCTTAATTCTCATGCTGAGATCCTTTGAAATCTTTTTAACAGGCATTGCTGCGAGTAGAAAGAAATACAAACACAAGAATGTGTATTCGATGTTTAGTCGATGTGTATTCAATGTGCAGTGAATACACAAAATGGATGGTGTATTTATACGTTAATGACTCACATTAGAGTACTCCCACTTTTAACACCTGTACCTCGTCGCCATGCATAAAAGGTGACACCCTTTGCATAGCCTCCCGCTCGATGATCTGTATCTGTACTTGCCCTTGTCCAGATACTGCATTGTGCCATCTGCTTCCATGGATCAACCCCGATTCTACGGACGCAGGAAGCCACTCGCCTCTGCCGTGCCTGTCACACAGAAAAAGCGAAAGGCGGCAGCCGTTTCAAAGCCAAGGCCAAAGCAACAGGCTAAGGCTAATAAAGAAAACCTACTGCTGACCTAAAAGGCTAAGGGTTTTAAAACACGTAAGCCTTATTATGTCAAGAAGAAATTCGGTGATGTACACTGTAACAGGGGAGTAATCCCTGTTCAAGTAATGTGTCTCTAATCCAGCAGTGTGGTGGTTAACTGCTGGTAGTCAATTAACAAACACCACCTGCCTGATTAGATTGCTTACAAAAGCCTGTCTTTGAGACAGGAAGTGAGGCTCCTTAGCTCATACCTGAGCTGAACTTGGAGACAGAGCAGAGATTGTCTTTGACTCTCACAACTTGTCTTGAGCCTTGCCAGAAGACACAGCAAAGCTGCTTTCAAGACACAGGGAAAACTTCTAAACCTGAATGCTGACACACCCTGAGGAAAAGGGAGCTGAACCGGGGACAGGGAAGATTTTCCCTCCAAACCACTACAAACAGATAAGACTTTCATATACAAGACTTTTTATATCTGTTCATCTCATGCTATATGTTTGGGAATGGGAGACATGCTTATCTAAGGGCGTTGTGAACTGCATAGTTATTCACTAGAAATACTCCCAAGTGAATAGAAGCTTTGTTTACCCCTTGTTTGGATGGTTTCCTGATGTTAAGATAACAGGCACAATAAAAGGCTTATTTAATTTCACAATAACGAGTCTCCCTTGCATACCTCTGTGAGCGTCCGCCCACATACACACAGCGCAAAACAAATGGCAGCCAACCCATCGAACCCGCAGGCCACTTACTCGTTTATGCTTCGACGACCCTGCCACCGCTCTCACGGAAATCTACAGCCCATCTTCTCCACTACTCATCCCCGATGCTGCCGCCACTCTCCCGGAAACCCACAGGCCATCTTCGCCACTGGTGCCCCTGAAATCCACGGGTCACTTTCTCCATTACGCTTAGACGACTCTGCCACTTCTCGCCCGGAAATCCACAGGTCACTTTCTCCATCCCTCCTCGATGATGCTGCCGCTTCTCCTTTCCTGGAAATCCACAGGTCACCTCCTCCATCCTTCTTCGACAACACTGCCGCTTCTCTCCATGGAACCCCCATCTCATCCTCCATAGCACCCGTCCACCCAGATGTCCACAGCACGCCATGCACAAGAACCAGCTCGTTAGACCGCATGCTGAATGGGTTAAGTGTGGATATCCCAGGGAACTCTACTGTGCTGGTAAAGATAGATCTGCTTCTGGAGACCATGCTAAATATGGATCAACGGATGCAGAAGATGGATCAATGGATGGAGAAGATGGATCAACGGATGGAGAAGATAGAGACTGACATAGCGGGGATACATAATTTGCTCGGTGTTCATGCCCCTGTATCCCCGATGCTGGAGCAGGAAGGTGGCATGGATGTGATGAATGGGAGCTTCGACCGCCTTCCAACACCATGTGCACCCCCTCCACCAGAAGAATTTGTGTACATGTATGCCGTTGAGGAGGAGGAAAACATGACAACCCCGTCAAGACCACGCCAGGAGACAACACGGCGACAAAGACAGGAGGAAAACTTTCTCCCAGACAACCTACCCTCACCCGCCGCCACAAGCACACCTGCTCACAGAAGAACACCCGCTCCCAGAACCCAACTTACATACGCTTGCATCGATACAGTGCCCGACATCATCCTGCGCGAGCTGCAACCGGCACTCAGGGAGAAGTATAGGGTGATGAGTGCTGGTTTACCCCAGAAGTATGCCATGTTAATTTTTAAGTACCACGTGTCCTTCTTGTTGTACTGCGGGTGGGCCTACAGTGTGAACTACGAAGGAAATCGTGAAAAAAGGGCGCTTCCTGAAAATTTAAGAAGGACTATTGTGGAGGAATTGTGGCGCTATTTTTCAATTACAGATCCTTTAATGAAAAGCGTTCGAGACTCCATTAAGGGCATTTTGCGCCATACAAGGCATCGGCCCTGGAAGGACAATCTGGTGGGTATCGCATTTGCGTGACTGTTCAACTGTTGTTTATTTTTTGTAAATATTTTTGTAAATGTTTTGACTTTTTGTATTGCAATATAGGAGATGTTGCGTGTTTTAATTTGTATTAATAAAGAAATGTATTTACTTACTGTACACAAGACCTGCAAAACTCAGTCCACGAGGGCCGCAAACAGGCCCGGTTTTAAAAGCTGTCCTGAAAACCGGGCCTGTTTGCGGCCATCGAGGACTGGAGTTGTGCAGGACTGACTGACTGTTCTGTACACCATCCTACTGTAAATGTTTTGACTTTCTGCACTCTAATAAAGGAGATGTTGCGTTTTTTAAATTTTATGAATAAAGAATTTTTTTAATAACACCATACTGTTGTGCTGTGCTGTACTGTACATGTTTTTACTTTCTGTACTTTAATAAAGGAGATGTTGCGTGTTTTAACTTGTATTAATAAAGAAAGTATTTACTTACTGTACACAAGACCTGCACAATTCCAGTCCACGAGGGCCGCAAACAGGCACGGTTTTCAAGGCTGTCCTGAAAACCGGGCCTGTTTGCGGCCATCGAGGACTGGAGTTGTGCCGGCCTGACTGACTGTTCTGTACACCATCCTACTGTAAATGTTTTAACTTTCTGCACTTTAATAAAGGAGATGTTGTGTTTTTTAAATTTTATGAATAAAGAATTTTTTTCAAAACATCAGCATACTGTTTCAGGTATTCTATCCTAATCAATAACAACGGCCACTAAACTGTAGACTCCGGTACGTGTTTTTTTTAAATCCGATTCAGCAATGTGCAGGCATTGTTACACAAAGCGATATTATCCATCGAAATCCCACCATTCGCCGTTTTCCGCATGAGATGACAAAGTTTTCTTTTCTGAGGAAAAACAAAAGTACAAGTTTCACTGTAATGGTCAGTCAGTCCCCTAAAGAATTTCCCACAGTCAGCCCCACCAATAATTTTCTCAGGGGGTGTCTTCTGTTCACATGCGCATGCACCTACCGTGGATGTGTTGACACGCATACAGTATGCGTTTCAAGATGGTTCCAATGCGCATGCGCCTAGCTTTTCACCAATTGTGCAGTATCTACTGTAGAAGCCGCTCAGCCAATGATATCGCGTACAGGAGAATCGCTTGACTTTTGAATTGCACTGATATTGATATTTTCAAAATAAAAAAACAGAATAAAATAAGGCAACATTACTCACCATAGAATTTCCCAATCAGCTGGTGCCGAGCCACTGCCAGTCCCGTATTCTTGATCATACACGTCGTTGACAGGTGACAGCGGGACTACTACACCTGTAGTCAGCTGATGATGCTGGAAATCGCTTAGGTACATGCAAGCTTGCTCGAAACTGTACGCGAAATCCGTCTCAGGCTGCAGGTATCCAGGCGTGGACAGACAGCAAAGGTTGTCACTGACGGTCGGACCGTTATTGTAAGCCGGTGCTGGTGCTGGCGCATTGCTTGCCAGCGACTGACGTTTCTTACTCGGTTTTAACACGACCTTTCGCCTTTTGCCGTCTGCATGATCATAGATAAGGGAAAACCCCGGTGATACACACCAATACCCTCCAATAAAATCGGGATCAATACGACAAAAACATGGATCGCTACATAACTTTTTCCTTATTGCACGCTTCCACACATGAGCATCTGGCAAAAATTTGTAAAAGTCATAGTTTTCGATAAAATACTGATAAATTTGAACAACTGTTGCCATCTTATCATCTGTTGCATTAATCACGGCCCATATTAAATAAGCGTACGTTCTGTCGGGTTTTTGGAACACGGGCTGCAGTTGTGCACTCATGGTGGGACTCTGGACAATAACCAGAACAGAAACTGTGCTTGTCTTTCTTTAATATGAAAAGCCTAAATTGATACAGTATATTATTGTAACCTCTTCCTTCAGTCCCAAGGCCAATTTACAATAGACCAGTGTGGTATCTTTTTAAACGAAACACCTGCAAGTCGACAAATTATTGAAGCGCATGCGCATAACAATTCATGAATATCTGCCATCTGGCGGATACGCGAAGAATTGCAATCAATTAAATCCGAACCATTATCAATAAATAAATCAACCGCGGCTGTGAATGCAACATGAATGCGGTATAAATGCGGTCAGAATGCGGCATGAACGTGGTGCGATAAAGTGCGTGGCATTCGAAAAAAAATCCCGGAAAAATGCGGTGATGTCAGAGAATAAAAGGGGCCGCGGCTGTAATAAATATTTTGAGTGTATTTCATCTAATGATCTAGTTATTTACTTTTGTCTGATTATTTATTGTCTTGTATGTAATGATCTAGTTTAATATATTTGCTTGAAGTTCCATTACTCATTTTAATCATATTTTGTATAGTATTTATAGTATTTATGCATTTTAATTTTTAATTTTCATCAAAAAATTTTTTTGTTCTGTGACATGAACCAATTATATTACTGTGAGCTACATTTCAGTTTTGTTGCATAGATACCCACCTAAGGAATTTTCTTTAAATTATTCAATGAGTATTATAATTGATTAATTATTCATTCAATTGCATGGGGTATATTAACTAACTGAGTATGCCCACCAGTATCCCTGACGAAACCAACTAGTTTGGTGAAACGCATAGGAGGAGGAGCCAAGGGTTCCCATTTGCCACAGGGGAGTTCCATCACGCACTGCATGTGCGCCCTGTGAGATTATTGCATCTGCATTATTCCTCTGTTGGTGTGGAGGAAGAGCACACATTTTACTACACGGCCGGGAAGGGTTACTACGTCATCGCATCACATCCGGAAGTGACGTCATACCCGGAAACCCGTGCACGGATCATTGTCAGCGCCCAGGATCGGATGAGTGGATTCAGGGGATACATCTAGCCGGAGCAGAAGCCAGCAGAGGTTTGGTGAGCTCATTGAGCACTGTGGCTCACATCGGCACCCCCTTACACCCGATCCCCTTTCCTGTATTCTATCGGTGCCTATCAGCTGGTCATAGGATTTTTGACCATCACGAGGGGTTTTGTATTGCACCCATGCTTGTTCCATGACTCTCACCAGCAGCAGTCTGCATCATTTGGCACCACCTAGTGCATTTTTGTTCACATTGACTATCATTTTATGTTCATCATTGAATATTGTTAATTTATATATTTTGCTGTTCCCTATTCCATAAAGGTTTTCATACCATTACCCAATCATTGCGCTTCCCTTCATTCATTTTTCTTTGTAGCCACTATTTCATCAAGGACTGGGGTTCCTTGTATTTGGAAGCTGCATTTATTGCGTGTTTGGTTTAAAGACACATTATATTTAGTTACATTTGTATTTTACATGCTACAACACTTGGTGCCAGACCCTTAAATCTTTTACATTTTTTGTATGCTCCGGATTGGTTCATGTCACATATATATATATATATATTTTTTTTTTCATTCTAATTCAGTATTTTATTTATTTTCTATTCCAAGACCACTCAATCTTTTATCATTTCTTTTGCATTTACTCTTAGATTTTGATTCTCTTGGCGCACTCATTTATTCGTTTTGTTTTTGCTTGTATTTTTTGTTGTTTTTTTGTTGTTTGGTTGTTTTAATTCTTGTTTATTTTTGGTGATTGTTTTTTTTACTTGTGTATTTTTGGTGCTTGTTTGTTATTCAGGTTGTCCATTGACTGCCATAGTGGCAAATCATGCCCATATTATATGGCATGGTTTACCCGGTGCCAATCAATGGGTAGGGGGTTGGGTAGTATACCCAGGTAGGGTGGTTAGGCATGCCAAGTGGGTAGTGGAAATGGGGGGTTAAACCCTTAATTAATATAGCATTTATGAACTACTAAAGTGATTAAGGTGTTAGTGGCCATTAGTTTTTTTTTTTTTATTGGAATGTTCCTGCCAAAAGAGGACTAGAACTGCCTTCATCCTGGTAGGGTGTAAGTGCAACTTTTATTTACTTTATGCTGCCTGGGTAATATTTTATTTTTAATGGGCAAATGCACTATTATCCATATCTGGATAATTGTAATTTTGCCCATTACAGTACTTTATGTGTTGTGGTTGGGGAGAGGGAGGTTGTATTTATTTTAATGGTTTGCACTGTAATGTTATTTTTGAATTGGGAAAAGCGCTATTAGCCTTCTTTGGTTAACAGCACATTTCCCCATTCCTGTTGTTGGTACAGGGGGTGGGTGAAAATAGTAGTTACCACAGGGTGGTGTTTAGGCCTTGTGGGAGGGCAGCACAAGGGATTAACCCCATTCCTTACCTTAGTAGTTGTAACCGCTAAGGTAATGAAGGGGTTAACTTCTACTGCCACCCTCCTGAACGGCTGAAACACCCCCCCTGAGGCAACTACAAGCTTCACCCATCCCCTGTACCAACAAATATGCAGTGCCTGCTATTGCACCCTTTCATTACCTTAGCAGTTAGCTGCTAAGGTAATGAAACTGGCTGCAATTTTATTTTTATTACACATGATTGATATTGGAGGCCAGTGAGGACCCCCCGGAGATCTGTGAGGACCCCTGGTTCTGCAAGGGGCCCTTCAGGTCCTTGGGGATCCCCATGAGTCTATGAGAGTCTCTGGTATCACTCCTGTGCAGTAAAAATGAAAAGCTTTTATGTTTCTTGCAATATCTTTAGCACCATTCTTTGGTTGGTGCCAAATATTGGTAAATGTTAAAGTTCTATAAGCTATAAGTAATTGTGGACTTTTTTGGGGCTTCTCATACGACTTTTTGTCATCTTGTGTTAAAACCCGTTAAAAAGCTGTTACGGAGTGATACTGTATAGTTATCACTGCTTAGTGAATAGCAAAGAAGGCAATATTGCGCTACTGTATAAAGGCATTTATAGTACTATAAACCAATTATCATGGTTTAGCGAATAGACCCCTTTGAGAGAGTCTGCAAGTGATCCAGGCAGCAAATATAAGGTTCAGAGACATTATCACTGTTATTTTATGTATTGTTATTTAACTTTAATATTCACATGATATTCATCACTAATTCAAGGTAGAGCGCTAATAGTGTGACACACTTTTTCCATGACTTACCCTCTGGTGTTCTAACGACTACAGCACTGAATGTACCTAATATTACATTAACATTACATGATCTTCACTTGTTCTAGAATATGTGCAATAAAGTCACAATAACCTTGGTACAAAGGAGAGGTACCATCTGGAAATATATATTTTTTGCATTTGAAGAATCAGCCATGTTAAAAACAGCTGTGAAATGATTAGCTATGAGGCCCATGTGGCTTAATTCTTGTTTTGAGATTTGACATATTTTTATCACTCACTTCTACTTGAACAAATTGCTCATTTACTAAGCTGTAGTCTATTTATTCAACATTCATTATCCTGTGTACAAATTAGTAGAAGTGAACTCAGTTTTATATTTTTCACAGGAATTGTTTGCACAGTTAATCCTTAAGGTTTGTCTAAATTGCTACTTTATTAACTTGCAAACTGAATGAATCACTCTTGTTTAATGTGCCCTTATTTTAATTGCTGTGCTAATGGAGCATCTCAAAGTTATTTCCTGGATTGTTACTTGCATGGGATAGAGACTTTGGGGGCTATTTAATAAAGCTTAAATTTGCCTACATCCTTATAAACCACAGAAAAACGTGGACGTGGATTCTGACATCTGCCGTGCTAGCGTGCCTTGCATGATCTGATTGTTACGCCGGTGCTGCCCGCAGACCAGACCCGTTCCTTTCACTGAGGTGAGGAACGTATAGAGGCACGCACCCGCAGCAAAGGGAGCGTGTCCGGAGTGTGGTGATTTGGCGTTGCCAGGCCAGGTGAAGTTTAGCTAGCAATACTTGCCGGTACCGGTGTAGAAATGCCGTCGTCGTTGCCGTTAGCCAAGGTCAGGGATTGGAGAATTTCGGAAGGTCGTTGTCCAAGCAGGGGTCGAGAGCCAGAGAGAGACGTCCGCCAAGTCAAGTCGTAACCTGAGAGAATGAGAGAGAAAACGCCAGAGTAGTAATCCTAGTGGAAACTATGTCGAGCAATGAGTGATAGGAAGGACCGGCATTATAAAGTGTGGCTGGTCAATCAGAGGTGAAGGCAGGCCTGGAGGACTGCGTGGAGCCATCCTGGATAGGTCCCCTTGATTGGCAGGCAGGTGAGGACTCTTGTTTTGACAGGAGATCCTATTACTGTGCTGGGGGCGGGTTTTCACCGCAAGAGCAGTGAATAAATTATCTTCACCCGGCGCGCGCTGTTCAGGCGCGCGCCCGGGCAACATGGCGGCCGCGTGAGAGGATGCAGGGACCCGAGGACGCCGAGGACGGCGGGGAACCCCCAGAACCGCCGGAGGTGAGTGACGCTGGCGAGGGACGTGCGCCACGGCAGCGGGGGTAAATACAGGAGCAGAGGAACCAGGGCGCGGACGCCGCGATAACTGAATCCTCACAGTACCACCCCTTCAGGATCGGCCTCAGGACGATCCTTCCATGGTTTTGATGGAAACTTCTTTCGGAAGCGTTTAAGGAGTCCTGGAGCATGAATATCTTTCAGGGGTACCCATGACCTCTCTTCGGGTCCAAAACCTCTCCAGTGTACCAAGAAGTGGACTTTACCTCTTGAAAGACGGGAATCCAGTAAAGCCTGTATCTCGTACTCTTCGTTACCCTGTACCATCACAGGATCTGGTTTAGAAGTGTGGTCCGGAAAGAGGTTACTGGAGATGAATGGCTTGAGAAGCGAGGTGTGAAAGACATTCGGAATTCTCATGCTTTGAGGAAGTTGGAGTCGGAAGGAAACCGGATTTACCTGCTCCAAGATGGAAAAGGGACCCAGAAACCTAGGAGCCAATTTGAGGGAAGGAGTTTTGAGATGGATGTTCTTGGATGATAGCCAAACCTTGTCTCCGGTTTTGTAGTTAGGTGCCGGACGACGGTGACGATCAGCCTGGGTTTTGGAAGACAAGGACGCTTTTTGTAGTGCAGATTGGATTCTGGACCAAGAGTCCTGTAGAAGGGCAATATGCTCGTCCACGGCTGGTACTCCAGAGGAGTCTTTAGAAATAGGTAGGCGAGCTGGATGGAATCCATAGTTGATAAAGAAGTATTTCTCGAGGGATTGATTAACCCTCTCGGTCTGTCCGTTGGATTGAGGGTGATAATCAGAAGAAAAGGAAGATGAGATACCGAGTCTCTTGGTGAAATTTCTCCAGAACTTGGAGACGAACTGTGAACCCCGATCAGACACGATGGATATGGGAATCCCATGGATCCGAAAAATCTCTTTGGAGAAAATATCAGCTTAATCCTTTGAGAGGGATAAAGTGTGCCATCTTGGAAAACCGATCCACTACCACAAGAATGGTATTCATGCCATTCGACCTAGGCAACTCCACAATATAATCCATCGATATGTGGGACCAGGGACGCTCCGGAATAGGTAAATGTAAGAGAAGACCCTGAGGTTTCTGACGAGGAATCTTGTTACGCGCACATACCGGACAGGACCGTGTAAATTCAAGAATGGTCTTTACCATATTGGGCCACCAGAAAGTGCGACGGATGAGGTCCAAAGTCTTCTTGAATCCAGGATGCCCTGCCAAACGGGCGGCATGTCCCCAATCCAGTATTTCAGGGATGAATTTGGGTTCCACGTACAAGGAGTCTTTAGGAACAACCAGATCGATCGGAAGATTCTCTTGAGACTTGATGATCCTCTCAAGATTCTTGAATGCTACAGCTGCTAAGATTCTTTGTTTAGGAAGGATGGACTCGGTGGTCTTTTCTGATCTCTCTTCAGAAGAGTATTGCCGGCAGAGAGCATCCGCTTTGACGTTCTTAGTGCCGGGAATATATGAGAGAACAAAATTAAATCTAGAAAAAAATAACGACCAGCGGGCTTGGCGGGGACCTAAACGACGGGCATTCTCAATATACAATAAGTTTTTATGGTCCGTGAGAATAGTGAATGGCTCTTTAGACCCCTCCAGAAGATGTCTCCATTCTTGAAGAGCCAACTTGACGGCCAAAAGTTCCCTATTGCCCACGTCATAATTTCTCTCTGCAGAAGAAAACTTTTTGGAGAAAAACCCGCAAGGATGAAGTTTATCCTGGGATGAAAATTTCTGAGATAGAACCGCACCAGCCCCACAGTCCGAAGCATCAACCTCTAGGGTGAATGGGAAATTCGTGTTTGGGTGTCGAAGGATGGGAGCAGAGACAAAAGTTTGTTTCAGTGTCTTGAATGCCGTGACTGCCTCTGGAGACCAAGATGAAGGATCTGCACCTTTTTTGGTCAGTGCCGTGATAGGAGCGACAATGGTAGAAAAGTTACAGATAAACTTCCGGTAATAGTTAGAAAACCCTAAAAACCGTTGAATAGATTTGAGGGAATTGGGTTGCGGCCAATCCGCGACGGCTTTCAGTTTCTGTGGGTCCATGGCCAAGCCTTTGTTGGAGATGATGTATCCGAGAAAGGAAGTAGTAGACTGATGAAAAATGCATTTCTCCATTTTAGCAAACAACCGGTTCTCTCGGAGGCGTGAAAGCACAAACTTCGTGTGGATGATATGATCCTGTAAGTTTTGAGAAAAAATAAGGATGTCATCCAGGTAGACAATGACAAAGCGATTAAGAACGTCCCGAAAGATATCATTGATGAAATCCTGAAAAACTGCCGGTGCATTGCATAACCCGAAGGGCATCACTAGATATTCGTAGTGTCCGCTACGGGTGTTGAAGGCAGTCTTCCATTCATCGCCCTCACGGATGCGGATGAGGTTGTATGCCCCACGAAGGTCCAGTTTAGTAAAGAGGTTGGCCCCCTGAAGTCTATCAAAGAGTTCGGAGATGAGTGGGAGAGGATAACGATTCTTCACCGTGATATGGTTCAGACCCCGGTAATCAATACATGGTCTGAGAGTACAATCTTTCTTTTTGACAAAGAAGAATCTGGCCCCCGCAGGAGAATTGGAATGACGTATGAAGCCCCGCTTAAGATTCTCACGAATATATTCGTCCATAGCTTCTGTCTCGGGCAACGAGAGAGGGTAAGATTTGGCCTTAGGCAAGGTATAACCAGGTACCAGGTCAATCGGACAATCGTAGGAACGATGAGGGGGTAGAAGCTCAGACTGTGTCTTGCTAAAAACGTCCAAAAATTCAGCGTATGGAGAAGGTAACTCCCTCAGGGAACTGGATGTGTTGGCTAATAGAAAGGATGGTTGCTTGATAGACAAAGAAGGTTCCTCTGACCTTGACCTCCAGTTAATAGGGTTAGGAGAAACCCAATCGATGAGTGGATTATGCTTCTGTAACCAGGGCAAGCCAAGCATGATAGGTGTTCCCGGGGCATGAATAACGTCAAAACCCAGAGTCTCTTTGTGAGAATGAGTAGAAAGGGTGATAGGTCCGGTCTCTAAGGAGATATAGGCCGAGGTGAGAGGCCGATTATCAATCCCGACCAAGGCAACGGGAGAGTCCTTCCTGGAAAGCGGAATCTGATTTTGTTCAGAAAAGGTTTGATCTATGAAGTTCCCTCCTGCGCCGGAATCGATAAATGCTGCTTTGGAGGTGCGGAAAGTCGGCCCTGAAAGGGAGACGGGAATAATCAATCTTTTGGGAAGTTCCCTTCTGAGAGGGGGACAAGGAGATTCAGTACCCAGAGAGCGCCCCTTCGTACTCACTGGGCTTAGTCGTTTCCCGGAGATGGTGGATGGTTACGAGTGCGCTTGCTCAGAAGATCCGCAATGATGGCATGACTCTCCCGTAGAGCGAAGTTGTCGTAACGGTGCCCGAGGTTGCTGAACTCCAAGTTGCATCGGCTCTGGGGCCTCCAGCGCCAGCAGCGGGGAGAAGACGGGTCTCTGGGTAGAAGAGAACCTGGAAAAGGAAGCACGGAATGGCGTAGACCGGGGATGCTGACGCTGAGCGCGGCGTACCTGAAGACGCTGATCCATACGAATGGCCAGGGAGATGATGTCCTCCAGTAGTTCTGGCCTGGGTTGAGAAGCAAGTTCATCCTTCAGGGAATCCGATAGGCCTTTCCAGAAGGCGGCGACTAAGGCCTCCTGACCCCAATGAGTCTCAGCTGCTTTGGTTCTGAATTCCAAGGCGTATTGGCCCACAGGCCGACGTCCCTGTTTAAGCTCTAGCAGGGAATCAGAAGCAGTCTCTTGACGTGCGGGGGTATCAAAGACCTGTCGAAAGTCCCGTCTGAAGGCCGCGTAATCGCGGGTAATATCAGGGCGTAATTCCCAGATCGGAGAGGCCCATGCCAGTGCATTACCTGTGAGCAAACTATATATGTAGGCTACCTTTTTCCGGCCAGTAGCATACAGCTGCGGAGCCATCTCGAACTGGATCTCACACTGGTTAAGAAAGCCACGACAGGCGTGGGGATCCCCTGCGTAGGGCCTCGGAGCCGGAATCTTCGGAACTGAGAATGAAGTGGAAGATAAGTCAGGCTGCGCCGGAGGTGCAGCCGCAGGAGGTGCCTGTAGAGAACGGTCCTGTACCTGTTGAGAGAGGAGAGCCACTTGATCCGTTAAGGCCTGGATTTGTTGGTACATGGCCGTCATCATAGAGTCCACATCAGTCTGGTCTGCGTCTTGTGGGCTCGACATAATGTTACACCGGTGCTGCCCGCAGACCAGACCCGTTCCTTTCACTGATGTGAGGAATGTATAGAGGCACGCACCCGCAGCAAATGGAGCGTGTCCGGAGTGTGGTGATTTGGCGTTGCCAGGCCAGGTGATGTTTAGCTAGCAATACTTGCTGGTACCGGTGTAGAAATGCCATCATCGTTGCCGTTAGCCAAGGTCAGGGATTGGAGAATTCCGGAAGGTCGTTGTCCAAGCAGGGGTCGAGAGCCAGAGAGAGACGTCCGCCAAGCCAAGTCGTAACCTGAGAGAATGAGAGAGAAAACGCCAGAGTAGTAATCCTAGTGGAAACTATGTCGAGCAATGAGTGATAGGAAGGACCGGCATTATAAAGTGTGGCTGACCAATCAGAGGTGAAGGCAGGCCTGGAGGACTGCGTGGAGCCATCCTGGATAGGTCCCCTTGATTGGCAGGCAGGTGAGGACTCTTGTTTTGACAGGAGATCCTATTACTGTGCTGGGGGCGGGTTTTCACTGCAAGAGCAGTGAATAAATTATCTTCACCCGGCGCGCGCTGTTCAGGCGCGCGCCCGGGCAACATGGCGGCCGCGTGAGAGGATGCAGGGACCCGAGGACGGCGGGGAACCCCCAGAACTGCTGGAAGTGAGTGACGCTGGCGAGGGACGTGCACCACGGCAGTGGGGGTAAATGCAGGAGCAGAGGAACCAGGGCGCGGACGTCGCGATCCCTGAATCCTCACACTGATGCTCATACAACATAAATATATTCAGAAAATAAAAAAAAGGGTGTCGTTATGGTGCTGTCAATAGCTAACTTAAGAATTATGGATCATTGCTCTGGAATAGTATCCTGTCAAAGAAGCGCCTCCTCATGGCCACTAATTCGACCTCAAATTGGGTAGGGTCACTTACTAGACCGTAATTCTAAGGCACAGATCCACAAAAGTATGCTAAGCTTTAGCATGACTTTATTCCCATTTATTTGATTGACAGTAAAGGGGTGATAAAGTTAAGCACTCTTTTGTGGATCTGGACCCAAGAAGTTTAGAAATGGGGCCTCTAATTAACAATCACCTTTAATTGTTTTTCCAGTTTTCATATGCCTGTGGCATGCAAAGCAATAAATGAGAAAATAGGCTGATATAATATAACATTACCAGCATTTAATACATTGAAGCATAATGTCAGGTATTTTGCCCATTCTAACTTGTTTCCATATTAATGTTTGTAAATGATCCCCAAGCATATCACATTTCCCTTAAATATTAACTGCTCCACAAAGGAGTATGCTTGTCAAAGCCTCCATGCTGTAGATTGTGGGCAAAAATGATTAATTAAAGAAAGAATAGACCACTCTAAACAACAGGATATTTCCTTTGATACTCCACTGTCTGCAAGCAGAAGACTTTGATGGCAGACACCCCTATTCGGAAAAGAAGACTTGCTGTATGAATCTTCTCTTTTTTTTTTTAGCTGCTTTATTGTGTATTTCAAGATATGGAAATAGTGGGTGCTCAAACAGTTCAGGAATATGTTATAAATCCTTTTGAATGTGTGAATCATATAGGTATAACTCTAATATGGAGTGGATATAATGTACTACTAAGTGAGTGACCAATGCATACTTCTTAATTCTCCTTAAAGCCACAGTATAAAAATGATATTATCACTCTGCTGCAACCTCATTGGAGAAAAATATGTGATAAAAGTCCAAAAACTCACCAAAACTTGTATTAAATCATGAGTAGCAATAATTTATTCAATAGGTCTTACCAACTCTTAGAGGCAACTAGATTATTTTGTGGCGTGTCCAGCTACTGATAGAAATCCAAACAGCAACAAAAAAGGCAAAAAGCAGCACACTGCCCAGGGAGCCACGTAGTATCAAAATAAATATTTTTTTTCTATTAAATATTACCATAAGGAGGTGAAAAACCTCCTACGCGTTTCACATGACAAAGGATTCGTTTAGATGTGGGGATGTCAAATGTGTCACCTCATGAAACCATCCTCATGTTTTTCAGGCTCTAATTCAAGTAAAAAATTCACAATTAAATCTTACATCAATTGTGATACACCATTTTTTGAGTACCTATTATCATGGGGGTGCAGATTGAATTATGTAGCATGAATACTAGAGCTCTTAAAACTAGAGTGATGGAACACTTGAGATTAATTAAAAAACAAGACTGTTTACACCCTATTTCAAAACACTTTACAGAATGTAAATTTGGGGGTGCAAGGAATCTAACGGTCAGGATTATTGAGAAAGTTACATTAAAGGAACGAGGAGGCAACAAACTCAATTTTTTTTGATAGCAAGGGAGGCTTATTGGATCTTTATGTTGTAGACCCGTTCTCCCTGTGGTCTAAACATTGAATGGAACCTCAGTCATTTTTTAACTGATCAACTTGTTCTTTAAAACATTACTTAAAAAGAATGATGGGCCTCATGCTATAAGCAGCGATAAACCACTTATCACCAGCTTATCACCAAAAAAGCCTATTGCTATTCAGTAAGCCCCAATAAACTGGTGATAAGACCAAAAATCTCCGCTTTTTTTGCCAAGAAAAAAAAAATGCCAAACGTGCGGCGATAAGCCACTTATCACTGCTTTTTGCCAGCTTCTCAAACTCGCTCAATTCTAGTAGCCCCAATCAGCTCATCGAGGGTGATTGCCGCTCTAGAATGGAGATTTCCTCTCCAAATCGCCTCGCCACAGAAAGTTGGCAAGAAGGTGGCGAGAAGCTGGGAGGCGGCACTTAGAAAAAAAATACATTTTTCCTGCATCGGATTAAAGCCGAGAGACTCCGGAGCTCAAATACATTAATATCAGCACCGGAGACCCCTGGCATGAATCCCATGCAATAAAAATGCATTTACAGGCCACTTCATTATCTTAGTGGCTAACCGCTAAAGCAATGAAGGGGTTAAACACCAGTGCCATGCTTATTGTGGATAGTGGGAGTGAGTGAGTGAAGGTGGTATTTAGCCCTTGGTGGGTGTTTAAGCCTTGCAGGGGGATTGCGAGAGGACACAACCCCTTCTTAACCTTAGCAGTTACATTAGCTAACATAATGTTATGGGTGGTGCATGAATGGGGGTTGAGGGCGCACGTGTGTCCAGATGCCAAGTATCGACTATCGAGACATAGTATATGGCTCAGCACCCCACACCCACCTTAGAAAACTTGACACCCTCAACAATTCAATATGCCGTTTTGTTCTCCAATGCAACTACAACACACATCACTGTGAAATGCTCAAAGAACTAGTTTGGTCATCACTCGAGTCTAGGCGCAAAGTTCACCTTTCCTGTCTTGCCTTCAAATACTTTCTGGTCAAGCTACCCATCTATCTGAACAAGCTCCTCACCCCTATCACATGCAGCACTTATCATCTGAAATCAGACTCCAAAAGACTTTCCATGGTCCCAAGGCTCAACAAAGTGTACGGCCGTTCCTCCCTCTCTTACCGTGCACCCCAAAACTGGAACAACCTAGTGGAGACTCTCACATCCACCACCAGTTTAAGTTCTTTCAAAGCTAAGACTGTCTCACATTTTAATCTGGTCTGTAACTGTTTCATAAGCCTATGTTTAATAGAAAATATGTTTTTATTTTTATACCACCTAGCTCCCTGGACAGTGTAAAGCTTTTTGCGTTTTTGTTGCTTTATTGTGTAGACTGCATCTTTTGGTTATTACCGTACTCCATTTTTCACATTGCAGCAGAACATGCATGACATGCCAGTAGAATAGCAGTATTGAGTGAAAATTGGGTGAGGCCAATGCCACAACGTATGTGCGAGTGCAATAATGCATCCTACATCTCTCTTAATAGTGTAAAATCAGACACAACATCATCTAAATAATAAAGAGGATGATATCAACTAACGATTAGAGCTACATATAATGCATGTCCGATGTTTAATTTCTAAAAAAAAAATCTAATTGGAGATATTCATGTTTTTAAATGTATGAGCTTCCCCCTACATAAGTTCAAGTGAAATTAATATATTTGAAAATCTTACCTGATCCTTTGTTTCAAATATGTTTCATATACTGCTGCGGCAGACTTTATTCTTACTAATCACCGGCTTGTACCTGGCATGTTCCTGGAATGCCACACTTTTCACCCGGAGCATGCCGGGCTCCTTTTGCCTTCCCAGCCAGGTGCATGCCCGGCTGACGTGCGGTTGATGTGTTAATTAATAATGGTTCAGGATTTACTAGGCTGCAATGCTTCGCGTGTCCGCCAGATGGCATAAATTCATGAATTGTAATGCAGTATATATATATATACATATATATATACTGTATAACAACAACCCCTATAACCCCTATCATACAGTACTGTACACATACAGTACTGTATATGCACATCACTGATACTGTAGGCCGGCGGGGGCGAGATGTGTTTGCAGCAGAGAGAGAACCGCTGCTCTCTCTGCGCAAACATCAGCACATTAAAAATTATTTAAAATACATTTTTATTCATAGTGTAGATGTACAGGGGGTCTCCGGAGCTGAACTGCGTTGGTTTCAGGTCGGGGGACCCCCTGCTCCTCGAGATACAGCCCCCTTTATGAGGTGCCGGTATCCCTCTGCATTTAAAGGTCCCGATCACGTGACCGCGACATGTAAACAAAGCAGAGGGATACCGGCACCCCCTAAAGGGGCCTGTATCTCGGGGAGCAGGGGGTCCCCGGACTTAAAACAAAAATGTTTCTGCTCCGGAGACCCTCTGCACATGTACAGTATAAATAAAACACATATATAAATAAACACTCGTTCCTTACCTTAGCGGCTATGTGCTATGGTAACAAAGCAGCATTTATGTATTTTAATAATATTGTACAGTGAGCAGGGGGTTCCCTGAGCCAGAAATTAATGCTCAGGGGACCCCCTGCTCATGCACAATATTATTAAAAATACAGAAATGCTGCTTCATTACCATAGCTGATATCCGCTAAGGCAATGAAGGGGTTAACCCACCGTGCCCACTTTATTGTGGGTAGCGGGGGTGGGTGAAGGGGGTGTTTGGCCCTTGGTGTGAGTTTAGGACTTGCGGGGGGGTTGTGGGTGCACTTAACCCCTTCACGACCATAGCAGTTAATACCGCTACGGTCGTGAAGGGGTTAAGTGCACCCGCTACCCCCCCGCAAGCCCTAAACAACCATCGTTGGGGCTAATACCCCCTTCACCTTCCCCCACTACCCACAATAAAAAAAATCACACACAGCAGCCGCCCAAAAAAAATAAAAATAAATCTAAATAAATAAATAAATAAATGAATATAAATAAATACATTTAAAATACATTTTTATTCATAGTGTAGATGTGCAGGGGGTCTCCGGAGCTGAACCGCGTTGGTTTCAGGTCCGGGGACCCCCTGCTCCCCGAGATACAGCCCCCTTTATGAGGTGCCGGTATCCCTCAGCATTTAAAGGTCCCGATCATGTGACCGCGGCCTGTAAACCAAGCAGAGGTATACCGGCACCCCATAAAGGTGCCTGTATCTCGGGGAGCAGGGGGTCCCCAGACCTAAAACCACAGCGGTTCAGCTCCGGAGACCCTCTGCACATCTACACTATGAATAAAAATGTATTTTAAATGTATTTATTTATCTTCATGTATTTATTTATTTATTTAGATTTATTTATTAATTGTGCTGCTGCTGTGTGTGAATTTTTTTTATTGTGGGTAGTGGGGGTGGGTGAAGGGAGTATTAGCCACATCGGTGGTTGTTTAGGGCTTGCGGGGGGGTAGCGGGTGCACTTAACCCCTTCACGACCGTAGCGGTATTAACTGCTATGGTCGTGAAGGGGTTAAGTGCACCCGCAACCCCACCGCAAGTCCTAAACTCACACCAAGGGCCAAACACCCCCTTCACCCACCCCCGCTACGCACAATAAAAAAAATTCACGCACAGCAGCCCCACAATTAATAAATAAATATAAATAAATAAATAAATACATGAAGATAAATAAATATACATGTATATATATACAGTATATATAATAACAATCCCTATGCATATATATACTGTATATATATACTATATATATATATATATATATATATATATATATATATATATATATATATATATATATATATATATATATATATATATATATATACACACACAGTATATACACACATATGATGAACCAATATACAAATAAATGTACAAATAAATGTAATAAATGTTCTGCTCGAGGCGTGAATTAGTTAATTGTTTCATTGTTCGGGATGGACTGTCAATTGTTTAGGGATGTAAATAATGATTGCTAATTGATTTCTATTTACTTGATTGGTTAAAATAGTTGACTTGTTTGGAAGTGTTTGTATTTAGCTTGCAATGATATTGTTAACATTCATTTGCAGAATGTATATGGTGCATAGATTTTATGCATCATTTATACAATGTAAATGCAATGTATGGATTGGAATGTGAGGTGTTTAGTTGTCATGTGATGATTTAGATTGTAAGATCAGTAAGCATTATTAAAGGAAATTCATTGTAATGTAGTGTGTCTGAATGGAGAAGTGTTATTTGTAGGACAGTATGGTTTTGATAACCCTTCTACATTTATTTGAATATTGGTTCATCATGTGTGTGTATATACTGTGTGTCTATATATACAGTATATATATATATATATATATATATATATATATATATATATATATATATATATATATATATATATATACAGCATATATATGTATAGGGATTGTTATTATATATACTGTATATATACAGTATATATATATATATATATATATATATATATATATATATATATATATACATACATATATACTGTATATATATACATATATATTTATTTATCTTCATGTATTTATTTATTTATTTAGATTTATTTATTAATTGTGGGGCTGCTGTGCGTGAATTTTTTTTATTGTGGGTAGCGGGGGTGGGTGAAGGGTTTGTTTGGCGTTGGTGTGAGTTTAGGACTTGCGGGGGGGTTGCGGGTGTACTTAACCCCTTCACGACCGTAGCAGTTAATACCACTACGGTCGTGAAGGAGTTAAGTGCACCCGCTACCCCCCCGCAAGCCCTAAACAACCACCGATGGGGCTAATACCCCCTTCATCCACCCCCACTACCCACAATAAAAAAAATTCACACACAGCAGCAGCACAATTAATAAATAAATCTAAATAAATAAATGAATATAAATTCATAGTGTAGATGTGCAGAGGGTCTCCGGAGCTGAACCGCTGTGGTTTTAGGTCGGGGGACCCCCTGCTCCCCGAGATACAGGCCCCTTTATGGGGTGCCGGTATCCCTCTGCTTGGTTTACAGGCCGCGGTCACGTGATCCGGACCTTGAAATGCAGAGGGATACCGGTACCTCATAAAGGGGGCTTTATCTCGGGGAGCAGGGGGTCCCCGGACCTGAAACCAACGCGGTTCAGCTACAGAGACCCCCTGCACATCTACACTATGAATAAAAATGTATTTTAAATGTATTTATTTATATTCATTTATTTATTTATTTATTTATATATTTATTTATTTTTTTGGGCGGCTGCTGTGTGTGTTTTTTTTATTGTGGGTAGCGGGGGTGGGTGAAGGGGGTATTAGCCCCAACGATGGTTGTTTAAGGCTTGCGGGGGGGGTAGCGGTAGGGGTTATCCCCTTCATGACCGTAGCGGTATTAACGGCTACGGTCGTGAAGGGGTTAAGTGCACCCGCAACCCCCCCGCAAGTCCTAAACTCACACCAAGGGCCAAATACCCCCATCATCCCCCCCGCTACCCACAATAAAGCGGGCACGGTGGGTTAACACCTACATTGCCTTAGCGGCTATCAGCTATGGTAATGAAGCAGCATTTCTGTATTTTTAATAATATTGTGCAGGAGCAGGGGGTCCCCTGAGCATTAATTTCTGGCTCAGGGAACCCCCTGCTCACTGTACAATATTATTAAAATACAGAAATTCTGCTTCGTTACCATAGCACATAGCCGCTAAGGTAAGGAACGAGTGTTTATTTATATATGTGTTTTATTTATACTGTACAAGTGCAGAGGGTCTCCGGAGCAGAAACTTTTTGTTTTAAGTCCGGGGACCCCCTGCTCCCTGAGATACAAGCCCCTTTAAGGGGTGCCGGTATCCCTCTGCTTTGTTTACATGTCGCGGTCACATGATCGGGACCTTTAAATGCAGAGGGATACTGGCACCTCATAAAGGGGGCTGTATCTCGGGAAGCAGGGGGTCCCCGGACCTGAAAACAATGCGGTTCAGCTCCGGAGACCCCCTGCACATCTGCACTATGAATAAAAATGTATTTTAAATAATTTTTAATGTGCCGATGTTTGCGTAGAGAGAGCAGCGGTTTTCTCTCTGCTGCAAACACATCTCGCCAGGTGATGACCTATAGTATCATTGATGTGCATATACAGTACTGTATGTGTATGTTAGGAGTTATAGGGGCTGTTGTTATACAGTATATACTGTATATATACATTATATACTGCATTACAATTCATGAATTTCTCGGCTTCAAAGACAACAGCTCGCAAACGCCCCCATGTGTTTTTACACGGCATTACAGTATTGCAGCCAGCGGGGATAAAATGCTTAAATCACAGCCGCGATATAACGCTATATACCCCGGGAGAAAACGACACAAAACCGCAGATAACCGGGATACTCCGAAATTCGCGGAGCTAGCCAAGTAAGAATAAAGTTGGTCGGTAGTGTACTATACCAGTCTAAAGGAACATTTATTTTTTATCTTGAGAGTTAGGATAAATACAATTGCTTCAAAATAAGTAAAAAAAATATTACCACTGCGCTAATTAATGCATTACAAATACACAATTAGACATGAAACAAAACTAATATTTTTAAATATATGGAACATTTCAAGTAAATCTACACATTTCTTTAATAATCACAATACAACATTTGCCTGTGACTTGAAGTGAAAATCAATAAAATAAAAGCTAAGGACAAGGTGATGTAAAAATAAAGAGGTTAATACTGACATTTATTGCTGTAATATGACACCTCAATATAACCTATGTATTATAAATGTTACTTTCACGTCTCATTGAACTCAAATGAGATTTTGGTACATCATGAAACAACATACAGGGCACTCATGTTTGCAGCAGCTAAGACTTCAACATAAATATATTTATCTATAACACTTTATTGTAGAACAATTTTGTCTTCGCAGACTGAAGTTTCGGCTCAGTAATCCATGAGACAGTGTCATTCCGCACCACATGCTGGTGCCAAAAGGCAGCTGGTCTGATTTAAATTTTAGGTCTGCTACAGTATTCCTATTCATTGCCGTTATTGTATCAGCAGGTAAAATAAGCTGCAAAGCTGAATTGTGCTGCATTAAGGAGCAGATAGAGTAATTGATCTGAAGAAAGATAAAATAAAGTTAATAATATCTCTGCAGAGTCTTTACAGCAAATGTTTGTTACTGGCTTTGTCTACTATTGTACTGTATCATTTTCATTTCTGACTCTAAAAGGCATACAAAGGCCTATGTATGAAGCATTGCTATAATCAATTTTGTCATGAAAGTGATACAGAGAAGAGTAACAAATGAATGTGTCATGCTGCAGTAATGAATAAAAACTATTTCGTCTTGCATACACCAACTTTTTTAACACAAATTTTAGAGGTTGACAATTGTTCACATATTCAAGTGGTCTTAAAAATAAGAGAACACCACTTTTGTGTGCCAAAAATGCGTCAAATTGTCCATCAACTTTTTCTTGGTGAAAAAGACAAATGTACATTTAAACTAGCAATTTTTTATTCATTGCTATGTATAAATATGATGCACACAATTCAAAGAATAAGAAAACATACGCAAAGAAATGTTTCAATTTATTAAAAAAAAACTATTATTTTTACATAACACCAAAAGTGTGTGAACGTGTGCAACTGTATGTAACTACTGTATAGGGCCCACTCTGAAGCTACCGATCACACTATGATTGGCTGAATGCTTCAAAAGTCAATTAGAGTTTTTCGGCTGATTGCAGTGTGATTAATGGGGCTCAAGAAGTAAGAATACTGTAGTACTATTTAAGTCATAGAAATGTTGTAGCTCTAACTTCAAACCCATATTTCTCTCTCAAATACCGCTACAATGCAAACACACTTGACACTCGTTTTTGTGATGTCACTCTGTGTGCCATTTTAAAAAGGATTCTGATTTTGTATATTTTTCTGTATGCCTATCTTACTACCTAAATGCAACCTCTCCACCACACTGCTGCTACTCTTTGAAGAATTATGCAAATTCTTAAATTGCCTTATTATGTTCGCTAGCTTCCCAGTATATTTTAATCACCCAATTTTTACAATCGTTCATGCTCAATCAGTAACACTGCAGCAGAGTAAAAAATGGACATATAAGATTTTTTGGGGGGGAAAGTCCACGTGGCATTAACTCACTTGAGCCAAGATGCAAATAGGTAAGTATTGACTTTATGAAGCGTTAACTTAAGTCTCAAAGCTTCTCTTCTCACTACCTGAAGCTAAAATGAGGCAATGCTAACTTGCATGCCGTTAAGCCTATGCTAATGAGATAAGCATGGCAATTATTTTTTTTTATACATTTCAGTTTGTGGATTTGAATAAACCTCAGAAAGCATAATGTCCATTATTGATTTTGATAAAAGAAAATCTAAATGCAGACATCTGCAAGAGGATTACAGTGTCATTTTATTTACACGTCGGATTCCTCAAATCAATTCTCTTTTTCTAAATATCCCAGTTAGTTCAACAAAATTACCAACGTCAATGTAATACACATATCTTAATCACACACTTTAAAAGAAGAACATATATATATACAAAATCAAAGAAAAAATCGTAGTCAAATGACTCATTAAAATATGACCCAAACCCTGATCTAGTGCACCATTTTCCTAGTACACACACAGATGCTTTGCAATCTCTGCTCCCTAGTGCAGCACAATTCAGTCTGATATACATTGAGAAAGGGCTTTGTTGCTAACTTGTGACTGGATGCATACTTCCTTTATTATCCATATATTGGTGCTTCTTTAGAGAATCAAAGTGCAACATAGTGGGAAGTGATCAATTGCAATATCCATTATATATTATTGTATTAGATGAACCTAGTCAAATTAATTCTAAACCTCCAAACTGGTCCTGCAATACCTCTAGGGAGATACACATTTAGATACACCGAAAACTCACACAATACATACAACAGAGACACATACGTATGGAGTTTTAGGAATAGCACCACAGAGGAGAAAAGAGAGGGAATAATCATCACTGAACATGGGTAAATGCCAGAGGTAATGCCAGAGAATGCAAACTTAGTCGATCACAGGAGGGATTCTTTAATGTACCATTTGGAATACTTAAAATACCTTTAAGAGAGGTAAATAAGAGAAAGCATACTGTGGGCCCCATTCAGAAAGCATCGATAAGGCACTTATTGACTACTTATCGGCCAAAATGGCTACTCAGATTCAGTAAGCCTCGATAAGTGGGCCACTTATCGTCAATTTTCAGAATGAACATAAACACGCACAATTCTAGTAGCCGTGATTCGCCTACTGCCGCCTATAGCCACCTATCACCGTCTATCGTGGCCCTAAAATGGCTATCTTATCCCCAATTCAATAAGCCACAACATTTTGGCAGATTGGTGGGGAGATGCATCGATGAGCACCAATAAGTCTGGCATTTGAAAAATGTTGCCCATTTTCCAGCATAGGATTGATGCCAGGGGTCTCTATGGAGCTAATAGACATTAATACCAGCACCGGAGCCCCCCGGCATGCATCCGATGCAGGAAAAAGGCATTTACAGCCACTTCATTACCTTAGCGGCTAACCGCTAAGTCAATGAAGGGGTTAACCACCCGTGCCAGGCTTATTGTGGGTAGCAGGGGTGGGTGAAGGGGGTATTTGGCCCTTGGTGGGTGTTTAGGCCTTGCGGGGGGGATGCAGGTGGACTTAACCCCTTCATTACCGTAGCGGTTAATACTGCTACGGTAATGAAGGGGTTAACCCTCGGTCTAAACATCAATACTTGGGGCTAATACCACCTTCGCCCAAACACGCTGCACACAATAAAAACAACACACACACAACAGCCCCAAAACCCACCTCCTAGGCCAAAATTGCATATACATCAATACACCCCCGTTACCCCCCATAATGTAAAGCTATTATTTATTTTTTAACATACAGGATTCATACCCCAGACCTACGGTAGTCCCCAGTGGTCCCGACGGGTGTCCGCAGGCCCCACAGTGCACCAGTACCCCAGAGCCTGGGGTCTATGGGTGGTTCCTGCCAGGCACCAAGTGGTCCACGGGTGGGCCTGCGAATGTCTTGGGGTCCCCAGGTCAACCCCACTGGTGTCTGAGGCCCTCAGGTGGTTCCCATGGGTTCTGGGGACCCTCGGGTGGTCCCTGCAGGTCCACAGGGCCCCCACAGCTGTGGGGCCCCCAGTTCTTCCCCACAGGTGTCCCCCATAGGTCCATAGGTGGTACCCTTGGGTGTCCAGGGTGTCCTCAGGTGGTCTCCATAGGTCCCCACAGAACTAAGGTACCAACCCTGTATGTTAACAAATAAACATGGCCTACATTTCAATCAATCCCCTCACCCCTCTGCCCAAACACATACAGTACAGTAATGGTGTGGAAACTAAATCCCCAATCTGATTGTTGTTGTATAGCATGTGTACAACAACAATCAGATTGTGGAATTGGTTCCCACGCTCTGATTGGCTGAAAAATCATGGGAAGCCGGCCATCTTGGATTTAGTGAAGTCATCTTAAAGGCAAATGAGGCACAGCCATTCTTAATGGCTGGCATCATTCCCTTTAAGTGACATCATTAAAAAATAAATAAATAAAGTCAGCACATGTTTTTAACAGCCAATCAGATGGCTGTTAAACCAGTTTGAGGCAAAATGTGACGTCACAAGCCCTATTTAAGGCTGTGACACCTCATTTGAGTCCAAGAAGATGACAAAACAACATCAATTGGGATCTACCATGGGGTTTTATGGATTGACAGATGAAGATAGAAGATAAAGAAGATCAAGAAATGGTGACAGATGAAGACAGAAGAAGGTGATTAAAGAAAGAAGATTTGGGTACCTGATCTGGATCTTCATGGCGGATGGCATCGGATTCTCTTTGAGGCTTTCAAGGTACGTGAGCATCCTGTTTCCACAGGAGTCAGAGGGCCAGCGCTTCTAATGGTACTGCTGTGGCAGCTTTTATTTTAAAACTTCTCGGGGGCGTAGCGGTTGAATTTTCTAAATTGCACGTGCTTCACCACATTCATGCCGCATTCATGCCGCATTAATGCCGCAGTCGTGCCGCCCAGCACCTGGCTGATCCGTGGTTGATCTGTTTAATGATAATGGTTCGGATTTAAATAGGGGCAATTCTTCGCGTATCCACCAGGTGGCAAATATTCATGAATTGTAATGAATTCTAATGTACTACAGTAATGTATCTACTTGCAGGTGTTTAAAAAACCCACACTGGTCCATTGTGAATTGACCTTGGTACTGAAGAAGTTACAATACTGTATCAATGTAGGCGTTTCATACTAAAAACTAAATGCACAGTGTCTTTTTACATAAATGTACGCCGCCGCAGTCCGTGTGCAAAAAGCCCGACTT
Organism: Ascaphus truei; assembly: GCF_040206685.1. Classification (NCBI taxonomy): domain Eukaryota; kingdom Metazoa; phylum Chordata; class Amphibia; order Anura; family Ascaphidae; genus Ascaphus; species Ascaphus truei. Next base: position 219,646,476 of record NC_134484.1, on the reverse strand, counting down.
AACATACGCTTATTTAATATAGTCCGCAATTAATGCAGCAGATGATAATATGGCCACAGTTGGTCAAATTTATCAATATTGTATCGAAAATTATGACTTTTACAAATTTTCACCAGAAAACCAAAACCACGCTCGTGTGTGGAAGCGTGCAATAAGGAAAAAGTTATGTAACGATCTGTGTTTTTTACGTATTGCTCCTGCACCAGCTTACAATAACGGTCCGACCGTCAGTGAAAACCTGGTGACCGGCAACACTTGCTATCTGTCCCCGCCTGGATACCTGCAGCTTGAGCAGGATTTCACGTACAGATACCAGCAAGCTTGCATGTACCAAAAAGATTTCCAGCTTCATCAGCTGTCAACTACAGGTGTAGCAGTAAGTAAAAACATTTATTTATAACTTTTGAACATTGTTATAAAAGGTGACAATGAAACAATGTAAAAGAATCAACATTTTTATTTATTTATTTGGAGTACAGTAAGTAAAAACATTTATTTATAACTTTTGAACATTGTTATAAAAGGTGAAACAATTAAACAATTTAAAAGAATCAACATTTTTTTATTTATTTGGATTAAGTAAAAACATTTATTTATAACTTTTGAACAGATGAACAATCATGCAGCGAATTCGATTTCACCAGTCTGTCATTCTAGGGATGAGCCCTTGTGTGCCTCAAAATGCCATTTATGGAGTCTCTCACGATTCTCATTAAATGATCGGTAAATGTAAAATAGCGCCGCAATTCCTCCACAATAGTTCTCCTTAAATTTTCAGGAAGAGCCTTTTTGACGTGACTCCCTTTGTAATTCACGTTGTGGGTCCACCCGCAGTACACCTCATAACTTACGTGGTGTTTGAAGATGTACATGGCATATCTCTGGGCTATACCAGCACTTGCAACACTATATTTCTCCCTGATTTGCTGGGGAAGGTTGCGCAAGCTGATGTCGGGCACCATTTCAATGCAAGCATGTGTGGGTGTGATTCTGGGAGCGGGTGTGCTTCTGGGAGTGGGTGTGCTTGTGGCAGCGGGTGAGGGTACGTGGTCTGGGAGGATGCTTTCCTCCTGTTCCTCCTGTCTTAGTCGTGTCATCTGTGTTGCCATCTACTGGCGTGGTCTTGACGGGGTTGTCATGTCATCCTCGTCAATGGCATACATGTACACATATTCTTCAGGCGGATGGGGTGCGTTTGGTGATGGAAGGGTGAAGGTCACATCCATGCCACCCTCCTGCTCCTGCGTCCGACATACAGGGGCAGGAACTCCAAGCAAACTATGTATCCTCGCTATGTCAGTCTCCATCTTCTCCATCCGCCTATCCATATTTAGCATGGTCTCTAAAAGAAGATCGATCTTTACCACCATAGAGTTCTCAGGGATATCGACAATGAACCCATTCAGCATGCGGGCTAACGAGCTGGATCTTGTGTTTATTGATCCAGAGGAAGGCAAACAAAAAACCCCATTAAGGGGAAAAATTAATTCCTTTCTGACTCCAAGAATTGGCAATCGGATTAATCCCTGGATCAACATCCTTCAAATGTATACTTATTTGGTATATCCGTGTATACCTTTCCCATCTAATAAGATGTCCAACCTTTTTTTGAACAAATCTATTGTATCTGCCATCACAGTCTCCATGGGTAATGAATTCCACATTTTAACTGACCTTACTGTAAAGAACCCTTTCCTTTGTTGCTGGTGAAATTTAATTTCCTCCAACCTTACGTGATGGCCCCGAGTCCTTTGTAATGCCCGTGGGATGAATAGTTATTTTGAAAGAACTATTTGTATAGTTTGTATATAGTTGTATATAGTTATCAAATCCCCTCTTAGACGCCTCTTTTCTAATGTAAATAAATCTAATTTAGCTAGCCTCTCCTCATAAGTTAGATTGTCCATCCCCTTTATTAATTTAGTGGCTCTTCTCTGCACTCTCTCTAGTTCCATAATGTCTTTTCTTAGGATTGGTGACCAAAATTGTACTCCATATTCAAGGTGTGGTATTACTAATGCTTTGTAAAGGGACATAATTAGGTTTACTTCCCTTCCATCCATTGCCCGTTTGATGCAAAATAAGATCTTGTTTGCCTTTGCAGCTACTGCATGACATTGGGCACTATTGCTAAGCCTGCTGTCTACAAGCACTCCTAAATCCTTCTCCATCAAGGATTCCCCCAATATATCTCCATTTAATTTGTAAGTCGTCTTTTTATTCTTGCATCCCAAATGCATAACGTTACATTTATCTGTATTAAACCTCATCTGCCATTTACCTGCCCACATTTCCAGTCTCTCCATGTCCTTCTGAAGAGAAATTACATCCTGCTCTGATTCTATTACTTTACACAATTTAGTATCATCAGCAAAGATGGAGACTTTGCTCTCGATCCCATCTCAAGGTCATTAATAAACAAGTTAAAAAGCAGGGGTCCCAGTACCGATCCCTGAGGTACTCCACTCACGACTTTAGCACAACCTGAAAAAGTTCCATTTATGACAACCCTCTGTTGTCTGTCCTTTAACCAGTTTTCAATCCAGGTGAATATATTATTACTGAGTCCAATTTTGTTTATTTTGTACACCAAACCGTATCAAAAGCCTTTGCAAAATCTAAGTAGACCACATCAACTGCATTACCCTGGTCTAAATTCCTACTTACCTCCTCAAAGAAACAAATAAGGTTAGTTTGGCAAGATCTATCCTTCATAAATCCATGCTGGCTATTACTAATAATTTTGTTTTCCATTAGGTATTCCTGAATATTATCCCGTATTAAACCTTTAAGTAGTTTCCCTACTATTGAAGTCAGGCTTACAGGTCCGTAATTTCCCGGTTGCGATCTAGCTCCCTTTTTAAATATAGGCACCAAATCTGCTTTACACCAATCTTGTGGTACTGAGCCTGTGGAAATGGAGTCCTTGAATATTAAATATAATGGTTTGGCTATTACTGAGCTTAACTCCTTGAGAACTTTGGATGTATGCCATCAGGGCCAGGTGCCTTATTTACTTTAATTTTTTCAAGTCGCTTATGAACTTCTTCCTCAGTTAACCAATTGCTCATTAATATGGCTTCCTCCTGCGGCACTACTATTGAACTTGATTCTTCCCTGGTAAACACAGAGGCAAAGAATTTGTTTAATACCTCAGCTTTTTCCTTATCTCCAATAATCTGCCTACCCATCTCACACTGAAAGGGTCCTATATTTTCTTTTCTCATTTTTTTGTTATTAAGGTACTTAAAGAACTTTTTAGGGTTATTGCAATCCTTTTTTCATTATCCATTTTTGATAATTTGATTGCCCTTTTGCAATTTTTATTACATTCCTTATAATTCTGATACGATGTCTCTGTCCCTTCTGACTTAAAGAATCTAAACGCCTTCCTCTTCTTGTCCAATTCCTCCCCTATCTGTTTATTTATCCACATTGGTTTTGATTTATTTCTTTTATACTTATTACCCAAGGGTATACACTGATAAGTGTGCTTTTCTAACAATGTTTTAAACACTGCCCATTTATCTTCTACATTTTTCCCTGCAAAAACATCATCCCATTGTATTGCTACTAGATTAGACCTCAGTTTATTAAAATCTGCCTTTCTAAAGTTTAAGGTCTTTGTTGAACCCAAGAAATCTATTTTTTGATAATTTATTTCAAATGAGACCATGTTATGATCACTGTTACCCAAATGTTCCAGGACTTGAATATTTGTTAATACTTCTACATTGTTCGATATGACCAAATGCAGTATTGCCCCTCTCCTGGTTGGTTCCTCAAAAAATATCATATAATTGTCTTTAAGCACCCCCAAAAAACTGTTTCCTTTTGTTGTAATGCTAATCTCATTGCCCCAGTCTATGTCTGGAAAATTAAAATCCCCCATTATGCAAACATGACCCAGTTTTGATGCCATTTCCATTTGCAAAAGTATTTTATCTTCCACAATCTCACAGATGTTTGGTGGTTTATAGCATATTCCCACAAACATTTTCTTTATACTTTAACCTCCTCTGCTAATTTCTATCCACAAAGTCTCTACATTTTCATCATTCCCTTCATAAACATCATCCCTTATAATAGGTTTTAGATCCGGTTTAACATATAAACATACTCCACCTCCCCTTCTATTTGTTCGATCCTTCTGAAAAAGGGAATAACCCTCTAAATTAACTGTCCAGTCATGAGTTTCATCCCACCATGTTTCAGTAATGCTTATGATATCATACTGCTCCCTTGCAGCTATTAATTCAAGCTCTCCCATTTTATCTGTCAGGCTTCTTGCATTAGCAAGCATGCATTTAAGTTTATTTTTCAGCCTTGATATATATATAGATACATACATACCTGATTAAGCCACTGTACAAATAAAAGGGTGAAGTGTGGGTATCGGTCAGGGTGGCTTAACCCCTTAATTACTTTTGTGGTTATGAACCGCTAAGGTGATTAAGGGGTTAGGGGACATTAGATTGGCTCATTTTATTCTTGTGTATATTTTTCAGCACCCGAGGGCATGGACGGTGATGAAGATGAAGATGGCCTTCATCGTGGGTGCCGGAAAAGGGGGAGTACAAAATGTATTTATTTTATTTATTGTGATTAATGTATATTTAATGGGCAAATGCATTATTATCCATATGTGGATAATAGTAATTTTGCCCATTACTGTAGTGTATGTGTTAGTGGGCGGGAGGGATGTGTGTTGTATATTGCAATGTTTATTGGGGGCAATTGTCCTCAATAAACATGCTATTATGCCTTAACCCCTTCATTGCCTTAGCGGATAACCGCTAAGGTAATGAAGCTGCTTTAATGTATTTTTATTAATAGTGTGAGGGAGTAGGGGGTCTCCTGAGTTGAACCGCATTGATTTGTGGCTCTGGGACCCCCTGCTTCCCGAGTTACAGGCCCCGGTATGGGGCATCGGATGCCTGTGTTGCCGCTATCTTTATAGGGCTCACGTTGCGGCTTGGACGCTATAAGGATGGTGCCGACACTGGCCTCCGATGCCCCATACCGGGGCCTGTAACTCGGGAAGCATTGGGTCCCTGAGCCATTAATCAATGTGGTTCAGCTCAGGAGACCCCCTGCTCATGTACACTATTATTAAAAATCATATTTGAACAGCACGATCTCCTGTAAGAGCCATGCATTGAGACGCAACGTCTCCATGCAGTTCTTACAGGCTGCTTTGTTTATATCAGTGTAAGGGTGTGCTAAAACCCGTTGCGTGTGTATGGCAGGTTCCACGACGGCACGGTATACAGGGTGCCGCTATGTTGTTGCGCAATATCGCTAAGGGCACTGACAAGGTCGTAAGGTCGCGCCTGCGTAAGGGGAGCGCGCGAACGCGGGGCCAATAAGGAAAGGCTCTGATAATGGATGGCAACTCCCACGAGCTCTGGGGCAATCACCTGATGCTAGGAGCCAATGAGAGGGTGGGGATTACGGAGACAGGAACAGGAAGCGTGGGGGCAGCGACCACGCTAGGCAGAGGAGCTCGGGACCGAGCGAGAGGAGGTAGTGTGAGTGCAGGGGGTCCGTGACCCGCCTGCATAGGCCAACTATTACCCCCCAGGCCCATAGGAGATTTCCCCTGAGTCACCGTAGGTTGCGGTACTGTAGGGACACCCGATAGTGGAGAGTATTGTCACCTTAGATAGGGACAGCGCCCGGAGTTGTGGACAGTCACAGTCAACTGGGATCAGACGGCTGGACATCTCGATGTCCGGAGGATCCGAGCGGGAGCAGCAGACCCTTTGTGAAGAGGCGCCGGTCACCGCCGTGACCGGAAGGTACAATTGTAAATAAGTGCACCAACACCGGTCATCAGGCGCTGATCCCGCCTTAGGAATAACTCTAGTAGGACACTAGCAAGTGGCTAGCGGACTGAGTATATTAGCTAACCTCTTGCAAGGACAACACTCTATAGAGCGTGGCAGAGCCACTGTTATACAGGACAACTTCACTAGGAAGGCGGCCGAGTCGCGTAGTACAAGGACTCCAACGTATAGTATAAGTTATGTGTGATGTTATGTAGGGGGTAAGACGTGGTTACTTAAATACAGTAAACTTGTTTGCACGCATTGTTGGTATGTTTCTTGCTCAGGGCGATCTTACGTAACGGGGATCCTGGGTAAGTGGAGGCACTGCGCTAGAATCCTTACCCCAGGCTCCCAGCTAGCGGAGGCTCATATCTCCTGGAGCCGCAGGTTAAGTACAGCACTAGTAGTCCCTTAGGAAGGTGTGCAGAAAAAGGGCTACATCAGTTATCGTGCTATCTAACTTTAAGCACAATAGCAGGGGGGAAAGAAGGTGCTCGCGCTATATGGCCCTTTTTGGCAAGGCAGCCGGAAATGCGCCGAGCAGCTTTAGTGAATAGCGCTTTTGGCTTCAACCATTGTGCCCGATCTAATTTTTCCCATTTCAGTGCAAATAATCGGAGCTTAGTTAATCACCCCCTAAGTCTCATATTTCTCTTAACATGATATATTGATGTATTAAGTACTGCAGGTTTTTGTTGGGAAGCTTAGGATATATAGAGCAGATGGAGCATCAAACAAAGCATTTATATACTAATCCAGGGCTGATCTGAATTTAATATCTTTATTTACAAGTAGGGTTGATATTTATCAGCTTAGTGATTGCATTTACTTTTCTAGTCCTTAGTTGTGGAAGTATAGTGGTGTAGGAGTGATACTGCAAATATTGATCTGGTGCTAGTGGTCAATACAGATCTAAAATAAGACTTTGGGCCTCATGCAGTAAGCGCCGATAAGCTGTTTATCGCTATTTTTTCGGCAAATTTGCCCTCCCGATTCAGTAAGCGCCGATAAGTGGGAATTATCGGCAATTTTTGTTGTCAATAAAAACTTATCGGCAGCCGGGTGACGATAAGCCACTTATCGGCACTTTTTGAACTCGGTTGAATTCAAGTAGCCCCGATCAGCTTTTCGCTGCTGATCGGCACTCCAGAATGGAGAGTTTTTCGGCAATCCAGCAAAGTTGGCAAGTTGGTGGAGGAGAAGCATTGGCAAGGTCGACACTTAGAAAAAATCAGGCCTTTTTCCTGCCTGGGATTGATGCCGGGGGTCTCCGGAGCTGATACCCATTAATACCAGCACCGGAGGCCCCCGGCATGCATCCGAGGCAGCAAAAATGCATGTACAGCCCACTTCATTACCTTAGCGGCAAACAGCTATGGCAATGAAGGGGTTAACCACCCGTGCCAGGTTTATTGAGGGTAGCGGGGGTGGGTGAAGGGGGTAATTGGCCCTTGTTGTTTGTTTAGGGCTTGCGGAGGGGTTGCGGGTGCACTTAACCCCTTCACGACTGTAGCAGTTAATACCGCTATGATCATGAAGGGGTTAAGGCCTCCCGCTACCCACCCGCAAGCCCTAAACAACCACCGTTGGGGCTAATACCCCCTTCACCCACACCCGCTACCCACAATAAAAAATAATCTCACACAGCAGCCCCACACTAAATAAATAAATATATCTAAATAAATAAATGAAAATAAATAAATAAATAGATATATATATTTCTTATATATATAATCCCAACAACCCCTACAACCCCTAACATACACATATATGCACATCAATGATACTATAGGCCGGCGGGGGCCCTCTGGTGTTATCCGCAGTCCTGCAGTACCAATTATGTGCCCCCCCCAAATTAATGTCAAAACACATACATACTTATAAAGAAATACCCCACCCCCCCTTAACACATACAGTATAGTAATGGCCACAATTACTATTATCCACAAATGGATAATAGTGAATGTGCCCATTTTAAATACATAAACACCAATCAATAAATTAAATACATATAGTACTCACCCGTGTCCGGCTGCCACGATGAAGGCCATCCTCCTCTTCATCCTGCCCATGCCCCCTACGCTGCTGCAAAACAGACACAAGAATGAAAACATCCAATGTAATGTCCCCTAACCCCTTAATCACCATAGCGGTTATTAACCGGGGTTATTAAGGGGTTATTAAGTCATTAAGGGGTTAACCCACCCTCACTCACCACTCGGGACGCCTACATACCCTCCCACACTAACCCCCACCACGTGAGGCCTAACCACCCTCACCCACTACCCACAAGGGAGGCCTACCCACATACCGTTGGGGAAAATACCCCCCCCCACCCCCAGTACCCACAATAAAAACAATATGTGTTTAATAATGGGCAAATAATCTATTATCCCTATCTGGATAATAGTTATTTTGTACATTATTGTACTGTAGGTGTGGGGGGTGTATGTATTGAATGTATAGGCCAGGTTTATTTTTTTTACATTCAGGGTTTGTTCTGTGGTTCTGCGTGAGACCTCTGGAGATCACCTGCGGTCTCCTCGGGTATCTCACGGGTATCAGGCTGGTGGTTCCACGGGTGACACCTGCTGGGATGAAGCGGTGGCTTCACATCTGTGGGGGCACCGTGGACCCGTATTCTGTGGGGATAAAGCGGTGGTCCCACATCCGTGGGGGCACCATGGACCCATAGGTGCGGTGATGAAGTGGTGGTCCCACATCCGTGGGGGCACTGTGGACCGTAGTGAGCACTCATGAGTTCCCCAGACCCCCGTGGGAACCACCCAAGGCCCCGCAGACACCTGTGGGTCTGACTCGGGGCTCCCAGACATCTGCGGGCTTACCGTGGGGACACAATTGTGGCCTACGGTGACCCAAGGAGACCACCTGGGGGCCATGGCGCTTGGCGGGACTCACCAACAGGCCTCCAGAACCTGTTTGAAACGAGCTGCTGGTATCCTGTAGGTCTGTCTGGTGCCCCGCAAGCCCGCTGGGGACTTCCATGGGGTTAAGGTATGAACCCTAAATGTAAAAGGATAAATCATGTATTTATGGGGTGGCACAGGGGGTGGGTAATGTATTTAATAAATAGAATGATGCTTATTGTGGGGATGTGTATTGTTTTTATTGTGGGTATTCTGCGGGGATAAAGCGGTGGTCCCACATCCGTGGGGGCACCATGGACCCATAGGTGCGGGGATGAAGTGGTGGTCCCACATCCGTGGGGGCACCGTGGACCGTAGTGAGCACTCATGAGTTCCCCAGACCCCCGTGGGAACCACCCAAGGCCCCGCAGACACCTGTGGGTCTGACTCGGGGCTCCCAGACATCTGCAGGCCTACCGTGGGGACACAATTGTGGCCTACAGTGAAAGGAGACCACCTGGGGGCCATGGCGCTTGGCGGGACTCACCAACAGGCCTCCAGAACCTGTTTGAAACGAGCTGCTGGTATCCTGTAGGTCTGTCTGGTGCCCCGCAAGCCCGCCGGGGACTTCCATGGGGTTAAGGTATGAACCCTGAATGTAAAAGGATAAATCATGTATTTATGGGGTGGCACAGGGGGTGGGTAATGTATTTAATAAATAGAATGATGCTTATTGTGGGGATGTGTATTGTTTTTATTGTGGGTAGGCCTCCCTTGTGGGTAGTGGGTGAGAGTGGTTAGACCTCACGGGGTGGGGGGTTAGTGTGGGAGGGTATGTAGGAGTCCCAAGTGGTGGGTGAGGGTGGGTTAACCCATTAATGACTGTAGCGGTTAATAACCGCTATGGGGATTAAGGGGTTAGGGGACATTACATTGGATGTTTTCATTCTTGTGTCTGTTTTGCAGCAGCGGAGGGGGCATTGGCAGGATGAAGATGAGGATGGCCTTCATCGTGGCAGCCGGAAATGGGTGAGTGCTATATGTATTTAATGTATTTATTGTTGTTTATGTATTTTAAATACACAGGGGGTATATGTTGTTTATAGCTATGTTTATTGGGGACAAATGTCCCCAATAAACATGCTATTCTGCCTTAACCCCTTCATTGCCTTAGCAGCTATACGCTATGGTAATGGAGCAGCATTTATGTATTTTAATAATTTTGTGCGGAAGCAGGGGGTCCCCTGAGCTGAACCGCATTGATTTGTGGCTCAGAGACCCCCTACTTCCCGAGTTACGGGCCCCAGTTTGGGGCATCGGTTACAGTGTCGCCGCCATATTTATAGCGGACACAGCGCGAATGGGGTGCTATAAAGATGACGGCGACACTGCCACCTGATGACACATACCGGGGCCTGTAACTCGGGAAGCAGGGGGTCCCTGGTCCACAAAGCAACGCGGTTCAGGTCAGGGGACCCCCTGCTCACAGTACACTATTATTAAAAATACATTCATGCTGCTTCGTTACCGTAGCACATAGCCGCAAAGGTAAGGAATGATTGTTTATTTATCTATGTGTTTTACTCATAGTGTAGATGTGCAGAGGGTCTCTGGAGCTGAACCGCTTTGGGATACTGGCACCTCATAAAGGGGCCTGTATCTCGGGAAGCAGGGGGTCCCTGGACCTGAAACCAATGCGGTTCAGCTCCGGAGACCCCCTGCACATGTACACTATGAATAAAAGTTGTTTATAAATACTTTATATTTTGCCGATGTTTGCGCTGAGAGAGCGGCCGGTCTCTGCAAACACTTATCGGCAGAAACGGCCTATCGGCAGGTTATCGGGAGCCAGGCTGTTTCGGCACAGGCTCATCGGCAGTTTTGCACTTTTTCGGCGCTTACTATAGAGCCCTATATACCATCCCCTCTATTCCCCTTGGTGTAAATTTAGTGTATCTTTCCTAATTATGTTGATTAAAATAAAAATGATATATAGTGAAATTTATACAGTGATTCAGGGTAAATCTGGATTAAATTTCTCTTATTTAAGTGTAAAATAGATATTCACCTTTATGATTTTATTTCTGATCCTTTATTGTGGAAGTGTAATAATGCAGGAGTGATACTGCGCGTATTGATCTGCCCCTAATGGTCAATACAGATCTGGAATTTAACTATATACAGTACTATCCCCATTTTCTCCCCTTTGTGTTTGACTGTCTACTACATTCCTATAAATGAAAGTAATACATTTAAGGTAATAATTAGTAAGATTTAATAAGTGATTTTTGGTGTGTGTATATACTGATGCAGCGGCCGTTATTCGAACGCGCCTCAAATCAGTTTTCGTGTTGACCGCTGTATTCCATTTGGTATTTTCTCATTTTATCACTATTCATGCCGTTTAGGATTCTACAAAAAGGACGCCTATCTCTGGAGCCACGTCCCAAGCACCCAGTGAAGATGCATGTGTGGGGTGCCATCTCTAGACAAGGACAAGGATGCATCATTATCTTTGAGGATAAAATAATGCCCAAATACACAAGCTGTGGCCTTACGCACTGGACAGCTGTACTGTATTCAGAATTTTGTACCCTCATGCTACATTTTTTTTCTTGTTTCCAGGAATCATGAATAAAGCATTCTTCCAAGATCACATCATTACACATGTTGTTGAATACATAAAGAATGATTTCCCATCTGGTCACCGGTTCTTCCAGGACAATGATCTGAAACACACAGCGTCGACGGCTCACATTCTCTCCAGCGGTATCAGAGCAAAGAGAAAAAAGGAAGCAAACAGCGCACTTCCAGGGAGTCAGGTGACGAAAAGTAATATCCTATTTATTCAGCACATAGCCAGTAAAAACATCACCCTAGGAGGGAAACAAAGAACCTCCTACGCGTTTCGGACAGGTAGGTCCTTTATCAAGGATTAACCTTGCCAGCGGTATCAACTGGGTTAAGACGCCAGCGGAGTAAGTTGGGTAACCTTTGGCATTGTTTTACATAGTTTACTGTATATCTCCTTACGTAATTCACCTTTTTTCTCCCTCCTTCTGTATTACAGATCACCAGATTTTAATCCCATCAAAATGGTATGACATGAGTTCAAGGATTATATCAGAAAAGTGTGGAAACTGTCTAAAAAGGAAGAATTGGAAAAGGGGATATTGAATTTCTGGAACAATATACTCACTATAGCCAGATGTAATAAATATATTGATCATATTGCGACTGTGTTGCCTATTGCTATACAACGTAATGGCCAGGCCTCAGGAAAGTAATAAGGCACAGGTAAGTATGATACAGGTAAGTATGGCCCTAAAAATAACCATGTCTGCATTTATTGTTTCTTTTCATTTTCAGAACTGCCGCAAGCAAGGAAGGGGGGGGGGTTGTGTAAGATAATAGTACAGTGTTCATGTACAAACCAGCCTATATCTTACACAAACCCCCCCTCTCCCACCTCTCTCAGTAATTACTGTATAGAAATTTGTGTTTGCCAAAAAAAAATATATATGTTTTTAAAAAAATCTTTTGAAATTAGTATTTTCAGTGGTGCTGCCACCTCTCTCCCCATCTCGCAATGCCATAACGAAGAGAATGACAAGAGCTACTGTATTGTATTTTTGTACTGTATTATGCATTAAAAAATAAAATCTATTTTTTAAACCCCTCTTGCTGACCTGAAATTCTTATGAACAGTTCAACAAACAAAGCATTGCACTTCACATTAGTTTGGGAAAAAATATATATAAAAACAAAAAATGCTTTTTAAAAATTATTATATTTTTATTGTTTAATCAATCATTTCTGTTAATAATGCAATAAAATGCTGTAGAAAAATACGATTTTCCTGCATTAAGGATTATCCAACATGTCTTCTGCCCAGCTCATGATAATCACGCAACAGTACATTTATGTTAATGGCTCTGTTGGAGGGCTCTGTTGTTGTGTTGTTGATAAGCTTTGAACTTCAAGTTGACTTGTTTTGTTACAGTACAATAGCAGTTTTAGAAGGGCTTTCTTAGCTAGGCCTGTATCTCACACAACATGTTAATCTTATTACTAGTGGGTGGGGGGGAGTGTTGTGTTGAAGAAAAGGCAAGTTAGAAGGGCTTAGCTTATCGCACTTGCGCATGCATGGCATGGTTTGTCAGAGGTGTTGATAAGAGGTTGAAATCCTTGAGCTGTGTGTGTGCGGGGGGGGGGGGGTGGAGGGGGTGCGAGCTGTGCTAGCTGTATGAAGTTCCAAGCTGTAGTTCAAAGACATATTCTCAACAGTTCATCATAATGTTTTGATCCCCACACCCACAAATAAGAACATACAGTAAAAGTGTGGAATGAAAAAGCAACAGTACTGTTTGGTTCTCATAATATCCATACTTGCTATGCAAGCCATGGCGATACCCCAAAAAAAACAAACACATTATACAGTACAGTATATATTTTTAAAACTTGAACTAACTTCCAAATGAATGGGAAGTTATAAACCGCATGCGCATTAATAATCAATAAGGTCCCAGGTCCCAACCAAAGAGAATTAAACGCAGGCGCAGAACGGTGAGAGCAGGCTCGGGAAGATTAATGCAACCACAAAGCAAAGCATTTGAAAATGGATGGTTTGTCAGAGGGGTTGATAAGAGGTTGAAATCCTTGAGCCTTGTGTGTGCGGGGGGGGGGGAGGGGGTGCGAGCTCTGCTAGCTTTATGAAGTTCCAAGCTGTAGTTCAAAGACATATTCTCAACAGGTCATCATAATGTTTTGATCCCCACACCCCAACATAAAAATCACAGTACTGCAGTACGCCACCCACCTCAGAAAGAACGTACATGACTAGTGTGGAATTAAAAAGCAACAGTATTGTTTGATTCTCATAATGTCCATAATTGCTACAGTATGCAAGCCCATGGTGATAACCCCCAAAAATATACAGTATACAGTACTGCATATGTAAAACTTGAGTCTCAGAATATCCATACTTGCTATGCAAGCCATGGCGATAATCAAAAAATTGTTTTTGCGGATTTGCGAACATGTTACTGTAATACAGCACATGTTTTTTCTTTAATAAAGTCTATTATTGCTTATTTGATTATACTACAGTATTGCAGACATGAATATCGCACACTGAACGTGTGTGTGGGGGGGGTTAAAATCATCAGACCCCCCCCCCAAAATATTATTTTTTTGTTTAATCAATTATTTCTGGTTTTTATTTTCAGTACTGTACTGTACAGTACAGCAATTTAGAATCAAATGCAACCATAACGAAGGAAAAGACAAGCCTGTACACGAATTATTGTATTTTTGCATTTTTGTATGATTCATTACTAATAAAATTCTAATGAACAATTATTAATGATTTGATTCAACTACTAAAGTGTGTGTGTGTGGGGGGGGGGGCAGCTTTTCACCCTCTGCAACTGGGTCAGGCTCTATGGTCTAATTAGCACCTCCCTATCTGCCACAGTGATATTTCTCACTGAGGCAGTGTCTTGTGTGTAACACCTTATCCAATCTCTATGTATTAGTTCATTGGTTACAAGGGCTCTGACGCAAGGTATCATCTAGGCTATACCTCATTCAGTCAGGATATCAATATATAGGCAGTACTCACACAATTATAGTGTCATATTAAGTCTAGTGTACCATGATCCAAAAGACAGTCCTTGATGGAAAAGACAGTCCTGGCAATGGGTGGATTAACCAATACAGTTCAGAGTGGCTTTGATGGTCTTCAGAATGTACTCCAGATGGTCTCTGTAATGAATAAAAAAGACACACCAATTGCGCAGTATATAAAGAACCACAGCCCTGACTAGGATGGAAACAACCCTAACTTACAAGAAAAGATCTTGTGCAATCAGGGGAGAGAATCTGTGCTGCGTGTCCACCTCGACATCCACGAACCCCACATGGTTGAAACGGGGTGATTTCCCTTGTACTTGGTGGTGCCCTCAGGAATCCAGCATGAGCCGCCACAGAAAGCGTGTAGAGAAATGAACACAGCCTAGTGTAAAAACGTACTTACACTTTATTACATAAAAACAAACATACTACCAACACTTACAAATTGTATTGGTAGCGAATGTGGCCAACGGATGCCGTCCCCAACCTGTTTCACTCCGGCTAAAACGGGGGACTCACGCAGTCGTGTACTACTCGCCAATTGATGACGTCAGTAGCGTGGGTCACTCTCGAGTGCCGGAAAGGTACAGCAGTGGAGAGGCAAAGCAGTGGAGAGGCATACACGTGGGATACTAAGCTCCTCCTCCCTACGCATTTCGTGACGTTGTGTCACCTCCTCAGGTGCTCGAGAGTGACCACGCTGCTGACGTCATCAATCGGGGATTAGTGGGGGAGGGTATGTAGGCCTCCCGAGTGGTGGGTGTGGGTGGGTTAATCCTTTAATGCCTGTAACGGTTAATAACCACTATGGTGATTAAGGGGTTAGGGGACATTACATTGGATGTTTTTATTCTTGTGTATGATTTGCAGCATCGGAGGGGGCATGGGCAGGATGAAGATGAGGATGAAGACGGCCTTCATCGTGGGTGCCTGTAAAAGGTAAGTGTAATATATATTGAAAGTATTTATTGTAATATATATGTATTTAAAATGGGCAAATGGGCATCGGAGGCCAGTGTCGCCGCCATCTTTATAGAGCCCACGTCGCGTCTTGGACGCTATAAAGATGGTGGCGACACTGGCACCCAATGCCCCATACCGGGGCCTGTAACTCGGGAAGCAGGGGGTCTCTGAGGCAGAAATCAATGCGGTTCAGCTCAGGGGACCCCTGCTCCTGCACACTATTATTACAATTTACGTTAATGCAGCTTCATTACCATTGCGGCTATCCGCTACGGTAATGAATTATTGTTTATAGTTATGTGTGTTTTGACAGTAGTGTAGATGTGTAGGGGGTCTCCTGAGCTGAACCGCATTGGTTTCAGGTCTGAGGACCCCCTACTTCAGGAGATACAGGCCCCTTTATGGGGTGCCGGTATCACTCTGCAGAATTTAAATGTCTCGGTCACGTGACGCGGAAGCTTGAAAGTGCAGGGGATACCCGCACCCCATAACCGTGTCTATATCTCCTGAAGTAGGGGGTCCTCGGACCTGAAACCAATGCGGGTCAGCTGAGGAGACCCCCTGCTCATGTACACTATAATTAATATGTATTTATTTAGTGTACGATCGCCTGTAACAGCCTTGCATGGAGATGGCAAATCTCCATGCAAATGTTACATGCGGGTTTTTTTTCTATCAGCTAGCGTACGGGAACTTTAAGTGCGATAGCAGAGGGAAAAAATCTTGCACGCACGATAAGCCAGTTTTGGGCGCGTCCGATAGAAAATGGGCTCAGGGCCTTAGTGAATCGCGCTGCCGGCTTCATTTTTTATCGGACGTGCTAATTTTTTTCAGGCCAGCGTGAAAGCTCGGAGCTTAGTGCATAGCCCCCGCAGTGTTAGTTATGCAGCTTTATAACATGAAAGTTTGACCATATTATTATTTCATTAAGAGAAGTTTATACTATCAAGTATTGAAATTGCAGGGCATACTTTGGTTCAAGAGATAGATTTTGGATTGCAAATCATTGTATGAAATGGTTATACAGTATGTCTTGGAGTGCTTAAAATGTAATGCCGCAGAATAAATATTTAAAATTGGTTTGACAATTTTACCAAATATATTTAATTAAACTAATCGTATGAAAATAATCTATATGCAATCTTATCTGCAATCTTATCTATATGCTGCCATCAACCAAGAAATTATGCAAAAATATGTAAATTAATATTTATCTGCCAGGGTTTCAAAAAAATCTGTTGTAGCAAAATGTGTCCAAAATTTAAATACTCTCTCCACAGCATGCAACAGATCATTCAGAGCCCCAAAGCATCAATTATTAAATAATTGATTTATATATATAGCTGCAACACCCATTATTCTAAATCAGCCGAAGCTGCACCGCTCTGATAACCGCGGCCAGGTGCGCTCTGTTTTCTTATTTTTCCGAGCGGTTTTAGTTATGTTAGCGCTTGCTTTTTAGCGTTGTCTGCAATACTGCAATACCATCTAGAAACTCAGGTTTGGAATGGGGGCAGAGCCACAGGGGAAGTGGTGGGCTGGACCGGATGGGGGGTGGGCTGGACCGGATGGGGGGCGGATTGGACCAGATGGGGGGCGGGCTGGACCGGAAGGGGGGCGGGCTGGACCGGAAGGGGGGCGGGCTGGACCGGATGGGGGGCAGCAAGCGCAGCAGAGGAGATGAAAGGCCAGCAAGGGGAAGGGCAAGGGGAAGGGCAGGATTGGGGACACTTAGTAAGAGAGTGAGGCGATTGGAAGGGGGGGGGGAGTGCGGAAGCAGGGACAATGGAGTAGTGCAAAGGAGGGGGAGGAAGGGAGTGGAAGGAGGGGTCTGATAGAAATGAGGGGGTAGGTAAAAGGGAGAGAGCGAGGTGTAAGGGGGTGAAAGGTGAGGAGGTGGATGGGGGAGGACAAGGAGGGCAAGGAGAAGGAAAGGGAGGTTAGAGAGAAGGTGGAGGTAGCGTGGGGAGAAATGGAGATTAGGAGAAGGATAGAGAGGGAGTGAAGGAGCGGGAGAACACAGAGGAGAGGATAAGGAGGTTGGTAAGAAAGATAATAGTGGAGAGGAGTATTCAGGCGGGCCAGCGTGGAAGCTAAGACAGGTGTGCCTGTCGGTGGGGACAGATGACATCAGTGGAGACAGTCAGGGCTTGGGACGAGAAGGCATTTGGAAGAAGTGCAGACATCATGAAAAGGTTAATAAACGGTTAATACAAGGTTTGAGAAGGTTTTGAGTTAAAAGTAGCTATGAGAGGGGCAGGAGTTTAGGGTTATGAGCCTTCTCGGGAGTTCGTAGGGGCCGAAGGCTGGGTATGGAGAGAGGGGCTCTTCAGATTCCTGGCAAAGTCCTCGGGGCCACAACTCAGGAGGTCGTGGTGAAGGGCAGCAAAGAGCCACCGGAAGATCACCATGAGTGGGGATGGCACCGAGGCGTGGGACTTGAGGAGTATTCAGGCGGGCCAGCGTGGAAGCTAAGACAGGTGTGCCTGTCGGTGGGGACAGATGACATCAGTGGAGACAGTCAGGGCTTGGGACGAGAAGGCATTTGGAAGAAGTGCAGACATCATGAAAAGGTTAATAAACGGTTAATACAAGGTTTGAGAAGGTTTTGAGTTAAAAGTAGCTATGAGAGGGGCAGGAGTTGGGGGTTATGAGCCTTCTCGGGAGTTCGTAGGGGCCGAAGGCTGGGTATGGAGAGAGGGGCTCTTCAGATTCCTGGCAAAGTCCTCGGGGCCACAACTCAGGAGGTCGTGGTGAAGGGCAGCAAAGAGCCACCGGAAGATCACCATGAGTGGGGATGGCACCGAGGCGTGGGACTTGAGGCCAGGGAGTGGCTATCTTAGTACATAACAACATCCCACTAGTATCGGATGGGACGTTTGCAGATAGGGAGGAGAGGTACATTATAGAGATGGGCTCCATTAGAGAGCAGCCAATCACATTGGCGGCAATCTATGCTCCCTGTGAGCAGGCAGAAGGAATTTTCAAATGGTTCTTTCATCCGCTAAGTAAAATAGCGAAAGGTACCATCATTGTTGCAGGTGACCCGAATAGGACGCTGAACCCCGACCTTGACAGATGTACTAAATTGCACACAACTCACAGACAGGACGTGTTAACAATAAACCAGGGTCTGAGAGACTGTCAACTGTCAGACATATGGAGAGAACAGCATCAGAGGGTGAAGGAGAACACATTTTTTTCACACCCACATAACAGATACAGTAGGATAGATTACTTCCTTGTGTCAAATAGAATGGTTCCAGGGGTCTCTCGCACTGAGATACATGATATTTCATGGTCTGACCATGCATCTATTGAGCTGCAATGCACGCTAATCCCGCTAGACAGGCCTCAAGCGAATTGGAAACTAAATGAAATGTTACTAAAAATCCCAGATATAGAAAGGGAGGTGGGAGATAAGATTGAGGAATATTTCAAGGAGAATGAGGAATATTTCAAGGAGAATGAGGGGAGCACTCTATGCTGTGGGAAGCCTATAAGGCCACCCTCAGAGGGATTTTAATGAATTTGGCAGCTAAACGCAAAAGAGAGAGAGAAGTCAAAATCAGAGAATTGGAAAAGAAGCTAGAAGATCTCTCACAACTACATAAAGCTAATAAACAAGAACAAAATCTGAAAGAACTTTTAGACACTAAGACAAAGCTTAATCTCCTCTTATCCGCCCAGGCCGAGAGAGAAATGGCATGGACCAGACGTAAATTTTTCGAAAAAGCTAACAAGCCAGATACCTTACTTGCCAATAAGCTCAAAAATAGGCTTACAAATTACCACATTCACGCCATTAGAACACAGGGAGGGGACCTGACATCCAACCCTAGAAAAATTGTAGAGGAATTTAAATGTTTCTACGAAACATTGTATAATGGAAACAAGGTCACCCACAATCAGAAAAATACAGAGCTGCTAAAATTATTTCTGCAGGAGGCAAAACTACCGAGGTTGGGCCGAGATATGAGAGAGGAATTACAGAAGGACTTCACACTCGAGGAAGTAGCGGAGGTAATTAAGACACTTAAACCAGCAAAAGCGCCTGGACCAGATGGGTTTTCTAATTTATACTATAAGAAATATCTGAAATTACTAGCTCCCCATCTGTTAAAACTCTTTAACGAAATTCTAGCAGGGGCCTCCTTCCCAACACAAATGTTGCAAGCTTCAATCTCCCTGATCCATAAACCTGGTAAGGACCCGGCAGACTGCAAGAGCTACCGGCCAATTTCACTGATCAATTCAGATGTTAAAATCTTTTCCAAACTTATAGCAAACCGGATGGGTAGCGTCCTCCCTGGGTTAGTCCACTCGGATCAGGTAGGGTTTATCGAAGGCAGGCAGGCGGCGGACAATACCAGGAGGATTATAGATTTGATTGATTTGGCCAAACAAAAAAACATCCAGTCCATAGTATTAAGTCTAGACGCTGAAAAAGCCTTCGATAGGATAGACTGGCCCTATTTAAAAGAGACATTGAAGGCATTTGGTTTCGAGGGACGTCTGTTAAATGCCATACTAGCTTTATACGAGGTCCCGATGGCAAGTGTGCGGCATCAGGGCTTCGCGTCGGAACAATTTAGCATCCGTAGCAGAACAAGGCAGGGATGTCCGCTATCCCCCTTGCTGTTTGCCCTCTGTATTGAGCCCCTAGCAGCGCACATTAGACGAAGCCCGGATATAGCAGGAATAACAGTTGGAGACCAGGCACATAAGGTGGCACTATACGCCGATGATGTGATTTTAACACTGTCAAGACCCCTCACATCTCTTCAAAAGTCAAGCGATTCTCCTGTAAGCAATATCATTGGCTGAGCGGCTTCTACAGTACTGTAGATACTGAACAATTGGTGGAACGATAGGCGCATGCGCATTGGAACCTTCTTGAAACGCATATGGGTATCATCACATCGATAGTAGGCGCATGCGCATGTGAACAGGAGACGCCCCCCGAGAAAATTATTGGTGGGACTGACTGGGAACTTTTTTAGGGGACTGACCATTACAGTGAAACTTTTATTTTTGTTTTTCCTCAGAAAAGAAAACTTTGTTATCTCATGCGGAAACGGCAAATGGAGGGATTTCAATGGATAATATCGCTTTGTGTAACAATGCCTGCACATTGTTGAATCAGATTTAAAAAACCATGTACCGGAGTCTTTTTTATATACTATACTATACTATATACTTTTTTATATATACTGTATAATAAACCCGAGAAAATAAAAAGTATGCATCAACATTTTCTTTTATTGGTGGAGTAAGTACAAAAACATTTATTTACAAATACTGTACAATGTAAAAACATTTTTTTTCCCAAACGTTTTTATTAGGTATTGAAACATCACTTTACAAGCATTGTCAGATGAACATAACATAATACCATAACAGTTGTTTTTTCCCTTTTTCCTTATGAGAGTGGGGGCAGAAAGACGAGAGAGGGTAGGGGGGGGGGAGGTGGGAGGGAGGGTCCCTGATTACCCACCCATGGGGGTGGCCGACCGTTCCGGTCCTTCAGTGGTCCCTGTGGTTAGACTCCCGAAAAAGAGAAAGAAAAGTGGGAAAGAAGGGGGGGGAGGGGAAGGGGGAGGGGAATGATAGGTTTCCCCTCCCCTGGAGTCGTCTCCTGTTACTTGATCCGAGCGTCTCGTCTGATTACTGGGCTAAAGAGGAAGCTGTTATCTCTTAAGTTTTAGTGGGTCAGCCAGGGCTCCCATATGTGGTAGAACCGCTTCGTTGAGTGATTAAGGAATGCCGTCAGTTTTTCCATTAGCATTACCTCATTTAATCTTTTTTTTACCAATTGTATCTTGGGCGGGGAGTTTTTCTTCCAGGAGAGCGCCACTGAGCATCGTGCTGCTGTCAAAATTAAGGAGATTAATTTCCATACTGGGCGGTCAATTTCATCCATCGGCCTGCCCAGTATGAAGGTCAGTGGATCCATAGGGATTGTGAGGTCTGTGACCATTTTAATTAGATTTTGGATTGAGAGCCAATATTTCTGAATTTTTGGGCAGTGCCACCATATGTGAGCCATGTCCCCCCTATGTCCACAGCCTCTCCAGCATAGATCAGAGGCCAGAGGGTAGATTTGCCGCAGTCTCACTGGTCTTAAGTACCAGTGCAACATTATCTTGTAGATATTTTCTTTAATGCTGGTGCACACTGAGGTTCCTGATGCCGCCTCCCATATCTCCTCCCAGTCTTCACTGTCAATGTCTACGTTTAACTCCGCTGCCCATTTGTGCATATAATTGTGTGTGTCAGGACTCGCATGTCTATCTAGTATCCCGTAGATTTGTGAGATTAGGGGCCTATGCAGAGAGCAGCGAATTTTAAAATTGGCGAATTTATTAAAAAGTAGCTTTTTTGGAGAGTTTTATTCTCCATATGCAGAAAAGTGCGAATTCTGCTATGTTTAACATGGATGCGTGTGGCGAGTTTAAATTGGCGATATGCGCGCTTCAGAAACGTGTAAAAACAAATTCGCGCCTTTTTTTTCCCTTTACAATGGCCGCGAGCGGCAGCTTCTTGCCAGTTTTTTCTGGCGAGGCAAAAAGGAGACAATCGCGCCATTTTATTGGCGCGAACAGCCGCTAGATGCCGTTCGCGCCTCTCTGCATACGGATATTTTTAAAACTGGCGAGATTGAGGTTCTCGCCAGCCGCGAGGCGAGTTTTACAAATAGAAAAGAAAAATTGGCGTGTTTTTCGGAACTCGCCATTTTCTGCTGCTTTCTGCGCGATTTTCTCCAAAAAATGGCGAATTTCGAAATAGCGCTGCTCTCTGCATAGGCCCCTAGGCCTTTTTGGTGTGTGTTTTCCTGACACAATCTTTCAAATTGTGTTAGGGGAGGGAATTCTAATGTAGGGGACAGCTTTTGTAAGAAATGTCTGATTTGAAGGAATTTAAATGTATCTAGGGTTGGGGCTTTAAATTTATTCCGCAATTCTTGGAAATTCAAGGGCTTCTTGTCACATAACAGATCATAGACTATCTCAATTCCTGCCTTCGCATACTGCTCAAACTGCTTGGTCTCACAGCCTGGGAGGAATTCTGGGTTATTATATAGTGGGGTGAGTTGTGAGGCTGCGTTCGAGAGTTTGAATTTGTTCTTAGCTTTTTGCCAAATCTCCATTGTGTGACCCATTGTCCCTAGTTCAAATTTGCTTGGCCCCTTTTCGAGTCTGCCCGTGGCCCATAGGCTTGCTTGCAGAGAAGGCGCTCTGGCATACTGGGACTCAATCTTTAGCCAGCATAGCTGGTTTGGGTCCAAGTTCCACTCGACCACTGCTTGTAGTTGGGCTGCCTGGTAGTATCGAGCGATGTCTGGCACCCCCATACCCCCCCCACTCCTCGGTGCTGTTAGTACTGATTTTGCGACTCTAGGTTTTTTCCTGTGCCAAATAAATTTGAATATTCTGCTCTGGAGATCCTTCAATTCTGTTCCAGGAACTCTGATCGGAAGTGTCTGAAAATAGTATAGTAACCTTGGGAGTACATTCATCTTAACTGAGATCATCCTTCCGATCCAGGAAATTTGATATTCCTCCCATTTGTCCAAGTCTTTTCTGATTTTGTTGAATAAGGGGGGGTAATTGCATTGATATAGGGAGCGGTAATCCTTTGATACATTAACTCCCAAATATTTAATGTATGAAGGGCACCATCTGTAATTAAAGTTTGATTTTAATAATTGGATCTCCGAGTCTACGAGATTTAGATTCAGGGCTTCAGACTTGTCGCTATTAATTTTATAGCCTGATATCTCTCTGAAGTCGGATAGTTCCTTTTGCAGGTTGGGGAGGGAGGTATGAGGGTGGGACAGCGTGAGAATGACATCATCCGCAAACAACGAGATTTTTAAATTGGTGTCCCCTATGACTATGCCTTGTATACTTGCGTTGTCCCATATTCTCGCCGCCAATGGCTCTATCGTCAAGGCGAAGAGAAGAGGGGATAGGGGGCAACCCTTTCTCGTGCCATTCCTTATCTCGAAGGCCTTTGCCGGAGCACCCGGGAGTTTGACCGTCGCCGTGGGGCTGTGGTAGAGTGCCCTGACACCCTCTAGAAATGTATTGTTGAAGCTGAATTTTTTCATTATGTTATCTAGAAAGAGCCAGTCAATTCTGTCGAACGCCTTCTCTGCATCAAGACTTAACAAAAGTGCTTTAGAACCTGAAATTCGGGCATGTTCTATTATGTTTATAATTTTTTGTGTGTTTTCAGAGGCCTGACGATTATTAACAAATCCAACCTGGTCAATGTTAATCAGTCTGGGTAAAATTGGGTTCAATCGATTGGCGAGGATCTTGCTGTACAGTTTCAGATCATTGTTTAGTAGCGATATAGGTCAATAGCTTCCACATTGTTGTGGGTCTCTACCGTCATTATGGATTATAGCTAAGCTTGCATTAGTCATGGAGGGCGGGATTGGGGAGCCCTCCATGAAGGAATTGAAGAGGTTGAGGAGGTGTGTTGACAGGATCGGGAGGAACCGTTTGTAATAGGCGTTGGAGAAGCCATCGGGACCAGGGGTTTTAGAGATCTTTGACGCTTTTACCGCTTTCGTGAGCTCTATTTTCGTTTTTCTTGCGTTCAGTTTTTGTTGTTCTTCTTCCGTGAGACTGGGGAGGTGACACGTAGAAAGGTAGTCATTGATAATTCTGGAATTTGTTTCCGGAGCTTTATTGACCTGGGTTTTTAGGTTATAGAGCTCTGTGTAAAATGCTGTAAACTCCTCTGCAATTTTCTTATCACTATATAACATTTCACCAGACCTACTCTTGATAGCTGTAATTTGTGATCTCTTCTGTACACCTCTTAATTTATTAGCCAATAGTCTATCTGCTTTGTTCCCCTTATCGTAGTATTTTTGACTGGTCCATCGCAGTGACTTTTCTACGTCCTCTATCTGTAATTGGCTAAGCTCCTCTCTGACGGATGCTAGTGTTTTATATATTTTTTTGGAGGGGTTAATTTTATGTTGGCGCTCTAGTTCTAGAATTTTATCCGTCAGATCTCTGATAGCCTTTGTTTTTGTTTTTTTCCTGTGAAACGCGATGGAAATGATGGTTCCTCTAATCATTGCCTTATGGGCTTCCCACAGGGTTGCTGTTGATAAGACTGACTCTGTATTATGGGCAAAGTATTCTTTGAGTGCTGATTTTATTTCTCTCTCAATTTCGGGGTAGTTTTATAATGAGTCGTTAAGTTTCCAATTGAACAAATTTGTCTTTATGAATGGAGTGTCAAGGGTAACCGTGATTGGGGCATGGTCTGACCATGTGATGGGGCCTATATCTGAGCTTGTTGACGCTTCTAGAATGGTTTTAGTGGAGAAGAGATAGTCTATTCGAGAGTAGGAATGTAAAAACATTTTAAGTGCACAGCAATTCAAAACATCAACAGGTGTATGGTTTACTGCTAGTGAAAACATTTATGAACAGAAAGTCAAAACATTTATAGTCAGTCAGTATGGTTTACAGTCACATGTTGTTATTAAAAAAAAATTCTTTATTCAGAAAATTTAAAAAACGCAACATCTCCTTTATTAAATTACAGCAAGTCAAAAAACAATTGCAGCCCTCGGGGACTGGAATTGTGCTGGTCCTGTGTGTACAGTAAGTAAAAACATTTCTTTATTAATACAAGTTAAAGCACGCAACATCTCCTTTATTTAAGTACAAGTCAAAACATGTAAAGTACAGCACAACAGTATGGTGTTATTAAAAAAATTCTTTATTCAGAAAATTTAAAAAATTCAACATCTCCTTTATTAAAGTACAGCAAGTCAAAACATTTACAGTAGGATGGTGTACAGAACAGTCAGTCAGGCCTGCAAAACTCCAGTCCTCAAGGGCCGCAAACAGGCCCGTTTTTTTAAAAACCGGGCCTGTTTGCGGCCCTCGGGGACATGAACAAAACATTTACAAAAAATAAACAACAGTTGAGCACTCACGCAAATGCGTACCCCACCAGATTGTCCTTCCAGAGCCGATGACTTGTATGGCGCAAAA
This sequence comes from Ascaphus truei, assembly GCF_040206685.1. Lineage (NCBI taxonomy): Eukaryota > Metazoa > Chordata > Amphibia > Anura > Ascaphidae > Ascaphus > Ascaphus truei. Next base: position 219,621,150 of record NC_134484.1, on the reverse strand, counting down.
TGTCATTAATGCAATCTAGAACGCTTTTCATTAAAGGATCTGTAATTGAAAAAAAGCGCCGCAATTCCTCAACAATAGTCTTTCATAAATTATCAGGAAATGCCTTTTTTTCGTGATTTCCTTCATTGTTCACTTTGTAGGCCCACTCGCAGTACACCAAGTAGGATATGTGGTGCTTAAAAATTAACATGGCATACTTGTGAGGTAAACCAGCACTCATCACCCTATACTTCTCCCTGAGTGGCTGGGGCAGCTCGCGCAGGATGATGTCGGGCACCGTCTCGATGCAAGCGTATGTAGGTTGGGTTCTGGAAGCGGGTGTGCTTCTGTGAGCGGGTGTGCTTGTGGCATCGGGCGAGGGTAGGTTGTCTAGGAGGAAGCTTTCCTCCTGTCTTGGTCACCGTGTTGTCTCCTGGCGTGGTCTTGACGGGGTTGTCATGTTATCCTCCTCCTCAACGGCATACATGTACACAAAATCTTCTGGTGGAAGGGGTGCGCTTGCTGATGGAAGCTGATCGAATGTCCCATTCATCACATCCATGCCACCCTCCTGCTCTGGCGTCGGGGATACAGGGAAATGAACACTGAGCAAATGATGTATCCCTGCTATGTCAGTCTCTATCTTCTCCATTCGTTGATCCATCTTCTGCATCCATTGATCCATATTTAGCATGTCTCCAGAAGCAGATCTATCTTTGCCAGCACAATAGATTTCCCAGGGATATCCACACTTATCCCATTCAGCATGCGGTCTAACGAGCTGGTTCTTGTGCATGGCGTGCTCTGGACGTCTGGGTGGATGGGTGCTACGGAGGATGAGATGGGGGCTCCATGGAGAGAAGCGGCAGCGTCACCGAAGAAGGGTGGAGAAAGTGACCTGTGGATTTGCTGGCAAGAAGCGGCAGAGTCGTCTACGCGAAGAGCAGTGGCAAAGATGGCCTGTGGGTTTCCGGGAGAACGGCGGCAGCATCGTGGACGAGTAGTGGAGAAGATGGGCTGTAGATTTCCGGGAGAGCGGCGGCAGAGTCGTCGAAGCATAAACGAGGAAGTGGCCTGCAGGTTCGATGGGTTGGCTGCCATTTGTTTTGCGTTGTGTGTACATCACCAAATTTCTTCCTGACATAATAAGGCTTACGTGTTTTAAAACCATTAGCCTTTGGGGTCAGCAGAAGGTTTTCTTTATTAGCCTTAGACTGTTGCTTTGGCCTTGGCATGGAAACGGCTGTCGCCGCCGCCTTTCGCTTTTTCTGCATGACAGGCACGGCAGATGCGAGTGGGTTCCTGCATCCGTAGAATCAGGGTTGATCCATGGAAGCAGATGGCACAATGCAGTATCTGGACAAGGGCAAGTTCAGATAAATGGGAGAAAAAAGATAGCGCACTGCGAAATAATGAGGGACTGGAGGCAAAAAGTAGAAAAATATAAAAATGCTTTAATAAAGATGCATGATAGCCTAAGCTAAGGAGAACAAAAAAGAAAAAGGTATCCCTAACGCGTTTCACACCATAGGGGCGCTTTATCAAAGGGTGTTATCCGTTTGTAAGTGCTCACCTTATGTAGCCACTCGAACACGGAAGTAATTTCGCGCCAAAACCATCATGACGTCAGATGGTAGGAGACTATGGTGGAGGAGCTATGGAAGCTCTAAAGGGTAAAAATACTTCTGTATTCAATGCAAAACAAGGAATTCATTAACATACACAATACAGTTGGCTATAGAATAATCTAAAGGAACAAAACATCATATGTTAAAACAAGAAAAAGAAAGAATAATAAAAGATCCTAAACAAGAATAATGTGAAACAAAAAATACATAAAAAAACGGAACCTCTAGTTACCATGGTGACCAATAGTACACAAATAAAAAAAGATTAAAACAACAACTTTATGCAGACATAACAAATAAAGTTTATCCTATAGATAAACTCCTACTGTATGGAGATATGCACATGTATAACTAAATCATAACTAATTATAAATAGTTGTATGAAAATATATATATATATATATATATATATATATATATATATATATATGTATAAACAAATATAAAGATAAGAATAAATAATGTGCAAATATGGATATTACGAAAAGATATTTAACCACACTGTGCAAAACTCTATGAGATATAATATAACATATAAATACACTAATAAATACTTAATAATATAGAGAAATGATGGTATATGACAAATAAGGAAAAGAAAATCAATACAAAGAAAATAAAAACAGTAAAGAAGCTCAATAAATGAAATGTTGTAATAAATGCAAAAATACAACCACTTTACAAAAAATGAATGAGCTCCAAATCTTGATTGATTCCAGCAGGAAATAATGAATCCATGCTATATATCCAGAACATCTCACGTCTTTTTAGCATGTTTAACCTATCGCCCCCCCTAACGGGGGGTGAAACATGCTCAACAGCCGAGAAAGAGAAGCCCTGGATACCTCCCATAGGGCACTGTGAAAAATGTCTCGAGACCGGGTGTAGAGTAGTGCGTTTTTTAATGGCCCTGACATGTTCCATAATTCTGATCTTTAGATTTCTTATAGTGCGGCCGATGTAGTGTTTGGCACAACCACAATTCAAAATATATATTACATAGGTTGTATTGCAATTAATGAAGGTATTAACTTTGATGTTACGCTTAGGTGCAACTATATTGATGTTATTAAGTGGAATAGCATATTGACAAACACTGCAACGGCCGCATTTATAGAAACCTTTTGGGATATTGGAAATTGGTCTCTGATGGCATGAGTCAAATAAACTTGGTGACAAAAAGCCAGCTAATGATTTAGCTTTTTTAAAAAACATTTTCGATCTTTCTAATACATAGTTGGCCAAGTCCTTGTCCAAACTAAGGGTGTCTCAATGTTTGTGGATGATATTCCTAATCAAATCAGCTTGTCTGGATTGATTGGTAATAAAATAAGGGACATTGGATTTCCCTTCTGAGCGTTGTGTACCAACATGAGAGAGAAGATCTCCCCGATTGAGTGACTTAACCACATTCAGTGCTTCTGTGATGTGTGACTGATTGTATCCCCTCATCAAGAAACGTTGCTCTAGGTCTTTGGATTGTATCTCAAAAGATTCTTTATTGGCCTTAGCCTGTCGCTTTGTCCTTGGCTTGGAAACTCCTGCCGCCTTTCGCTTTTTCTGTGTGACAGGTATGGCAGAGGCGAGTGGCTTCTTGCATCCGTAGAATCGGGGTTGATCCATGGAAGCAGATGGCACAAGGCAGTATCTGGACAAGGGCAAGTTCAGATAAAGATCATCGAGTGGTGGGCTATGCAAAGTGTGTAACCTTTTATGCATGGCGACGAGGTACAGGTGTTGAAAGTGGGCGTACTCTAATGTGAGTCATTAACGTATAAATACACCATCCATTTTGTGGATTCACTGCACATCGAATACACATCGACTAAACATCGAATATACATTCTTGTGTTTGTATTTCTTTCTACTCGCAGCAATGCCTGTTAAAAAGATTTCAAAGGATCTCAGCATGAGAATTAAGTAAATGTACACGAGCGGACACCGAATTGCAGATATCCAAAGCTGGTTAGCTGCTTCTGGGCTTGTTGTGCCATCAACCACCATGTGCTATCATGCACACGGAAAAAACAAACAACAAACGAGGACACCAAAGGTAACTAACGCGTAAGTATATTTATATAACTATATAATACAGTATATCTATCATTGTTTATATTTCTGCATATTAATAGAACAATCTACTGTATTGTGTAGATCTATCTAATTTTATAGGTATTTCGGAATATTTTTATAACAACAGTATATATATTTTTTATATTGTTGCATATTAATAGAACAATATATTGTGTAGATCTATCTAATTTTATAGTTATTTTGGTATATTTATATAACAACAGTATACAGTTAGGTCCGGAAATAATTGGACACTGATGTAAGTTTTGTTATTTCGGCTGTGTATCAAAATAAATTCAAGTTACAGTTAAATTATTAATATGGGCTTAAAGTGCAGTCTATCCGCTTTAATTTGAGGGTATTCACATCCAAATTGGAGGAAGGGTTTAGGAATTACATCTCTTTAATATGTTGCTCCCTCTTTTTCAAGGGACCAAAAGTAATTGGACAATTGACTCAAAAGCTGTTTCATGGAGAGGTGTGGGCTATTCCTTCGTTATTTCATCATCAAATAAGCAGGTAAAAGGTGTGGAGTTGATTCCAGGTGTGGCATTCACATTTGAAAGCTCTTGCTGTGAACCCACAACATGCGGTCAAAGGAGCTCTCAATGCAAGTGAAACAGGACATCCTTAGGCTGCAAAAAAAAAGAAAATCCATCAGAGAGATAGCAGGAACATTAGGAGTGGCCAAATCAACAGCTTGGTACTTTCTGAGAAAAAAAGAACGCACTGGTGAGCTCTGCAACACAAAAAGGCCTGGACGTCCACGGAAAATAACAGTGGTGGATGATCGTAGGATCCTTTCCATGGTCAAGAAAAACCCCTTCACAACATCCAGCCAAGTGAAGAACACTCTCCAGGAGGTAGACATATCATTATCCAAGTCTACCATAAAGACTTCACGAGTGCAAATACAGAGGGTTCACCACAAGATACAAACCATTCATAAGCCTCGAGAATAGATAGGCCAGATTAGACTTTGCCAAACAATATCTAAAAAAGCCAGCCCAGTTCTGGAACAGCATTCTTTGGACAGATGAAACTAAGATCAACCTGTACCAGAATGATGGGAAGAAAAATGTATGGAGAAGGCTTTGAACGGCTCATGATACGAAGCATAACACATCATCTGTAAAATGGGCATGCATGGCTTACAATGGCACTTGGTCACTAGTGTTTATTGATGATGTGACAGAAGACAGAAGCAGCCGGATGAATTCTGAAGTGTATAGGGATATATTGTCTGCTAAGATTCAGCCAAATTCAGCGAAGTTGATTGGACAGCGTTTCATTTTACTGATGGACAATGACTCGAAACATACTGCGAAAGCAACCCACGAGTTTTTTTAAGGCAAAGAAGTGGCATTTTCTGCAATGGCCAAGTCAATCACCCACCTGATCTCAACCTGATCGAGCATGTATTTCACTTGCTGAAGACAAAACTTAATGCAGAAAGACCCACGAACAAACAACAACTGAAGACAGCTGCAGTAAAGACCTGGCAAAGCATCACAAATGAGGAAACTCAGCATTTGGTGATGTCCATGCATTCCAGACTTCAAGCAGTCATTGCTTGCAAAGGATTCTCGACAAAGTATTAAAAATGAACATTTTATTTATGATTGGGTTAATTTGTCCAATTACATTTGAGCCCCTGAAATAAGGGGACTGTGTATGAAAATGGTTGCAATTCCTAAACGTTTCATCTGATATTTTTGTTCAACCACTTGAATTAAAGCTGAAAGTCTGCTTGCATCTCGGTTGTTTCATTTAAAATCCATTGTAGTGGCATAGAGAGCCAAAATAATGAAAATTGTGTCAGTGTCCAATTATTTCCGGACCTAACTGTATATACAGTATTGTTTATATTGCTTCATATTAATAGATTTAAAACCAGAGACAGAACATAAAACACAGACAAAGCTCAGTTTTAGCACATCCAGTGAAACTCATACACGGTACAGTGCCTAAATATATATGTATAAATATCTATTAAGTAAAATGGTCTTTTAGTTTGACATTTTTGGCCAAAATTGTTATAAGCTCCTGAGCCAACTTCACGGCAGACCACAATTCAGGGGTCCCTAACGCTAATATAAATTCTTAATAACCTGTGTAATAACAGGAAGAATGATTTATAGTAAATCTGTCAATATTAGTTGCAAAGTTCTAAGTCTGATTGAAGCCTTTATTAACCTGTACATTACCAGGAAAAGCACTCTGTATTAGAGTTGTCACAACAATCCTGCAAGCAAACAAGTTCCCCTGTGTGGAAGATGCTATTTAAATGTGGGAGGGGGGGAGCTTCAATTAAGTAGGAGGTTGCCATCCTCCAATCAGCCAAGACTAGCTGAAACCCAATTGTAAAATATACTGGACACCTAACAAGCTCCTATTGAACCACCAAAATAACCACAAATAGATATTTATACATATATATTTAGGCACTGTACCGTGTATGAGTTTCACTGGATGTGCTAAAACTGAGCTTTGTCTGTGTTTTATGTTCTGTCTCTGGTTTTAAATATATATTGCCATGCTCAGTAGCACTCCTCTGTGACACTCATATGCTTATATATATGTTGTGGTTATTTTGGGGGTTCAATAGGAGCTTGTTAGGTGTCCAGTATATTTTGCATATTAATAGAACAATATTTTGTGTAGATCTATCTAATTTTATAGGTATTTCGGTATATTTTTATAACAACAGTATATATATTGTTTATATTGCTGCATATTAATAGAACAATATATTGTGTAGATCTATCTAATTTTATAGTTATTTCGGTATATTTATATAACAACAGTATATATATATATATATATATATAGTTTATATTGCTGCATATTAATAGAACAATATATTGTGTAGATCTATCTCATTGTATACTATTTTTACTGCAAATGATGTGATGTGCTTGTGGCCTACTGCACTGTTACTTACCGGATTGTTGTTTTTCTGTACATTGTAGGGAGACAACTCTTCTGGTCGTCAAAATAAGTGAGGAGAATGATGAGAAGAGTGCATTAAGGGTCAAATACACTCTGCAGGAAATTCACAATCTCACTGTATCCGAGACCAGCATAAGAAGATGAGACGCAGCATTGGATGGAAATATGGACGTGTGAGGTTAGTACTGGACAGTACAGGAGGTAAAAGTGTTGTTTAATAAACTGTACTGTACCTCTAAAATTATTTATTCCTTGTAATCCACATGATAAGGGACGTTAACAAAATAAAAAAGTGGTCCAGGCCCAGGCATGAATCGACAGCGGAGAAATTTTCCAGGATTGCATCTTCACTGACGAGTCTACTGTTTCGCTGGAGAGATTTGCCACCTTTGCATTCCACAAAAAAGGTCGCATATCTATGAAGCCACATCCAAAACACCCAGTGAAGATGCATGTGTGGGGTGCCATCTCTAGGCGTGGACCAGGATGCATTGTCATCTTTGAAGGTAAAATATATAAAATATAATTTTGCCTTATGCACTGTACTGTACTAGTGTGTAGTTTTTTTGCACTTTTCTTTTCTTGTTATAGGAATCATGAATAAAGCTTTCTTCCAAGACAAAATTGTGCATGAGATTGTGGTATACATCACACGTGAGTTCCCGGATGGTCACCGTTTCTACCAGGACAACGATCCGAAGCATACAGCGTCAAAAGCGCATATCCTTGAGTGCGGTATCAACTGGTTGAAGACGCCAGCGGAATAAGTGCGGTAACCGTGTCTCATGTTTTCCCACTGTTTTTACTGTGTACTGTATCTCTTAAACTAATTGTCCTTTTTTTCCCCCTCCAATGACAGATCGCCATACTTCAATCCGATCGAAATGGTCTAGCATCAGCTGAAGGTCCATATCCGAAAAGTCGTGAAACCCTCCAAAAAGGATGAGTTGGCGAAAGGCATACTGAGTTTTTGGAACGATGTACTCACCATGGAACGATGCAATAAATATATTGACCATATTGCGACTATGTTGCCCATTGGGATCGCGTGTAATGGACAAGCATCAGGAAGGTAGTATGGTATACTGTAGTACTGTACTGTAGTATTGTAAGTACAGTATGATACAGGTATGGCACAGATTTTTTCTTTCCTAGTAGTCAGAACTAACTGCATACTGTAGTCCAATATGGAGTAGCTATACAGTACACAATGCCATAATACAGTATGCACCTACAGTAACTGCTCAATTTTTTTCTTTCCAGAGAGAGCAGCACCTGCCATCTGGTTACAAAGTATTTAACAGTAGTCACAGTATACAGTAGTTCCAGTATAGGGTAGTTTGACAGTACTACATAGCACACAATGCCATAATACAGTATGCACATAACTGCACTAAATTTTTGTTTTCTTGTCTTTTCAGAATAAAAGGATGGCCTGGGAAAGAGGAGGGGGGTATTGTGTAAAGTCTGTGAACTGTTTGTACAGTTGAGTGTACAGTATCTAAACTGCAGTCATGATGTACACAAAACCTCTCCTCTCTCAATGAACTACTGTACTGTAAACAGAATGAGGAAGAAGATAAAGACGGAAATAATTATATTACTATATATACATATTATTATATATTATATATTATTAATTAATATTATTATCAATGTGCATTATTCATGATTATCCACCGGCCCTCAATTTCCATCGGACAGAAGAACTTAATAAAGACTGCATTATGTATTATTCATGATTATTTTTATATTTGTTTTTTTTGTTCCTGATAAAATAAAATAAATATTTATTTACATTCATGATAATCATAATCATTGACAACAACCCCCCCCCCCACCTACAGTACACCAAAGAAAAAGAAAGAATGACAAAACAAGATGAATCAGTTAATGTTTTTTTTAACTCTCAATTCTCACAGTGCTGTGCAAATCAGATTTACATATCAAATTCGAGAAGGGATTTTCAAAAGCGTTACAGTAAACAAATCCTCAAAGGGTTGGGGGGGGGGGGGAGTTGGGTGAGTCATGCGCAGTAATCATCAGCTAGCTCCCATCTCAAAGAGGATTACACGCAGGCGCAGTGAGGTGACGCTCGGCTAGGGACGGATTAAAAACACAATGGCAAGCTTCAGAAAATGAATGACTCTGTAGAGGTGTCTGTCGATAAGAGTTTCAAATCCTTGAGCGAGCCTTGTGTGTGTGCGTGGGAGGGGGGTACAGGGTACAGCTGCATGAAGGATTAACTGTGCAGCAGTTCAAAGAAATGACATAATTTCAAAAGGCAGTTCATCATAATAATATGATCCCTACACCCCCAAATACAGTACATAAAAAGCACACAAATCAACCATGTGCAGTCAAACGCAGAGGGTCGCAGTCAAAAGCTACAGCACAAATTGACTATCGTAATATCAAGATAGTTTTTGCAGGCTTGTGGAGAAAATAAAAAATGAGGAGAAAAGTGGTGAACTTTCAGACGCATGCGCAGTAATCATCAGCTGTCAAGCAGGAATGTGATTGAAACCAGAAAGACACACATTCAAAGGAATGGTGTGGGAGAGGTGTACTGCACTATAGAGATGATAAGAAGTTGAAATACCCTGCAGTGCAGTACATTATCCTGTGTGTGTGCGGGGGTGAGCGAGGGGAGAGCGCTGTACAGTATATGCCGAAATGTGATACTGTTATAGTACTGTACACGCCTATGCGTTTCAACAATTTTCAAATGAGACATACAGCACTGCAAATGCATGTATACAGTAAATATGCAAATTTACAATTACTGCGCGTGCACACACAGACTGTGTACTGACGTAGGTTGAACTGCTAAAGTATTAGACTTCCAAGACAACAGCTCGCGAATGCCCCCCTGAGTTTTTAGACGGTATTGCAGTATTGCAGACAGCGATAATAAAATGCTAACATTACGAGCGCTAAAATAACACAATTCACTCCGGACCAAAAAAAAAACGCATCTGCCCGCGATTATCAGAGCGCCGCGGATCCAGCCGCATTAGCATAAAGGCGGCCGCCACTGTATATTGTAAGTAGTTAGCAGGGGGAGAGGGAGCCTCTCAGTCTCATATGTACTGCGCAATGGTGTTTTGTTTTTTCCGTTTTCACACAGTATGGATATCGAGTGAATAATAGTTAGTGTCCTGCTGCAACCAAGACTGTCCTACCTACCTCAAAATCCAAGGACTGTGTTTTTTATTGGACTGTTATTGTATATCAGGGCCTGCGCCTAAGACATTTTTTGCTCATACCATTATTAGCTTCTATAAGTGACTTAACGCTTATAAAGTGCACTTTACAAGCGATTTTGCATGTGTAGCTATTGATAAAACCATGATAACATGAAAATATCACTTGGAAATGGCTTTTTTACAAGTGTTATCACTCTTGCTTTGACATGATGGGCAGTAGGTCAAAAAAAGTCTGAAATTTGCATTTGTTGTCAATAACTGGTCTTCAAGCAGCTCCGAGATGCAAATCCCAGCTGAAAATGTCCTTTTTTTTTTTGCGCCACCTATACTGTAGGTTGGTGAGATAGGATTAGCAATTTGCATCAGATAGAGTATAATTTATTTTTACTACATAGCATTGAAGCTGGATGTCTCCGGAGCTGACCCGCATTCATTTAATCTCTGGAGATCCCCTGCTAAAATCCTATGTCATAACAATAAAATAACAGCAGAGCTTCAAAACCTCTCTGCAGCATTTGACACCGTGGACCATCCTCTTCTCCTTCACATTCTCCATACTCTTGGTATTCGGAACAAAGCTCTATTCTGGATCTCCTCTTACCTCTCCCATCGTACTTTCAGTGTCTCTTCTGCTAACACATCCTCCTCCTCTATCGATCTCTCTGTGAGGGTACCCCAGAGCTTTGTCCTTGGACGTCTTCTCTTTTCTCTGTACACATTTTCTCTAGGTGACCTAATCACATCTCTTGGGTTTAAATATCACCTCTATGCTGATGACACTCAAATTTACTTTTCAACCCCTGACCTTATACCTACTGTACAGACTAAAGTTTCTGAATGCCTCTCTTCAATATCATCCTGGATGGCCCTACGCTGACTTAAACTTAATATGGCAAAAACCGAGCTCCTCATACTTCCTCCAAAACCTGGACCTTCTACCTCCTTCCACATTACTGTTGGTAGTACTATCATTCACCCAATACCCAAGCACGCTGCCAAGGGGTCACACTCGACTCCTCTCTTACAGTACATTCTCCTCTCGCATTCAAAACATTTCTATAAGCTGTCGCTCTTTCCTACGCAAAATTACAAAGATACAACCTTTCCTCTGTTGTTCAACTGCTAAAACTCTGACCCAGGCCCTCATTCTCTCCCGTCTCGATTACTGCAACCTCCTGCTGTCCGGCCATCCTGCCTCTCACCTGTCTCCCCTACAATCTATCCTAAATGCAGCTGCCAGAATCACTCTACTATTTCCTAAATCTTTTTCAGTGTCTCCCCTGCTGAAATCACTTTCATGGCTTTCTATCAAATCCTGGATCTCACACTCAATTCTCCTCCTCACTTTTAAAGCTTTACACTCTTCTGCTGCTCCTTACATCTCAGCCCTAATTTCTCTCTATGCTCCTTCCCGACATGCCTTAATCCTTTTTTCATTGACTGCCCCACATCTCTGGAATGCCTTTACCCTCAATATCCAACTAGCACCCTCTGTATCCCCCTTTAAGACCCACACTTGCTTAAAGAAGCATATGAGTAGCACCGTGGATAATACTAGACACATGATAAACAAAGCTTGGCCCCCTGAAGAGGCACTTACCAGAATTCCCTACTACTGTCTGTGTACGTTCTTCCTACCTACCAATTAGATTGCAAGCTCCTCGGAGCAGGGTCTCCTCTTCCGAAATGTTACTTTTATGTCTGAAGCACTTATTCCCATGATCTGTTATTTGTACTATTTTTTATTTATATGATTGTCATGTGTATTACTACTGTGAAGCGCTTTGTACACTAATGACGCTATATAGATAAAGACATACATACATACTGTACATACATACATAGAGGCTAACCGTTAAGTTAAGAGGGGTTAAACAGAAGTACCCGGTTTGTTGGTGATAGAGGGGGTAGGTGAATGATGTAGTTGCCCAGGGTGGGTGGTGAGGCCTCCTTGGAGGGGCTATCCCCTTGATTACCATAGTGGTTACTACTGCTAAGGTAATGAAGGGGTTAACCACTCCTGCGTATCACTTGAGAGGCTTAATCACCCACCCCAGAGCAACAACCCGCTTCACCAACACCTTCTACCATCAAAAAACTCCCCCCAACCACATCACACAGGTATGGGCAAAAGCCCTATTAGCCAAATATTGCCTATTTAAATATACAATACTGCACATTCCAATAAAATGAATACCAAATACAATACTACAAAAAAACACTGCAGCACACAATGTGTCACCTTTTGCCTGGAATATCCATTCACATGGAGCCCATTTAAGCTAATGTATCGCCGTTCACACAGCTTTTAAACACAGCATGGGACTAGCAAATCAAGTACAGACCACTTCTTTATTGGCTATATGCTAACGGTGGAGGTTTTCTGTTGCCTTTTTCACCTGCCATAATTTAATATATATATATATATATATATATATATATACATACATACTTGCTCATTGTCACGGGAGCTTGTGCAGGGTTATAATATACACCAAAATATCTGGGTTGAATCGAATGCGACTAAGATATGATAAATATAGTTTATTCCTTGAAGAAGGTGAACACACAGAATATACAAATAACACAAAGAATATGGACACTTACGTGGAAAGGGACAATGAATTAATCAGGTAATCAGGAATCATTCAGATGTTGTAACGAAGACACTGGGCGTAGAGCGTACAATCAGTTATATAGGATTTAAGCCCTATCCCTTAACATTGGGTGTCAGGTATTGGTTACCAATTACCTACACCCAATTACCCTTTGCCAGCTCATGTGGGAAGCAAGGTAATACCTGCCCACAGGGGTGGGCATTATTCTAATCAGGGTCCCATTTTGTTAGACCCACTCCCAAAAGATTGACGTTCTAGTCTGCCTTTTGGGTCTCTAGACAGGAAAACCTTTGCCTGCAGGTGTGATTTATAACACCTACAGAACTATTCAAGTCATTTTCTTCTCCGCCCTAGCATATATAATCAGGGTGGGGGAGCCTTTGATCAGGGGGCCTGTTGTAGACATACAGCAGCGGCAGCTCTTATTCGAGCAAATGCCGCTGGCTGTATGAGGCTGGGAAGCGGGTAGCCGCGGCGCGTGGCGGCGCACTGTGACGTCACAGTCACATGCGCGCCTGGCTTCCCCGTCTTCCCCGGCTTCCCCAGGCTTCCCCGACACCCCTGGAGTTCAAATCTAGGTAAGCAGGGGTGCGGGGAAGCAGAGGGGCAGAGTAGAAGCCGGGTTCGGGGTGTCTTTGGGGGGGTAATTGCGCGCGATGTGGAGGGGGGGTGCGTGGGGGAAACGCGGCGGCGCGCGTTTGTGACTGGCGGCAGCTGGGGTAGATCCCGGCATGCCGCCGGCATTTACTTCAATAAAGTATGTCGCTACTGTATAGGCGCCCCCTGAACATTAACATACTGCAAAGCCAGTATCTTTCTCGCGCTTTTATACCAGACACCATATACAGTATACTTCTACAACGGCTTGGCTAATTGCCAGATCCTCCTGCTGGAGGGGATTCTATATGGTGGCCAATTTTCAGCTCGCTGGGACCCACCAAACAAGAGTTATAATAAATTACTTTAAATGCACTTTTACAGAAGCTGCATTTCTCTGCCATTAAAGTCAATGGCAGAAACGCAATTTACACAATTAACCTGCCTCTGTTCTGTTGCTAAGAGAGGGTCGGGATTTGCCATGCAGTCATGCCGGAGCAGTGACTACATGCTGGCCAAATCCCAGCTCTCTAGTCCGGACAGAACCGGAGTTATGGATTTCAGGTTTTTACAGTTTTAACTTAGCCGTTAACCTCGTGGCTTTTACCGCCATTGGAATCAATAGGGCCGACGCCGCCATAGGGAATGCATGGGCCGGCGCCGCCATTGGATTCAATGGGACCTCCGCTACCATTGGAGTCAATGGGCAACTCACACTTTTTTACAGTTAACCCTACTCCATTCAGTTGAGGGGAGAGGGCTGGATATTGCCATTCAGTCATGCCGGAGCAGTGACTACATGCTGGCCAAATCCCAAACCTCTTGTCCCTACGGAACCGGAGTTATGGGTTTTCAGTTTTCACTGTTTACACTTAGTGTTAAAAAGCCACATGACTTTTTTCCGCCATTGCGGTCAATGGTAGGACCCTCATGGCTGGTGCGACCCTTTCTCATCGCCATTAGTTGTCGGGCCCGGTTGGGGTCGAGTGAGGGGGTTACTAGGGGCTAGGGGCAAAAATAATTTTATTTCTGGGTGCCCTAGAAGCAAAGTTTCCCACGCTAATTGTTGGTGAACTTGACCGTAGCCTAGTTCCCATGCCAATTGCGTGATCAAAGCTCTTTCAAAGACATTGTATCCGCTTTCGAGGTTTGCAGTTTGGCTGGCGGCCTGCTCGTCTCTGGAGATCGGCCTCAAGGAATCCCCATAGAAATGCATTACTCCATTCACTTTTAATGGGGAATCTCCGCTCCTCATCTCGGGTGCCACCTGCAGGTCTTCTCAGGTATTGGGCCCACATCGGCGGAGTCTCCATAGGATTACATGGGGCTCCAATGGCGACCTATGGAGATGCTGCAAAATGGAGACTGAAAAGGCGGGAAAGGGAACAAAGGTCATAAACATGTAAATGCAATTAACCCTTTCCCTCCCGATCTGATCCCAGTGCATGTGGTTGGTACATACACTGGAAAGGTACAAACACCAATAATTGTACTACTATAAATGTCTATCAAATAGACCTCAGTTTGCCCTGAGTCAGGGGAATAAAAATACATTAAATCCCTCTAAATGTGGGAATAGGATAACCAAGGGACATACCTTTTGGTTGTGTAGCAGGGGAACATATGTATTATAAGTACATTTCTGGTTAACCCCTCACTTCCCAGACGGTTGAAGGGGGTGCCTAATGGAGGTGACCCCTTTATTACTCGCTTGGCACCCCTCCCCCGTCACACTCATTTGCATGTCATTTACAAGACATTGGCCTTCATCCTGGGAGTGATAAGAACATTTTTTATTTATATTAAGGTGGACAGCTATTGATTGATTTTTAATGGTTAAAATCACTATTAGGCAGATATGGATCATAGGGATTTGACACATTATTGTGTATGATGGTGGTCAGAATTTGGGGGTAGAGAGAGGGTAGTAGGGTGCATTTTTTTTATTTGGACAGTCATGTCAGTGCCTTCAAAAGAAAAAATTGTTTCCCGGCGCTTACTTAATCCTAATATGTGTAGAATATATATATAAATAAATATAATGGTGACTTTATAATATAGTGAACTGTGATCAATTAATAAACTAAAATTAAAATTGTGACATATAAACTTCACACCATACAGTGCATGTGATAATTAAAAAGCGGCTCAAAAAAAACCTAGAAAGGGGGTTCTTTAGTCTGGTGAATCCAAGTTTTCTTCAAATGGTCAGGGGAGTGCCAGTGTTCACATCGGAGTCATGGAAAAAACAATAAAAGACAGCAAGGTGTGGTACAATTTCAACCAGAATTATGTAAGTAAGTGTTAGATATTTCACTCACACTTTCCTTCTACAGTACTATTATATACACTGTTCACTATTGTGTATATAAGTTTACTCATCTTATATTTTTTTTCCATTGCCCTAAGTTCAGCTATATGTTCACTAGCTAGGACCCTTAGGGGGTATTTGTACTTTTCAGCTCATATAGTTGTTAGGTCTATTATAATACTTTTGGATACTTTTTTTGCTACTACAGTAGTTCAATTTTCAGTTACATTTTTCTACTTATTTTTCAAGTCACAGTCTTTATATATTTGTTATGCTGCCTTTAGTGTGTTTATGTGTTTAATGTTAGTGTGTCTTATTGCTCGTTATTAAAATAATTTCCTTTTTTCTACTTTGACTTTGAATCCAAGTCTTTTTTCTATATTTGATTAGTTATTTTGTGGTATATTTAGAGTGCTACTCTTGGGGATTGTCTTAGTCTTTTGTGTGTTTTATATTATCTCTATCCCCCAGCACCACCACTTTTCCCTAGTTATTTTACTATAGATTATCTTGTTTAATAATTTTTATCAAGATATTCTGTTTAATTTTTGGGTCTGGTTTAGCCACTTATGTATATATATAGTGTGAGCAACATCCTTTTTGTGTGTTATATATATATATACCCACACAGACATACCTGCCTTTTGTGGGCAAGGCACTGACATGACTGTCCAAATAAAAAAAGTTTTATTTACAGTAGCTTTGATGCTCTATCTCTCGCAAACATGAACATACAATTGAAAAATTAATTGCCCACAGCCCTCCCCTTGTAAACATTGTTTCTTTATTCAATTTATAAAAATACAAAAGGATTAACAAAACAGAGCAAAATCTCAAGCTTCACAAAGTGCCATGGAGAAAACACGAAAAAGAGCATTTTTTCTGTCACACACTTGATTATTGTCAAATGTGTTTACTCACTATAACCTTAATCTGCGAGGATTTTTTCAATGACCAATATTGCTTTGTGACCTTTTAATATGAGGAGTTGTCCAATAATTGTTAGCTGTAAGTTGTGTTGCAAACACATGGAAGAGCATACACAGATACTTTTGTATCTTATTTTATAGATACTGTAACTGCACACAGTGATATTACATTTCAGAAAACATTTCATTCCTCCCAACAATCACAAGCAAAATCTTATGTTGGTGGTCTATTTAGTTATAGCCGACATGCAAATTTAAATGGTCCTACTGTATAATGGTAAAATGTGGACATGAGTCCACAGTCCACTTTCTAACAGTGGTAGAAAACATAATTGTTCCCTCTGGTGTGTTATTGTTGGATATAAAGTGTTTTTTTGCACCTATGGAAATGTGGTGATTTCTATAACGGGCTACATTGTGTTGTGTTATTTGGAGGAACATTAAGGCTGGCTACATCTGTAGATAGTTTTGAACAAATGTTTTCAATGCACTTCAAACCCTCTCTAAGGGCCTCATGCAGAGAGCAGCGCTATTTCAAATCTCGCCATTTTTTGGGGAAATTCGCGCAGAAAACTGCCGAAAATGGCGAGTTACGGAAAACGCGCCATTTTTTTTTTCTTTTTCAAAATCTCGCCGCGCGGCTGGCGAGAACCTACATCTCGCCAGTTTTAAAAATATCCTAATTCAGAGAGCCGCGAACGGCATCTAGCGGCTGTTCGCGCCAAGAAAATGGCGCGATTTGCTACTATTTGCCTCACCAAGAAAAGTTGGCAAGTAGATGGAGCTCGCCGCCTATAGGAAAGGGAAAAAAAAATGTGCGATTTTTTTTTAACACATTTCTGCAGCGCGCATCTCTCCAATTCTAACTCGCCACACGCATTAATGCCAAACATTGCAGAATTCGCACATTTCTGCATATGGAGAATAAAACTCTCCAAAAAAGCTACTTTTTATTAAACTCGCCAATTTTTAAATTCGCTGCTCTCTGCATGAGGCCCTAAATCTGATGACCTGATTGTAATAAAAAAAGAACAAGTTATTGAAATGCAATACTACATTTTATGTACCACTTTATCCCTCAGATCCATATACTGATACTGTAAAAACAACTTTAACAACTGTTAAAACGGAAACAATTCCACTGAAGCAGTATTTTTTTTTTTTAATTACTACAATTTTAAAGCCATAAGATTTTTTTGATACAGTAAATGATGCAAGGTATGTTATATTTCTCTTTCTAGAGACATTTTAATACAATTTATTCCTTTGCCTGCTCTGAAAGAAGCTAAAGCAGTATGCTTGGGAATATTATCTTGGAAAAACAGTGGCCTGCGGGGAAATGTTGTGTGATATACAGTATGGATGTGCTGCTTGAGCAATGATAACACACTGAAATAAATCTTTGTCCATAATTCCAGCTGCAGAAAACAACAAATAATCTTAATAACAAACATTTTGTAAGATGAAGAAACCATAGTACTAACACACACACACACACACACACACACACACACACACACACGCACGCACGCACGCACGCACGCACGCACGCACGCACGCACACATATATATATATATACACACACACACACACACACACACATATATATATATATGTGCAGAATAAATTAGTTCTTCAGTATTCGGTGATACCATTTTTTATTGGACTAACAATTTATGTCATAGGACAAGCTTTCGAGAGTTATCCTCTCTTCTTCAGGTCAAGCAATACTGATATACAAAGGAATCTATGGCTAAAACAGTGTGGAGAGAGGGGGAAAAAAACAGATATTTACTGTAAATAAGTTAGGGTGTTAAGTGTTTGAAGCCAGGGGACAGTGTCAAAGAAAGGTGGGGAGGGGGAGGGATACTGGGGGGGAGAGAAAGTGTGGATAAGAATAGAGGCAAGCAGGATAATTACAAGCAATTTTGATAGGGTGTGAGAAAACCCATGTCCGCATTAAGTCCTTTGGTTTTGGTGTCAAAGAGTCTTATCATTCTGAGTTCAAATGTTTTCCGTTCTTGGGTGCTTTTAAACATTCCATTGAGGATTTTGATTTTTAGATCATTTATGGAATGATCTGGTTGTGAAAAGTGATGTCCCACAGGTGAGCAGTATTTTCCTTCTTCGTGATGAAGTATAGAGTGTCTGTGCATATTCATTCTTCCTTTCCTCTATTCCTCCCCCCGTGTGTATGGGAGAGTGTGTGTGTATGGGAGAGTGTGTGTGAATGGGAGTGTGTGTGTGTGTGTGTGTGTGTGTGTGTGTGTGTGTGTGTGTGTGTGTGTGTGTGTGTGTGTGTGTGTGTGTGTGTGTGTGTGTGTGTGTGTGTGTGTGTGTGTGTGTGTGTGTGTGTGTGTGTGTGTGAGAGAGAGAGTATGGGAGTGTGTGTGTGTGTGTGTGTGTGTGTGTGTGTGTGTGTGTGTGTGTGTGTGTGTGTGTGTGTGTGTGTGTGTGTGTGTGTGTGTGTGTGTGTGTGTGTGTGTGTGTGTGTGTGTGTGTGTGTGTGTGTGTGTGTGTGTTTGTGTGTGTGTGTGTATACATGTGTGCGTGCGTGCGTGCGTGCGTGTGCGTGTGTAGGACATCAGAGGTACCCCCCCAAATCAGTCACCCCCTCCCCACCAGTAACCCAGTCAGTCAACTCCTCCCCACCCAGTCAACCCCCCAGTCAGTCACTCCCCCAGTAAGTCAATCATCCCCCCGCCAGTCAGTCAGTCACCCCCCAAGTCAGTCAGTCACTTCCCCCCAGTCAGTCAGTCACCCCCCCAGTCAGTTACCCCCCAGTCAGTCAGTTACCCCCCAGTCAGTCAGTCACCCTCCCAGTCAGTCAGTCACCCTCCCAGTCAGTCAGTCACCCCCCAGTCAGTCACCCCCCCAGTCAGTCAGTCACCCCCAGTCAGTCAGTCACCCCCCCAGTCAGTCAGTCACCCCCCCAGTCAGTCAGTCAGTCACCCTCCAGTCAGTCTGTCAGTCACCCGCCCAGTCAGTCAGTCACACCCCCAGTCAGTCAGACACCCGCCCAGTCAGTCAGTCACCCCCCCAGTCAGCCAGTCACCCCCCCAATAAGTCAGTCATCCCTCCAGTCAGTCAGTCACCCCCCCCAGTCAGTCAGTCACCCCCCCAGTCAGTCAGTCACCCCCAAAGTCAGTCAGTCACCCCCCAGTCAGTCAGTCACACCCCCAGTCAGTCAGTCACCCCCCAGTCAGTCAGTCAGTCACCCCCCAGTCTCTCTCTGTCTCCCAGTCTCCATCTGTCTCCCAGTCTCCCTCTGTCTCCCAGTCTCCCTCTGTCTCCCAGTCTCTCTCTGTCTCCCAGTCTCCCTCTGTCTCCCAGTCTCCCTCTGTCTCCTAGTGTCTCTCTTTCTCCTTCTCGGCCTCTGTCTCCCTCTCTGTCTCTGTCTCCCTCTCTGTCTCTGTCTCCCTCTCTGTCTCTGTCTCCCTCTCGGTCTCTGTCTCCCTCTCGGTCTCTGTCTCCCTCTCTGTCTCCCTGTCTTCCTCTCTGTCTCCCTGTATTCCTCTCTGTCTCCCTGTCTCCCTCTCTGTCTCCCTCTTTGTCTCCCTGTCTCTCTCCCTCTTTGTCTCCCTGTCTCTCTCCCCTCTCTGTCTCCCTGTCTCTCTCCCCTCTATGTCTCTCTGTCTCTTTCTGTCTCTCCCCTCTCTGTATATGGATATCTTATTTACCCTGTATATTTTAACTGCCCTATTCCTTCACCGAAATAACCTATACTGCTTTCATCCAGATCTGACTTTCGAGCTTCACACGGAAGACATCGGAACCCCCCCTAACCCAGAACACAGGTAGGGAACACATCCCCTCCAATGTATAACATTGCAGGAATGAGGGTACCTGGACATTGAGGGATCAGGTAAGATCCCAGACGGGATTGTTACTTTAGATATTGTGAAGTGGGGGTATCCAGGCACTAGTTAAGGGGTTCAGGAAACTAGTCATTCACATCTGGCTTTTTTTCTAAATCCAACATTTACACACACACACATGTAACAAGAACTAATTATAGTATAATGTAATACAATAAATAAACTTATGTCAAAAAAACGAATGTTGTTCTTACTAGAAATGTATTATTTTTTTTTAAAGTGGGCCTGGGGGCGGGGCTGGGGTGGGACTAGGGCGGGGCTGGGGGCGGGACTAGGGCGGGGCTGGGGCATGGCTAGGGCGGGACTGGGGGAAGACTAGGGCGGTTCTAGGTTGCGAGTAGATTTTTTTGTTCGGCGAGTAGATTTTTGGGTGATTTGTCGACCACTGTATATTTGTATTTGTATATTTAACACTCATGCACACACTCACCCATACACACACACAAAAACACACAAACACATGAGAAACACAGACACACAATGGTTTGTAATTATGCCTAAAAAATTGTATTTGAACAAAATCAATAATTCGGCTCTCGCCAAAGACTTTTTCCAAACAAACATACAGTAATGATACAGAACCATTTCTACCTCTTCCCCTAACATTGTGAACCAAAAAAGCACAGGTTGAACAGCTTTCGCTCTCCTCTGTTGGGGTTGTTAAGCAACCACAGTAAACAACCCAAGCATGCATGGACTAGAAGAATGCCTATGTAATTAGACATACAGTATGTCTATGAGAAAATAACAATAGTGCAAATACAGATGCAACGACCATTATTTTAACAAATCACGGTGCCGTTTTCGTGTGCGCTGCTGTACTCTACGAGGCATGAATGCAGCCAATCGCCCTAGGCAAAGTGTTTATCACGGATGCTTTGTTTGAATTTCAAGGATTGTGTGCAATTAAATGCAATGAAATGAAAGAGTTGTAATGTGTACAGTACTGTGCTACTGTGCTACGGTGCAACTGTGTCAATTTCAGGTGTTTAAAAGCCAGAACACTAAAATGCCATTTTATGCACTCGTCTGCACTCGCGTCTTAAGGCGGTATGGTTGGAAGAAATCCCACGCCATGACATTGGTTTTCCGAGGTATGCAACACGTGATTTGTTAAAATAATGGGCGCTGCATCTGTAGCAAAACACTGTGTAAATAAAACCATGTTGAACAAATATAAGTGTCCATCTCTTAATTAAATCTTAATGATCGTGTGGGGCCAGAGCTTTTAATAGCATGAAACTCCCAACATGGGGCCTCATGCATTAAGCGCCGAAAAATTATCGGCAGGGTTTGAACTCGCCATGTTTTTGCCGAGTTGCTCCCACGGTATGCAGTAAGGCCCAAATACCTGTGAGAGCAGCATTTCTAAATATTGCGAGTTGCCGGCGGTGAAATGATCTGCTGGCCGAGAAGGGCTCACCGATTGAGATCTGTCTTCAGCAGAGAGAGATCCGCCTCTCTCTGTGCAAATCTCGCCGGAAAAAAAATATTTTAAAATAAAAAAAAATATTCATAGTGTAGATGTGCAAGGGGTCTCCGGAGCAGAACTGCGTGGGTTTCAGGGCTGAGGATCCCCTGCTTCCCGAGATACAGGCCCCATTATGGGGTGCCGGTATCCCTCTGCTTTGAGATATCCCAATCACGTAATCGTGGGATGTAAACAAAGCAGAGGGAGATACCGGCACCCCATAACGGGGCCTGTATCTCGGGAAGCAGGGTGTCCCGAGACCTAAAACCAATGCGGGTCTTCTCCAGAGACCCCCTGCTCATCTATACTAGTCTCAAAACACACATATCAAAAAAAAATCATTCATTACCGTAGCGGATAGCCGCTTAGATAATGAAGCTGCATTAATGTCATTTTTATTAATAGTGTGTGGGAGGAGGGGGACTCCTGAGCTGAACCGCTTTGATTTCTGGCCCAGGGATCCCCTGCTCCCGAGTTACAGGCCCCAGGATGGGGCATTGGGTGGCAGTATCGACGCCATTTTTATAGCCCCAACATCGCGTGATGTGTGGCATGTAAAAATGGAGATACCGGCACCCCATATCAGGGCCTGTAACTCGGGTACCAGGGGTCCCTGAGCCAGAAATGAAAGCGATTGAGCTCAGGAGACCCCATGCTGCTGCATAATATTAATAAAAAGACATTAAAGCAGGTCCATTACCTTAGCGGCTATTCGCTAAGGCAATGAAGGGGTTAAGGCACCATAGCATGTTTATTGGGGACAATTTCCCCCAATAAACACTGCAATATACAACACACCCACCCCCTGTGCCCCCAACAAACCCTATAACCCACTAACATACATAACATATCTTAATTTTTTTAGGATGCGTGTCCGGGGATCCCCGCTTGCATGCACTACCAATTCTGTGCCCCCAAAAAATAAATAAAAATACCATATACTTTTAAATAAATACACCCACCCCCCGCCCACTAGCACAAACAGTATAGTAATGGGCAAAATTACTATTATCCACGTATGGATAATAGTGCGTTTGTCCATTTAAAATACAATAAGCAGCAGAAATAAAATAAATAAATCTTGCACTCACCCTTGCCAGGCAGCCACGATGAAGGCCGCCATCATCCTCATCCCGTTCATGGCCTCCGGTGCTGCAAACAATACAGAAGAATAAAAAGAAACAATCTAATGTCCCTGTGACAGGGTGAATGAACGTCACCAGCCATATACCTGGCAAACCTATGTTTAGGCTTGCAGTGCAGCAGTGATGAGGTTAAGTTTTAGTCGAGAAGGGCTGCTTAATTAGTCTGACCCCAGCTGCATAATCAAGGTGTTTTTAACCCCCCAGGGTGTACACACATGCAAGCTAGTTGGTTAGGAGACAGGACTGAAATACTGAAGAGATTACTGCTATAAGGTCTGTTTTTCAAAGTACATGTGTGATAAACTGTCTGTGTCCTGCATGCTGACGAGAAGCTGCCTTGTTTTCTATGCTGAAGAGAAGCTATTTTGTTTTTGTCTGCTGAGGAGAAGCTATTTTGTTTTTGTATGCTGAAGAGAAGCTATTTTGTTTTGTGTGTTGTATGTTTTTAAGGCTCAATAAAGAAGCCTTATCAAGAGAACCCATGTGTGTGGTTGCATATACCCTGCAACATATGGTGTCAGAAGTGCCGGGATTTTGAGAGGCCCCTGCAGTTGAAGGGCCACACACACACACACAAATGAGAAAAATGGAAGAATTTTTAAAAGAGTTTCTGTGCGAGCAGACCAGACAGCAGGGACTGTTAATGCAGGAGCAGACCAAACAGCAGGGACTGTTAATGCAGGAGCAGACCCTACTACTATTGCAGCAGCAAACCCAACTCCTAACCATCAGCAGACAGCACAGGATGAACAGATAGCCAAGCTGCTGACCCAATTCCAGGGGTCTGCCAGTCCAGAACTTGCGAACAAACCCCCGGTCCTCCTGAGGAAAATGTATCCGAACGAGGATCCAGAGGCTTTTCTACTGACATTTGAAAGGGTTGCCGAAGCTCAGGGCTGGGCTGCAGTCCGCTGGGCAAATGCTGTGGCCCCGCTCCTCATAGGAGAAGCCCAGGCCTCATATTAGGGCCTCACAGCAGATCAGGCAATGGACTACCAACAAGTAAAAGCCGCCATACTGGATCACTTAGGTCTGACCCCAGAGACCTTCCAGCAGCAGTTCCGGAACATGAAGTACACCGCTAAGATGAGACGCCGGGTCCTCGCTCAGCGGTTATTGGACTTGTGTACTCGCTGGATACAACCCGAGGAGCGCACTAAGGAGGCAATTCTTGAGCAAGTGGTTTTGGAACAATTCCTACAGATAATACCCCCTTCCGCACGCTCGTGGGTAAAACGCCATGCTGCTGAAACCCTAGCTTTGGCGGTCCGACTTGTTGAGAACTTCCTTTGGGCCGAGGATCAGGCGAGTGCCCTGGACCCGATGGATCCAACTTCACCAGCACTTGCAGAGACCCAAAGAGGGAGATTGGAACAACGGGGAAACTACGGCCCCTCCATGCGCAACCGCCAAGTGCCACGAAAGGAGCAGTCCTTCCAAAAAGAAAGAAGTCAAAACGCCAGGCACCACCGAGACCCTCATCCCCTTTCTGATGTCGGCTTGTTGCCAAAGGAGAGGAACTTCCAAGGACGTCGCCCACAGGACCCACCAGATGCCTGGTCTCCAGTATCCGGTCCAGCGGAGCACTATCCATGGCCCCCTCCTGCGAGGGAACCCTCTCCATGTTCTGCCTGCGCAGAACAAGGCCACCGTCATGTGGACTCTCCACAGATGGATTGTTCCTTCATCAGGACCGTCGCCTCGGCCTTCACCAGAGAAAATTACAAGCCCCGACTACTTCCAGCTCAGATTGGGGGTAAAACCGTCCAGGCCCTTGTAGATTCAGGCTCTGGGAAAACTCTTGTCTTCCTGGAACTGTTACCACCTAACGTGTGTTCCTTTGACTCCCAATGGAGTATATAATGTATAAACGGCGATGTAAAATGGTATCCAATAGCCAAAATCAGGCTACAGCTAAAAGATCAGGATGCCTGCCTCAAAGTAGGAGTCGCTCCTTGGCTCCCTGTCCCCATTGTGCTCAGCCGGGACTGGCCTTTCTTTTCAAACCTAATGGCTCCAGTCTCTCACGAGGAACCTTATTCTCTGGCTCAGAAGAACCCTGGTAAACTGTTCCCCTTCTCGGCAGACCTTTTTCCCAGTAGACACCGGGTTCCAAAGTCTAAAAGGCAAAGACGCTCTGACAAACAAGACTGGTTGCAGAAATCTGGGACTAAAGGTGGCCATTCTAATATCCAGAAGTCACAAGAGATGGCAGGGGATGGCCAGAAGGAGGGAGATATAGGCCCTGGGGATTTACCAGAGCTATACCTCCCTGATGTTCGCCAGAAGCAAAGGGAAGACCCAGTCCTTTCCAGACAATATGATAAAGTGGTAAAAAATTGATGAACAGATATTGAATGCACAGGGGGTGATAGTATTCCCCCATTTTGAATTGTCAAATGATATCCTGTATAGGGTGAGTAGACAGACACAAACAGGGGAGGTCACCAAACAAATATTGGTTCCCAAGGCGTTTGTAAAATCTGTATTCACCCATACCTTCCCTTGCAGTGGTCACCTTGGTTGGGACAAAACCTTGGACCATATTTCGTCCCGATTCTATTGACCAAGGATGCAGTAGTGATATTGCTAAGTAACGTGTGGCATGTCCTGAATGGTACTTGTAAGGTGAATGAACCCTAAAGCTCAGCGCTAAGACCGTTAATGTGTATTTTACAATGAATAAATAAACAACTTATACTTATGTGAAGGCTGCCACAGGGTCCCTGCCTAACGAATTCTGAATGGCAGGTAACTAGTCCGAAGGGACAAAAACCAGCCCCCTTTGTTCCTCTAACCTTGGTGTCAGTTCCCTTTGAGAGGATTGGAGTAGACTTGGTAGGACCTATAGAACCTTCTGCGAAAGGACACAGGTTTATTCTCGTAATACTGTAGTTGACTATGCAACAAGATATCCTGAGATGTTCCCCCTTAGGACAGCAACGGCGAAGCAAGATGCCAAAAAATTGTTGGAGCTGTTCTCACGGGTTGGACTTCCCCAGGTTCTGTTGACAGACCAAGGTACACATTGTATGGCTAAACTGATGCAGGATGTCTTAAAATTACTAGAGGTCAAGTATGTTCGGACATCGGTCTACAATCCACAGACTGACGAATCGATGGAAAGATTTAATCGAATGCTAAAACTAATGCTGAGAAAATTTGTAGATTCCGAGAAGAGAGCCTGGGATGAACTTCTCCCTTTTCTGCTGTTTACAGTGCGGGAAGTTCCCCAGGCCTCCACGGGATTCTCTCCATTTGAATTACTGTATGGCTGCCAACCCCGGGTTATCCTAGACCTCCTAAAGGAGTCCTGGGAGGAACAGGGGTCCCCTTCTAAGAATACCCTGCAATATGTATTAGACCTTAGGAAGCGCCTAGATGTGGTCGGCCATTTTGCTAGGGAGAATCTTAGATCAGCCCAGGATAGTCAGATGAGACATTACAATCAAAATGCTCGCATGAGAGTGTTTGACCCGGAAGATCAGGTGAGGTTGTTGTTACCCAGTTGTGAGAGCATACTCCTAGGCAAAAGGCAGGGCCCATTTGAAGTACTCTGCCGCACAGTGATGTGGATTACGAGATCGCTCAACCAGGGTCCAGGAAGGATAAACAAATTTACCATGTGAACTTGCTGAAACCCTGGAAGATGCACCGGTCTCTATTCATCCACCCGGTGGAGGAGGAAATGGACTTGGGTCCTGAGCCCCCACGGGAGAACATCATGGGTAACCATAAAATCCCAATGGGTAGACAGTTGTCCTCTGAACAAAAAGGGGACTTGTTAGAAATACTTACACAATTCCATGATGTTTTTTCTGATTTTCCAGGGCAAATTAATTAAATTTAACATGTGATCGAGACAGCACCTGGGATAAAAGTACATTCCCGTCCTTATAGGTTGCCTGAAAGTCGTAGGGCCCTGGTAGAGAAGGAGATACAAGAAATGTTACACTTAGGATGGATTGAGGAATCATGCAGTGAGTGGTGTAGTCCACTAGTTATGGTCCCTAAACCCGATGGGAAGGTAAGATTCTGTGTGGACCTCCGAAAGGTCAATGCGGTATCCAAGTTTGATGCATATCCGATGCCAAGGGTGGACGAGTTAATTGACGCCCTTGGTAACGTGGAATATATATCCACGCTGGACTTAACAAAAGGATACTGGCAAATACTTTTAGAGGAAAAGTCCAAGTGCAAAACAGCCTTTGCCACTCCCATGGGTTTATACCAGTTTGTGACAATGCCATTTGGACTGCATGAAGCCCCAGCCACATTTCAGAGACTCATGGATAAAGTGCTGAGACCCCATAGGGCTTATGCCGCAGCCTACCTAGATGACATTGTCATTTATAGTAAACACTGGCGGGCCCATCTAAATAGGCTGAAAGCGGTCCTCAAATATCTAAGAGAGGCAGGGCTCACAGCCAACCCTAAGAAATGTGCCTTAGGTAAAGCGGAAACCAAATACTTAGGGTATGCAGTGGGAGGTGGAAAAGTAAGACCACTAGCCGACAAGGTAGTTGCCCTGAAAGAAGTTCCGACCACCCAAACAAAAATGCAGGTACGCTCTCTGCTGGGTTTAGCAGGGTACTACCGGCAGTTCATCCCCAACTATTCGGAAGTTGCAGCCCCATTAACGGACCTCACAAAAAAGTGTGCCCCTACACAAGTGGTATGGTCAAGGGAGTGTCAGAGACCGAGGCTGTACAGCGTTTCCTGGGGTTTTCCAATTATTATTGCAGATTTATTCAGAATGTCTCTTCTTTAGTAGCCCCCTTGACGGCCCTTACCAAAAAAGGAGCAGATCCCTCCTCTTGGCCTTTTACTGCAGTCAAGTCTTTTGATCTCTTAAAGAAAGTGTTCATATCTGCCCCGGTTCTGGTTCATCCTGATCCTAAGCTCCTCTTTACCCTCGAGGTTGATGCATCTGACGTCTGTGTAGGCGCTGCTCTTTCCCAGAGAAAAAACCCTCAGGCCAGATTGCATCCTTATGCTTTTTCCCCCCCAAAAATTCTGCAGCTGAACGTAACTATGATATTGGTAATCGTGAACTTTTGGCCATGAAACTTGCATTGGAAGAATGGAGACACCTTTTAGAAGGAAGAGAAATACCTATAACAATTCTTCCGGATCACAAGATTTTGTTGTATATTGAGGGAGCTCGTCGTCTTGGAGCCCGCCAAGCCAGATGATCACTCTTCTTTTCAAGGTTCAACTTTGTTATCTCCAACCTTCCTGAGACAAAAAATGTCAAAGCAGATGCTCTGTCTCATCAGTTTTCTCTTGAAGTTAATTCTGAGGATCAACTCAAGTCTATTCTTCCATTCAAACTCATTCTTTCTTCCACTAACTTTGAGGCTTTAATGGATATTGCTCTTCAGCAAAACCAGATTCCTGATAATCTTATGGTTCCTGAGTGTCGTCTGTTTACTTCTCCTTCTTTGCGCAAACAGGTCCTGAAATGGGGACATTCTTCTAAATCAGCGGGTCATCCGGGGGCAAAAAGGGCATTGGATCTCATCTCTGGACTTTCTGGTGGCCTCGGATGCAGAAGGATGTTAAGGACTTTGAACTTGCGTGCCGAACTTGTGCCAGGACTAAAACTTCTAGAAACCTCCCTGCTGGGCTACTTCTGCCATTACCTGTCCCAGTCAGGCCATGGACACATTTATCCATGGATTTCGTGGTGGATTTACCTAATTCTAAAGGTATTAACACTATTCTTGTAGTTGTAGATCAGTTCTCCAAGCAATCACATGTTGTACCGCTCAAAGGCCTGCCTAGGTCTCCAAAACTTGCTGAGATATTCATCAAGTAGATTTTTCGTCTTCACGGGGTCACAACAGTGATTGTATCTGATAGAGAATTGCAGTTCGTATCTAAATTTTGGTGCGGTTTTTTCCTTCAGTTGGGCATATCTCTTCACTTTTCTTCTGGGTATCACCCGCAGACTAATGGGCAGACGGAGTGGACTAATCAGTCTTTAGAGCAATTTATTCGGTGCTTCGTGTTTGATTCCCAAGACGATTGGTCGGAGCTCCTTCCTTGGGCGGAATTCGCACACAATCTTCGTAGTGAATCAACCACTGAATCCCCTTTTTCATCAATTACGGGTTCCATCCAGCTACTCTTCATCTTACAGTTTCTACCTCAGGGGTCTCAGCCACTGACGACATGATCAGAGAACTTCAAAATCTATGGAAAAGGACACAAAGGAACATCAAATCAGCCATCAAGAGACAGAAACATCAGGCTGATCGCCATCATAGACCAGCTTCCAAATTCAAGCCCGGTGACAAAGTCTGGCTGTCCAAAAAATATTAGGCTAAAAGTTCCGTCAATGAAGTTCGCACCTAGATTCTTCGGTCCGTTCTCTATTTCTAAAAAAAATCAATCCGGTAGCTTATTGTTTGTCTTTACCTTCTTCCATGACAATTCCCTCAGTTTTCCATTTGTCCTTACTAAAACAAGTAATCCAGAATGCACATTCCGTTCCTGTTCTCCCCACCAACTCTGTATTGGTACAGGGTCAGCCCGAATACGAAATCCAATCTATTCTAGATTCCAAATTTTCTCTAGGTTCTTTGCATTATCTCATTTATTGGAAGGGAAAAGGTCCTGAGGAACGATCTTGAGTTCCTAGTCATCGGATTCATGCAGCAAGGATGTTCAGGAAGTTCCATTTACATTTTCCAGAAGAGCCTTCATGGAGTTGCCCGGAGGTCATTCTTAGAGGGGGGGTACTGTGAGGATTCGCCATTCTGGCGGTTCTGTCCCCTTAACCCTTACTTGATCATCTGGTTCCTGTGGCATTCAAGAGACACATACTTACGTACAGCGCGCTGGCACTGTGCAGGTTCAGTCGGTCTCATCTGTTCCTGGCTCCAGGGTGTGCTTCCGGTCCTCTGGCATTGACGCATGCGCGGTGCGCGGTCTCCTGGGCAGTCTGCGGTCCCTGCCTCTCGTTCCCGCCCCACCCTGATGTCAGAGCTACACCGCGCAACTACACTCCATGCTCCTCCTCTATCTCCGTGGGTCCCTCCTCCTGTCTCCACCCCCATACTGGCATGGACTGACATGCGTGACCATGTCGCCAAGGTGATGAGCGGGTTGTGCGCGGCATGCGCACACTCTCTGATGCGGCCTCAATCGTCTGTGAAATAGGACACACCTGCGCAATGCAGCAGCCTATCAGCCACAGCGTTTCTGCTTCCTGGACACCTCCCATTGGTGGGAGGCCCTTTAAATATACTCTCTGTGCTCTCACACCTCAATGGGCATAACTCATTTTTTGTGACGCTGTATCTCACTGCATCCTGCCTGTATGCCTCTTACCTTGCTGCCTGACCCAGCCTTGGACAATGGACCTTGTGATACTCTCCTGCACTGACCCTGGCTTTGGATACGATGACTCTACCCGACCTTGCGCTGACCTTGGCTTTGAAGTACGATGATGCTCTTCTCCCCTGCACTGACCCTGGCTTTGGCTCTTCGACAACTATACTCTCTCCAATCTTGATTCCGGCAATGTACCCCAATGATCCGCTACTCTACACTCCTAGACCCGGCAAGTACCATATTTACGCTGTCCTCTATGACCATGATCCGGGCTGCAAGACTATTCTTCACTCTATATGTGCCCTCGCAGTTGTGGTTGGCGTTCTATACCAATCCCTACCTCAGCCCCGCGGTCGTGCCTCGTTTATGGTGAGCTACGCGTTACAATTTAAATGTAGGACATGTTTATTTTTTTACATACGGGTTTGGTACTGCAGGGCTGCGGGGACCTATGGAGACCACGTGAGGACCCCCGGATGCCCACGGGTACCTCCCGTGGATCCATGGAGGGCACCTGCAGTGAATAACCAGGGGCCCCACAGATTTGGTGGCCCTGAAAATCCGCATGGACCACCCGAGGGCCCAAGACCCCCGTGGGAACCACCTGAGGGCCCCCAGAACAGTGTGGGAACAACCCGAGGGCCCCCAGACACCTGTGGGGATGACCCAGGGACCCTCAAACATCCACGGTACCACCCATTGGGGTCCGCGGTGACCTGTGAGTACCACCTGGAGGCCCACGGTGCCTAGCAGAGACCACCCGGAGAACCCAAGACACCCGTGGGCACCCCCAGGTGCACTGTGGGGCCTGCGGAACCCGTTGAGGCCACCGGAATCCCCTGTCGGCCTGGGGTATTAAGCCTGAATGTAAAATAATAAATCATGTTTTTATGGGGAAGCTCAGGGGTTGGGTTGGTGTATTGTTTACTAAATATAGTAATGTTTATTGTGGGGCCTAGGAGGTGGGTAGTGGGACTGTTCTGTGCAGTGTTTCTGTTGTGGGTAGTGGTGGTTGGTGAAGGGTGTATTGTCCCCAAGGGCGGTGGTTAGGCCTCCTAGGTGGGTAGTGGGGGAGGGTGGGTTAACCCCTTAATTACTCTAGAGGTTACTAACCGCTAAGGTTATTAAGGGGTTAGGGGATTGTTGCAGGGTACATGCAACCACACACGCTGGTTCTCTTGATAAGGCTTCTTTATTGAGCCTTAAAAACATACAACACACAAAACAAAATAGCTTCTCTTCAGCATACATAAACAAAATAGCTTCTCTTCAGCAGAAAAAAACAAAATAGCTTCTCTTCAGCATAGAAAACAAGGCAGCTTCTCTTCAGCATGCAGGACACAGACAGTTCATCACACATGTACTTTGAAAAACAGACCTTATAGCAGTAATCTCTTCAGTATTTCAGTCCTGTCTCCTGACCAGATAGCTTGCATATGTGTATACAGCCTGGTTTTTTTTAAACACATTGATTATGCAGCTGGGGTCAGACTAATTAAGCAGCCCTTCTCAACTGAAACTTAACCTCGTCACTGCTGCACTGCAAGCCTAACAGGCAGGCAAAGGAAAGTTGGAGCACCACTATGAACAGTAGAAAAATATATATATATGGTATTGATAAAATAATTACATGATTATATGGTTATAAAATCATATTATTTAACAACTTTTATATTTATATCCAATATTTCACTCTCGATTTCTTTTATGCATCAACCACTTAGATATGATCTGAACGATTTTGACCCTATGTTCTCTATTATTATTTATGATTGTGGTATATTTTATTATTTGTTTAAATTCATGTTTATATTCTTTTCCCAATTTGAGAATAATGGGGTCTAATTGTTCATTACAAGATGCTTCTCAATCTAAAACTTATTTATATGGTCATTGGTTTATATCTTTTTTCTTCTTTTTCTTTTTCTTTATTATTATATATTTGATATGTGTGTTCATGTATTGTTTTGTTTTTAATGGTTGTTGAAATAAAGGCATTGTATACTGCCAGGTCTTTGTTATTAAGCAGGTTTTTTTTGTGGGTATTATGTTTTGTTTCCGTGTTAATAAAGTTTTTGTTTGTCTGTATACGTGTATTGACGCGCTGACGTCACCACCCCGTGCCGCGCAAGACGCGTCATTCGTGACGTGTTCAAGCAGCGGACGGAGGGGGACAGATGGCGGGAAAATGCAGGTATATTAGATACCTGGTAAGTGAGGATCAGTATGCACCTTGATAAAGAGTGTGTCGCTCGAAACGCATTGGTGGGGGCCTGTGGCCTCGTTTTTGTAGCTGATGCTTTGATCCATTAAATGTTTTTTTTTTATGGGACACACTCTTTTTTCTTCTTTTTTCTACTCTTCATAGTGGTGCTCCAACTTTCCTTTGCCTGCCTGTTTGGATTTCGTGGAGAAACGGAAGCACACACCTGTGGAGGAACATCACACAGAAGACCACACAAATGTGAGTTACATTACTCTTGTACACCCTATTACTTGTCCATATCGATGCTCATATGTCTGCCAGGTGAGGCATTTAAAGTGAGCATTTTAAGTGATACAGTTAGACTACAGTTTGACTAAAGGTGACTGGGGACTGCATCTACTGCCCACTCTTTTACTCAAGACAACAAACGGAGGATACCGGGAGGCTTTTCCTCACCCTCAACGGAGCGCAACTGTGTAAAGAGAGGAGTGCAAGAATTCAGGAGATTGGACGTTCTGGTGTGGGTGTGTCTCCTTTCATTCAGCGGTATCTTTAGATCTCCATTGATCTCCTGACACCCCCACTCCTCCCCCCCACCCTGGTCGGGCGAGGAGCTGTGTGTGATCGCTGTGTTGGTCCCTTGCTGTGGTCCCCTCTCTTCTCTCCCTTACTTGTATGCTTTGGACGCCGTGGAGCCACGGGCGGGGCGGCGCACCGGAGGACCCCCCTTTTTTCTACCAGTATCCACACAGAGGTTGGTGAATCACCTCTGAGAGACTCAGGCTGCGGAACTGCATTGTGCCAAGGACAGGAGCCATATACTGAACAGTAGGATAATTCTTTTTTTGGCGCAACTTTTCTCTCTTTTATATCATAAGCTATTGATATTCGTTTGAGCACCATACAGCTTTTTTTCTCTTCGCACTGCAAGTCTAAACATAGGTTTGCCAGGTATATGGCTGGTGATGTTCATCCACCCTGTCACATTCCTCCCCTCCTACATGTTTCGTGCACCAAGCACTTTATCAAGGCTTTTTGTACCTCCCTCTCTCTTTTATGGACCAATAAAGGTTATTTTTTAGTAGCTTTGACCCACTCTCTTTTTGCTGTGCGCCATTTTCTACATGGATGTTTACTTGGATCTTCTACAAGCAGCAGCACACGTCACACACCAACTGGATGGGGATTCTTTAATATTCTGAGTAACAGACTTTATTCAATCTGATATACACTTGTGACATATGAGTGTTCCAGGGCCAATCCCAATGAGGTTCTGTGCAGGGATTATTTCCTTTGCCCAGTCCCTTCAGGGAATATAGGTCCCCATTAAGGAAACCATACCACGGGACCAGTGTCATCATTCACTTATTACCCCCTGGTGTTGTGGATTTATTCTGGATTAATAAAAGGTCATACCTAACGGACTCGGCATTGCAGTGCAGGTTCCACATAGAGAATTCAATATATGCACACACATACAGCCTGTCTGACCTAGTGAGATATACTGAAATGCTGAGGGAGAATCGCTGTTATAAGGTTTGTCTGCAATATAATGTTTTGCTATACTGTTATGCTGGACTTTAAACAGCCCTTGTTGGGAAAGGGCAAAGCCCTGCTCAGGACTTATTTTCTGTTTTGTTCTACATGCTGAAATGAAGCTGTTTTGTTTTTGTGTGCCATATTTTTAAGGCTCAAATAAATAAGCCTTCTCAAGAAAACCGACGTGTGGTTGCATGTACCCTGCAATAAAGCTGCAGATACCTTTCGACCTGGTGTATCGAAAACCCTGCGGAACTCCTTGGTAAAAGCTCTGATGCATTGGGTGAGGTTGAATCTTCGCTCCAAGATGGGAGCAGCCCAGGCAAGAGCATCATCTATGAGGAGAGAAATTATTTAGGCTACCTTGGAATGAGAAGAAGAGAAGTGGGAAGAATTCATCTCGAACTGAATGAAACATTGGTTAAGGAAACCCCGACACTCATGAGGATTTCCCCCATACCAATTGGGCGTGGGAAGCCGGGGTTCTGACAGATAAGAAGGCATGAGAGGGGTACTAGTGACTAATTGCATGGGATCCGTGCGTGGCCCTTGTAGATGGAGGGATAGGGTTCTAAAATCCTCCCGGAGTGTTCTCAAATTTTGGTCATTTATTTTCAAGACGACAGGGCATTGGCGTGTGTGCTCACGACTCTTCCTATCTCACCGAGGTCGAAGTTTGTTGGGCCAAGCATACTGTAACGCATAGCTCACAACAAACGAGGCGCGACCGTGGGGCTGAGGTAGGGATTGGTATAGAAAGCTGACCACAACCGCAAGGGCGCATCTAGAGTGTTGGATAGTCTTTCATTCTGGATCAGGGTCATAGAGGACAGTGTAAACATGGTACTTGCCGGGTCTAGGAGTGTAGAGTAGCGGATCGTTGGGGTACGTAGCCGGAGTCAAGATTGGAGAGAGTAGAGTTGTTTTAGAGCCAAAGCCAGGGTCAGTGCAGGGGAGAGTAGCGTCGTCGTATTTCAAAGCCAAGGTCAGTGCAGGTGAGGTAGAGTCATCGTATCCAAACCCCGGGTAAGTACAGGAGAGTATCATAAGATCCAAAGTCCAAGGCAGGGTGAGGCTGCAAGGTAAGGGTCAGACAGGCAGGATGCAGCGAGATACAGCGTCACAAAACAGGAGTTATGCTCGGCTCGGCGAGGTGTGAGAGCACAGAGAGTATATTTAAAGGGCTCCCACCAATGGGAGGCATCCAGGAAACAGAACTGCTGTTGCTGATAGGCTGCTGGATCGCGCAGGTGCGTCCTATTACACAGCCGATTAAGACCACAACAGAGAGTGCGCGTGCACCGGGAACAACCCGCGCATCACATTGGCGACACGGTTGCGCGCCATCGATGTGCACCATGACACCCGCCCCAGTATGGGGGTGGAGACAGGAGACGGGACCCACGGAGATAGAGGAGGAGCACGGAGTGTAGTTGCGCCGTGTAGCTCTGATGTCAGGGCGGGGGCGGGAACTAGAGGCAAGGACCGCAGACTGCCTAGGAGACCGCGCACTGGATCCAGGAACAGAGGAGACCAATGGGACCCGCGGAGTGCCCGCGCGCTGCGCGTAAGTACCACCGTGATGTTGTCTCTCTTGAATGCCACAGGTACCAGATGATCAAGAAATGGTTAAGGTGACAGAACTGCCAGAATGGCGAATCC
This sequence comes from Ascaphus truei, assembly GCF_040206685.1. Lineage (NCBI taxonomy): Eukaryota > Metazoa > Chordata > Amphibia > Anura > Ascaphidae > Ascaphus > Ascaphus truei. Next base: position 219,585,611 of record NC_134484.1, on the reverse strand, counting down.
TCGCATAAATAAATCAACCCCCCCCCACCACCACCACCACCACCACATACATAGAGTAGAGTAATGGGCAAAATAACTATTATCCAGGTATGGATAATAGATTATTTGCCCATTATTAAACACAATAACAAGCATAAATAAAGTAAATAAATACAGTTCTACTTACCACAGCCAATATGATGGGTGTCCTCGTCAGGATACTGTCCTCCGTTGCCAGAAAAATACATTGCAAATACAATCTTATGTCCCCTAACCCCTTAATTACCTTATTGGTTAATAACCGCAAAAGTTATTAAGGGGTTAACCCATCCTGCCACGAGGCCCACCCAGGAGGCCTAACCACCCTCCACAGAAAACTGCCCATCACCCATTCATTTTATAAAAACATCACATAACAACATCAAACAAAGCACATATCAAAATAAAAACATCACCTAGCCAATTAACAAACACAGCACATCTCAAAATAAAACACAACACATAACCAATTAAATCTATAGTGTGTACATTGTATTGTATTTATGTCTTTATTTGTATAGCGCCATTAATGTACACAGCGCTTCACAGTAGTAATACAAGTGGTAATCATATAAATAACAAATAATATAAATAACAGGTCGTGGGAATAAGTGCTTCAGACATAAATGTAACATTTAGGAAGAGGAGTCTCTGCTCCGAGGAGCTTACAATCTAATTGGTATGTAGGAGGAACGTACAGAGACAGTAGGAGGGCATTTTGGTAAGTGCTTCTGTAGGGAGCCAAGCTTTATGTATCATGTGTCTAGTAGTATCTACGGTGCTATTCATATGCTTCTTTAAGCAAGTGTGTCTTAAGGTGGGTCTTAAAGGTGTATAGAGAGGGTGCTAGTTGGATTTTGAGGGGAAGGGAATTCCAGAGGTGTGGGGCAGTCAGTGAGAAGGGTTTAAGGCGGGAGAAGGCTTTAGATACAAAGGGGGTAGAGTGAAGACATCCTTGAGCAGAACGCAAGAGTCGGGATGGAGCATAGCGAGAAATTAGGGATGAGTTGTAAGGAGGGGCAGAAGAGTGTGAAGCATTAAAAGTGAGGAGGAGAATTGCATGTGCAATACGGGATTTGATAGGAAGCCAGGAGAGTGATTTCAGCAGCAGAGATGCTGAGACAGATTTAGGAAAGAGTAGAGTGATTCTGGCAGCAGTGTTTAGGATAGATTGTAGGGGAGACAGGTGAGAGGCAGGAAGGCCAGACATCATTAGGTTACAGTAGTCGAGATGGGAGTAAATGAGGGCCTGAGTCAGAGTTTTAGCAGTCGAGCAACACAGGAAAGCGTATCTTTGTAATATTGCAGAGGAAAAAGCGACAGGTTTTAGAGACGTTTTGAATGTGACAGGAGAATGTGAGAGAGGAGTCAAGTGTGACCCCTAGGCAGCGTGCTTGGGCTAATGGCACATGCAACAGTAATGTGGAAGGAGGTAGTAAGGCCAGGTTTGGGAGGAAGAATGAGAAGCTCTGTTTTTGT